>NW_027555625.1:114531112-115181528 GCF_003287225.1 Phascolarctos cinereus | reverse complement strand
TCTTTATACCAATCTTCCAGTCACAGTTAAGATTCCATGTGGCTCCAAGAAGTTGCAGCATGCACAGTGGCCACACCTTGGTAGACGACCTGTCTTGGCAGACATGCTAAACCAGGCTGAGGGTAACCTACTGGCCTCAAACCCATAGGGGAGTTAGGAGGATGGCTACACCAAATATTTGAAAACTTCCCTCAGTAGAATGGGCAGATGTGAACACTATGTTCCATTGGCCAGAAAGGTGGCTGAAGTAGGCACTGTGGAGCACTTAGAGCTTAGTCGGACATCAAAGACACCGAGGTCACCCGATGCATCCTGGACCATTGCCAGTTGTCTTGACTTTTGTCTTGCCACTGGACTTTGATGACTGGAAAAGAGAATGAGGCTGATGACCTTATGCAACTCTGTCTTACATAAATCCAATTCACTTTCAAGTCAAGACATCACGCCATGATATCACTGGTCCTCTGAAAATGAAGGATGAACAACCAGCTTCTGTGATCTGTTTCTTCAAGATGGTACCCTCACTGCTTTTACTTAATATCTAGGATGTGCATTTGCTAAATGCCTCTCTAAATATAGAACTCCAGTAACTTAACATCTTAACTTATTCCACACCTGTAGGTGTGTCCTAGTATTGTCAATAAATCTTTCATTACAGTGATTGACACTGACCCATGGAAGCCTGGGATCTCAACTCGTTCTTTTCTCCATCACCTCCTTCTTTTCCTCCCCTCCCCCACTCTCACTGAACCCCTCTTCACTTTTATTATGATCTCTTCTGTCTTTTGACTGAGGAATACCCAGGCAGAGAGAAAGGGAATGGAGGGCCAAGTAGGAGTGTCCAGGATTTTTTGATGGAAGCAGAGAAGATACAATTTAATTCAATTTAGCACACATTTATTCAGTGCCTGCTATGTCTACTAGACACTTAGAGTCCAAAGAGGAGGGAGGAAAAAAAAAAGCAAACTAATCCCTGCCTTTAAGGAGTTTACTTTTTTTTTTAAGGCAATTGGGGTTAAGTGACTTGCCCACAGTCACACAGCTAGTAAGTGTCAAGTGTTTGGTCTGAGGTCACATTTGAACTCAGGTCCTCCTGACTTCAGGGCCAGAGCTCTATCCACTGTGCCACTAGCTCTCTCAGGAGTTTACAGTTTGTTGGAGAAAGAATTCAAATGTTAAGCCAGCCAAGCCCATTACCAGAGAAGTCTGACATCAACTGGGTGAAAATTGGAGAGGTGGATTGATTGCTAGCTAGAGTTCAAAGCCAAAAAAAAAAAATATATCAAAGATAAAGGAGCTGAAATTTAGGGAATGTAGGGGTTTATCCCAACTTAAAAACCATCTATTACAGTATTTGATGCTTAATTTTGAGAGCAATAAACCAATTGATAACCATTTATTAAGTGCCTCTTCTTTGCCATGCACTGTGCTGAGTACTAGATGGGGGTATAGTGGAAGGTCCACTTGATTTGAAGTTAGACCTAGGTTCAAATCCTGATTGACATTTACTATTTGTGTGACCTTGGGCAAATGATTTAACCTCTCTGGGTCCTAGTTTCCTTATTTGTAAAATGAGAAGGTTGGAGTAGATCTGTGAGGTCTCTTCTAACTCTGTGATTCTCTGATCCCCTCTTTTTGTTACTCTCTTCTCTCCTGGCTCCCAAAATACCTTTTTCCTAGTTCTTTTTCTACATCTGTGATCATCCTTTCTTTCTTCTCTTCGTCCTTTGCAGGGCACTTCTCCATCTCACCCCAGTTTCATTCCTCTGCTTCTCTCTTTAGTAGCAATGTCATCTATTCCCATGGCTTCAATTACATCTACACAGATAGCTCCCCAAAATATAAAATGCCAGTTAAGACTTTTCCAGTGGGATGTTCTTTGGATATGATAGTTGTATACACTCCAACCTGAATGTATCACCCTCCTGCCAAAATTTGGCCCTCCTCCTAGGTTCCCCATTGTGGTCTAAATCTTTTTTATTCCCCTCCTTCATACCTTGTCCAACCAGTTGCTAGGTCTTGATAATGCTGTCACTATAGTATGTTCCATATCTCTCTCTTTCCTCTTTTTCAAATTCTACCTGCCACCGTCCTAGCTCTGAGCACTTTACTATCCTTCTCTTCAGTCTTTTCCCTCGTCCTTTACATAACTGCTAAAGTAAGTGTTCTAATGCTCCGCTCTCATTGCATCACTCTTCTCTTCAAAATCCTTTAGTGGCTCCCCCCTGCCTCCAGGATAATATCTAGACTCCTTGGTTTGACATTCAAACCTAGTTCCAACTTACCTTTTCAGCCTTAATTTATGATGTTCTTCCTCAAACTGTCTGTACTTCAGCCAAACTGATTTCTCAGGCCGTTCTGTTTGACCCCTTCAATTTACTTAATTATTTTCTCTAACTTGTATTATAGTTATTGGTGAGTATGTAAATCATGGGCTCTAGAGCTTGAAGGGATCTAGAGAGATTATCAATAGGAAGGAGTTACAGAGGTAACTCTTGTCTTGGTTTAAGGAGAAATGTCCTCCCAGTGTTATCCCAGAGTAAAAGGGGCTACCTGGGGAGGTGATGGGGTAGCTAGGTGACATAGTGGCTAGAGCTTGAACTTGCAGTCAGGAAGTCCTGGGTTTGAATGTGGCCTCAGACACTTAATAGTTAGGTGACTCTGGGTAAATCACTTAATAGTCCTGTGCCTCAGTTTCCTCATCTGTAAAATGGAGATAATAATAGCACCTACATCCCAGGTTTGTTGTGAGGATTAAATGTGATCATATTTGTAAGGCATTTTGCAAACCTTAAAGTGCTAAATAAATACTAGCTATTGATGATGGAGAGGATAAAGATTTCCCCTTCACTGGAGGTAAAAACAAAGTCTGCATGACCACTTGGTTATGTGGAGAGATTAGATGACCTCAGAGGTCCAGATCCCTTCCAACTTGGATTTCGTGATACTTATATAAGTTCCTTCATTGTTCAGATGAAAAATCTGAAGCCCAGAGATTGTGACTTTGTCTCATCACCCTCTGAATTTGTAAGTTCTTTGAGAGGTCTGTGCTGTTTCTTCATTTTCTCTAGCCTCTAGCAGATAGTACCTTGTAGCGTTGAATTATTTAAAACATACCTATCTAGGGATTCAACTGGGATTGGATAAGATGATTAAGTGTACATTTTAGAAACGTAATCAACGTTGAATTTTCAGTGTGTGCTTAGCCTCGAGTGAAAAATACAGGCAAGACGGTAGGAACGCTTGACTCATGAGTAACCTAAGCTTTAGCCACTGAACCCTGGGATTACTGCTGCCAAAAGGAGGCAAGCCAGTGTAGGTCACCCTTGGGACCAGAGAGCCCTAGGGCCTTTCCTCACTGCCAGTGTACACATCAACCCTGATGGATCTACTCCCAAGTGAGCAGTTGAACCTACAAGCCTGGCTTCCCCAGGAGTGCTCTTTCCTCCTACCCCCCCACCCCCGGTAGAGCTGTGTTCTACCTCTCATCTTCCACCTCTGTTAGAATCTGGCTTGGGAGGGGCCCAGCAAGTCTTTTAGTTTAGTTAGAGCCCCTTTTCCTGGGACCGTGCCTTATAAGTAAGACAAAATGTCTTCTAGGTATCCCCAGTTAAACTTGGAATGCAGAAGAAACAACATTCTAAATGGCGGATGGTTTCTGTGAGAGTGATACTGTTACTAGAATGCTGTGGTTCAGCTGTGCTGTGGGTTAATAAATAAGCTTTTGTGGGCTGGCCTTGGAATTTAATCCTGTTGTTTCTATGGAAAAGTGCATTCTGAGCTCCAAAAAAACTGCTTAACAAATGAACTTTTGGAGCACGTCCCATCTGTAATTTTGGGGGCAGCCTACATCACAGAATTTACCGTAGGGTCATCCTCTACAACTTGCACATGTACACAATCTGCTTTGTACCATTTTCTTTGGGGAGGAGGGGTTGGCAGCTAACTAAAAACTTGCCCTTTTTCAAAAATTTGCTTTTTAAGTAGTTAGAGAATTGAATGGGGAATAGTACCTCTCTCCTTCTCCCCACCCCCCATGACTAACTCTTAAAACAGATGGAAAAAATACTTTGGGGGAGAGTTAGCCTCCTTCCTGCTGAACTTATCAGTGGTGGATTATTGAGTTTGGACTTGTCCTTTATATTGAGAGCCCTGGCAGTGTAGCCCTGGAGAATCTCAGAGTCGTCGATTGACTACACAGTGGGATTGTTATCAGGTGAGAAATGTAAACTCAGGTGAATTGACTGAGAAAATTCTATGCACAGTTGCTAACAGTTTGCTGAATTCTTTAGAGAAAGCTGGATTCCTTGTTATTGTGTGTTTGCATATGCACTCATATATGTGCATGTATATGAGTATATACATGTGCGTGTATATACACACATGAATGCATGATTTTCCCGAGTAGCCAACCCTCCCCTTCATTTCCCTCCTTCTGTCCTCTCCATTGGAAATACTGAATGGTGTCATAGCACCTACACCAAGTAGTACTTCTGTCTAATTTTTTGTGCTTTCAAAATTATTTCAGCATTTCTACTGCATAAACTTTTTTTTTGATTCTGTGTGGAATGTTTTGGTTATACATTGGATTCGCTAAGCCTCCAAAATATCACAGTAAATTTCTTGAAAGTGTGTAATGATGTTCATTAGTTCATCCTTCATTCACACATTCATTTAACAAGCATTTATTTAATAAGTCTCATTTAGATGGTGCTGTGATGAGCACCAACCGTGTGCAATGTACTTTGGGGGCTATAAAAATGAATAACGTGTGCACAGATAATTAATAATAGGGCAGTGCTAGAGATTGATGGCATGGCCGTTTTTGAGGGAAGGTGAAAACCAGTTGTCTCCATATAGTTTCATTTAAGGGTGGACTAACCGTCTCTGTTAAGGAGGTCCAGGGTGGAGGGACTGTATCTCCAGGTAGATGAGACATCTTACTTTACAGAGTAGCATTGGCATTTACATCTTTTTGTTTTACCAGAGGCAGCTGGAGCACTGGGCCTGGAGTTGGGAAGACTTAGGTTCAAATCTGGCCTCTTAGATACTTGCTGGCTATGTGAACCTAGGCAAGTCACTTAACTTCTGTTGCCTCAGTTTCTTCAGCTGTAAAATGGGAATATAATAACAGCACCTACTTTACAAGGTTGTTGTGATGAGATAATATTTGCGCAGCACATAGAAGGTATTTTATAAAGGCTTATTCTCTTCCCTTCTCTTTTTATTGGGGAGTTAAACCTGATTCTGAGCATGCATTCTGCTTATGAAAAAGTTGAAGGGTTTGGGAAATGAGGAGAGTAGAAGACTTTTGAAGCCCCATTGCTACATTAGAGTATAAGCTCCACCTCTTTTTGTATCCTCCACACTTAGGACAATGCCTGAGGACGGTGCTGGGCACATAGTAAGCTCTTACTCAGTGTTTCTTGACTGACACATAGCAGTCCCCCGTGTAAAAATAAAGACCCGAAGGCAACAAACTTCACCAGACTGGTCAAGTAGCTTGCTTAATATCCCCCAACTAGTTTGTGGCAAAACAGAGACTCAGACTCAGGTTCTTGAGTTCAGTGCTCTTTGCCATGGTGCATTTGGAGCAGTTTCTCCTCGTTATAAAGAAGGCTAATATTAAGGAGCTGAATTTCTGGTTTTTTGTGAGTTCTTTAAGGTGTAGCTTCCTTTGGTTTCTGAATGCTATCTCCATCAGCTCTCACATGTTACAGAGGAAGAAAATGCTCTTTTAAAACAAACAATTTGTTATAAAGGATGGCTCTTTGCTAGGGGAGGGAAGGGACAAGGGGAAATGTAAAAAAAAAAGATATCAAAAATTTTATTTTAAAAAAAGAAATAGAATACAGATTGAAGCATACTTGTTCTTTATTTGAAAAAAGAAAAAGAAAAGAAACAAACAACAAAAAAAACTCCACCAGCATAGCAGTGATAAATTTCAATTAAAGTGCATATCACTTACTATGGGATTGAGATTTACTTATCTTTCTAGGAAAACTGGATTATTTTTTCACTTCATAAAAAAAAGCTGAGAAAATTAGTTGCCTGTTCGAGGAGAGCATTCTTTTTCAAAGCCTGCATTGGGGGATGTCCCTATAATGCCACCCCAGCATTTAGAGCTTGAAAGGGGCTTTTGGTTTTTTCTTTTTTTTGCAATTTTTTTGATGTTTTTTTCCCAAATTATATGCTGAAACAATTTTTAAACTTTTTTAAAAAAAGTTTTGAGTTCCAAATTCTATCCCTCCCTGGAAAGGGCTTTTTAGAGATCATTTGAGCTGACCCTCCCATTTTACAGATGAGAAAATGGAGGCCTAGAGAGAGGAAGGCTGGTGACTTGCCTAAGGTCAGCGATGTAAGCAGTCTTTTACAGACCCAAGTCCTCTGACTCTACAACCTGTATGCCCTTCCCAGTACACCAGGCTGTCATGTATTTAAATTACCAGCTAATCAAATGTACAAGATTCCATAAACAGCAGTGTTTCCATTTCCTGGTGGTTCTTGTGGGATATATCATAGCAGAAGAAAGAAAGGGTTGATAAGAGCTGGGTTATACTGGTTCCATTTAGTTATCGTTTGATCCCAATTATGAAGCCTGTCACACTAGTCTTCTCCACGTGAGTAGTAAAGGAGAAATCATAGACCAAAATTTGGTCATTTGCTTCTCAGGTTTTGCTTGCCCCAGCTTTTGTGTTGCATAAATTGCCTTGAAGCTCTGCAGGGATAGTAACTTCTGGTTTACTGAGGCTTCTTTCACCTCCCAAGTTTAGAGCCATTAAAGTCCATAAATGGTTATTGAGTTGAATTTATTTTATTTTAAATAAATTTTACTTGAATTTTTATTCTTTGCTGATTCTAGAGCTAACTGAATTGTAGTCTTTAATTTTTAAAAACTTGGAAATTTAAGTAGATTTCTTGAATATTTGCTAGTGAACTGTTGTGAAGTTAAAAGCATCTAGACACATGTCCTAATATTAGGTTTAAAGATGTTATTAATAGTACTGTGGGATTTGGGATTCTGATGCTAATAAAACTTCCAACCATAATTTCCAAAATTGTCTCAACATATCCTTAAAATAACTATTTACAAGTGTAGAGAAGCCATGAGTATTTCTGTAGTAGACTGCTTACTAGAAGAGATTTAGTAAGGAATTATTTTAAAATATTATGTATTGAATTAACATTATATCCATAGATTAATTTTCTACTTTGGATTCATTCCAGGAGGTTTTTATTATAAGCAGCAAAGGCAAAGCTGAGGCCTGTCTTCTTAGGACACAGAGGAAGGTGTAGAATAATTGTCAAGGAGACTGAGAAAGGAACATGTGTAGAGGGATTTGCCTTGAACAAAATAATATAAACTACGAAAAAACAGAAATGAGGTCTTTAGGAGAACTTGACTTAAGACTTTATATTTTTCTTTTAAAAACACTTGTGAAAGAATTGGTGTAGCAAGTTCAAATGTATGACTAGAGAAACAATGGAGCAGTCATATGGCATGGAACAAAATTCGCTGATGAGCCAATGATAGTCAGGGCAATTGGGGTTAAGTGACTTGCCCAGAGTCACACAGCTAATAAAGTGTTATGGTCTGGGGCTTTAAGTCCTCTTGACTCTAGGGCTGGTGCTCTATCTACTGTGCCACCTAGCTGCCCCACCAATGATAGTCTTGATGGCTTCATTGGCACCTGCTTGGTAATTCTGTCAGGGAAGCAAAGAGGTCTCCGCCAGGTTGAGTGCATGCTTCTGGGAAGAGATAGGCGAGAGTCCCACATGATTGGGTAGGCACTGTTGGTTGAAGGAAATACCAACATCAGGAATATCAACGATTCATTCAATTATTATATTAAACAATTAAATTAGTAAAAAAAACCTCTTTTGCTATATAACTTAAAAGATTTTAAAAAATCATTTTTAAAACTCACAGTTAATTGGGAGGGGTTAGAAATTCTTTGACTCACTAATTTTTATCTAATAATGAGGTTTTTTTAAAGTTGAGTTTAAAGACATGAATCAAATTTTTCTCGTTTCCTCATGCCCTACTTGGCAGCTTACAGTTTAGTTCATGTGCAAATGAGTCTTTTGCCATAGATGGGCCACACTTATCAATCAGTACACATTTGTTGACCACTCATTGTGTACCAGGCACCGTACTAGAGATATGAAAGTAAAAATGAAACAGTTCCTCTTCTTGAGGTTCTTATACTCTGTTGAGGAAAGCAGCATGAACACACCCAAGTAAATCCAAACTGTATACCAGGTAAGTATGAAGTATAGGAAGGGAGCAGTGCTGGAAGGGATACTTTGAAGAAAAGTAGAGATTTCACCAGGTGGAGATGAGGCAGTGCTGTGGGGGGCGAGGGGGACTTTGCCCATGTAAAAGATAGAGGTAATTTTGTCAGTGTTCATTGAGATCTATTGTATCTCTTTCCCACCTGGGCAGAAAAGGGTATCTTGACTAGAGATGGGATTCAGCCTTCTAGGAAGAAGTAAGGGAGAGAGAAGGAAAATTGGTGCCCTGCTAGTACTGGATAATTTTCTCTTGTATTACGGGGTACGTCTGAAACCCCTCTTTACCTTGTAGATCAATGTCCTCAGGGACTACAGAATGATCTTACTAGTCCAAGTAAAACAAAAGTGAATTGTTTCAGGCAAAGATATAATCATATAATTCATTTCAAGCATAAATAATTTCCTTTTGATTATATCATCCTTTTAGTTCCCAAAGATGGTGGTCTGTCAGTCAACAAATATTCATTAAGAGCTTTATACTGTGTGCCATATACTGTGCTAAGTGCTAGGGATAAAAGAAAAGAACAAATGATCATCCCTTACCCTTAACAAGCTCACATTCTAATGGAGACAAATAGAATGATTTGTCACATACTAGCTGTATATAGAGGCAGGTGAAAGGTAAGGTGCTAGCAGTTGAGAGGACAAAGAAAGGCCTCATGCAGAAGATGGGATTGGAGCTGAATCTTGAAGGAAGCCCAGAAAGCTAGGGCTGGAGAAGGAGGGAAGGGTGAGTATCCTAGCCAGTGAAAAGGGCATCAGGATGTCAGGAGATGGAGTTCCCTGTGTGAAGAACAACATGAAGGCCAGTCTAGCCAGAGGGTAGAGTATGTGGAGGGAAGAGTAAAATATAAGAAGGTTGGAAAGGCCAGGTTGTAAAAGAGCTTTAAAAGCCTAACAAAGGATGTTCTACTTGGTTCTGGAGGCCATCAGAAGCTCCTGGAGTTTATGGGGGGGGGGGGGGAGTTGGTAACGTGATCAGACCTGCCCTAGCTTTAGGAAAATCACTTTGGTGGAGGATAATTTGGAATAGGGAAAGAATTGAGGCAGCCAAGAACAATTAGAAGGGACTGAGTGTCTAATTACTTGAGTAAAATCACACCTTATTAAAGCATCAGAGGCTGACACAAAACCCAGACCTCCTAATTCCCAGACCAGTCCTCTGTCTGCTAGACCATGCTGCCCCTAGGGGAAAATAGTGGATAATGCTGGCATCAGTAGGGATTCGAGTACACATGGAATTCTGCTCCTGTGTAGAAAATTACTTTCCTCACTGATGGAAATGATCTTGTTATGTAGCAACAAATATGTATATGGAAATAGCCTTAGAGAACTAAGGTGCTGCTTGACATTTTGGCAAGCCTGCCGCATGAATGCCCTCTCCAGGGTGAAACCGAGATGATCAGAAAGCTCCTCTCCCACAGGGGACATCATCACTCTTCCGAAAAATATCAAACTTAATTAAAATGTTGTTATTTAAATTATAAGTAATTATAATTATGTTAATGTATTAGAAATACTTAAAATTCATAATTAAATTATTATTTTATTATAATAATATTCTTTTTCTTTTATAAGGAAAGAAGGCATGTGAGTTACCCTTCTTCTATTAAGGTGTGTGCCTTACATTGTCTTTTTCCATTCTGGAAGCCATAGCTGAGAAGCAGCCCAGTGTGGTGATTTGCCTTGGAACCAGGAAGACCCTGGTTCTGTCTCTTGACAAATACTAGTTGAGTGACCTCTTGGTCACTTTTTTTTTATTCTTATTATCATAGAAAAAGTTTATTCAATTTCAAAATGTACATTAAAAATTTACATTGGCATTTTCAAGCATTTCAGTAATGCTTTCTGAATTCTCCTCTGCTTCAAGGAACAAGTATATTAACCTATCCTATGAAACGTGCCCTTCCCTTTAAGCCCCCAAACAAACAAAAGAACCTCTTGGTTTAAGAGGCACTGACATTCTACATGTACTCCAAGACTGTGAACACAAAATTCAAGATCCATTAGCAACTGTGTCTTCTTCCATCTCTTCTTCACCATCATCTATATCTTAACCTCTCAGTGCCCCCTGGCAATTCTGTAAAATCAAGCTGTTGATTGTTAGTGAGGATGTGATCATGGGTCTGAACCCTGCCATCTCCACATTCAAATCATAGTTGACTTTGTAATACACTAACAAAACAGTGCTGTGAACGTTGTGTTGCACCATTTCCCTAGTTTGTGGATTTTTTTTTTAAACCCTTGCTCTTTCAGCTTCCTTTTGGAAGAAAAAGATTTGAGGTAAGGTGTTCTTTCCCTTCTCTATGGTTTGTTTTTTTAATTATACCACAAATTGATAAAGTTGAATCGGTTTAATTTCCATGTTTTTCCATAGAGAAATTTCCTTTTTGTTATGGATATAGAAGAGAGAAAAATAATTTTTTTGCCAGACATATATTTTCATTGATGTAGGGAAGATGTATTAAATACACTGCCTGCAAGACCTACATCACTCCCAAGTGCAACCGAACCACATTGAAATGTAATTGAGAAATATTTAACAAAATAAATAAAAATAAAATAAAACATAGATAATACATAGCTTTCTAAGTCAACATGTGGCCCACAAGGCCTCTTCCAGACTCCTAAGGAATCTGAACATTTGTGACACTTGTATTGACAAGCAGGCTATATTGAATCTGAGTCATTGGCCAGATTTTAAGAATTGGAGGCCAAGATGGATTTTATATAACAGAGAAGGACCAGAACAGCAAGGGCAGTTAATTAACAGGGAAGGGTCAGTGCCTCTGGTGAACACCAGACACTTGACCATATGGGGCAATTCAAGGAGAGTTTTGGGGTGGGGGGCGTTCCAGAGCCTGTACCCCATCAGCATGAGGAGAAAGCTGGGAACCCAGAGACCAGTCAGCCCCACATGGAAATCTTACAGGAGCCAGCTATGGTGCAGGGGGGGTGGGCTAGGATACCTTTGAGGTTCCCCATTTTTAGTCTCTGATACTAGGAGAATATAATTTCCTTGAAAGCAGAGACTCATTGGAAGCCTAGCAACAAGTATATAATAGTTATAGGTGCTTGGTAAATGACTATTGAATGGAATTATAGGCATTCTGGTATTTCTGACTGCAAGATCTTTTCCCAACTCCCCTTCCCTGTTGTGATCTCTTTCCCTCTCCCCCAGTATTGGCATCCCCAGCAGTTTCCTAGCATAGTTCCAGGCACACAATAGGTATGTTATAAATACTTGTTCATTAATTGAGACACAGAAAGGTTGACTGACTTGGCAGGATCACAAGAAGAGTTAGGAAACCTAGACAAAAGAAAGATTTAAGAAAAAATAACAAAGCCTCAGTAACTCAAGCCATATGAGCAAAATTCAAAAACTTAGTTTTGGTTAATGTCTAATAGGTCCTGTGAAGAAGGCCTTCCTGTAGGACATATCTTCTAGCCTCATGTGTCCCTTTAAAATTCTGTAACCCAGAAATGTGGTTCTGCAGCCTTCACTTTCCTCCATTGGTCCCATCTTGAAACTGTTGTCCCTCTCTCCTTTGATAAAGAAAACAGACGCCATTTTACTTGACCAGATCAAGAGCTAAATTCCCCTTCCTTGTCCATGTCCCTTCCGACTTCCCCCCACAATAACCCCATCTGTGTTTTTAGCAGATGTTATTTTCTTTTTTTCTCCCAGAAGGAAAAAAGGGGTGGGGGCAGGGTCTGGGGGGAGAGGGAGCTCTTTCTGTAGTCTACCTTTTAGTTCTATAGTCTGCCTCAAGTTCATTGTCATTTTTGTTCTGGGTGGGGTTGAATGACTGAAGACCTTAAATACAGAGCTGATAGGAAACAGTTGGCTGGCTGCCCTGCAGCTGGATAATCCAGACAGATATTGTTTCCTCCTCAGTTTTCAGTGCTCTACTTTAACCCTTCTGGCTGCTTTTATAGAACCAACCACATGCTTCAGTGCCTCAGTTCATACTGGTCCAATTTTTTTTTTTAGGTTGGTGTATTCTTGGGGGAACAATGGGAGGCAGGGTGTAGGAGTAGAAGAGGACAGGAAGGAAGATTTTGCAAAGAATAGAAAGTTACAGTAGGATTGATGGCATGGGGAAGATATCTCTTGGGTTGGCTGATAATCTTCTACCAGCATTTTAAAAATTAATCTTTGCTTGGTAAATGAGAAATGTTAAAGGGATTGCATTAATTTCAGTTATGCAAACTTTTTTCTTCACCTGTAATCTCCTTTCTTCTCTCCACTGCCCCTAAAGCTCCATAAAAGACAGGTCATGTTTAAACAAGAGGAGTGTGGGGTTTGAGTTCTGCACCTTAGTAATTTCCTGTCAAAATGAACCGGTAACACATATGGGATTAGGAAGGCAGTGTGGTTAACTCTGGGAAATGCCTCAGCCAGCCTCTTCTAAGCCACTGTGGGAGAGATGCCCAAAGAACACAGAAAAGTTTGTGTGTAGCTGATTGTGGGGAGGGAGAATGTAAAAGAGCATTTCTTAACATCTGCCAGCTGGAGAAGTGGTAAACAAAGCCCAGGGTCTAGAGAAGGAATCCAGCCTCCTAAACTGGTTTTTCCTGGGCAGTCAAGGCCAATGTGTCAAAAAACTAGTTCCTAAGTGTGAATTATCCAGTTAATTGCTTCAGTTTTCTACTTCATTTTCCATTAATAGGGGCAGCCTTTCTTCTAGACCATGGTAATTCTATACATTTTTGCAGAAACATGCTGCCAAAAGTTTTTTTAAAAAAAAAAATTAGAATGCAAATTTCAGGCTACCCTAGTTCTCAGAATTACCTACAAATAATTAGCTCTCCTTTTTCCTATTTTGCATCTGTATACAAGGAGAGATATTCCAAGTCTGTGGTGGACCTTGCGCCTCATTTGATCTCTGACCATTGACAAGCATCGAAATTTTATTACTCAGCTTTCCCTTGAGCAAAATGGGAAAATAGCTTGATCATCAAGTTGTTGTGACATTTGTGAACCTATAAACATTTTCTACTTAATCAAAAATAATTGAAGATAAATTACTGTAAAAGTATTTGGGTATATATTTCACCTTTGATGTATGAAATGTGGCTAGACTGTCCATCACATGCAAATAGACAAATTACCAATTTGATGGTCTTGTAGAAATAAATAATTGTTCCAAAATGTGACAGCAAATAAGAAAAGGCTGGATTTGGTCTCTGGAGGAAGCAGGTTTTGGCAGGTTTTCAGAGTAACTTATTGTGAAACTAAAGTTATTTAGACTAGCAAATAAAATGGTAAACAGTAGGCTATGTTTTAGATGAGATAGTTGAAGGAAAATGTTTTGTAAGCTATATAAACTGTTTAGTAATTTGCTTTTGATTTGAATGTTTATCATCCTTGTAATCTTATATCAAAACATAACTAGATTTCTGAAATGTTGAGAATCAGTGTTTTGTAAAGTCAAATTTTAAGGGTTAAAGACCGTCTGGCCTTCCTTTTTAGGAAAGTCAAGCTGAGTGGTATAATTAATAGATGCCACATAATACATAGTGTAACTGGTTATATTTTCAAAGCTTGTACCCCAAACTGCCTTGAAAACAGGCTATATGAGTTGCTATTTAAACCTTTTAAATAGATGTATATACCTTCAGATGACCATAAGATTTTAAAATATGAACAAAGAATCATTAAGGAATTGCATTTTATGGTGATTTTTAAGCAACTATCTTTTTTGTTATGGTAATGGAAAGATATAGTAATGAATTGCCTGCTAAGTAACATATTTTCCTTTTTAAACAAATTTAATACAATGCAATTCTTAGATCACAAAGTCACATACAGATTATTAAATCTAAGAGTCCTTAGATTTCACCTGGTCTATTTTCCTTCTTTTAGAGAGGGAAAAATTGAAAATGATGAAAGTACCAGGGGATACCAAAGATGGAGAAGTTTCCATCTCTGCCTATAGAGAAGTCAGAAGTCAGAAGATACTATTTTAATAGAAAGAACATACATACAACCTGAACTGGCAGAGACCTGGGTTCAAATCCCATTTTCAGGATCCACTAACTTTGTACAGCATGACAAGTTACTTAATAATAGCCAGCATTTATTTATAAAGCACTGAAAGTTTCCAGAGTGTTTTACAGACATTATCTCATTTAATCCTTGAGATAACCCTAGGTGTTAAGTGCTATTATTATCCCACATTTCCAGCTTGCCCAGGGTGATACAGCTAGTTAGTGACTGAGACAGGATTTGAACCCTCATCTTCCTGACTCCCAAAACCAGCATCACCTAGCTGCCTGCCCCTAACCTTTCTGAATGCAAAGGATAATAATACCGTTAATAACTACTTTACAGGATTGTTGTGAGAATCCAGTGATAGAATGGGTATCTAATTACTCTTTATACACTTTTAAAAGCTATGTAAATATCCATTGTTATTAAAAGTAAAATACTTATAAATTACATAATTATGGAATGTTTTATCCAAGTTAAAAAGAAAAGTCTGTATTGGATTTCTGCTGTTATTTAAATAGCACTTTAAGGTTTACAAAGTGCTTTATATAAATCGTTTCTTTGATCTTCACCACAGCCCTAAGAGGATGTTGCTATGAGTATTTTACCATTTTATAACTAAGGCAACTGGAGCTGGGAAGTCAAATGACTTGCCCATGGTCTCAACTAGTAAATGTCAGAGATAGGATTTTGATCTATGTCTCTTCCACACTCTCTACACTATGCCAGGTTGTCTTTCCATAGAAGATAATATCAACCCTTGATTTTATGAGTGCTAGCTTTCATGCTCAGGTCTTGTTTGGGATATTGGTTGATTGGCCCACTGAAAGAGTTTGTTATATGGAATTGGTAAGAGACAAAGCTGATAACATTCTTATCTTACCAAGTTATTTTTGTTGTTGTCATTTTAGTGACAGCTATATTGTTCGTGTCAAAGCTGTGGTTATGACCCGAGATGACTCCAGTGGGGGATGGTTACCTCAAGAAGGAGGTGGTATCAGTCGAGTTGGTGTCTGCAAGGTCATGCACCCAGAAGGGAATGGAAGAAGTGGTTTTCTCATCCATGGGGAACGACAGAGAGATAAACTGGTAAGAACAGATACAAGACTTGTGGATTAAATTGCTGACAACTGATTTTTTTTCTTGAAGATAAATTAAAAACTTTTCTCCCCAACCCCCTCCCTCCCATTCATGTTTCTCTTTCTCTTAATTCCTAATTCCTAGGGGAAAAGTTTCAGACTCTGCAGCCAAGCCCAGATTACATAACAAGACCTTTGTTTCAAATAAAGGCTTCATCATCTCCCATACCTTTATCTAGGGGTACTTCACTGTTTTTGTGCCATGGATCCTTTGGCCGGGCTGGTTGAACCTGTGCAGCCCTTTTCAGAATGTTTGTGAATGTGTAAATTACAAAGGAAACCAATTATATTTAAATATGATTATCAAAATAGTTGTTTTGGGGGCAGCTGGGCGGCTCAGTGGATAGAGTACTTGCCCTGGAATCAAGAGGACCTGAGTTCAAATACAGCCTCGGGCACTTGACACTTACTAGCTGTATGATCCCGGGCAAGTCGCTCAACTCCATTGCCTAGCCTAAGAAATTATAATAATACTTGTTTTTAGAGTCCACAGATCCTAGGATAAGAACCCTTGCCTTAGCCCAAAGTAGCTTCACTTAAAACTGAACTGCTTTTCTCAGTCGATGCCAAGTTTTCAAATGTCTAGGTTGTTCTCCCCTACCCCCACCAGATTTAGAACTTCTGCCATCTTAGTGGAATTAAGCAAACTACCCATTCGTGGATCAGACCTTCCAGCACTGATGAAGTCAGTCACATTGTATGGCCCAGTGGCAGTGAGCACTTTGAAAACTAATGCATTATTCAGAGGGAGCTATTCCCGAGTTGGATTGGTAGAGTTAAAATGTGGGGGCAGGTTGTCTCCTGGCTTACTGTTCCTTCCAAATAGATGTTTACCTAAAAGACAGTGTAGCTTTTATTGCACAAAATTAATGAATAAAACATGTTTTGGAGGGAAAAAAAGCAGTAACAGGAAAATTAGCCAAATCAACCTTCTATTGGCATCTGCTTCCTCCCATGATTCTTTGAAGAAGGTACTTTGGTGTTATAGAAACTAAAAATATGTTGAATGCAAAAATCTACTTTAAATTAGCAATACTGTTTATGAAAAAGCTATGAAGTTCTCCTAGGCAGCTTTAACACTCTTCATGTTTGTTGCCTGTATTATGTACTGGAAATTTACTTTCAGAAGCCAGAAGAGATTCAAAATATTCAACACATCCTCAATTAGTGCTGTGTGCTACATAGGAAGTATGTATAATGTACATAATATGAGCAGGTTAATGTTATTCTGAGAATATTAACACTTGCATGCTTGATCTTTATATGTGCTAAATTTGCAATCTGAATGTTCCTTTGCAGTCACTTTTCCTTTTTTAAAAGCAGTTAGGAGAGAGACAATTTGAGCTATGGGTCAAAAGATTTACATTTTGACAGTTCTGAGAGCTTTTATTAATAAGCATTGAGTGCCAGCATCCTTTACTTCAAGTGATAGTTCTATTACTGAAACATTCATTGTACATAAATTGAATTTTTGTAAATGGAAACTTATTTCAGAAATATTAAAGGTCATTGATTTAAAGGAATTGTTTGACAGGAATGATTGATAAAGGAAAAAAATTGTTTATCTCAAAATTTTTAAAACTTATTTTTCAAAATCTTGATTTCTCATGTAACTTAATTTAAAGTAAACTAACATTTTTATATGTGTGTGTATATTATATGCATATAACATATATGTGTGTGTGTATAATATACATATACATAGACATGTGTGTGTGTGTGTGTGTGTATGCATGCCAAAGCAGTACAACAAAGGTGCTCAGTAAAGATTTAGCATTGGCTGCCCTTCTACATTTTATATTAACTTGATAATTAATCATTACTAAAATGTCCTTTTTAGTGTTAATTGTACAAAGGGTATCTCTTGTCCATTCACCAACAAGCCTACACATAGAGTTCT
Organism: Phascolarctos cinereus; assembly: GCF_003287225.1. Taxonomy (NCBI): domain Eukaryota; kingdom Metazoa; phylum Chordata; class Mammalia; order Diprotodontia; family Phascolarctidae; genus Phascolarctos; species Phascolarctos cinereus. The sequence goes on along the minus strand of NW_027555625.1, from coordinate 115,164,199 downwards.
GTTGTTGTTCTGGGAAAGCTTAGATGTGACAAAAGCTGCCCTCCTGGAGGGATGGGGACAAGAGCTTCAGGATTGTACCACATATACACACGTTTCAATTCAGACACGTGTTAAGCACCTATTGTGTGCAAGGTACTGTGGCAGAATAATGCATAGCACCTGCACAAGGTTGGTGCAGACTGTGTAAGGTACCAAGAGAAACTGATGGGACCAAGGAAGTGGTTGTTGAGTTAGGCTTTAAAGAATGAGTAGGCCAAAGGAGAAGGGGAATGCCAGCACAGAGGGTAGCATGAACATAGCATAGCACATAATGGGCATAACATCCAGTTTTTTCATCATTATTATTGTTGTTGTTGTTGTTATTGTCATTAAATTAGTCCCAATTTCTTAAGCTAATTTTATTTCTTCTTCAAAGGGGAAACTGTTGCTTATTATAGTGGATTTTTTTTTCCCTTTCTGTTCACATTATTCAGATGACTGGACCAATTTCAGCTTAAAGTTTCCGAGGAGAATTGACCTTTGGGTTAAATCTAAGCATGGAAAATTTCAACCAAAAGATAGGTTTTTTCCCTCAGAAATTATGGGTAAAGGGAAGAAAGAGTTAGTAAAGTTAGTTAGTTTGTTTTTTTGAAAGACTTCATCTAGAGGCTTTTGCAAATTTTAAAATTGCACAGACATTTGTAACAGTAAAAATCCTTGATTTGGACTTTCTTTAATTCTAAATTTATTATTATTCAGACACAGGCTGGTCTGGGCTAAAGTTATTTCCCTTTGCATTCCCTATTCCATGCCAAGCAAAGCTCTCTGCAAATAGTAGGCACTCAGGAAAAATAGGTGGTGATGTGAGATTTTAAAAAGCTTTATTAGGAAGTTTAAAAAATAGTAGTAAACATTAACCAGCAGAGAGAGGGCTAGCCTTGGAATTAGGAAGAAGTGCTGCTTTTGATAAGGCTAAGTGCACACCTCTTAGTGTCCCAGGCAAAACTGTCTTAAGACTATGAATTATAGACGAGTTGTTGAACTCTATCAGTGGAAGGCATTTCCTCATATCATGTTGTTAGCATTAGTGATAATAATAACAGTATGTGTGTGTAGCACTTTTAAGTTTTGAGTGATTCACACATCTCATTTGATAAAAATGATGAAATCACTCTCCCCCCAAAAAAATTTCACCTTAGAATTTTTTATTTATTAATAAGTTATGGCAATAAACTTTTGATTACAGAAAATAGATAATTATAGATAACAAGAAGGATAGTACACTAGATCATAGGCTTCTTGACACAACCACTGCCACTAGTTGCATGACCTTATACAAGCTACTTTGCCATATTGGGTCTCACTTTTCTAATCACTGGCATAAGGAGGCTAGACTAATTCCTCTGAAAAGTTTCTTTCAGCTCTAATGAGCTTTGATTGATTGTCCTGGTTTGTTGATATATTAAATTACCACCAAAAAATCTTATTCAAGGAGGGCTTCTATTTGACCTATTGTGGGTTATCTTCTTAGCAATTATCAATTTTATAGACCCTTCCACTCTTGAATTGTTTTTAAAATAATATGACTGTACTTATTTTAAAATTTTTTCATAGTTGATTCTTTACATTAAATTCAGACAAAATTCTACCTCTCCCCCTAGTTCATCTAATTAATTCTTTACTTTTTTGTTGTGATCATGACCAATGTGGTATTGAGATTATGCAGTTGAGCAAACTCTTCATGGTATTCAGAATATCTAGATGTTAATACATTATGGCAGAAAACAGAATTTTCAGATCAACAGTAAAGGAGAAATTTTCTTTTGCCCACTTAAAATGGTTCTTTATTCAAAACAACTTTAGAAGATTATCATTTATTCAGTCAGCAAGTGTTTAGTGAGTACTTGTTATGTGTTAAGCATCATGCTAAACAGTAGAATATAAACCAAGGCTTGGAAATGGCCCATCCTCAAAGAGCTCACCTGCTTAGGGACATGAAGTTAATACACAATAAACAATTGTAAAATAAGATGTGAGAGCACATAAGAAAGTCTTAACTGTGTGGTACAATCAAAATGTTAGAGGCAGCTAGCAATAGCATGGAAAGTGTGTCAGATTTGGCAGCAGAACATCCGTGTTAAAAATCTCATCTCTTTTCTTACTACCTATGTGACATTAGGCAATTTCACTTAATCTTTCTAGGCCTCCCTTTCCTTGTCAATAAAACAAATGGTTTGGACAAGGTGACATTGAAGGCTCTTCCAGCCTCAAATTTGTGATCCTATTTAGTTCTTAGGGAAATGAAAATCAGTGAAGGCTAGGCTAGTCAGGGAGGGTTTCATTAGGGAGATGGTCTTGAGCTCAGCTTTGAAGGATGGGTAGGAATCAAAGAGGAGAAAGTGTTTTCATATAACAGGATCCACAGTTTGCCCAGAATCAAGATTGAGCATGATGCATTTGTAGGATGTTGTGTCCATCCTGATTCATTATCATAATTTTTTTTCCTGCAGGGCTTTATAGCTTTCAAAGCATTTCCCATATATGATCTTATTTGATCTTAACAATTGGATAGTTATCATCCCTATTTCACAGATGAGGAAGTGGTTTCAGAGGGGTTACATGACTTGCCCTAGTTGACATGGCTAGTAAGAGACCAGAAATAACCCAGTTCTTTATCTGTTGTACCATTTTTACTGCAAAAGAAAGAATAAAATGATATAATAAGATTCAAGGAGAGATAACTACTAGAATCAGGGATACCAGTTAGAAAGCTATTTAGTCCAGCATCCAAGTAATAAGAGCCTGAACTAGAAATCATCGATGAGAATGGAAAGGAAACACTGGTTACAAAAGGTTTTTCATAGGAAATATTGATGGGCCCTGGTGACTACCTGGATATGGGGACATAAAGGAGAAGGATAAAGCAAAGATGATTCCCAGGTTTGAGCCTGGGTAATGGATAAAAGAGTAATGTAATAAAGACAGAGATCAAAACCAAGTACAGAAGGAGAAAAAAAAAAGATAGCAAATTCATTTTTAAACGGACAGAATTTGACCGCTTCATTCAAATCAATAGAAAGTTGGCTCTGAAGAAAAGGCAAGTTGTAAAGGATAAGAAGGGATGATTAGTAGAGAGGTGATAGCTGAAACCTTGAGACTAGATGAAGTAATTGGTTAGAAAATAGGAGAAAGATGAGAACTTATGGAGGAAATTAAATAGGGGCAGATAGAGAACTAAGCAGGACCAGAAGAATTCAGTATCTCAGTAGCCAAGGAAGGAGAGAATTTTAAGTCAACACTTTCAAATACAGTAGAAAGATCAGTAATAATAATATAGTACTTAAAAGTTTGCAAAAGAGCTTTACATACATTATCTCTCATGTGGGTTTCATAACAGCCTGTGAGGGTAGGTACTACTAGTATTATTCTCATTTTATAGATGAAGAAACTGAGGTTCAGAGAGGTTGTGACTTGGCCATACAGATGATAAAGGGTCAAGGACAGGGTTTCTAAGCCATGTTTTCTTGTTTCCAAGAAACTCTATTATGCCACATGGTCCAAAAAGATAAAGAAAATGTCTTTGAGTTGGGAGAGGTAGGGTGGTAGACGTTGTGGAGTGCAGGGTGTCTGGTACATAGTAGAGGCCTAATAAATATTTGTTGATTGGTGACTAATTTAAGCAGAGAAGCAGGGAAGGAAGCCAGATTGCAGTTAAATGAGCGGTGAGAAAACTGTTAAAAGTATTCATTTGAGAAATTTGGTAGCCAGTGCATGCAGAGAAACAAGGTAGCAGGTAGAGAAGAAACAAGGAATAAAGATGGCTTTGATATTGTTAAAGTTTTTAAGATTGTTGAAGTTTTGTAGTTTAAAGGGAGAAGACCGCAATGCCATCTCTTCATAACTAGGCTTCTAGACCCCAATTGAAACAATAACACTTATAATTGTCCCCATGTATTTGACTCTTTTAGGTGGTATTGGAATGCTATGTAAGAAAAGACTTGGTCTACACGAAAGCAAACCCAACATTTCATCATTGGAAAGTTGATAATAGAAAGTTTGGGCTTACTTTCCAAAGCCCAGCTGATGCACGAGCCTTTGACAGAGGAGTGAGAAAAGCAATAGAAGACCTGATTGAAGGTACTGGATTCTCCAACTGGACTCTGCTAATTTCGTAGTTGGGTTGTGTGAATTTTCAAGTTTTAAAAAAAAATTTATAATGCTGTTTGTTGGGGTCATGGGGCTTTTGTTTATGTTTTGGTTTTGGGGGGTTTGATGGTTTTTTGTGTGGGGTTTTTTGTTTTGCTTTTTACTTGAAGAGTATTTTTTGGCAGTGCTCTTGAACTGGATCAGATGGCTAGATGCAAAGACTTGATATCCAGTACAACCAACATTTATTAAATGCTCACTTTTTGCAAAGCTCTATTCCTAGACATTGGATATACAAAGATTAAACAAAAAGCAGGACCTGCCCTCTTGGAGTTTATACTCTCCTGGGCCAGCTGCACTATGTCAGAACTGGCATAAACAACCAAGGAAATTAGGAGACGTTCCCCATAAGCAGTGATACTTGGCCTAAATCTTGAATCAAGCCAGAGAATAAGAATGGATTCGGGGAGAGATACTGTAGTGAGGTACCCAAAGCAAAAAAGATAACAGGCCTTATGATAAGGGGAAGTCATTGAGACTGAAGGAAGACCTTTTAGCAACTGCTACTCATGATATTGGGATACTTAACCAAAACAGGTAGTGCTCTTGATAAAGTGAATGTGTTGAAGTTAGAAATGAATTCCTTATGCAAATTTATTTTAGTCCTGTCCCCAAAATGCCTTTTTTTGGGGTATATCCAATTGGCTCCAAACAAATTCACAGTCATATTCTATTAAGAAAAGGCTCCAGGAGGCTAAGCTTCTGGGAAATGATCCAGCAATTTATTCCCTGCCTCCCTGGATTCTGATTTAGTCTGAGATTGATCAATCAAACAACCAATAGATATTTCTGGAACAGCTCCTGTATACGTCCATAGAGTATCTAGCATCTATGGTCACTCCAGGAGTGAAGTCCAGTAGTATCTGTTAGCTTTTGAATGGACAGAGTCTCCCTTCTCCCACTGTACCCTAAGAGGCAGCTGTTGCCAGATTGGATAGTTTTAGCTATAGAGTCAGAAAGACCTGAGTTGTATTGCAGCCTCACTTACTAGCTTTGTAACCCAGAGTAAGTCATTTAACCTCTATCTGCCTTAGTTTTCTAAACTGTAAAGTGGAGTACATAATAGCACAAGTCTCCCAGGGTTGTTGTGAGGATCAAATGAAATAATATCTGTAAAGTACTTAGCACAATGCTGTTTCCTTCCTTCCAAATCTAGACTACTTTAGCCCCAGGTATGATCCAGTATCTCACCATTCTCAGAAGGTAATGAATCATAGATTTATTATTTTGGAACTAGAATTTATTCATTATTTTGGAACTAGGAAGGACCTCAGAGGTCATCTAGTCCAACCCCCCCTCATTTTACAGGTGAGGAAACTGAGGCCCAGATAAGTTAAATGGTTTTCCTAAAGTCCCAGAGGTAGTAAAAGGCAGAGCTGGAATGGGAACTCAGGTCCCCAACCCTAAATACAGTACTCTTTCCATTGTGTTATATACTAACATTTGCAGGAACCTGTGTTCCCAAAGGTATTTAATACTTTATGAGGTACCCATATATATCCATTAATTTAAAATAATTTTGTGCTGCATTCCTTTTAAGCAGAGGCATGGACTAAATGACTTCTACCCCTTCCTATATTGACAACCTTGAGGCAAAAATGTAAAGAAGTACTAATATAGCCTATGCCATTCATTAGTTATCTTAATTTTAGAGTTGGAAAGGACCTTAGAGGTTGTCAAATCCATTCCCCCACATTTTACAGACCTACATCCTATTGGTTGCTAATTTACGGATATCTCTTCTCTCTGGAAGAGCAACAAAAAGGAATTTTGATTTTTATTGGTCTTGTAACCTTTGTGTTTTCCAAAGGGACATACTAGCTGGTTTATAAAAAACAGGGAAGAATGAATCAACTTTTTGTATCTGTGAATCTATTAACAAAAAACACTGTATTTTAAAATAAAGCTAAAAATTTTAGCACCTAACTTACTACTCATAGTCACCTTTTATATTCTACATTCTAAAGAGTAGGAATCATAGAATTTTAGAAATGGAAAGGAACCTAGGTCATCTAGTGCAATCCCTCTTTGCCTTCTCTGCAGCATTTTACAGTTGAGGAAACTGAGACCAAGAGAAGTCAAGGGACTTGCCACCCAGATAGTTAATACTCGTCTCATACCCTCTTCTCCACCTCTTAAGTCTAACTTCCAATTCTACTACTTAAGTGAAATTGTTCTCACCAACAAGCTTTTTTTCTAAAAAAAAGATTTTTTTAAAAACACCTATATTTCCCCATATGCTTTCCCAGTCCCGGAGCGCCATCATAATAACATTTTTTGAAGGGATTTAACAAAATTGATTAGTAGTCAGTCAGCTAATAAACATGTGTTAAGCACCTGCTATGTGCCAAGCACTGGGGATACAAATAAGTAAAAGAAAGACAATCCCTGCCCTCAAGAAACTTAAGAGTCTAGTGGGAAAAGATAATACCCAAAAGGAAATTGAAAAGCAGGGAGAGGAAGATGGTCTGGAGACATGATGGAGTTCAGTCCAAAGAAGTACAGCCAGGTGGAAAGTGGGAGCTTTGGAAGGAGTCCTTTGCTCAGGGCTCCAATCAGAGGGTACTGATGAGTACTAAGGCTGTTGCTTTCTTGAAGGATAGTTGATCTCCTGATAACTAGGTTCCTGGCACCATGATAGAGTCCAGTATATCCACCCAAAAAAACCTCAACCCTTATTTTCTACAATGTTCCATATCCGTGGACTCCTTTGACTCTGCAAAGGCCAAGCCTATTCTTTGTAATTTCATAATATTCATCTTTAGCTGTTACCAACAGACTCTTTAATTACTCATTCCAATGGCCAATTTTTAGACCTTAAACTTTTTTCCCCTCTTTAGCTTTTGACTCTGTTGAGCAGACATCCAAGAAAAGGATAATCTTTTCTACCTTAGTTTCTGAAACACCAATGTTCTTCTGGTTCTTCTTTCATCTTTTACTGAGCTTCTCTTTTGCTGTGTCTTCTACCGTCTTCTTGACTTCTCAAGGAAGATAAAGGAATGGAGAAAGGAAACAAGCATTAGCAAGCACCTACTATGTGCCAGGCACCATAGTTAGCACTTTACAAAAATATCTCATTTGATCCTCACAGCAGCCCTGGGGAGTAGGTGCTGTTATGGTCCCCATTTTGTAGTTGAGAAAACTGAGACAAAGAGTGTTTAAGTGAGTTGCTGAGGGCCGCACAGTTAGTCTGAGGCTGGATTTGAACCCAGGTCTCCCTGACTCCAGGTCCAGCTTTCCATCAACTGCCCCAGCTTGCTGCCTCTAGATGTTCACCACTGGTCAGTCTTGGGCCTTTTCAACATTCTCTTCCTTAACTCCCTGGTTTTTAGCTACTGCACCTACAAACATGACTTCTATGTCTCCTTGTCCGCTCCTGACCTCTCTTCAGAGTTTCAGATTTGCTTCTCCAATTGACTATAGGACATTTCCACTCAGGTGTCTACCTTGACCTTAATACATCCAATCTGAATTTCAAATTAAAATTTAACACACATATTAATTGCTAACTATGTGCAAAGATCCTCTACTATTTGAAGCAAAGTAGTATAAAGTGGGGTATAAAGTGGGGGACTTATCATCAGAAAGGTCTGGATTCAACTCAATCTTCCCTGATGCTTACTAATTATATGACCAAGGTCACAAAGTCACTTAAATCCTCTGAGCTTCAGATAACTCCCCAGGACTTATCTATTAAGTTGTCTACTATGTTGTGTTGGTGGAGGGCGGTCCAGCACTAATGACATCTCAGATCCTTGGGTATTGTATTGATGGATATGGAAAGCCCTCAGCACTGAGCTTCAGCATTTCTGTCAGTGGTTTTGCCATGTACCCAGTCTCCTGCATCACATCCTTTGTGATGACCAGTCTTTGAGTCTTCCTTCTGCCTCAACTCTCCTATGCAATCAGTTACCAAATCCTTTTGAATATGCCTCCCCCAAATCTCTCACCTTTATTCCCTTTTCTCCATGCTCACTGCTAACACTTCATCCATTACTACCACCCATGTCTACACTGCCACAATAACCTCCTAACCAATTCCATTCTTGTTCTCCTCCCTAATCCATCCTTCACATTGATGGCAGCAAATTGTCTTTATTTTCCATTGAGCAAACCACTTAACCCCGTTTGCCTCAGTTTCTTCCATTGTAAAATGGGGATACTAACAACACCTACCTCATAGGATGTTGTGAAGATTAAATGAGATGATAGTTTTAAAGCACTTAGCAAAATGCCCGGCACATAGTAGGAGCTATATAAATGACTTGTTCTCCCCCATCCTTCCTCAATTCCTCCTGTCTCTTTAGTGGCACTGTCTATTGTTTATCAAGTTCAAACTCATTAGCTTAATATTCAGGGACCTCCACAATCTGGTACTTATTCTCCCTTTGGATTCTTATTTCATTCTGCTTCAACATATTCTCAGGAGGTAGACTTTTGTAGTTTGGGGTAACATTACACAAAAATATTAGGCACGATGATGAACTTGTTTGGTGCATTGTAGATTAATGACAATCTTGTGCCTTAAAGAAAACTCCTGGGTAAAGAGAGGAGGAGGAGGGTGACTTTTGTATACTTTAACTACCTGTCCTTTGAATACACTCTACTGATTTTATTTTCCCTTCACTTAAGTGATGAAATTAAAGTTATTGTTCAGAAACAACTCTGCTTTTTTTTTTCTTCTGACATGGGCAGTACAGTGGTATTTGCTTCTCAATGAAACCAAAAATTAAATACAGAACTACTTTTTAAGGAGAAAATTTGTTTTCTACTTTTTTTTTGTTTTTCCCTAAATAGCATCAAGCTTACAGATTTAATCCAAAATGAGTAAATATTATCTATTGAATCATGTCATATTCATGACATTCAAGGTTGCCTGCAATAGATTACTAAGCATGGCTGTCAAGGTTGGTGGCTAGGATCCACAGGCACAGACTGCAGGAATTGTCTGCCTTCAAGCCCATTCAGGGAGCAGAGCCTGGCTTCTTCCCATTGAGAAAGATATATGACTAAGGATGACATGTGAACAGCCAAATCAGAACTTCCTGTGGAAGATATATTTTTTAAAAAAACTTTTAATCTATTTGAACAATAATAGCATGTTCTTCACTCATTATTGGGTGTGGGAAAAGATGGGTGAACATAGCTTTTAAAAAAAGTACGTGGCCTCAAACTCTTTTAAGCACACAAGGGTTTTAGTCTATTATTAACTGCAACTGTGTGGAGGCTGAACAGATAAATGAAAATTCACTCTCCAAATCTAGGGTTGTCATGAAAGGCAAGTGTTTAAAATGTAAGCATGAAACAGTACCTTCCAAAACTGGTGATGAAATGGACATCAGTCCTTGTTTCTCTCATTAATAATAGGGAACTTTATATAGCTCATTAAGGTTTGCTAAGTGCTTTGTCTATATCATCTCATTTGAGCCTCAAAATGGCCCTGGGAAGTAGATGCTATTATTATCCCCATTTTGCAGATAAGGCTGAGAGAGGTTAAGTGACTTGCCCAGGGTCACACAGCTAGTATATGACTGAGGCAGGATTTTATTTCAGGTCTTCCTGACTCTGAATCTATGAACAGCACCACTTGGTTAGCAGTCAGGGACTGCTCCTGTTACCTGGAATGGATTCCGCTCCATCTTAATTTACCTGGGCACTATCCTTTGCTTGGCTCTGATGTCAGTATACTCTCTAACTTACTTTGAGTTGGCTTTGGGGCAGCTAGGTGGTACTGTAGATAAAGCACTGGCCCTGAGTTCAAATCCAGCCTCAGACACTTACTAGCTGTGTGACCTTGGACAAGTCACTTAATCCTAATTGCCTCCCCACTAAATTTTTTTTTAAGCGGGCTTTGAAGGGAGGAATTCTGATGTTCAGTTAAAATCATGATGGAGAGATGGGCATATGTGCCAAATGTAAGTTTGTTTGGTTATTTTGGTACTTTTCAGGTACTGTATTGGAATATTTAGCCAACTGTTCCTCAAACCTTTTCTGGGGGAATTTTTTTTTCGGGGGGGTTGGCTAGGCAATGAGGTTAAGTGACTTTCCTAGGGTCACACAGCTAGTAAGTGTTTTATGTGTCTGAGGTCGGATTTGAACTCAGGTCCTCCTGACTGCAGGGCTGGTGCTCTATCCACTGCGCCACTAGCTGCCCCTAGGGGGAATATTTTAATCTTTTTGTATATTGGTGAAGGAGGAAATATAGACTCCCAGATCCATAACTAAAAGGTCTTTTGGAGGCCATCTAGTCACCCCCACCTCCATTTTACAGATAAGAAAACTGAGGCCCAAGGTCACATATGTAGTATGTTCCTGAAAATCCTAACCAAGGAATGGGTCAGAGCTTAATTTTTAATCATTTTACAAAAAGGGGAGGGGAGGGAGAATGAATAAAAGCTGATAATTTTGTATTTTTTTTTCTTGCCAACCACTAACTTCATTTTAATTACTCCACACATTATTAATCCTGATAGGAAAAGAAAAGAGGGTAGGCCATGCCTGCTTGTAAATAGGAGCCTTCTTTGTTTAGTCTCTTTTCCAAGAATATTTATATACACTTGCATACCAGGATGAAGAAAGATGTGAAGTTGTAAATAAACTTAGCTTTTGTAAGCTGATTCCTGTTCCAGCGTGAGATAAGCTGGGTTTAGGGATTTTACTTTTTTTTTTTCTGACATGCCCTTAAGGTTTAGCTGAAGACAGCAGGGTGTAAATAAGTCCCCAGAATCCTAAGTATCAACAGAAGAAGCAGTGCAGTTAAGGGTCCAAAAATCCAATCCTCAGCCTTTTCTAGAGATCCTTACTTCTAAGTCATAAGAGTTGGCACGATCTGGCTTTTAAGAGTCCTAGAATGTTTGGACCTGGAAGTGATCCCAGAAATCATTAAACCCATTTCCCTCATCCTACTGCATGAGAAAACAGGGCCAGAGAAGTTGCCCAAGGTCAAACAGGTCATTAATGACCAGTCTGGCACTGCTTGTTAACTGGCTTAAGCAAAGTTCTGCTCTGATTCCTCATCATGGCATAGCAGTAACCCTTGGGATCTCAAATGCTTTCTCAGTGAAGCATAAACTATGAAAGGGTCTATCAGTCCAATAAGCTTCAAGGACTGGAGACCCAGTAACGAATAGGACTGGGTGGCTCATTTGATAGGTTTATCCTAGATCTGAGAGGTTCATCACTAGAGGGTCGGTTCCTGCGTGGCCTCTTATTTGGCCACCATGATTTATGGAGACCATCTACCAAAATAGAGGTGGTTACAATCTGCATCAGTAGAAGGGACTGTGTATGCTAAATAAATCATGGATCTTGAGTCACTGAAATTATAAAATGTTTGCTGGTTTTTTTGTATTTTATTAGTGTTGATCCATATTGGCCAGAAACATATAGCAGAATAATTGACATTATTCTTGAAAGTATAATGTATTCCTCATGGCCAACTTTTCTTTAGAGATATATATACACATTTATTTATTTATTTATTTATTCATTCATTCATTCATTCATTCATTCATTCATTCATTCATTTATTTATTTTCCCATCTCTTTTCTAGGATCTACAACTTCTTCTTCAACAATCCATAATGAAGCCGAGCTCGGAGACGATGACGTTTTTACAGTAAGTGCACTTAGTCCATTGGGTTTGGTGTTTTTTTTTCTTCTTCAGATAATTGGATGAAGAATCAAAAACATTCCATTTATGGGTTCCAGTTACAGACATGAGATAACGCTTTTAGCCTGCACCTGATTCTTTTCTTCCAATACTATCATTGAATCCTTTCACATTTTCATCCATTCTAATATCTCATTCTTTTGGCTTTGTACTGTCATAGGTAAAGATAATATCACACAAAGCCAGCACCCAAAGGATCCTCCTTTGTGAAAGTTTCTTCTGTTTCCTTTAAATATACTTCCTGTAGCTTTGGGGGAATGAAGCTTTTTCTTGATTCTTTTTTTTTTTTAACATGGCTAAAATAGAAATCTGTTTTGTATGACTACACATACTTGTAATAGATTTTGTTTTCCATGCCTTCTCAGTAGGGAGGGGAGGGGGAGGCAGAGAATTTGGAAGTTTAAAAAAAAGAAAAGTCTCTATACTTCAAAAGCAAACAAACTTTTAAAAATCAAAAGACCAGGAGAAAATAGAGATTTGGGGTAAGGGTGATAAGGGAAGGGCACTTGATTAAATGTGTTACAACCCAATCAGTTACTTTCTGTGATTTGCACTGTCATTTAATGTCAAATCATAAGCATTTTATCATATGCTGACTCAGCCCAGGGATAGGCTGTGGATCACACAAAAGCACAAGACATAGAATCTCTGCCCTCTTATTAGGTAAAGAAGACCTGATATGAGACAGGTTTGTTTTTGGTGTGTTTTTTTTTTGAGATACATAAGACATTGTATAATTAAATGTGGTAGGTGTTCAAAAAAGGGACAAATTGATAAAGGCTGGAGGTGATTGGGAAAAAAATTGTGGAGGAGGTGAAACATTTGGGGACTCTTGAAGAGGGGATTTGGGGTTAAAGAACCTGACTTCATATTCTTACCTTGCTCTCTGCTACCTCCCCTGATCCTCAGTCTCCTCATCTGTAAAATGAGAGGGTTAGGTTTAATGATCTCTTAAGTTCCCTTGGAGCTCCTAAGTCTGTGATCCTATGAGTAAAGGCTTAGAGCTAAGAATGAACATAATGTGTGCCCAAGATAGTGAGGAGACCCCATTTGACTTAAAGAGCTACCCACAGCGGTCATTCACCTTCCTAAAATGACTGGTACGATGTGGATCTGAGCAGGCTTCCTTTAGTGCTCTGACCAGATCCTCTCCACAGTTGGCATGTTGCTGATATCATCTGTTCCTTTGTCACAGTTCACAGAGACAAACAGCAGCAGGCGGGTTAAAAGGTGGCTTCCTGTACTCCGGAGCAAAGTTATCCTTAGCAGCTGCTTCCCAGCTACCTGCCAGCAGTGATTTATAGAATGGAGAGTGGGGGATGAGGCCTGATTGAAGCCAGAATAGTTTATTGCTGGCCGGTTATCTTGCAGAGATATGTTTGCTGTGAGAGGTTAAACATGTTTCTACATTTCTTTCCAATCCCTATAAAACTGGGGCAGAAATTTTACTTAATTTACCTGATGTGAAATGAGGCACAATGGAATTATAGAAAGGGGATTTGGAGATCACCTAGTTCTACCCCTTTCTTTTTCAGATTAAAAAAAAAAGTTGTTCAGTACAGAGACAGAAAATGACCCATCTTAGGTCACACTTAGAGCAAGGAGCAAATGCAAAACTAGACTTTGAGTCCCCTGAATCCCAATATTCTTAAATCAATGTACTTTAAAATAGGGCATTATTAGTAATGCGAAAAAAGATTTGAGGGGAAGGGTCTGTTAAGGTGTACCTAATGTCTTACATATCTAACTCTTAGCTGAGGAGGGCCAAATTTAGATACCTCTAAACGGAAATATGTGTAGACACCCACAAGCCACGAACAAAGAGGTCTCCTATAGTTTCCTTATAGTCATTACTATGCGAGTAAATAATGTACTGCTGAAACTCAAGTGAAAGAAATGAGCAGCAGTTCTTAAATAATGTGCATTTTTACCCTTGCAGATGAGGATACAATGGTCCAAGTTAGTTGTGTATTGTACTTGTATGAAATAACTGGTGAGGAGTTTTAGTGTTTGTTTCTTAATGAGAAGCTGGAAGACCAGCCCACAATTCAGGATTAGTTGAGTAAGTGTGTATGTGTAAAACTACCCTTATGCAATAAATTTATCTAGTTTTATATGGATTGGAGCTCATTCCCTGAGTATCATTTCTGCAAGCTTTTGGCTATTCAGGTTTCATATTAGTCTCCCTTGCTACACAGCCTTTTAAAGAGTCCTATTTATTCCTCAAAAAATACATTTATCGATCTGCCTATGTATAAGATGCATTTCTCCCCAGCATGTTAAATTTTAAACTTACCGGGCCATTCCAACATCAGAGCTCTTTGATTCTTGCCACCTTTCAGTGGTTTGCTTATTATTCCAGTTGTTTTACATGATCCCAAGGGTACTGCAGCTTTGGGGGTCTTCTAGGGGAGTCATCTTTGTCATGTGGACATCTCCATGTGAATTGGTTCTGGAATGGAATGGATTGGATCAAAGAGAAAGTACTGGACATACAGTCAAACTTAGGTTATCTTTTAAGATCCATCACAGTCTCAGTCCACCCTGTATTCCCAGGCTGATTACATATTATTCCCCCTGCACCCAAGCCAAACTGGAGTCCTTGCTGATCCCCATTGTGCCACATTCCATCTCCTGCTCTGTGCCTTGGCTTAGGCTGTCTCTCATGCCTGGCATGTACTCTCCTCACTTTGGCCCGAGGCTCCAGGATCCCTTCAGAGCTCATTTCAAGAGGCTTTTCCTGATTCCCCTAGTCCTTAGTTCCCTGCTCCTTCACACTCCCCATGCCCAGTCATTTTGTATTTGTTTGGTATTTATTTATCATTTTGTATTTTATTTATCTCTGTACATGCTGGTTCCTCCCCTAGACCATAAGCTCCTTGAGGGTAAGTACTGTTTCATTTTCTTGTCTCTGTATCCACAGAGCCTCACAGAATAGTATGGGGAGTAGGTGTTTAATGTTGAGCTGGATTTTCAGTTCAACAGTCTTGCTACTTTTCCCTCTTTGTCCCTTCTAACAAATCTGTGGACATTAATCTGTACATGAGGTTACCTGCCCATCTCTGCATGCAGCTCACCTGCAACTCTAACCCTCCATCAGGAGATAATCTGAATCTACTGTCTTTTTTTTTTTTAGCAGTTTGAGGGACTGTGATAGGACCTGTAGTTTTGTAAATGGGGTGAATAGATTTCATCCCTGGCCTAATGCTTAGAAATACACCGAAGAGCACTCTACAAGGGGCATTTTGAGTTTATAGAAGTTCTTAAGAATGGTATAGCTGGGAGTAAGGTTGCCAGATAAAAAAATTAAGGAACACTGGGTTATGCTTAGCTAGCTGCCAAATTCTTGTTCTTTAGCAATATCAGTTCATAAAAAACTGGCCATGTATATACTGTTGCAGTCTTCTAAAGCCATTCTTAATCTTTTTGGATAGATAATAGTAGCCTGTTTAAATTATGGTCCTTGGAGCATGCAGCTGAGGGGTGTGGGTGGGTGTGGGGGAGGGGAGGTATGTATAAATGCTTGTTCACTATATAGTCTAATCTGTAATCTGTGGTTGTCTCCTTGGCATTTCAGCAGCTGTTGCTGTGTGAATAGCAAAATTCTGAAAAACTAAAAAACTAAAGATTAAGGGAGATTTATGTATATATACATACATGCATGCGTGCATACATATGTGTGAGTGAATGCATATGTGTGTGTGTGTGTGTGTGTGTATTTATATTTATATATTTTTTTTCAGGCATTTTGCCCTATTATGTTAGTAGCTTTTACAGTTCATTAAAAGCCACAAAAGAATGGGATTTCCTGGAATCTTGTAGAGCAGTCTATTAGTTCCTGGGGTTCACCTCCCTCCTGGTTTAGCTTGTGATTTATTGGAGTAGAATAGTGAACCCTCTCTCCCCTCCCCCCTTTGTCTTGAAAAGGATTAGACTAAAGTAATAAACAGATTTGATGGAATGGAGGTTGGGAGAGGTAAGTCTGAAAAGCGAATATTTTAGGCTTGTTTTTTGTTTTCCCCAAATCTTATTCATAAGGAGCTGAAATTTCATGCAGATGTTAACATCCTGTTTAATGGACATTTTTTTCATCATTGATTGTTTGGGCTGTTTTTCCCAACTCTAACAATTGTATTAAAAATGTTGAGAAAATGGTATGGATCCCTTGAAGGGACAATCTCAATTTCTTTCAGCCAAATGAATTTTTGCAGTTTGCTTTGTGTGTTGGGGAGGGAAGAATTGGAAAGAACACAATAGCTCTGGTAAAACAGACACCACTGTTTTTCAATGCCAAGTATTGAACTCAGGGGAGTTTTATCTTCATAAAGAGGTTGAATTGTATAGCTCAATTAACCTTTTAGTGGCTGCCCCTGTACTCACTGTAGCCTATTAGGAAGCAATCTGTACTTCCTGTTTGGGGATTTGGATGGTCTCTTTTCTGTTGTAAGGATGCATACAGGGTGTATGACAGGAGTTAATGGGAAAATGTTTGAATTGCTGTGAGATGAGGAAAACCATAGACATGTCAAGTCCTTAGTAGCATAGATCTCAGAGACAAAAGGAACCAAAAAGATAACCTGGTCCCACCTCAGCCTTCCAATACTTTTTTGTTAGTCCAGTGAAACACTTCATTTAAATTTCACATAATGTTAATAATATCTGTTGTTTATTTTACCTACATTTCTTAATATAGCCCTCTTCCCATCCTGCCCAAAGAATGAAAGAGGAGGGGGAAAAGTGATTCATGAAAATTAGTCAACACATCAACCGAGTCTGGCATTATGGACAATATGACCCACCTGTATTTGCTCACCTCTACAGAAGGGGAGCGGTGCATTTTCTCGTGTCTTCTTTGGGGCCAAGTTTGGCCATTATAATCACACAGTATTCCTTTTTCTGGTTTTTGCTCTTCTACTTACGTTGTTAAGCCATTGTGTATATTGTTTTCTTGGTTCTGCTTCCTTCATTTTGTGTCAGTCCTAATCAGTCTTTCTATGATTCTCTATTTCTTAGGGCACAGTGATATTCCATTATATCCAAATACAACAGTTTGTTTAGCTGTTCCCCATTCAATGAACATCTACTTTGTTTTCAGTTCTTTGCTACTACAAAAAGTGCTACGATGAATATTTTGGTATTTATGGGACCCTTTTTTCTGTCATGGACATCCTTAGAGTAGGTGCCCTAGAGGTTTTTTGGGGGTTCTTTTTTTTTTTTGATTAAGTTATTTATTTGTTTTTAATTTTAAACATTCACTTCCATAGGATTTTGTTTCAAATTTTCTTCCCTTCCCTGTACTCCTCCCTCCCCAAGACAGTGTGCAATCTGATATAGGCTCAACTTATATGTTCATGTTAAGCATATTTTGACATTAGTCATGATGTACAGAAGAATTAGAACCAATGGGAGGAATCACGAGAAAGAAGAATCAAAACAAAACAGCAAAAGAAAAGGAGAGCAAATAGTATGCTTCCATCTGCATTCAGATTCCATACTTCTTTCTCTGGATGTGGACAGCTTTTTCCGTTGTGAGTCTTTTGGAGTTGTCTTAGATCCTTGCATTGCTGAGAAGAGCCAAATCTATCAAAGTCAGTCATCGCACTGTGTGGCTGTTACTGTGTACAGTGTTCTCCTGGTTCTGCTCACTTCACTCAGCATCAGACCATACAAGTCTTTCCAGGTTTTCCTGAAGTCCATCTGCTCATCATTTCTTATAGCACAATGGTATTCCATTACATTTATATACCACAGCCTTTTCAGTCATTTCCCAATTGATGGGCAGCCTTTTGACTTCTAATTCTTACAAAAAGAACTGCTGTAAATATTTTTGTACATGTGGGTCCTTTCCCCTTTTTTATGATCTCTTTGGGATTCAGACCTAGAAGTGGTATTGCTGGGTCAAAGAGTATGCACATTTTTATAGCCCTTTGGGCATAGTTCCAAATTGCTCTCCAGAATAGTTGGATCAGTTCACAACTCCACCAGCAATGCATTAGTGTTCCAATTTTCCCACATCTTCTCCAGCATTTATCATTTTCCTGTTCAGAGTCATTTTGATTTAGATTTTTAAATAACTTGCCCAAGGTCACAGCTGGCTTTAGTGATAGAGTGAAGACCCAGAAGCTGGGGTTCCTGCCTTCTCATTTATTGCCTTTTTCATTTTTACCTCAACTCTTTTGCTCAATTATGTTAGGTATATTTATTAAATTCCCATTGGTGTTATCCGAAAAGAGAATAAGGAATACAATAATAAAATGACAGATTTGTTTCTGAACAGAGGCAGTGTGGCTCAGTGGAAAGAACAGTGGAGTTAGGGGTCAAAAGATCCAGGTTCATATCCCAGCTCTGTCACTCATTACCTGTGTGATCCTGGGCAAGTCATATCATCTCTATGGG
Source organism: Phascolarctos cinereus (assembly GCF_003287225.1). Lineage (NCBI taxonomy): Eukaryota > Metazoa > Chordata > Mammalia > Diprotodontia > Phascolarctidae > Phascolarctos > Phascolarctos cinereus. The sequence goes on along the minus strand of NW_027555625.1, from coordinate 115,145,946 downwards.
CAGTCATATCACCTCTATGGGCCTCAGTTTCCCCATCTATAAAATGAGGCATTTAGAACTAGATGACCTCTATAGTCCTTTACAGTTATATGTTGATTCTATGATCTATCCTTGGGCCTTATAAGAAAGGGAAAAGACTAAGGAATAGAGGATTAATGAACTAAATTTCTTCAGAGATGGTAGTTGCTACCAGTTCATTTCACTAATAGCTCTCACACTGCAGAAGAGCCTGTTCTGAGGGATAAAGAAAAAATGCAAGATGTCTTAGGATGTCTGTATATGAATAACACAGTTTACGCTAAAAACAACCCTCACTGATTACTGACACCCAGATACTGATCTTTCTCGCCTAGCTGTGCTAATGCACTGGGAACACTTAGGTGGACACTTGTTTAAAGAATAATGTTATTAACAGAGTATCTTCAAAAGTAATATACTACACATGGTGTTGATTTGAATTGACTCTGAAGTGGAAAGAGGTGAGCTAGAAATTGGCCATTCCAGGCAATATCTTATTTGTTTTGCAATAATATAGCCTTCTCCCCAACATGTATATTTTCAAAAAACAAAGTGGCACCAGATAAATCAATTCGCTTATTATTTGAATGGCAGATTTCTGATATTTCCATTGTATTCTCAGGGGACAAAAAAATAAACCTAAAAGGTATGTTGGGGGTGTGGTGTATTTTTAGGACTTCCCTGTGTATTTTTCTTTCTAACATTACTAACATGACACGGACATGTCATATAAGAAACTGCAGGTCACTATCCTAGTGGGGCAAGTTTCTAGCCATATTCTTTTTTTAAAAATTTATTTATTTATTTTAATTTTTAGGCAACTGGGGTTAAGTGACTTGCCCAGGGACACACAGCTAGTAAGTGTCAGGTGTTTGGTCTGAGATCTGATTTGAACTCAGGTCTTCCTGACTTCAGGGCTGGTGCTCTATCCACTGCGCCACCTAGCTGCCCCTTCTAGCCATAATTTTTATCAAGAGTGAAGAGGTTCATTCCATGCCAAGAGCATGAACCCTTGACATTCTGAGTTCCTCATCTCCATTGCATTGCTTTTCCAAGTGTTAGGAGCCCTTGTTGCTAATGTTATCCCTTTTCCCGGGCCAGGGCAAGGTTATAAGTGAGTTAAAATTGCCCTCTCCAGAGTTCATTGGAGCGTTTTGGTTTGGTGTTAGGGATGTTAGAGAGGCAGAAGGTGTTTGATTTGGAAATTTGCATGCTTTGCTTAACACTTCCTTTCTAAGCTTTTCCATCAGGGAGAGAGGGAAGAACAAGATAACAGAATGTTAGCACATTTTTCCTCTTGTGGAATCTACTCCTGAATCTCAGTTACCTCCTCTGTAAAATGGGGTATTAGGCTCAAATGACTTTTAAGATCCCTTCCACCTCCAGATCTATGTTACTGTGATTCTGCACCCACAAAAAGACTAAAGCTGTATTTGAAAATTGGTCTTTACCAAATTTGGTGGTGGTTTTGTTATTATTGTTTGTTTTGTTTTGTTTTAGAACCATGATTTCAGCCCTCTGATAAATCCCAGTAGGGAGAATTGGCAAATTGCTTCTCATCCACAACGTAGGGCTTTCAAGAGTTGTCTGAGGGCATGGAGAGGTTCAGTAATTGGCCCTTGCTCACACTAGTACCTGTCCTTTGAGAGATAGGGCTTGAACCCAGGTCTTCCTGACACCAAACCAGTCCTCACCATCTAACCAGTTATATCAAAGTACAAAATCAGAAGGAGGAACTAGAATATAGATTTTGGTAAAGGTGAATGATAAAACAATAATACTCAGCATTTATATGTAAACATTTAAAAGTTTACAGAGCACTTCACAGAAGTTATTTCATTTGTATCTTGAAATAATCTCATGAGTTTGACACAGCAGGTATTGTTCTCTCCATTTTATTGATGAAGAAACTGAGATTGAGAGGTCAGGTGACTTGCCCAAAACGTCAGATATGGGACTCAAGCCCAGTTCCGCTGACTCCGGGTCCTGTACCTTTCCACCATAACAGGCTGCTTCTCAAGGTCTTGGGGCCAACTCCGCCTGACCCTGGGCTGACCATAGTTGAAGTACTTCTTGTTTTGTGACACAAAATGAAACTACTTTATTTCCAAGGTGTGTGCATATCTCTAAATAGTTTGCTATTTCAAAGCATTTCCCTTGAGTGTCCTTTCTGTGAGCTGGGTTTGATGAGTATTTATTTCTAAATCCTTTCTAGTTGGGCTACATTTCCCATGAAGCATCTTTCTATGAGCTGGGTTTATGAAAATGTCTTGACTGTATTGAATGCCCCAGATTCTATTAATTTACTTTGAGGGTCAAAAGAGTTACTAAACATCAGTAGATTTTTAAATTGGCACATTAAGTTTGTAAAGTCTGACTGAAGGATTAGATTCCATATCATTCTACTCCTCCTTCTAGGCTCCTTTTAGCTGACGGGCTGAATTTACCCAATAGCTTTCTTTTTCTGTGTGATTTGAAGTTATCATAAAGGCTGGAAATACCTCAGATGTTTGAGTAGATGCAATGGATGGCAGGTTTACTGCATGTTTAAGGGAAATTAGAATGTTTTATTTAATTTCTTTTTAAATTATTGGTTCATTTTGCTTCCTAACAACACTTGCTTTCTCAAAAAGCCCCTAAGTAAGCCCCCCTGTAAAGGATTATTTCCCCAAATAGAAAAGGAGGGTGTACCCATTAAGAGTATAGTACTAATCTGGACAGCTAGGTGGCACAGTTGATAGCATGCCAGGCCTGGAGTCAGGAAGACTCATCTTCCTGAGTTCAGTCTAGCCTCATACACTTACTAGCTGTGTGACATCCTTAACTTTTGAGGCTTAATGTCATGAGTGACTGTTCCACAGCAGAAGCTGAGCTGAATGAACCAGTTATTGAGTTAGCATTTATTAAGCACCTACTTGGTACTAAGCACTGTGCTGAGTGCTTAGAGTAAAAGACAACCCCTGTTCTCTAGACCTCACAGTCTAAAATAAATGAATATGATCCAGTACAGTTAAATTCTATGCTGTAATTTTATATCAGCAATACTAAAATATAAAAGAAGTGCATTTCTCCACATTTCATTACTGAAGAAAAAAATATGTCTCAGTGCAGCTTATAAATAATAGGTAGAATTTATATAGCACCTCAACGTCTGAGAAGTAAGTGTTATGATTATCCTCATTTTACAGATGAGGAAACTGAGGGAAACAGCAGGTAACCGACTTTGCCCAGGGTCACACAGCTAGTAAGTATCTGAGGTCATATCAGATGACATGAACTCAGGTCTTCCTGACTCTACTCTCAGTGCTCTATCCATGGTGTTACCTAGATTCTGCTACATAACACTTTAGGGTCACAGGAGACCCCCGAAATCATCTCTTGAGGCCTCCTTACTTATACAGAGTAAAAAATGAGGCCCAGAAAAATTGTGAGTTGGTCACTGGAGAGTGTGTGATGCCCCAAAGCATTCTTCTAAACTTTGTACTAATTTGTACTGATTCCTATATTCATATTTTACCCTCATGATTACCCCAGTGAGGTAGATGTTACCGCTGTTTTACACTTAAGGCAGACTGAGGACATTGGGAGGTAATAGAAATTCCCAAGATAAAATAGCTAGGTGAATTCCAGCACCATGACCCTTCACGCTTACAGAGGAGCTGAGAAAATTCTAACTGACCATAATTTCATCATTTTCCTCCTCTAGGATACTGAAATTTTGCCAAGTGTCAAATTCTGAGTGAAACATTTTGAATTGTTCAAAAAACTTTTCTCTTTCTCTGCAGGTTAGTCCCCACTTTATTTTCCTTCTTCTCCACACCTTTCTCTTGTCCCTTTGGACCTCCTAAGAGATTGCATATCAACTGCTGAGAAGGCCTGGAACTCTGATTTGTCCCAGGCTATGCTTCCCTGTGAGAGAGGCTTACCTGGAGTGAGTGAGAGTGGGGCCCTCGGGGCCTGTTAATTAGGTTATCTCCTGTGCTCTGGAGTCTGACCAGGAAATGACTGACAGCAATTTCCTGTTTACCTGGGGAGAAATGATTGAGGGTTCAGGATTCACCATAAGAAAAATCAATAGGATGGGATTGCTAAAGTGGGAGCTGAAAATAGGGAATAGAGGAAGAACCCGGGGAAAAAAAGAGTGAACCAGTGTCACCTTTATAAAAAGGTCTTCCCTAGAAGCTGGGACATTGACTTCCCTGGTATTCTGAGGAGGACCCGTGTTCCCTGCTCTCCAAGGCAGAATCCCTCGGTAGCAGGCTAATACATTAAGCTATCAGTTCAACCTAGCTGACTGGGGTTCATCCCCTGGAGATTGTTACATTCAGTCCCAGGGTAAAGTTGGAGAGAAAACTAACCATCCAGGTGAGTAGTGATAAAGCAATTGCTTACTGTAGTGTATTAACAAGAAATGATGGTACCCCTGTGAATTGTGTTTGTTCTTAATCTTTTTGAGGTTCTTTAGACCAGATGAGTGTAATTTCATTGTGTGTATCAGTCAATATTTATTAAGTGCCTACTATGTGCTAGGTATGCCATCAGCTCTTATGTTCTACATGTTGAATTCTGAATAAAGGAGCAGCTAGGTGGCACAGTGGCTAGAGCTCTGACCTTGGAGTCAGAAGGACCTGAGCTCAAATCCAGCCTCAGACACTTGACACTTACTAGCTGTGTGACCCTGGGCAGGTCACTTAACCCCGACTGCCTCACCAAAAAGAAAAAAAAAAAGAGATAGTGTTTGGGGCAGCTAGGTGGCACAGTGGATAGAGCTCCAGCGCTGGAGTCAGGAAGACCTGAGTTCAAATCCGGCTTCAGACATTTGACACTAACTAGCTGTGTGACCCTGGACAAGTCACTTAACCCCATTGCCTAGCCAAAAAAAAAAAAAGAATATAGGAATTCCAAATAAAGTGTCAATGGAGGTCATAAGTGCAAATAAACAGCCCCTGACAGATATTTGTAAATAATCAGCCTGGTCTATAGAAGAAACACTGAGATTCCACTAAATCATACCAAATTCACTTCTGACTTCTACAGCTGAGCAAAAGCCTTAGATGGGCTTTTCTGAAGCCACAGGTAGTTAATTCTTCCTCTGACCTTGCAGGGGAGAGTGGTGAGGTACAGTTCCTTAAAGGATTGCTTTTTCTTTAAGTCTTGTTGTGCCCTTTAATAGGGGTGCCCCCTCCACTGATAGGGATTACCACCCCATTATGCCTCCTCATCCCATACACTGCCCCATGTTTTCCCATGAATTGTTTACTCTGCTGAAGGCCTTCCTCTTGTGTTCCATTTGGTTTGGATTTGGAGGGACCCATCTGCCCCTGAATCTATATAACTACTGCTTTTAGTCTCCCTACATGTAAACCATGCCCTTTTTAAGCCAGATATTTTCTCTGTGTTTTTTTTTTAATACCACTTCTCGTACTCAGACTGGTGCTGATAACATGCTTGCAACCTGTTAAAGAATAGGCATCTTTCCATTGCTTCAGGGGTTATTTGTAATTTTAATTTCTCCAAGATTCCTGTGTTTAAGGGATTATAGCCATAGAGCATCACCATACTATTGGTGTTTTTTTAAAAAATGGACTTTCTGCAGCAGTGAAGAGTTTGTGATTGCTAGATGTTTAATGCAATTTTCCAAATGTACCTCTGCCTAGGCCCAGCTCTTTATGTGTAGCACCTATCCAAAATAGACAGTTGATGAACTGATTTGGCAGCTTGCCATCCAGTTGCAGGCTATTGTATATCTTTAATAATGTGAATGTCTCATCCATTTTGTTTTTCTAGTGTGAATAGTTTAGACAGATCTCTTTCATGGCTATGGATTTTCATATAAGCTTTACGGTGTTCAAAGGCTCAATGCAACTAATATGATGCTGTATGTGAATAATAATAGTTAATGTTCACAGTAGCCATGTGAGTGGATAGTACCAATTACATAGGACAGCTAGATGACACAGTGGATAGAGTGTCAGGCCTGGAGTCAGGAAGACATATTCCTGAGTTCAAATCTGGCTTCAGACACTTAGCTGTGTGACCCTGGGCAAGTCACTTAACCCTGTCTTTCTCAGTTTCCTCGTCTGTCAAAGGAGCTGGAGAAGGAAATGACAAACCACTCCAGTATCTTTCCGAGAAAACTCTAAATGGGGTCATGAAGAGTCAGACATATCTAAAAAACAACTTGATAACAACACCAGTGACGTCCTTATTTTAATAGATGATAAAATTGAAGTTTAGAAAGCTTAAATTCACATAGAGATATTTGTAAAGCTCTTCGCACAATACTTGGCACATGGTAAGTGCTATATAAATGTTAGCTATCATCATCATCATCATCATCATCATTATCATAGCTAACAAGGGTTAGAATTAGGATTCAAACCCTGGACTTTTGACTCCAGTGTCAGTGCTGTTTATAGTTACTGCTGCTCTCTTTAGAGGACCTAGCCATTAACAATAGGGAATCCTGCTTTTGTCTGAATATTACCCAGGGCTCTTCCATGCCACTAGCAGATATCTTTGGTAAGCATATCACTTTGTTTGATGTTAGTATTCAGTGGATCATTGGACAAAGCTCTCTCTGTAAAACAAGACCTAAATAGGCTGAATGATTTTGAGGAATGGGATGGTTCTGGAAGACATTTTGTCTGAAGAGTCTTTAAGTTTGTATACCCTACTAAGTCACAAATGAATTTTTTGAAATTGATAAATACAAAAGACCTGGATCTTATGGTCTCTCTACCTCTTTCATCTGTGCTGTTAAAAGGCAGTCTGCTGCAGAAAATCATCTGGAAAAGGTTTTTGAGCTTTTGTAGAAGTTCTGTTCACCTCAGGGAAGAATTATTCAGAATTTGGCTACTAAGCCATATGCAAGTGGGCAAGTCACCTGGCCTCTGGGCCTCAATTTCTTCATCTTTGCAATGAGAGGATCCGGTTAGACGTTCACTTCTAAAAATCCCTTCCAGCTCCCCCACTCTCTGATTTTATGATTTAATTGTTGCCTTCTTGACTTCTGTGTTCATTGAGGTAATGGACTATAATATAATAGTCTTGTTCACTTCCTTCTCTGGAGATGAGTTTGTGGGTTCTCATGGGTTTCATTCTGTAGGATTCTGTCTACAGCAAATGAGCCTTTGAGCTTTTTAACTAACAAATGTGGCAAGCAGGAGCTTCCTTTTTGAAAAAGTAGTAAGCCAAGGTGCCCTTCAAAAGCTAAACAGTCCTTGAAGCCTTAGAAACACACATCTGGTCATACCTTCCTTCTCTCAAAGGCAGTGAATTTTGCAGCTGATAATGTTCAGACTTTCCTCCCCTCTGGCAAAACACTGGGAGAAGGAGGAAGAGGGTAACCTGAAATTATTTAGCAAACTTCCAATTATCTGCATTATCAGACTGGTTAGAGGCCTATACCTATAAATCCCTAACTCTTTCTGTTTAATTAACAGTGAAGTGAAGCAAATTTGTTCAAGTTTGACTCCATATTTAAATCTTCCAAACACTCCGAATTTAAGCATTTCAAACCTTAAAGCCTGGGCTCAACAGTATGGACCTAGAAAGCAGGTTCTAGAGGGAAAAAAATGTCCCAAGGAGTATTTGTTGAACAGATACTTGTGATTAATAGAAAATTAAGGGGTAGCTAAGTAGTGCAGGGATAGAGCTCCAGCCTTGGAGTCAGGAGGACCTGAGTTCAAATGTGACCTCAAACACTGGACACTTACTAGCTGTGTGACCCTGGGCAAGTCACTTAATCCCGATTGCCTCACCAAAAAGCAAAAAAAAAAAAAAAGCAAACTTAATAAACAAATTTAAAAAAAAGACAATTAAGTTGCAGAGTCAGTCTATGCATTTATTGAAGACTTGCTATGTACAAGGCACTATGGTAAGTGCCAGGGATAGATACAAAGAGAGGTAAAAAGCTTTCCCTGCCCTCAGAGAGCATACTAATAGGTGAGAAAACATATAAATAACTAGGTACATAAAAGACACATACAGAGTAGATGACACTAACCAGAAAGGGGAAAGCATTAGTAGCTAGGGGTACTGAGACATGTCTCCTTTCAGAAGGTGGGATTTGGGCTGACCCTTAAAGGAATCTAGGAAAATTCAGATGCAGAGGGGAAGGGACAGAGCATTCAAGGTGTTTGAGGAACTGGAAGCAGGCTAATTAACTAGATCATTGAGTATATGGAGGGGGGAGTAAGATATAAGACTGGAAAACTAGGAAAGGGGTCAATTTATAAAGAGCTTGAAATGCTTACCAGAGAAGAGTTTATCTTTCATCCTGAAGGTAAAAGGGGGCTACTGGAGCTCACTGATTAGGGAGATGACATGGCCTACCTTAGCGTTATATTGTAACTGAGGGCAGGTTGGATTGGGGTAGGAGAGATTTGAAGCAGGGAGACCAGCATGAAAGCTATGCCTGTAATCTAGGCAAGTGATGGAGCCCAAAACTAGAGTTGTGGTTCTATAAATGGAGAGAGAGATATGAATAAGAGCAGAGATTTCAAATTTGTGGGTGGCAGTCAACCAGATTAAAATAAAAATGGAAATATTTAACAAAGTAAATAAATACAACAAAACACAGATAACATTACATTTTAAATCTAAGCCAATATACAGCCTGCACAGATCCTTATCTATGGATGAGTGGACCCCTTTTCTATCTGAGTTTGACACCACTGAATAAGAAGTTGGATATATGAGGTTGAGTGAGAATGAGGAGTTGGGATAAAAGTAAGTTTGTGAACCTGAGTGACTGGGAGGATGAGAGTACCCTCAAGAGTAATAGGGAAGGTCAGAAGATGGAGCATTTGAGTAGAAAGATAATGAGTTCAGGTCTAGACGTGTGGAGTTTGAGATTCCTATAGGACATCTTCCAGTTGGAGATGTCCAGTAGGCATTTCGTGATGTGCGGCTGTGGCTCAGCAGAGAGCTATGGCCTAGCTTTATAGATCTATGAATCATTGGCATAGAGATGATCATTGAACCTGTGGCAGCCAATGAGGTCACCAGATTCAGTAGTGTAGATCAGGAAAGAAGAAAAGGACCCAGGACAAAGCCTTGCGGGACACTGAACACCCAGTAATGGCGACATGGATAAAGAACCTGCAAAAGAGACTGAGGAGAACAGTTGTACAGATAGGAGAATCCGGTGGTCGTTGTTCAGTCATTTCAATCATGTCCAACTCTCCATGGTCCTATTTGGGGTTTTCTTGGCAAAGATACTGGAGCGGTTTGCCGTTTCCTTCTCCAGCTCATTTTACAGAGGAGGAAACTGAGGCAGACAGGGTAAAGTGACTTGTCCATACTGTTGAGCCCAGCTAGTAAGTGTCTGAGGTCAGATTTAAACTCAGGTCTTCCTAACTCCAGGCCTGGCGCTGTATCCACTCTGCACCATTTATTTGTCAAAGTTCTGGAGACTGAAAGAGATTGAGAAATTGAATAGCTAGGTGTGCTTTTTTTCTGGAATGAGTTCCATTAAGTCTCACCGGATGTTAAAGCTGAAAGATGCCTTCAGGATCATCAAGTCCATTGATCCTCTAAGGACGTAGCTGGATTTTGTTTTCATTAGAGTCACGTAATAATAACCGATATTTATATAAAGATGAATGTATTGAGTGGCATGATGGTTAGAGCACAGGACTTAGAATTAAGAAGACCTGGGTTCTGCTTCAGCCCCTTAGACAATAGCTTTGTGCCTTTCCCAGCCTTAGTGTTCCCATCTATCAAATGGGGAAAGTAATAGCACTTACGTCACAGGGTTGTTATAAGAATCAAATGAAATAATGTTTGTAAGACATTTTGCACATCATAAAATACTATGGGAATGCTAGTAGCTGTCGTTACTTTTAAAAAGTTAAGTTTGCAAAGCAATTTCTTAGCAACAGCTCTATGAGGGAAATATTTCAAGTATTATCCTCATTTTGTAGAAAAAGAAATTGAGAGAAAATTGAATACTGGAAGTTCTCAGAACTAGTATCAGAGGTGGAATTTAAACCCAGGTCTGCTGACTATAAGTCCAGCTCTGGACTGCCTTACGTATGGCCGTCCTGCTTGTGATTTTTATCTTAAATATCACTAATTCTCCATGAAAAATAACTCCCCTATCTTTTTGTTTCATGGGCTTAGTTTGTCTATCTCTGTCTTTTGTTGTTATTGTTGTTGTTAAGATGGGGATGGTAAGAAGGAGACAGCAGTGACCTTAACTCTTCAGCCTGATTTGTGAAAACTTGTTGAAAATGTTTAGCGTGGACTGGATGATCATCTGTCTGAAATGGTGTACAGAGCCTTCCTGCAGTGGGCAGGAATTTGGGTGCTAACACTTCAACAACTCCCAGAATTCTAGAGTAGTCCAGCCCTGCTTCTCTTTCTCAGTCCATTAAAGCTTCCTGTTCTTGAATTATTAAATATAACACTTGATCTTGCTCTAACAGATAGTTAAGAAAGGAAAAGGAAAGCCTAATCATGTCCATTCTAGGTTGGAAAATCATGTATCCCACCCTACACAGGAGTGACCCAGGTTATACAATCCATAATATTGTTTAAGCTGAGATAAACATTTACTTGGGATGAAAAAGTTGGCTAAATTTTCCAGGCAGAGTAGAAAATGCAGGCTGTATTGATGGTTCTATGTTGAACATGTCCGGAAATTAAATAAACCACATCCTTATATAACACTTTGGGTTTTACAGTGAGCCTTCCTCGTATTAACCTTGAAACATGTGTGGATACTACAGATAAAATTATTCCCCTTTTATACCTAGGGAAATTGAGATTCATAGAATTTGTGTTTTAACTAGAATTGCCCAGCAAGTGGTAATGTATAGATTGAAACCTAGCTAGTCTTGACTCCAACTCCAATGTACTCTCTCTCTCTAGGATCATTGACCATGGGGTTATAAGAGCTAGAAGGGACTTCAGAAGCTATGGAGTTCAACCCCTTCATTTTACATATGAGGAAACTGAGGTCCAAAGGGGCTAAATGACATGCCCAAGCTCACAGAGCTGGTGCCTAAGGTAGAATTTTAACCCAGGTCTTCTGATTCCCAAACCCAACTCTATCTCAACTACTATCCTACTCTATAGGAGTTTCTGAAAGGAAGAAATTTCATTTTTATGATTATTAGCCCTATAGTGTGTCTAACACTCAGATTGGTAATACAGCAAAGTCTTCTATTTTGACATTTTTTTAAAAATCACCTTACTTGACACTTAGCAGTTGTGTGACCCTGGGCAAATCACTTCGCCCCGTTTGCCTCATCAAAAAGAAAAAAAAAGTTATTTTGATCCATAGGTTTGATATTTGTTAATCAGGGTTTCTTTTTTTTTTTTTAATTGGGGGTCTTCCTACTACATCATGGTCAAACCCAGGAACAAAAGCTACTGACTCAGGTGGCAACTAAGCCTTGTTGTATCCTACTGCTTCGAGATTTTTTTCCAATAATTATATACCATCTGTCATCTTCTTCCCTTCTCGCCCCCCCCACCAAAAAAATGGTGCTTATCGTCAACACTAGATCTGATCAGAGTGGGAGAGATTAAAGATATTGGTTGGTGCTTTTCGATATTTCCTTGGAAGAATCCCAGAAAAAAAAAAAAGAATTTGACCTCGAGTCATTTTAAAAATTGAGGAGATCCTTTGTCAGACTGATATTTAACTTGTGGGTGCAAATCATGCATTAGTAATGACTGTCCTTTTCCAGTGTTTCTGAGTTTAAAAATTAAAAAAAGGAGGTACGCTAGGTATGTAACATGATTATTGGAATTATTTTCCACCAGACTAGTCCTCTTGTTAGCAGATGCCTAATCCCTGCTGCTGGCTAGCAGACTTGTCCAGGCTTACTTACTGTAGATCCACATGGCTTCCACAAGCCACGTCGCGGAACTGTGACTTCTTTCCAGTGCCCCCAGGGAGAACTTAGTAGAGAGAAAATAATGGGTGAGAGGGTGAAAATTTGTTTTTCCTTCCCATACAATGACCTTATATGTTCGTTCTTTTAGTTGTGCAATTCACACCCACCCCTTTGGAAGACTTGCCAGGTATTATGGATTGTAAATAAGTTTCAACTTCTGACACATCCTGTCCCTCATGGCTGCCTTACTGCTTGGAAATGATGGACATAGAAGCAGCCTTGTAATGGCCTAGGAGCCAAGTGATTTGATTTGTGGTACCTGCTCTGGCTTGAAATCCCGACAAAGTCGCTTAACTTCTCAAGCCTCAGTTTCTTCATCTGTGAAATGAGGAGATTGACGTAGAAGACCATTTCTAGCAGTAACAATTTTTGGTTCTGTGAAAATTCTAAGAGTGAAATCCTGTATTGACACTGTGCAGTATAAACAACCAGAACTGGGTTATTTGGGGGATAGAAGAAAGGAGGCCAAGTGGAAAGCTTCATTTGGCTGATACCCTAATCCACAATTAAGGTGCACTCTAGTACTTTTTGCTTGCAATGGAATTCTAGGTATTATTTGTCTTAGCCATAAGTCACGCAAAGGTTTGTCAGTATTAGAATAAGCAAATGACCAATGACATATAGTGTGTAAAGTGGATTTCTAAGGAATCCTATACTTTTGATTACATAAATGAGCACTCCAGCCGCCAACACTTCCCTACCTCACCCAGCCACCCTTACATTTGAATTTGTGTAAATTCAGGTGCATATTCATATCTGCACCATACAGAAAGAAAACTCTTAATTTGAACTCTAGGGACCTAGCTGGAAATCTAGTTCTTTTATGTAATTATTGCTGGTATAACCTTAACCAAGATACTCTGGGCCTTGGTTTACACTCTGTAAACATGAAGGGGCTTATATTAGATGTAAACCCTTTCTGAGGCCCTTTCTAGCTTTAAGGTAAGACCTGTGATTCTATGAATTTGTACCCAAATTGATCCATATTACTTAATATTTCAATTCAGGTTTTTTTAAAAAGCATTTAATATGAATTTAGCATGTGCCAGGCATTCAAAGGAATACAATGACAACAGTGAAGTGGTCCCTGCTCTCATAATCTGTATCACCTAAAAGTGGCTAAACCCCCTTTATAACTGTTAGAATTGTTACTATTAGAATTAGACCCCTCCCTAAGCCAAAGAGTAGGGGAAAAGCAAAACACACTCACATGAGATGCCAATAAAATGCCTTTCAGGAGATTCTCAACCTTAAGGGCCACTATAAGTCTAAAGAACAGGTCCCTAAGAAAGGTGGGGGTCGCTAGAGAGAGGAGGCTTACTTAACTGTTTATAGTTTTGGGTGGAAGCACTTTGTTTTTTGTGTTTTTGTTGAAGAAAATAAAGACTATTCTATATTATCTCAAAAAAAAGAATTAGACAAAGAATCTGATGGTAGTATTATGTATACTTTTAAAATATTTTTAATTTAAATGTTATTTTTATTTATATGAATATACATATTTATTTACTATTAAATTTATTATTATTTATATTAAATTTTTTTTAAAAACTAACATCTCTTTTTATATGCCTGATTTGAGGTTTGCAAAATGTCATGCCTCTTTTCATAGACTCGGACATGACCAATTAGCTTTGCTTGAATATGTATATTCGTTACCAAGTGTTGTTGTTTTGATCCATAGAAGGTGGAGGGGACAAAACCAAATGCTTATTTCCAGGGAGGGGGTGGGTTTTTTTTAAACTGAGCCCCAAAATCCAGAAATGAGTTACAGATTTGCTTCAAACTAGGCCCCAAAGAATGTTTATTTTAAAATGAAGGCACTTTTTATTAAATATGTAGTAACACAAGGCTCTTGAGAGGATGTATGGCACCTTGAAAACGTACTGGTAAAAGCAAGTGACCATGGGATGCTTCATCTCTTCTCGATGCCCCAGGAAATTCTCAGAAATTATAAGTTACAAAGGAGTTGCCGGTCTGAGTCTGGGGGAGTTGGCACAAAGAAGTTATTGGAGGGGCTGCTAGGTGGCACAGATAGAGCTCTGACCTTGGAGTCAGGAAGACCTGAGTTCAAATATGGCCTCAGACGCTTGAAACTTACTTACTAGCTGTGAGATCCTGAGCAAGTCACTTAACCCCGATTGCCTCACCAAAACAAACCAAAAAAAAGTTATTGTTTTGTTTTGTTTTTTCCCTTTAAGATTATTTTAACTAAACTTTTTTACTTGTGTCTAAGTGTACCACAAAACATACTAGTCGTCAGGTATTTTGTAGAGTGAATTTTGGTTTGGCTGTCAGTTGGGCTGGTCAGCATCTGAGGTTCTCTCTAACTGAGGTTGTATTAAAAATGTCTATCTCTGCAGCTTGTAGAGATTTGTGGTCCTTGAAGTGTCATCAGTTCCTTTATATGTGGCAGCTATTGACTATCCCCACACACATTTACCCTCCTATTTATTCTTATCCCCATAATTCACTTATTTTTCTTCTCATAAAGTAAAACTTAGAACCTGCTAATCATAAATTCCATTGCGATTCTTAACAGAGCTGGTTTTGCTCAGTGACCAAGGCATAATTTAGAATTAAAATTTTGCACAAAATTATTTAATTTCCAACTCCCTAAACACTATTCTCGACCTTAGTAGTAGCTGAGGGGTCTTGCCTCTGTTTCAGCTGAGCCGTGGCCTTCCTCTACCTCTAGCCATCAAAGTATGATTATGGAAAGAACACAGAATTTATAAATCTGTGGACCCAAATCCAAACTCTGCCGTTGCCACTATCTGTGTGACTTTGAGAACATCTCTCTAACTCTCTGAGCATCAGTTATCCCGACTGTAAACTGGAGGAGGGGTGAACTAAATGGTGTCTAAAGGCTATTCTAAGACACTGATTTACTTGCTGTGTGATAGCCACAAGGAGATTCTTGAGGCATAGTGTCTTTGCTTGAGCAGGTCACTTAAATCCCCAGTTTCCTTGTCTGCAAAATGAGGGAGGTGAGCTAAAGAAATGATCTCTCAGGGCTACCTCCTAACTGTACATCTTGGATTCTATGAATCATGTAAACTCACTTTGGGGAGGGGTGGCAATTGCTGGTTGAATTGTTCTGGGAGTCTCTGTGGAATAGAAAATCTTAGGATCAAAGTCCGGTTTACACTGAATACACATGGTATTATTAATAAGAATGCCTGGCATTTGTATATCAGTGTGGAGTAGTGTTTAAAGAGCTGGTCTCAAAGTCAAAAAGACACGTTCTAGTCCTGCTTCTAACACATACTAACTGTGTGATCCTGGGCATATCACTCAACCTCTCACAGTGTGGCAGGCAACTCACAAAGTATGTAATTTGCCGAAAGGTACTGACCTGTATTGGGAGAGGGAATTTCTTCATCTCAGAGTTCCCTCTGCCTGTGCAATTACAAAGTCCAGTGTGTGTGTGTGTGTGTGTATTCCTATTTCTAGTCAAGGTTTCCAAAATGCTTTATATATATTTTCATTTCATTAAATGGAATGCTATTATTCTCCCCTTTTTCTAGGTAAGGAAACCGAGACTCAAATGATTTGCTAAGGGGTCCCATGCTTATAAGTTGCAGAGGTTGGGCTCAAATCCAAGTCTTCCTGACTTGACATTCAATGCTCAGTAATAACTGAAAGCTCTTATCACATTAGGAACTGAATGTATCAGTTTATCTTAGAATCCACCAAAAAATGCTAAAATAGTTGATAAACCCATGGATATTACATCCTTAAGAAAAATTGACTTTTCAGTTTTTTTAATTTAGAAATAATTTTCAGTGATTTCTGCTATAACATAAATGGCATTGAGAATGAATTAGTTTTTTAAAATATGATTTTCACAAAGAAAATTCTAATAACCTTTCTTCCAAAATCCTCTTTTCTAAAGTAGCAGGGAGGGAGGGCAATAGAAAAACAGACACTTATTAGCAGGGGATGATTTCAGAGAGATTTCTTGCCATGTATTGTGTCACTATTCAAAGCATTACAGGCCCTCTTTATTAGGCCCCTCAAAGTGGGGGAAGGTTAGTGTGGGGAAAAGGCTGTGGTCATGAGTTCAGTTTTCTTCATAGTCTGGTTAGCTCTTCTTTATCCTATAGACATTGACTGCTCCTAATCCTGGCCAGTTATTTTGTGTATATTTTAATAAGAATGACTAAATGAGAATAGATGGATGTCTCAGAGCAAATCCAGCCCCACAGCTAGAGAGAGCTCTAGAGCTGTCACCTCCTATATAATAGGCACTCAATAAATACTATATGAATGAATGACTCTCATTCGAAGAATAGTAATGTTCATTCAAATGTGTGGTGAAAACTGTCTACTACCCAAAACTGTTTCCTACAAAATCAGCACCTGTATGTAACAACTTAGAAGCATCCTCGTTTTTAAGAGTTTCTCTAATGAAAATCAAACTCAAATTTAGAATTTTTTTTCATTCAGTACATATTTACTTCCTAACAACCGAAATAACCATTAACCATCACTCTCTTGTTTTAACTGAAATCAGCCACTGACTGGGAGGACTGGATATGCTAAATCCTTAACTAAAATATGGTAGCCAATCCCACATTTAAGAAAATAAACTTCATTTTTCCCAAGGCCTTTGTGAAGAGCTGCAGTTGCTGAAACTGTTGAGTTCCCGCCTAATACTGTGATGACCTAGTCCTCTAGAAAGTGTCTTACCTCTCCGAGGATAACACTCATGATTCAGGAAAACCAAACCAGGATGCCATAACTAAGAAAAATGCAACATTCAGAAGCTAATACCAGTATTGAGTAATTGGGAGGATGTGTTTGTTTTAAATAAAAACAAGCTTTTGTCAATGTGTTTTAACATTTCTTTCTTTCTTTTCTTATTACATAGCATGAGTTAACATTTCTTTCCCTCTTAATACAGACAGCTACAGACAGTTCTTCTAATTCTTCTCAAAAGAGGGAGCCACCCACCCGGACAATCTCTTCTCCCATGTCCTGTGAACACCGGAGTATATATACCTTGGGCCATATCCATGACCAATATAGCGCTGACCACTATCAACTTGAACAAGTGAGTAGCATTCATCATTTTCATGGTCTTTTCCCATTCATTTGTGTGAGCTTCCTGAGAGAAGCAACTGTTTCTTGCCTTTCTTCATATCCTCTGTACTTAACACAGTTACTGCTGCACAGTAGTGCTTAGTAAATACAGGTTGACTTCAAGGCCAAACTCATGTCCTGCGTTCTCCATGAAGTTTTTCTTGACTAGCCCACCCTACGGTGATCTTTCCCTTCCTCCTTTCTCTGAATTCTTATTGTTCCTCTTATCTGCTCCACGGCTGCCTTGTATCACAGCTAATGACTCTTTTTACACACATATTCTGTCTCCCAGACTAGACTTTTAAGTGTCTTGTGGACACAAGCCATGTCTTATACCTCTTTGTATCCTGTGTGACTAAGATATATAGAGTAGGCGCTGACTAATGTTTGTCGTCAAGGATAAGTGGGAGGTTTTTTCCTGTTCTGTGTAAGGTGTTAATACCGTCATCTAAAAGGATGCCTGGGATCAGATTCATTTAAAAACTAAATTCATGCTTCTTATTCCATGAACACCAGGGACCACTTAGAGAATGGGCATAGTTCTGTATTTAGACACAGCCTAGGGGTGGGGGAAATAGTGTGTCTGGAAAGATGGATGAGGTAGGTAGTACAAAACTTAATTCTCTGCTACCCTACCCTAAGTGCCTTAAGGGCATGTAAACCAGCTTCCAAGCCTGAACAAGTATTTATATGGTCTTGGGCTCTATTCATTCAAGAAGAGTGTCGGTGAAGCCACAAACTGATGGCTTTGCACCCCATTTGAACCAGTTAGCTCTACTTGGTTTCATGGCCACAAACCATATCCTTAATCCTGTTATCTCGTAACTATATGACATTGTTCGTGGGGGAATAGGGAAAGAAATCCATAAACAAGATCACATAAAGCAGCTTAGTGGCCTAGTGGATAGAACGTTGGCTCTGAAGTCAGGAGGGCCTGAGTTCAAATCCAGCCTTAGATTAGACACTTACTAGTTGTGTGACCCTGGACAAGCTACTTAACCCTATCTGCTTCAGCTTCCTCATCTATAAAAATGAGCTGGAGAAGAAAATGACAAACCACTCCAGTGGCTTTGCCAAGAAAACCCCAAATGGGATCACAGAGAGTCAAATGTGACTGAAATGACCCAACCACGACAAAAGCCATCCCCACTATTCTAAGAGACAGCTCTCAATGGATGGTGAGGATGTCTAGTTTTGTCTTCATAAAGACCTTGTGTGTTTGGTTTTTTAATTTAGTGATTTAAAATAGAAATGACTTTTTTTCTGGTAATAAAGTATTAGCAGTTTCCTTTTCACTACTCATGTAGATTCAGTTCTCACCACAGGACTCAGCTTACCATTTTCATCTATGATGATCATTTTTCACTTGGCACAGAGTCTGAAACAAGAATCATCAAGATCATAGCTCTAGAGCTGAAGGTCACCTCAGAGGCCATTTAGTCCAGTTATCTTACAGATGGGGAAACTGAGGCAAAGAGAGGAGTGGTGGTATTAAGTGACTTGTCCAAAGTCCTTCAGGCAGTAAGTTGTCAGATAACAGAAATTAAACCTAGATCCTCTGGTTCCAGAAGCTAGTTATCATTATGCGTGTTTCCCCCTCATTATATGCAGTCCTGTCATGATGTCCTAAATGCCAGTAAGCATACTTTATGCTTTCAATCAATTATTTCTATTATACTTGTGGCCTGAGTTATTAAAATTTCAAAACACCTTGGTGGACAGTTGGAAGAAGTAATCTGGTCTATTCCAGCCTCCCCAATTTTACAGATGCCTGGCACACAGTAGGTGCCTAAGACACGCTTTCCCTTCCTTCCAGGCCTCTAACATTCTGTAATCCTGTCCAGAGGACTGAAGATGAGGGCACGACTTCTGTGGACTCAGTCTGCCTTTAAGCTTAGGCCCCTGTCACCCCGGTCTGGCGTTAAGTGAGGATAGCAGAGGCTGTGTGTGCTTTTCTCTCCCCCAGGCTCAGCACAGTGCCTAGTACATACATACTAACTGACTTCTCATACTGGGGAATTATTCTAGCAGTTATAATCTGTACAGTTAATTTGATGATCACCGATAAGCTGTTGCCCTGAGCTGTTCTTAAAGCCTTTTATTGTTGTATCTTTATTGGCTTACCTTCCCAACTAGATTTTAAGGTTTTTTTGAGGCAAGGACTAGCACTTTTTTTTTATTACTCTCCTACATTTTGCACATAGTAGGCACTCAAGAAATATTTATTAAATGAGTTCTTCAGACAGATGCCTTTGACCAGCATTGATCTGGGGAGGGTGGGAGGTAGGAATGCCAGGTGCCTCAAGAGATAATCTTAATTTTGATTGGTCACTGATATTAAATAAAATCCATTTGTGTCTCCCCGTTCTCAAGCAGTCCATCCCCAGATCATACCGACAGGTCAGTTTCCCAGATGATGAGGAGGAGATCGTCCGCATCAACCCTCGGGAGAAGATCTGGATAACGGGATATGAGGATTACCGGCATGCTCCTGTGAGGGGCAGATACATGGACACGTCAGAGGATGTGGACTCCTACGTGCGCTTCGCCACCAAGGGGGATGCCTCCAAGCACGACTACACCTACCCATATGTTGACCATTCAGACTTCGACACGGGGGATGACCGCAAAGGAGGGGGTGGAGGGGGCGTGATTAAGACTCAGCCCAACCGAGGCAAGACCCGACGGCGGAAGGAGGATGGGGAACGGTCGCGGTGCGTGTACTGTAGAGACATGTTCAACCACGAAGAGAACCGAAGGGGTCAGTGTCAGGATGCCCCTGACCCCATCAGAACTTGCATCCGCCGAGTCAGCTGTATGTGGTGTGCAGACAGCATGCTCTACCATTGTATGTCCGATCCCGAGGGAGACTACACGGACCCTTGTTCCTGTGACACCAGCGATGAAAAGTTTTGCCTCCGGTGGATGGCCCTCATCGCCTTGTCCTTCCTGGCCCCCTGTATGTGCTGTTACCTGCCCCTCCGAGGCTGCTACAACTGCGGGGTGATGTGTAGGTGCTGTGGTGGGAAACACAAAGCAGCCGGATGAAGACAATAGCCCTTTGCTCTATCTCCCTCTCTCCTTACCATTGACAGGGGTTGATACCCCTGAAATGGGAACCTCTTTGCCCTAGCCCTGCTATACCTGGAGACATCATTCCAGCCTGGGGAACCCATCTGATGGGTCTGCCCCTTGAGCTCCAGCCAGCCACTCTTAATTGTACACACACACACACACACACACACACACACACACACACACACACACACACACACACACCACCCCAGTGTTGTAATGAAATTAACCTTCGGCATAGACTATTGTATTATTAATAATCTGTAATCCAACTGATTGTCTTGTACATGTTTATATTCCCTGTTCCTGCCCTCCCCGACCCTTCCCTCCTTCCAGCTTTCCACTTCAAAAGGAAGGAGGCTACCGTCTGAACTGTTGATTTGCAGGGAATTTTTTTGGTTTGGGGTTTTTGGAAGAGCATCTCAAGACTGTCTCTTGTTAAGCTTTCCTTGACAAACCACCTGTACCCAAATTTAGGGTACCTACCAAAATAAGTGAGAATGATGAAATCCCACCAGAAGTATTTTAACCTGCAGTCAGTTATTATGTGTACAGAAGGTGTGCTAGCGTGTATCACAACACGATATTGCTATTACCATTCTAAAGCCAAATTTCTTATGTCATGTGAATTGCAGTTCTGTTTTCAGTCCATCATCATTTCTTTTGTAAAAAAAAAATTGCGTTTAAATTATTCACTAATGGAAAACATCCATTCATGCAAAGACAATGAGAAATAAGCCTTAACATCAGGAGGAGTCCTCAAACTTCATGTGTTTCCAGCTAGTGCTGGAGAAGCCACTTAAGGTTTCTATGAGCTACCCAAATAATTACAAAAATAGAACTTAAAGGATTTATGTTTAAAACGGGGAGACAATATGATGTAGTAGAAAAGACAATGGACCTGGGTTCCAGTCCTAGCCCCAGGACAAAGAAGTTGGGTGTGACCTTGTGTGGTTCAAAGGAAAGGGCACCGGATTTGAAATCTGAGGACCTACCTAGGTTTGAATTCTGGCTCTCTCACTTATAGCCTAAGTGACGCTGAGCAAGACATTTTACTTGTCTCAGCCTCAGTTTCCTCATCTACATAATAAAATGAGGGGCTGGGACCAGAATGACCTAAAATCCTTTCCCACTCTAAATTAGTGATTCTATATCACTTTACTTTCAAGGGGCCTCAAATTCGTTATCTATAAAATTAGGGGGCTGATCCAGCTGATTTCCTTCTCCAGAATTCTGCAGTATGATGATTCTAGGATGGGAATTAAATGATCACATTCCTCCCTCAAGTTCTCCATCTTAGAGTAAAACACTAACCTCTAAATAATTCCTGTTTTGCTCATTGTTCTGCAAATGGATAGTAGGTATCCAGGGCAGACACAAAAAACAGTTGTCAAGATCCACTAGGATTTTAGAGAAACACTAAGGTTGTGGTGAATGAAACCAGAAGCTTTTTCGAAGTAAACTTTATATTAACTGTATAGAGGGAAAATTTTTAACCGTCATAAAGCTTAAGATTTTGTTTTGTTCTTGCATTTCCTAATCACTTCCACATCACCAAATTCCAAATTTGTACTTGAAAAAAAAATAAGGCCATATGTAAAATACAAAAACTTCCCAATGCCTAAGTGTCTTTCTCCCTTGACTCAGCACCCGGTCTTGATGTTGTCATTAGGATTGTGCAGATGTTTCCAACAGACTTGTCCTAAAAAAAAAAAATGTCTTCTCTCTATGTACCAGGCTTGTAATTAGCTGGGGAAAAGAGTATTTTTCTAACTTATTACAAGGAATAGCCAAATAATTTTTTTATTGAAATAAGAAAAAAATGAAAAATGTAGAGCAATTAGCGGTAACTAGCATAGTACAATCAGAACCGTTCCAAGGCCGTTAGGGGTAGGCATGTCCATCAAAACTGGCACTGCTCTTCCTGCCATAATTTCTTTCTGCAGTCAGTTGCCAGTTGAGTGCATGGCCTGATCCACCCCTCCCTCCTTATTGCACATGGACATCGTCTTCAAGGAAAGGGATTTCTCTTCTTTTTGCCAATCACATTGGAAAAGTGTTTGCCACGATTAACCTTCTTGGGAATGTTTTGCTTTCTTCCAGTTCTCGGGGAGTTGATTACAGTGCTTGGAGTAAAACAATCAACAACAACAACAACAACAACAAAAAACCGTACCCAGTGTGCTTTTGACCTAGAGTCATCAAATGTTCAATTCATAGCAGTTCCTGGTTTAAGCCTTCTAGCTGGAAAGGGGGCTCAGAGGGAGATCTGTGTGATTCTGTAGAATCAGAAAAGAAATCTGCTGTCCCTGGTAGCAGATGACCAATCTTGGTTAGCAACTCTGTCGAACACAAACCAGCCTCCAAAGGCTCCCATGAGAGCCAGTATATTCATTCCCTCTGTGAATCTCTGGAAGGTCTCAGTTTCTACAAAGCACAACAAACACTAACCCAAGTTTCTGGTCAGATCCCAGTTTAAGTGCTCCTATTTATTTCAGTAAGAAGACATGCTCCAAAGCAGCCTCTCTGTATGTGGGATCTTCCTCCTCTGTTACCTGTCGTTGAAATCTTCCTTGGCCCTGCCTCCCCTTCAGCACCCTGGGAGCTGACCCTCACAGCTCCCACTACACGTGCTCTTTTTGGTTTCTGAAGACAGTGTAAAAGGGCCCAAAGACAGACCCCACGGGGATTCTTGTAAATATCTCTCCCTGCTCTCCACACTGCAGCTGAACAGTGTGTGGTACTTTCCCAGTCAGCTTTGCAATACTGACTTAAATCATCAGAGAGAGAGAAACTATTCAGATTTTATTTTTATACCTGTGGTAACAAAATGTTAACCAAAATTTTTTGTCATTGTTGTGAAGGTTCTCCCACCCACCCCAAGCTATTTGCTCACATTTACCAATTAAAGTGCCTGAAGCATAATTCATTATGTACCTGTATCCTAAAAGTCAAAACCTGTTGTATTGATTTTTTATAACAAACCTTTTTACCTCTGTGTAAAAAAATATATATATACACGTGTATGATGTACATTTTAGTTCTTAACTTTTTTTATGGTTTCTAATATGTTTGATCAATGTAGTTATTGCTTTAAAATTTACCATGTAAATATAAATACATCATATCAGATTGCTGCGTCCTAGAATATTTGTCTGGAGATTGGATGGGGGAAGAGGAGGGGATGTCAGGGATTTTTCCAGTCTGGACAAAAGGGGAGAGGAAATCTACACCAACACTCAGGGACTTTTTGCATCCTGCTTCTTCCCAGCCAAGGTGAGTAGTATGTCATTTTCCCCAGAGGACAGCAGACAATTCTTAAAGCAAATACATCAAGTGAAAGGAATGTTCTCTTGCAGGGAGGAGATCAGCAGCTGCTCTATTCCCAGAGCTGACTTTCCCCTATTCAGAGCTCCACAGAAAGTAACTTCTAGGCTTTTCCTGTGTTGCAGAGGATGGGGGTGGTTATCTGAGGTCTGGGTTTGGGAGGACCTAGTTTCTTTTAGAAAGCATTGTAAAAATAGAGTCATTCTTCTAACCAACTTCTCAGGTTCTGTTAATTTCATCTCACTGTTTAGTCCCCCAGGAGTCTATGAGTTGGGATAATAAACCACCTCAGAGCCAAAAAAGAGGGGTTACTTTTGAAAGTATTGGAAGGAAGGTAGAGCCTTATTGTAATGCAACCAGAGCGCACTCCCTTAAAAACAACAAAAATTCACCAGATCTACCATGCTGCAGTCTAACTATCTTCCTACCAATTCTGTTGTGTCATCTCCTCCCCACACCTTTCCACCTCTTGCTCTGGGAACAGAAATCAGTGCCCAGCATATAGTAGGCATTTATTTATTGCTTTTTCAAACATTCACTCAAAACCGAGTATACATGACATAGTAAAAAGTATTTAATTTGGAGTCGGAGGACCTGGCCTCAAGTCAAGTAGCTGTGTGAACTTGGACAAGTCATATTTCCAGGCTTCAGTTTCCATACATATGTGTGTGTGTGTGTGTGTGTGTATATGTATATAAATAGGGCTGGGACTAGATCCCTCCAAGGGCTGGAGTTGTGGTTTTCTCTCTGGTGTGTGTGTGTGTGTGTGTGTGTGTGTGTGTGTGTGTATAGACATAGATCCATTCCACATTAGTTTTCAATATTTCATGGTACCAGTCCCCAAAAGTGATTCCCCATCGTAATTCAGCCTTGTAGTATACTTGCAACAAGCTGTGATGCAAAGAGTGACAGGTTTGAGTTCAAGGACTTGACTTTGGACATTGGCTTTGATATTCATATAACCTCAGTAAGTTTAAAGCACTTGGTGCATGTAGTGGGCTCTTTATAAATGCCTATTGACTGCAAGGGTTGGACTGGATCACATGTTCTCTAAGGCTTGAGATACTGTCATCCCTCCCATTCCACCTTTGGGAGGCAGGGGGACAGAAGAAGAAGAAATTCAAGTTTGACGTAGGATTAATAGGACAAACTCATCTTGATCATCCCGTCATTACTGCCTTGTGACCTTGGACAAGTCCCTTAACTTCCCTGGGCCTCAGTTTCCTCATTAGTAAAAATGAGGGAATTTGGACTAGAAGGCCTCTGAGGGCCTAACTCTAGCTCCTTCGGTTCCTCCGTCTTTATTATGGAGGGTGTCTCCCATTGTCCTACTCTGGAGGGGTCTATTCAGAGTTATCTTTGAGGAAATAAACAGGAGGCTATGTTTTTAAAATGTTTTAGGCAGAACTAAAACACCATTCAGCCCAGCAGGTTTGTGAGCGTGGACACGAGTAGCCCAGAAACTGAGATTTCTTTTCCTATTTGATTTGGTTTAAATTCTGGCCACCACAAAGACTACAAACATTCATGATTCCTGCAAAAATGCCCTAGGTTTCCTTCTAAGCAAATATAGCTCTGAAAAATTCCAGGTTCACTTTCAGCACAAACCCCACAAAGGAGATAAACTATTTCTAGGAGAACAAAACGGAGCAATGACTTGCCCAAGATTATACAGCTAATAAGTGTCTGAAGCCAGATTTGACCTCTGGTCTTCATGACTGCAAGAGGTAGGTTCCTCCAGGTGCCACTTGGGAGGACTCCTTCCTCCATGCTTCCTACAGTCAGTTGACCTACTTTTTTTTTGTATTTTGATAGCTATATTCCAATATAATTGGTTTCTTTTGTAATCCTATATATTTTGTGCTTTAAAAAATGTTGTTCGGAGAAATCATCCATAGACTTTACCAGACTGCCAAAGGGGTCCATAACACAAAAAAAGGTTAAGAGCCCCAGATCTGAATCTGCTGGAGGATTTTTGGAAAAGCGTAGATAAGAATTACATGTGATGAAAATGCAGTTAGGTTGCAGTCTGCACCAGTAGAGGAAGTCCCTTCACCAAAGATCACAAATCTATCCATATAAGGGAGTAATCAGGCAAATTGAGGTTTGCTTCTGGACATATTGAATGCAGTTCTTATCATCCGGGGACCTCTTTGACCTTATAATTTGTGGGATAAAATGGCAAAAAAAAAGAAATTACTTCAATACCCCAATGAAGCTGCTAGGTGGTATAGCAGATAGAGTCAGAAAGACCTGAGTTCAAAATCAGCCTCACATACTAGCCATGTGATCCTGGACAAGTCACTTAACCACTGCCTGCCCCAGTTTCCTCATCTGTAAAATGGGAAAATGTCACCTATCTCCCAGAATAAAATGAGATATTTGCAAAATGCTTTGCAAACCTTACAGTCATATACATCAATCGTAGAACATAGAGACATTTATCTGAAGTCATTGGACATCTGAAATGGTGTTCTGCCAAGGAAGCAGCAGGGCACAGAGGATGGAATGTTGGATTAAGAGTCAGACCTGAGTTCAAATACTACCTTTGACCGTTAATAGCTGTGTGACAGTGGACAAGTCTCCTCTCTTCTAAGTTCCCCCACCCACCCACCCCCTGCAACTCTCTAGGACTAATCTCCTAAATCACTAGTTGTGATCCAAATAGTGGGAGAAATCACAGATCCTGTATTTTTTTGTAAGAATGCTTTGATTTTTAGCAGGTGGGAAAAGGTAAAATACCTTCTAATACTAATATGTATTAGTTCTCTGATGAATCCAGAAGAGGCAAGGTAGCTTCCTTGTACTAGTATTCATCTGGAGGTGAATACTTTCAAATAAGTTTCTCACACCTGAGAAAATCAGGGTTGCCAAAATCAGCTTCTGTCTAGACTGCAGGACAAAGATACTTCTTAACTTGATGGGCAGATGGGGCTTTTCTCTCTGTTCTTAAAGATGGGCTCTGTTAGGGGCAGCTAGGTGGTGCACTGGCCCTGCAGTCAGGAGGACCTGAGTTCAAATCTGGCCTCAGCCACATAACACTCACTAGCTGTGTGACTAGGCATGTGAATTAACCCCAATTGCCTCACAAAAAAAAAAAGTCTCTGCTGAGCTTAGGCTCCATTACAGTTCTATATACATAGATTAAAAGTTCTGCCAAATGGGCTGGCCTTAGGAAAAATACTGAAGAAGTCATGAGCTTTCCTCTTCTGTGACTTTGGTCTGCTCTTGAGGGTGTCCTGATTCATCTAGTCTTATCATGAATAGTTATCCATTCTCCATAGGAGTCCTCAAATGCTTCACGGTACCATGAAGGTGACCCTGAGTTCTCAAAGGTTATGCCAGCAGAGTTAAAGTTATGGCAGGTTGTGCCAAACTGGAAAAGTTTTGAGTATAGGCCTGATGACAGGTTGTCTCCTGTCCAAGGACCAGCCTAGCTAAATACAGAGAGGCTTATCACCAGAAGGTTGGCCACAGTAAAATGAATTCTCTGGCCATGGCAACCCATGAAACAGACAAAAATACAAAAGGGCCCAAAGTCCTATGACTTCTGTTTCTGCTAGGACAGTAAAGGCCTGGATGAAAGGAGGGACAGATGGTGCTAAGAATCACGCAGTACTCTATCTACAAATATTAATGTAATTTGTGGTACTCTTAATGTGAAATCCTTTTCCCCCCAGTGGCAAATAATTTGGTACAATACTGAAGAAATCGAACCACTTCCATGTTGGCATTCTTGCCAATGAAGCCAGAAAATACTTGTTTTTATATTTTTGATGACAATTATAACCAGAAAAAGCAATTGACTGGTCATGTATCCAGAATGAGGATTAGCACAAGAATAGCTCAAATGCTGTACTGGTATACTTGGAATATCAAAAGGGACAAAGGGAAGCCCTCAGCCTGTTAGGGTAAATCTTCTATGAAGAGAATCCCCTAAGATGAAAGATGGGCCATGATCTCTCTGATGGGAGGAATACCCACATCAGTGAGATCGCAGATCTGTCAAAATATGGAAGTAAATAATAGAAAGCACCTCTAAAACTACTGAATATCATGGACTTTTCCATAATTTATGTCACTTCAACTGAGTGAATGTTAAATGTCTCCAATGTATAAGGCACTTGCTAGACACTAAAGATGGAGAGATGAAAAATGATGCAGTCTCTAACCTCAAGGAGCTTCCAATCTAATGGAATTTTACAGTCATTGTTAAAAGCATCAAGTATTATACTGAAAATGAAAATACAGTGTAATTGAATTCTGATCAGTAAAAAACAGTGCATAGTCCTACAAGGGTAGTGTCTAGAGTGATATAGCTCTCAGAAAGAGCTACGGCTGGTAAGAACCACGCATAACAAAAAAGGGGATTGTTTTTAAAGCTACAAGAGAGAAAAGCGAATGCTCAAAGAAGAGATTGTACCTTGCTTGAGATGGATAGGACCTGTGCTTAGGGACTGTCACCTTGGCAGTTAATGGACAGGACAATGATAATTGCTGATCACAGAGGAAGGCGCTCTCTCTCTCTCTCTCTCTCTCTCTCTCTCTCTCTCTCTCTCTCTCTCTCTCTCTCTCTCTCTCTCTCTCTCCCCACCTCCCCTCTCCCTCTTTCCCTCTCATCTCTATTATACACCCAAGGCTAAGAGATTAAGTGCCTTACCTAGGGTCACACAACTAATAGGAGTTTGAGGTAGAGTTTGAACTATGGTCTTCCTGATACCTAATACCAATACTTAAGCCACTATACCACCCAGCTACCTCAGGTTCAGCACGAATACCTGCTCACCTTTCTAAAGGGCCTAAAGCCATACCCCTAACTTGTAGTGAGTGTGCTTGCCCAAAAGGTTGTGACCATTAGGAAATAAACCATCCTGGCTTTTCCAACTGAGAAGGTTACTTTCCTCTGAACTTCCAGAGGATCTATTTGCTCTAATCTTTCAGCTTTGCCTATATCTTGTTTCTCCCAGGTAGATGGGAAGCAGATGGAAAGCAGAGACCAAGTCTTAGTCTCTGAAGTTTTTTCAGGACCTGACAGAGTGCTTTTTTATGGGCATGTAACTTCCTATTACTTTTAGATTCCTATCTATAGGGCAAATTTATAAAAATAGGCTGGCTTATGAGAACTGATTGTTAAATGTCCAGTGTGAGCACTTATACCTCTTGATCTAGTGTTTTGTTGATTGTCTAGACTTAAGAAAGTGATGGAGAAAGTGTTTTTAGTACAGATTAAATTTAAAAGTGTGTTGTAAGTACTTTTTTTCTGGAGAGTTTATTGTTAAACATTTACAGCCTGTTGTTAAATGTTGTGAGCTTAAAAGTGTCATGAAATGGCTTGTGCTTAGGCCCCAGTGAGAGAACAAAACTCTAACAGTGGACTGAAGGTTCAACTCCCAGGGCTGGGCTAAGAAAAGTCACTCTCTCCTGTGTGTTTCTCAAAGCACATTCCCAACTCTCATGCCACCAACAAAGGGAAACCATGAGGACAGAATCAACTACAAATGTTTATAAGAGTATTAAACCTGGCAAGCATATTGCTTAATAGAATAAATAAAAACAGAATTAAACAGAAGTAAATCAGAAGCAAGTTTCCACCTTTCTGGTCTTCTCTTTGTGATCCTGCTGCTGAAGTGAATGTCTAGCATTTAAAAAACACAGTTACAAACCTCTCCCCTTGTCCACTGAAAAGTCATCTTTCATTGTCAGGAAGGGAACTGTAATATTTCAGAAACAAGCTACCAAGGGATATTCTTCATCAAAAGTTCCTCCCAACTCTCCAGTCTGAGCAGGTCTTGTTACTTTCTTGTTTTCCCAAGCTGAGAAGATCTATAAATCCTAGGATATTTGTGGCCAGCCAATGTTTTATCATTAGTTATAACAAAATTTTATACTTACATAAAGTTTTGCAACTCATACAGCCATTGACTCATGAAAACCCTGCAAAGTCAGGTACTATTTGTATTTTTGTGCACTTTTTTTTTAACTGAGTTCAAAATGATTAAATGATTAACCTAAAGTCACACAACTATTTGTCCCAAACTCATTTGTATTTCAGAGTTTCTATGCAGCTCTGGTCTTTTCATCAATAATATTTGGAGGTCCTCTATTTCATCAGAAGGGCAACTAAGAGCAGTAGGCCTGGAGTCCGGAAGACATGAGTTCAAATCTAGCCTCAGACACTCAGCTGTGTGACCCTGGGCAAGTCACTTAGCCCTGTTTCCTCAGTTTCCTCATCCATAAAATGAGCTGGAGAAGTAAATGGAAAATCATCCCAGTATCTGCCAAGAAGACTCCAAATATGGCCACAAAGAGTCAGTCATGACTGAAACAACTGAACGACAACAACTATTTCATCAAAGAAACATTTTTTTCCTCTGTAGGATTATTCTGTCTTGCTGAGTGAGTTACTCTTGGTCTTAAACTTATATCTTTCATCTTCTGAAATATTGTATTCCAAGGTCTCCACTCCTTTTTAGTGGTAGTTGCTAACTCTTGTGTGATCCTGACCATGGTTCCATTGTAGTTGAATTCTTCTTTTCCAGCTACTTGAAGTAGTACTATTTAACTTGAAAACTTTGGATTGTGCTTATAATGTTCCTGAGAATTTTAATCTGGGGGTTTCTTTCAGGAGGTTATCAGTGGATTCTGTTTCCAGTTTGTCCTCTGGTTCCAAGAGATCTTAGCAGTTTTCTTTTATATCTTGAAATATTATGTCTAAGCTCCTTTTTTGGCCATGGCTTTCAGGTACTCCAGTGATTCTCAGACTATTTCTCCTTGATCAGTTTTCCAGTTCAGTTGTTTGTGCTATTAAATACAATTTTTCAGCCTTTTGACTTTTTTTTAATATTTCTTCTTGTTTCATAGAGTCATTAGCTTCAATTTGGTCCATTCTAATTTTCAGGAAACTTTTTGCTTGAGTAAGTATCTCTTGTGCCATGCTGTTAATTCTCCTTCCAATTTTTTCTATAACCCTTTTCTTTTCTATTTTTTTCTTCTAATGTTCTCATTTCATTTAATAAAAATAATAACTTTTTTTAAAAAAGCTTACTCTGTCTCTTCCAGGAATTCTAGTTGAACTTGTACCCTTGCTATATTTTGCTTTGAGGCTTTGCTTGTTGATGTTTTTGAGTCATTCTCATTTGAGCTTTTATGGCAGGATTATATTTTTGTTTACTCATTCTTTTGATCTACTTCCTTTTCTGACTTCAGACTTTATGTTAAGGTCAGGATCTGTACACTTCTGGAGGGAGTGAGCTGAGCTGAGCTTGGGTCCTATTGGGTCCTACTAGGTCCTACTGCTGCTTTCTTGGGGGTACTGACTATGGTGTTATTCCAGGATCACAGGGGACAACTCCTCCCAAAGTGGTCTAACACAGGGCAAAGTTTGATCACTACCCTCCTGATCTGAGCTCTGCAAGTTCCTGACCTAGATTTGGGTCTGAACAACACAACTATGGGCTTGATACTGTTTAGAGCTTCAGTAAACTGCTGCTGGACTAACCCACCACTATCAGCAACCTGGAAGGCTCTGTGGGTTTAGACTGTAGGTTCCCTACCCAGTTATTCTGTTGCAGGCTTCAGATCTGGTTGGAGGCCAGAACTGAGATCCTGCTCTACTCCCAATGATCATAGCCATGTGCTCCTGCTTGCTTCTGAACTTGCTTCTTCTCCATCCGCAGCAGAGGGTCCATGACCATTTCTTGCCTATGCCTAGGCCCAGGTCCTGTTTGCAATCTGCCCTGGATCTGTTCCCCAGAACTGAGTATTGAGCTAGAGAACTACCAGTTGACGCCCGTTCCTGTATCTTACATAAGGTCAGATCCCCTTGTGCTAGATCTAGAACTTCTTACTCTAGGTCTTCCTTGTGCTAGATCTAGAACTTCTTACTCTAGGTCTTCCTTAATTCCATGTGCTGGAGTGTTCCATGCAGCTGTCAGACTTTGTCCCAATGTCCCTGTCTATCTCTCTCCCTGTGCTGACCTAAGCTAGAAAAATAACTCACTGTGATTTTTTTTTTCCCTTGAATTTCCTGATCAGGACTCAGACTAGAATTTTCTAAAGATCTTTGTGGAGGTAAGCTGCATTGTATTTCTTCCTACTACCTTACTATCTTGTCACTAGTTATTTTTTAAGTTATTTTATTTGAAACTTAAATAAAAAAACTTAAACACACAATAAAGAAAAAGAAACATATTATAAACTTAAATACAAAATAAAAAAAGAAAGAAAAAGCATTGTCATATACACAGCAGAACATAAGAGAGGATTCAAAATATTCAACAATAAATTTCCATTTCAAGAGAGCCTATATAATAAATGCTGTGCATTGTGTTCAGAACTGTCCATCTTTTCTTTGCTTCCTTGTAAGTTTTCTTTTGTTCTCTGCAGTTTTTACTTTGTTCTTTCTTCCCCCTTACCATCCTCCCCAACTCGGAAGCTACAATTAAGTGTGGATATATTTGTCAGTAGATTTTCACTTGTTTTTGTGGCTATTTCCAAAAAACCTCTAACAATGGTCCTAGAAAGACATTTTTCCCAGCAACTTTTGGCAAAAAGCAAAGTTTTATTTCTTTCCTCCTTTTCTTCACTCTTGATTTCTCAGATACTGCAGACTACTGCTGCTCCTCCTGTCTCTCCTAACCCCTCATCATCTTTGTCCATCACTAAGTCTTTTGTCATCAACATGTCCCAGCCTCATTTGTACATATGCATTGGCAGTGGCACTATTGCCTCTAATTTTACTCACACTGGAGTTCTAGATCCATTTATATGCCGTGGGTGTGCTTTTTTTGAAGTATAGGAATATGGTGGGCTTGGGAATATACCATTCAAATATATGGAACCCTCCTCATTATTCCCAAACTGGTATTGCTGTACAGAAAGTCACTGGGACCCAGAGACCTCACACACAGGTCTCTTTCCCTCTCTTTCAGACTGACTTTCCATAAAGACTCCTAAAATAACACTCCTAAAGCAGATTGGTTTTTTAGGGTCAATCTCCCTTGTTGTTACTAAAAGAGACAATGAATCATGGAAAACACACAATTCCCCTTATTCCCCAAATACTGCTGTATGTCTGTACATTGAGTATCATTTTACACGGGCATGGTTTGTTTGTTGTTGTTGTTGTTGTGTGTGTGTGGTGTGTGTGTACTCTCAGTACTCAGCATGGAGTACCAACATGCTAACTTCTATGCTTAGCTTAATACCAGTCATCCCTATGAGTACTCAAGTCTCGCTCCCCATCCCTCACACAACTGAAGCTATAAACCTCTTAACACTCCCTCAAAATCTCTCTCATGCATAGAGTTACTGGCAGGCCTTCAGGCTCCCGGACACTCCCTTTCTCTATCACATAGTCACACCTCCTCTCACATACTGCCCAACTCTTAGTCATGCTACCAGTTCTCTCTGTCTCATGGATCTTTGTACCAATCTCACACACCCAAGAGCTAATCTTTACTGCCACAAATCTACACAACCACCAGCATCATGAGAATGTCTCGACACTCCTAAATATGCTTTGGGAATTAACAACAGCTGCGATTGGCCTTCTGCCCAAGTGCCCAAGTAGCCTCGAGTGCACAGCTGTTCCTCACCTCCTTTACTGGCATCCCTAGGGGCTAACAAAGTAGCAGATCCAGTGCTCCAACCCTGGTCTTCCGACTGCAAGCCCAATGTACATTCCATTGTCCCTCTTAAACTTTTATTGATGGTTTTTTAATTGCATTTTGGTATCTTAAGACATAGATAAAAATATAAATACATATATGTGTGTTATATATATATATAATACAGGAGGCTCGGGAGTAGGTATATATACATGCGTACACATGTATGTATGTACATGGACATGCATGGAAAATATGGGTTCAGGCATGTGTGTATGTATACATATGTGAGTTATATGTACATATATAAACATATATATGCATGCGCGCGCACACATACACATATATATATATATATATATATATTTCACTCATCTTCTGTAGGCTGCCATGCTGTCATTGACTAAGCTGGTTCTTGAGTCAGTTTAGAAAGGTATTCTCTCTGACCCCCAAAGGTGAGAATGATCAGAATCTGACCAATTATAAAAGCTGCCACTATAGCTTGTTACCAAACCATACTGTGTAGTCTAGAGGAAAGAGAGGAAGAGAGGGACAGACACCCTGGGACCAGGGTCTGTTTCTGAGCATATCCTCCAGGCTCAGGAAGCTGTGGTCTTTGGGGAGTGTTTTGAATTGAAAGCCTTAGCTTCCTCACTGACTTGATGGTACAAGTTGAAGCAAATATAAAAAAGAGCTGGCCTCCGACCAGGCCTGAGATATTTACATAGTGGAAACTATGCCTTTCATTTTGCGTGCAGCCTATGAATCTCAGCAAATATTTTTAGGCCTCCCTGCATTCAGGCACAGACCATCAGTGTCATTCATCAGCTTTTAAGTTCTCTTCACAGGCAATGAGCCACAGAGAGAGGCCTGACTCAGAGCACAGATCACTTAGCCTGTCTGCCTCCCCCTCCTGCCAACACAGAATTGGCCAAAAAGAGAACAGTGAATTTTATAGCTGGGCTTTAGGATTAAAAAACACACATATGCATGCATTTGTGGACACACACATACTGCACACAACACAAACACACACAAACATACACACACACACACACACACACACATACCCAACAACAAACAAACCATACCCATGTAAAATGATACTGGGTGTACAGACATACAGATGTATTTGGCGAATAAGAATAATTGTGTTTTCCATGATTCATTGTCTCTTTTAGTAACAACAAGGGAGATTGGCCCTAAAAAAACCAATCTGCTATAGGAGAGTATTTTAGGAGTCTTTATGGAAAGTCAGACTGAAAGAGAGGGAAACGAGTCAATGTTTGGCTTCTCACCTTGTTCCCTGAGGCCAGCACCATGGGTTTTCCTTGGGTCCTCATAAACAGAGCAAGCATGTCCAACTCAGAAGGTGGTCCTGGGGGAGACAGACAACCTCTGCTGACATTCCCAGGTTGCAGGCAGGGCTTGAGTTAAGGCAGGGTGCTAGTTAGCTGACCTCTTCAACTCAGACCATCAAAGACTCCCAGATTTCCTTTATTCTATCAGAAGTTGGGTCAATTGCTTAGACTGGGTGCAACAGGAGCAGGGGTGAGGGTATGAGAGAAAGCCAGGGTTTTTTTCAAGTCTGACTTGAGCCTAGAAATATGTGTTGACAAAGCTGGGTCTGAGGAAATCTGTGCCTGGCCCTCCTTTCACCAGCAGGTGCTGCTGCCTCTTGGGGGGGAGACTGGAGAGCCACTAGTAAAACTTATCATTCCAGCCCGCATGAGCATACAGTCTTTCTAGGATGGTGCTTTAGACTAAAACATGGTTCTTTGAAGCTGACTCACCAGCTTGGCAGAGAGGAGCGGGCCTTCCACTTAGGAGGCCCAGAGTCACCCTAGGTCAAGACTGACCTACTGAGCAGCCAGCCATCTGTGAGAGATGGGCCTAAGACAGAGGGCTGTGAATGTGCGCCTTCTAAGTGTGCAGTTTCCCACTTGACAAGCCCCACATTCTGGCTTTGTGTTGGAATCTCAGCTGTTAGCAAGTGGGAGGCATTCTGATCCCAGGGGCTAGGCTCTAGCCTTAAAGCAAACAGTCCTTGGGGATTCATATCTCAGCTTGACCACTATGGCTCACTGACCCTTTTTCTCTCAGGCTTCCCTCTCTGTAAAATGGGAAGAATACCTACCTTTGCCTAACTCACAGGCCTGTGTTGAGAGGTAACTAAAATAATTAGAAAGACCTCTGTGGACTGAACAAATATAAAACAGAACCTTATAGCTAGAAAGAACTTTTATATAAAATATTATTGTTATAGCTTTTTCTGTGTAATTAATTTGAAGGTAAGTAAATCTGAATTCATTAGTAGAAGATTTCATCTTAAAATTTTTTTCCTTTGGTGATTTCATTGGTGCTGGGAACTCCTGCTATGAAAACTCCCTTCACCAATAAGATGGGCAATTCACTTGCAATTTATAGTCTAAGAGAATTCCATAAAACATCAGCACAGCATTTTAAAAATACATAGAAGAGAATAGAAGTTCAGAAAAACACAGTGGCAGTCACGGTAGTTTTGTTACTAACATGTTAAATTTAATATACACATAAAAAACCCTAAATGCTGCATTAGTTCTCATTTCATATACAATCCTATTTTCTCTTCTTTTTTGCAGATTGAACTGTTTATGCTTATTGATGCTTATGTTCGTAATTTTAAAAAAATAATAACCTAAGATGCTGAGAAGATAATTAACTAGCCTATAGTCTCACAGTATTCAGATTGTCTTGACTCAGCCTTCTTTACTCTTAGAACAACAGTTGCTTTGCCACTCTCTGCTGCCTCTCATCAGTTTTATTATTAATAACTAATTGTATTTGTAATTGTATTGAGGCAACTAGGTGGAGGAATAGAGTGTTAGACTTTGCAATGGGGCAAATAATGTAACCTCTCTCATTCCTTTATCTGTAAAATGGGAATGATGATAACATCTACCTCACAGGATGGTTGTGAGGATCAAATGAGATGATATTTGCAAAATATTTTTCAAATCTTCAAGAACTATATAAATGCTTACTATTATTACTAACAGTAATTACATTTATGGTTATCACTTCCACATCACGACTTTCCCCACTGAGGTTTTAATATATCGCTGGTCAGCATAAGAAATTAAATGGGAATTTGGGGGTAATTTTGCAGAAGCTGCAGATGACACGTGAAAGCCAGCAGATGATACGGAAAATATTTAAAAACTCAGAAATACACAAAATATATGTATAGTTTTGTATAATATCAACATAGTTTCTCTTTTAATACCATAATAAATCAGACTTCTTCTCTGGTATAAAGGGAGGGCCAAAACATTTTATGCAGATTTGCCAGGTCCTGGGGACATCACGCCCCTAACCCTGCCAGTGGAATTGGAAGAGCAGTTGGACTAGATCAGTTGTGTTTGGAAGAGGTCCGTATTGCATGTGACTCAATTGTGAAGGCAGTGAAGGAACGGCTCACAAGGTATCTGGAAGAGGAGAGAATATCACAGCCTCTAAAGATTTAAGACTGAGGGTCACCCAAAGGGCAAGGGAGAGGTGCAAGATTCGATTCGATTCAATAAACATTTATTAACCACTTACTGTGTGCCAAACACCGTGCTAAGTGCTGGGGATAGAAAAAGAAACAAAAGACAGTCCCTTCCCTCAAGGAGCTTACAATCTAAGGTGCGTTTGAGTAGGCTGCAACACAGATCCTACCAAGAATTGTGCAAGAGAAGGTGTCCTCAGAAGGTGGGCAGGTCACGAGTTCAGAGACAAGGATGGTCAGCCCTTGTATTCCATTGATACCCACATATAACTGCATTTCTACTTAAGCTTGGGTGGTTTTTCTTAGGTACAGCTCCATCACCTGTGTGCTGTGGAAGGGCATGCCAAGAGAAAGAGAAGAAAGCTCCCAGAGCTTCATTTGGAGGATTCCAATCAATCAATAAGCATTTATAAAGAGCCAGCTATGAGCGAGACCCTAAGGTTATAAAGACGGAAGTGAAGCAGTTCCTACCCTCAAGGAACTTACAATCTATTGAGAGTACACAATATGACCATTTACAGAAATATGCAAAATAGCTATGAGACCAGAGGGATAAAAGGGTCTAGATGAGTTATTACCTATTCTGTATTATTGGAGATATAAGCCATGCCTATCAGATCACAGAATTTTCAAAGGATATCTTCTGGGAAACCAAATGAGTTGTGTGACTTGACTTTGTGGACAGAAATTCAAAAGAGACTGTCTCTTTGTTCAGAGAATATAATAACAATAATAACAGCAACAATAATAATAACTAGCATTTGCAAAGTTATTTATGTCATCTCTCTTGACCTTCATTTACCCTGTGGTGTAGGTGCTATTATTCCCATTTTACAGATGAGAAAACCCAGGCTGAGAGAAAGATTAAGTGACTTGCTCAGGGGCACACAGCTAGTACATATCTGAGTCAGAATCATATCTCAGGACTTCCTCACTCCAATCTGATACTCTATCTACTGTGCCACCTAGCTGTCCAAGCTTTAGTAAAACCAGCACTCTAGAACTAGCCACTCTAGAACACTGAATTTTCTCCATCCTGCACTGATGATAGGGAGCAAAATGGAATCTAGCTGTGTATTATTCATACAGGTAGTGATGAGTGTAACAAAAGAACGCTGGCATTCCCAGCTAGAGACTCTGTGAAGGCTGTGGCAATGCCAGCTTTCCCCATTATTAATCTCAGCTGCAGAAGGTGAGAAGGCCTTAGCTGATGATAGCCTTTGGGGTTAGGAAGGTTGAGTGGCCTTTGTGTGATGTCTGGAATGAAGGCCTTAGCTTAAGGATATGGTAGTTGACAGAATGTTCTCGTAGGAGGGAGACCTGTGCTCTAGTTTCCACCTTCATTGATTCCCAGTCTTCCACTTACTAACTATACAACGTTGGGCAAGTCAAGCTTTCTGGGCCTCAATGGCCTCATCTTTAAAATAGAAATAAAACTATTTTTTTAACCAAGTCATCTCTTGAGTGATGCAAGAAAACATCTTGTTCTCAGAGCATTTTGTAGGTTTGCTCATTTGGGAAAAGAAGAGGGTAGGATGATCTGTAAGGTCACTTCCTGCTCAAAAGTCCTGCAGTTCTATTTGATGTGATGTATGGACATTTCCTTTGCCATAACTTACTTGGATTATTCTTGGCATATATTTCTTCTCTCTCCTGTTGGACCGTTAACTCCTCAAAGGCAGGGATTGTGTCTGACATCATCTTTGTAGCTCCCCGTTGGACCCACTGGTCCTTGCAATCTCACTCCTTCAGAGAACAGGTGTTCATTTTAATATTTTATCAGCTGGCAGCTTCTTAAGGAAAAAATCATTCTGACCTGCTTCCTCTGCCCTGCTGGGTCTGCTTTTAACATCCCCCGGTTTATTTTTTAAAGCACTATGCCTCTGTATGGCTTCCCAAAACTCGTAATATATAGATGAAGTTAATGTATAGCTAGGCATCCTGTTCACCTTGGGCTTTTATGGAGGATGAGAGAGAGAGAGAGAGAGAGAGAGAGAGAGAGAGAGAGAGAGAGAGAGAGAAGAGAGAGAGAAAGGTCTCTTACCAAGTCAAAGAGAAAATACTCTCAGTTCCATTATGTGTTTGACACCAACTCAATTAGCCCTCTTCGTGCCCTTTTTATGGTAAGCACTTCCTAAACATGATTAGCTCCTAACCAGTGCTGCCAAATGAACTTGCTCCTTTTACATTGAGAACATTGTTTGTGGAAGGGAACAAATCCTTATTTGTGTGTCTTAATTGCAGTATCCCCTTTTCTTGAATAATGGGTATCAGAAAATCTGGCACAGATCCAGAAATAGATCTAGATGATTCTGTGTAACCTATGGGGGGGGGGGAGAAAGAAAAAAAGACAGAAAGAAACTACCAACAACCTTGCCCTAATCTATCCCCTGTCCATTCAACAAGACAACAAACATTGAGTAAACATTTCTTAGTGGAAAGCATTGTGCTAGTTATCAGGGATACCCTCAAGAAAGGAGAAAGGGAGTATATTTGTGTGATACTAAGTAAGATGTTATAGGGACAAAGGAAGAGTCTAGACAAAGTACCCCAGGAAATTTGAAGAGGGGAAGATCACTTTCAGCGGGTAGGGGGTGGGGTCAATCAATCAATAAACTAACAAAAATTTATCAGGTATCTACTATGTTCTAGC
Organism: Phascolarctos cinereus; assembly: GCF_003287225.1. Lineage (NCBI taxonomy): Eukaryota > Metazoa > Chordata > Mammalia > Diprotodontia > Phascolarctidae > Phascolarctos > Phascolarctos cinereus. Next base: position 115,106,736 of record NW_027555625.1, on the reverse strand, counting down.
TACTATGCTAGGTGCTGGGGATGTAAAGGAAACAGAGAAAAATAAACAATCGCTGTTCTTTTCTCTTTTGGTGAGGCAATTGGGGTTAAATGACTTGCCCAGAGTCACACAGCTAGTAAGTGTATGTGTCTGAGTCTAGATTTGAACTCAGGTCCTCCTGACTCCAGGGCCAGTGCTCTATCCACTGCACCACCTAGCTTCCCCAGTCCCTGTTCTTAAGAGCCTATATTCTAATGGGAGAGCCAACAAGCACATATATAAGCATATAGAGCAAAGTAATTGCAAAGAAGTAAAATGAAGGTAAAAATCAAATTTGGGCAGCTAGTGGATAGAGCTCTGGGCCTAAAGTCAAAAAGACCTGAGTTCAAATCCAGCCTCAGACACTTAATAGCTGTGTGTCCCTGGGCAAGTCACCTAATCCTGTTTGCCTCAGTTTCCTTATCTGTAAAATGAACTGGAGAAAGAAATGGCAAACTACTCCAATATCTTTGTCAGGAAAACCCCAAATGGGGTCACAGAGAGTCGAACATGACTGAAATGACAGAAAAGCAACAAAAATGATGAAATGCTATGAATGGGAATATGTGTGTGTATATATGTGTGTGTATATGACATAGTCAATGTGGAAATTTGTTTTGCTTGATTATGCATGTTTATAACAGAGTTTGCTTTTCTTTCATTCCCAAATGGGAAAGGGAGAATAAAGGTGGGAGGGTGAGGAGGAAGATTTTTTGCTAATTTTTAAAAAAGAATATAATTTTTTTAAATGTGGCTACTGATTGGATATGGTAGATGAGAGAGAAGGAAGGATCGAGGATGATTTGAAGTGCACCGCTATTGTGTCTACCCAAAATGCTCTTAGAAATTTGAGGAAGGAGAGACCACTTTCAGGTGTGATGGATCAAAAAAAAGTTAAGTCAAGAGAAGGGCAGGTTTGGACCTATCTCTGCTTGCTGAGATCCTTCTTTTCAAGGCTTAGCTCAGATGCCACCTCCTCACTGAAATCTATCCTCTCTATTTCTACCACACACGCCTGAAAAAGAGTTTAGGTGCCAGTGAAACATCTTGGCAGTGGAAAATGTGACCGTGGAGTTCAAGTCTAAGTGAGGCATAGAGATTTGGGGGTTAGCTCCCAGAAAGAGTGATTAAAGTTAAGGCTGGACGACCATTTGATGAGCATATCATTAAGGAGGTTATTCCTGCTTAGTTAGATTTAATTGGATGATCCATAAAGTCCTTCCCAAATCTGAGCTTCTATGAGGCCAAAAGGATAGAAGGGATCACTAAAGGATAGAGTATGGAGAGAGAAGAGAAGAGGGTCAAGGAAAAAGATATGGAAGACACCATTTAGAGAGTGAGAAGAGGGTAACGAGCCAGGGAAAGAGTTGGAGGAATGGTTTAATCAAGTAACTAGAGAGCCTGGAGTGAACAGTGTCATAGGAACCAAGGGTGCAAAGAGATTATCTAAGAGATACTAAGAAGAAGGGTTAGTGTCAATGTTACAGAAATATCAAGGAGAGTGAATAAAGAAAAGTCCTCTAAATTTGAGAGTATAGAAGTCATTAAGTGATGATGAAGCTTGGCCCTGGAGAACAGTTAAGAAAATATACCTCCATCCCTTCATTGCAGATGTTGGGGGTGGGAGGGCTTTTTCTGTGGCATGTAGTATATAATGTTAGATATGGTTGATTTGTTGGGTTTTTCTCTCTCTTTAAATCTTTGTTACAAGGATTAGAGGAGTGGGGAAGGTTACGTTCAAAAATGAAAGTGATAGAAAATAAAATGATATTTTAAAAAGAAGAGAGAAATTTCAGTAGAATGGTAGGGAGAAAAGAGTTTTCAGGGGGCTAAGGAGTGAGTAGGAAGTGATAAAAAGGTGAGTAAGTACAGATCACATTTGTTAGAAGTTTAGAAGTAAAGATGGAAGGAGAAGGAGAGAAACAGGAAGGGAGAAAGAGGGAAAGGTTGGGGAAAAGAAAGGAAGAGGGAAGGGGAGGGAGGAGGAGGAGAAGAAGAAGAAGAAGAAGAGGAGGAGGAGGAGGAGGAGGAGGAGGAGAGGGATAACAGTTCAAAGGGATAATAGAAGGGAAGGGGTTTTTTTTCATTTGTTAGTTATTCTCTTGTTTTCAGCATGACCCATGGCTCTATACTGAAACCCTAATTTTACATGGATTGTTTTCAAGCCTAAATAAGTGCTTTCATGTATATACATTCTGGCTTTTGCCCTCATCCAGAGTTTCCCCGAAGAACATCAGAATACACAGCTTGGATTTGCTCTCTAAGGAAAAGGTAAAAGGGCTCTCATTCCCTATGCAAGCACTTAGGCTAACAATACATCAACACCTTTCCTCTTCTTCCTAATGAGCCCCAGTTGCCCCAGTTATCACTAGAATTCTCTAGACTTCAACCATACTACCTAAGATTGAGGTTTCCCAGAAAGAAGAAAGTACTAAGGGGCTGCTAAAAGGTTAGATTCCCTTCTAACTCAGAGTAGCAATGAATTACAAAGTAAAGGTTTACTCCTCAACCTCTGGTTTTATCCCTTGTTGTTCCTCAGTCCCAGACTGAAATATATGAAAATATTTTTTGATATGTTTTCAATTATTTCCCCCTCCTCAATTTTTAAAAGAATAAAATAAATAAAAATTAAATTAAATTAAAAAAATAAAACTTTTCTAATAAATATGCATAATCAAGCAAAACAAACTCCCACATTGGCTATGTATGTACATTTTGTATGTCTCCTGTATCTTCAGTCTATCTCCTCTCTGTCAGGAGGTAAGTATCATACTTTAATAGCAGTTCTCTGAAATCAAAATTGGTCACTACACTGATGAGAGTTCTTAAGTTTTTCAAAGTTGTTTGTCTTTGCAATATCATTATAATTATATAAATTATGCTGCTGATTCTTCTCGCTTTACTCTGCATCAGTTCATACACATCTTCCCAAGTTTTTCTGAAGCATGGCTTTTTATTATTTTTTACTCTTCCATTATAATAAATATTATATATTATACTCTTCCATTAGATTTACATACCATAATTTGCCAGTCCCCAGTTGATGGGCATCGCCTTAGTTTCCAGGTCTTTGCCACCACAAAATGAGTTTCTATAAATATTTTTATATATCTAGGTCCTTTTCCTCTTTTAAAAAAATAATCTTGTTTATATAGTTCCTAGGTTTGTTTCGGCAGGTATACTCCCAGTATTTTATACTGTCTACAATTTTTTTTTTTTGGTGAGGCAATGGGGGTTAAGTGACTTGCTCAGGGTCACACAGCTAGTAAGTGTCAAGTGTCTGAGGCCGGGTTTGAACTCAGGTCCTCCTGACTCTAAGGCCAGAGGTCTATCCATTGTGCCACTTAGCTGCTCCAACTTTTCCTCTTTTTTAAAAATCTCTTTAGCGTATAAACCTACTAGTGATATCATTTGTTTAATTTAGTTACTTCTTGGGGATAGTTCCAAATTGTTTTCTAGAAGGCTATACTAATTCACAGCTTTACCAACAGAGAATGAATGTGTCTGTTTTCTTTCAGCTCCTCCAACATTTGTCATTTTTTTTCATCTTTATCAATCTGATAGGTGTGAGGCAGAACAATGGTTGCTTTAATTTACATTTCCTCTAATTATTAGTAGTAATTTAGAGCATATTTCAAATGGATATTGATAACTTAGATTCCTTCCTCTGAAAACTTCCTGTTCATATCCTTTGAATGTTTATCAAGATTTGAATCAGTTCTTTATATATCTTATAAATAAGACCTTTATCAGGGAAAATTTTTGACTTAATTATTTTTTTTCAATTAACAAAAATATTTTTTCTTTTCTTCTCATCAACCCTCGATTGGAAACAGACAAGAAAAAGAAAAATGTGTAGTCAAGCAAAACAAATTCCTGTATTGGCCATGTCTAAAAGATATATGTTTGATTTCTTTGTCAGAGAAACTTGTGAAGATTTTTCCTAATTAAATATTTTATTTCTAATTTTAACTGCATTGATTTTATCTGTGAAAAGCCTTTTTAAGGTTATATAAGAAAAATGTTATATTTTATCTTCTATTTTCTCTTTGTCTCTTGTTTGGTCATTAACTCTTTCCCTTTCCGTACATCTGAAATACAAATTCTTCCTTATTCCTTTAAATTATTTATGATATGACCTTTTATATCTCAGTCATATATCCATTTGGAACTTATCTTGTATATGATATGAGGTGTTGGTTCTAAAGCTGGTATTGCCAGACTACTTTCCAGGTTTCCTGACAGTTTGTGTCAGACAGTGTGTCCTTGTCCACTATCTCAGGTCTTTGGGCTTATTGAACACTAGGGTTCATTTGCTTCTTCAATATGTTGTATATGCTTTTTCGCTGATCAGCTTCTGTAAATTTATTTTAAAATGATATTAAATTTTTTCAATTTACAAAACTAGATTTTTTTTCTTTCCCTCCCATTGGGAAAAGAAAAATAAAACCTTTGTAACAAACATACATAGTCATGCTAAAAAAAAAATCCCAAATTGTCCATGTCCAACAAGTATTTCTCAATTTGAACCTTGAATCCATTACTTCTCTGTCAGGAGGCAGGTAGCATGCTTCATCATTGGTCTTCTGGAATAATGGGTATTCACTACATTGATCAGAGTTGTAAAGTCTTTCAAAGTTATTTTTCTTTTGGATGTTGTTACAGTATAAATTCTTCTGCTTACTTTGGTTCTGCCTACTTTGCTCTGCAACAGTTCATATATTCTTTTCCCTTCTCTTCTTTCTTCTTTTAAGAAGATCAAAATATAATAAAGCCAGTCTCAGACCCATTTAACTTATTTAACTCTTTCTATGGTCTTGGTGACATTAATGTTCTCCTGCTATTGGAATGTAAACAATTAATCCTTTTACAATCTCTTCTAATTGCTCAACCATATTTATCTTTTTATGTTCCTCTTGATTTCTGTGTTTGCATTTCAAGGTTGCTACTCAGCTTTGGTATTTTCATAAAGAATGCTTGGAAATCATCTGTCATTAAAGGTCTATTTTTTTTTTACTTGTGGGAACTTATTCAGTTTTCTGGGTAAGTTATCCTTGGTTGTAAGCCTATATCTTTTATCTTTTGTAATATCATATTCCAAGATCTTCTGTCTTTCACAGTGGCAACAGTTAAATGAGTTTTATTTTGTGTGATCCTGACTGTGATTTCTTAGTATTCAACTCTTTCTATTAAGATACGTCCAGAATTTTTTCTTTCACCTGGGGTTCTTTCAGAAAGTGACCTGTGATTTTTTTTTTCTATTTTCACTTTGCCCCCTGGTTGTAATGGATCTAGGAATCTAGGTCATGCAGTAAATAGAGTGCTGAACCTGGAATCAAGCAGAGCTGAATTCAAATCAGTTTCACAGATTTACTAGTTGTATGATCCTGGGTAAGTCACTTAACTTCTGACTCCCTTAGTTTCTTCATCTTTAAAATGAGGATAATAATAGCACCTACATCCCAAGGTTGTTGTGAGGATAAAATGAGATAACATTTGACAAGCACTTTGCAAATGTTAAAGCTCTTTATGAATGCTATCCATTATTGTTATAATTACATGCAAATTTTTATTCATGATTTCTTGAACTATGGTATCCAGACTCTTTTTTTTTTATTGCTCATAGCTTTCAGGGAGTCCAATGATTCACAGAATTTTTTTTCTTATCCTTTTTTCCAAGTCATTTTTTTTATATGAGGTATTTTATATTTTCTTCTATTTTTTCAATCTTTTGGATATTTTTAAATATTTCTTTCTTCATGGAATCAATTAACTTCTGTTTAGTTCATTCTCATTTTTAGGATATCTGTTATTGGTGCAAGGTTTTCTATTTCTTGTACTAAGTCATTAACTTTCTAGGTATTCTATAGTGTATTCTAGCATTCTCCTTTCTTTTCCTATTCTTTCTTCAAGAGATCTCATTTCACATATCCCACAGCTTTTAAACTCATGATCCATTTCTTCTAGGAATTCTGGTTGACCTTTGTGTCCATGCTATATTTTTGTCTGAGGCTTTGCTTATAGATGTGGAGTTATACTCTTTTTGTTTTATATCTTGGGTATCTTTGGTTCTGCAGTTGGTTTTGGTTTTTTTTATGGACATCTTTTTTTACTCATCCTTCTAGCTTTACTTCTCAAATTGAAACTTCCTGTTAGGGCCAGGCTCTGTGAACTTCTAGAGGTAATCCTGTTTGTTCTTACCTTGGATTCTCTAGAAACCTCCTTCTGCATTTTCCAGGTATAGAATGACATGCTTTTCAAGGATTTCTGGGATAACTCAAGCCAGGGATCTGCAAAGCTTCAGCACACCCTAAGTCAAGCCTGCACAAATACAGCTCATGGGTCGCTTGAAGCCCACTAAAGTGGCCCTTGGTGGTATGTTGTGCAGGTTTATTTTACATCCTCTACATTTTTCATAGGCCACTCAAAATCCTTTCACGGGCTGAATGTTGTGCAAGCCTGCCCTAGGTGGTCTGATCTAGGTTGAAGTCTGATCACTGTCTTCCTTGTCTGAGTTTTGCAAGCTATGACCTCAGTTTGGGCCTGGGTGAAAGTCCCTGGTTGGAGTTCCAGTAGACTGTTGATAGGCACTCTAAACTAACTGTAAGTCTCTACAGGTTTTGAATGAGACAACTACAGATTCACCTTTGGTCTGAGCTTCTTGCTCTTTTTACTCAACTGGGCTTCACAGAGCCAGAGTCACAGTGACACAGCTACTGATTGTTTCTGTCCCCACTCCTTGCCTACAGCCTCAGACCAAGTTCCTGTTAGATCTAGGACACAACCACCACTGTGATCATTCCTCACATTGATAACCAGTCTCAGGTCCCTTTAAGATCCAGTTCTGGGGTCAGGGTGACCCAGCTACATTTTGGTTTCTACTCCTGATATTTGCCTAGTACATAGCTTCAAGCCCGATCTTTGCTCGATCTGGACTTGGTTCTGTGTTCTGGTATACAATCCCACAGAGTCCTTGCCCTATCCTTGCATTAGAAAGCTCTGAATGAACTTTCCTACCTACACCCACTCCCTAGTGCCTGCAGGCCTCTGACTGTCTCTCCACACTGGTCTGGGCTGGAAAGATAGCTCACTGTGATTTCAACTTGGATTAGGAAATCCTACTCAGTTTGGTTCTCTTCTGATCCTTGCTGGTACAGCTATGGGAAAAATCTGGGTTGCACTGTTTCCTCCTCTTCTGTCAATCTCAGACCTCCTGATTTTAGTGAGGCAGAAGCAGTGAAAGGACAAGATGGCAAAGTATTCAAAGATGGAGAATGGTATTTTGTTGAAATGAGTAACTGTAGGGTCCAGGCTATGAATGGAAGATAAAAGAGTCAGAAGAAAGATGATAGACTGAGGAGACATGGATGAGAGCTGGTGGGTCAGGATAAGGATGAAAAAACAGATCCAGAAGGAATAGAATAAAAGATTGTGATCAAAGAAGGAAATCGCATCATTTGTTATCTTAAAAATAGAGTAGTTTCAGGTAATAGCAAAGATAAATATATAACCATCATGGTGGATAGCTGAGGAAAAGTAGTGATGGAGGTGATAGGAATCAGAAATTGGTGAACTGAGAGGACAACTTGTCGGAAGGATAATTAATGTGGATATCTAAAGTCTAACAAAGAGGCAAGAAAGATTGGAAACCACGTGATAATGTCATTGGGGTAGGAGGGGAAATACATGAGAGGTCAATAGATTGCAACAAGCATTGTGACAGGATCACATAATCAAGTTTTTGAAAGTGATATTTAAGAACTAAGCTTTTGTGAAACCTCCTGTCAATTTTTTTCACCTCCACAGAATGATAAAATGGGATGGAATGAACTCCAGAGGAGAAAAGGCTGTTGAATAATGGCAGCAGAATGTGTCTGGAAATGGCAGTGGAGAGTAAGAAATATGCTAGATGCTTCCTTCTGGTCATGTGATTTGAGCGATAAGAAAGAAGAGCAACTAGCATCTGAAAAAAGAGCCAGGGATGTAACATCAAAGGGAAAGGGAACAAGTATATTAAGCACCTATATGCTAGGCATTATGCTAAATGTTTTATAAGCATTATCTCACTTGATCCTTAAAAAAATCCCTATGAGGTGTTGTTTTCCTTTTTGGACAATTGAGGAAACTGAGGCAAACAGAGTTAAGAGACTTGCAACAGATCACACAACTATTAAGAGTTGAAGGCAAGATTTAAACTTAGATCTTCCTGACTCTAAGCCCAGCACTTTATCGACTGTACCATCTAGCTGCCCCAAAATCAGAATCTCACAATCATAGAATCTGAGAGTTGGAAAGGACTGTCTAGTCCTTGGTGGGACACCTGTGGCCTCGAGGTGTTGTATATCAAAAGCTTTTTCTGCATCTATTGAGATGATCATGTGGTTTCTGTTGGTTTTATTGTTGATATGCTCAATGATGCTGATAGTTTTCCTAATATTGAACCAACCCTGCATTCCTGGTATAAATCCTACCTGGTCATAGTGTATTATTCTTGTGACAAGTTGCTGCAATCTACTTTCTAGTATTTTGTTTAAAATTTTTGCATCTATATTCATTAGAGAAATTGGTCTATAATTTTCTTTCTCTATTTTGATTCTTCCTGGTTTAGGTATCAACACCATATTTGTATCAGAAAAAGAATTTGGTAAGACTCCTTCTTCACCTATTTTCCCAAATAGTCTATATAGTATTAGAATTAATTGTTCTTTAAATGTTTGATAGAATTCCCATGTAAATCCATCTGGCCCTGGAGATTTTTTCCTAGGGAGTTCATCAATGGCTTGTTCAATTTCTTTTTCTGAGATGGGGTTATTTAAGTATTTTACTTCCTCTTCGGTTAATCTGGGCAATTTATATTTTTGTAAATATGTATCCATTTCACTAAGATTGTCAAATTTGTTGGCATATAGTTGGGCAAAATAATTCCTAATTATTGTTTTAATTTCCTCTTCCTTGGTGGTAGCTTTGCCCTTTTCATTCTTGATACTAGTAATTTGGTTTTCTTCTTTCTTTTTTTAATTAAATTAACCAAAGGCTTATCTATTTTATTGGTTTTTTCATAAAACCAGCTCTTAGTTTTATTTATTAGTTCAATAGTTTTCTTAATTTCAATTTTATTAATTTTTCCTTTGGTTTTCAATATTTCTAATTTGGTGTTTAGTTGAGGATTTTTAATTTGTTCTTTTTCTAGTTTTTTTAGTTGTATGCCCAATTCATTAATCTCCTCTTTTTCTATTTTATTTATGTAAGCATTTAGAGATATAAAACTTCCCCTAAGAACTGCTTTCGCTGCATCCCATAGGTTTTGGTATGTTGTCTCATTATTGTCATTCTCTTGAATGAAATTATTGATTGTTTCTATGATTTGTTGTTTGACCCAATCATTTTTTAGGATTAGATTATTTAGTTTCCAATTATTTTTTAGTCTATCTTTCCATGGCCCTTTATTACATATAATTTTTATTGCATCATGATCTGAAAAGGATGCATTTAATATTTCTGCCTTTCTGCATTGGATTGTGAGGTTTTTATGCCCTAGTACATGGTCAATTTTTGTGTATGTGCCATGTACTGCAGAAAAAAGTATATTCCTTTCTATCCCCATTCAGTTTTCTCCAGAGGTCTATCATACCTAACTTTTCTAATGTTCTATTCACCTCCTTAACTTCTTTCTTGTTTATTTTGTGGTTAGACTTATCTAGTGCCGAGAGGGGGTTCAGGTCCCCCTAGTATAGTTTTGCTATTTCTTCCTGTAACTCCCTGAACTTCTCCTGTAAGAATTTGGATGCTATACCATTTGGTGCATATATGTTTAGTAATGATATTACTTCATTGTCTATGGTGCCTTTTAGCAGGATGTAGTTTCCTTCCTTATCTCTTTTGATTAGATCTATTTTTGCTTTTGCTTTGTCTGAGATCAGGATTGCTACCCCTGCTTTTTTCACTTCAGCTGACATAATATATTCTGCTCCAGCCTTTTACCTTTACCCTGTATGTGTCACTCTTTTTCAAATGTGTTTCCTGTAAACAACATATTGTAGGATTATGGTTTTTAATCCATTCTGCAATCCATTTCTGTTTTATGGGAGAGTTCATCCCATTCACATTCACAGTTATGATTACTATCTGTGTCTTTTTCTCCATCCTTTTTTCCCCCATTTATGCTTTTCTTTCTCCTTTTTCCTTTCTCCCCTTCACTAGTGTTTTGCTTTTGACCACCGCCTCCTTCAGTCCCTTCCCCTTTTATTATCCCTTTCCCTTTTCTTCCCCTTTAGTCTTACTGCTTCTTCCCTCCCTTCTTTCCCCCTCCTTTTCTTTCCCCCCTCCTTTTCTTTCCCCTTTTCCCTCCTACTGCCTATAGGGCAAGTTAGATTTCTATACCTAACTGATTATATTATGCCCTTCTTGAGCCAAATCTGATGAGAGTAAGGTTCAAACAATGCTCCCCCCCTTCTTTCCCTCTGCTATTTTTGTCTTTTTCTGTAATGTAATTTACCCTTGTCTGCCTCCTTTTTTCTCAGTACATTTTCTAAGGTCAAACTGATCCACCTATTTGGAGCCATTTAACCCACTTGATTAGATTTTTTTTTATCATTACATCAAAGTCAACTAATATCCACCCTCTTTATGTATACTCCTTTAACAAGGTGTAATAACAATACAGTTCTCAAGGGTTGCAAGTCTCATATTCCCTTGTAGGGGTTTAAACAGCCCCCCCCTTATTAACAACATATTGTATCCTTCTGTCCCATTTACCTTTTTAAGTCCTTCTTGAGTCCTGTACTTGAAGATTAAATTTTTTGTTGAGCTCTGGTCTTTTTATCAGGAAAGTTTGGAAGTCTCCTATTTCATTGAATATCCATCCTCCCTTGAAAAATGATGCTCATTTTTGCTGGGTAATTGATCCTTGGCTGCATTCCAAGCTCCTTTGCCTTAGGAATATCATGTTCCATGCCCTGCGTCTTTTAATGTAGAAGCTGCAAGGTCCTGTGTAATCCTGACTGTGGTTCCATGATATTTAAATTGTTTCTTTCTGGCTGCTTGCAGCACCTTCTCTTTCATCTGGTAATTTTGGAATTTTGCTATTATATTCTCTGGCATTGTCAATTTGGGATCTCTTTCAGGTGGTGATCGGTGGATTCTTTCTATGGTTATTTTCCCTTCTGGTTCTAGGACTTCTGGGCAGTTTTCCTTTATGATTTCCTGAAAGATACTGTCCAGGCTCTTTTTTTCATCATGATTTTCAGGTAGTCCAATAATTTTTAAATTGTCTCTCCTGAGTCATTTTCCAGGTCGGTTGTTTTACTGATGAGGTATTTTACATTTTCATCTATTTTTTCATTTTTTTGTTTCTGTTTGACTGATTCTTGCTCTCTCATAGAGACATTAGTTTCCATTTGTCCAATTCTAGTTTTTAACAGATTGTTTTCTTCTGTTAGTTTTTGTACTTCCTTCTTCAACTGGCCAATTGTGTTTTTTAGGGACTTGTTTTCTTCAGTACTCTTCTGTTAGTTTTTGTCCTTCCTTCTTCAATTGGCCAATTGTGTTTTTTAGGGACTTGTTTTCTTCAGTGTATTTTTTTTCCAATTGGCCAATTGTATTTTTGAAGGACTCTTCTACCTCTCTCATTTGACTATTAAAATCCTTCTTGAGCTCTTCTAAGAAGGCTTTTTGGGCTTCAGACCAGTTCATATTCCCTTTTGTTGTTGCAGATGTGGGTTTGTTGACAATGTTGTCCTCTTCAGAATTTCTGTCTTGATCTTTACTCTTCTCATAATATGAATCTATGGTACGTTTCTTTTTACTCATGGTGTTTCTTTATTCCCTGGCCTTTGAAGAGATTGAGCTCTCCTGCTGGGGAACAGAGGGTACTGACCCAAGCTTCTTGTGTTGGGAGCCTAGGTCTTAGTCACTGGCTTTGTGTGCTGGGGCCTCTTATGCTGGGAATTGGAGGCTGTAGGTTTCTGGCAGCTTGCCTCGCGTTGGGCTGGAATCAGGAAGGCTGGAACTTTCAGGCAATTCTAGGCTGCCTGCTTTTCCTTTCCTTTAGCTATCTTCAGCTCCTTTCAGATGGGTGCTACAGGGTGTTTATCTGCCTGGGGCCCCCTGCAGTGTTGTCTCCGTTTCTGCTAATGCACTAGGAGATTCCTTTGTGGTGGAGTGCCAAGGCTCCTGGTGGTTTTCTGAGCTGGTTTCCACCGGTTCCCCCCCTTCCCCCTTACCGAGGCACTAGGAGGTCCAGGTGTTTGTGTTTGCCTGCTCTACCACCTGGGCTTCAGGATTTCTTCACAATTAGAGGCTGCAGGGCTCCAACCACTCACCTGGTGTTGGGTTGGAATCAGCAAGGCCAGGGCTTTAGGAAGCCTTTAGGTTTTCTTCACCTTCTTTCAGATGAATGCCACAGGGTACTTGTCCTTCTGGGGCCCCTTGTATTTCTGCCTCCCTTATTTTTGCCGAGGCACTGGGAGACCCGTTTGCTGGGCTGCTGCACTGCTGCTTTCCCGTCTTTCTTCTAGTTCATGTGTTCCAGGGTTTTTTTTCTGGGGTGATATTTTCTGGGTTTTCAGAGGTTGATAGGGGAGAGTGAGAGCGGCTACTTTTTCATTCCGCCATCTTGGCTCCCGGAAGCGGAAGTCGAAAGCCTCTATTTCTACTTACTTGACCTTGGTAAGACACAGCCAGTAAATTTTTTTTAACTGCTAGGTTTTTAGTGTTCATTTAACCCATTGACACTGGCTACATGTTGAATAGAATCACTTACTGAAACTTTATTAAGCTTTCTGAAGATTGTTTACTTAAAGGTGTAGAACATGAGGTCCTGTGTGTGAATCCTGGCTCAAGTACTTACTACTGGGGTGACTGAGCAAGTCATCATTCACTTTTGGGAGCTGAACTTGTCTTTGTCCATCTGTAAAATGAAGGGGGGGTTTCTTCCAGTTCTAAATCTGTGATCCTATAAATGACTAAAGAACACAAAAGCCAGTTATAGCCTGCTCACTGCCACCATGTTCTAGTAACATCCGTTGGTTTGGGAAGACTGGGGGCTCAAAATATCTACTTCAAGATTTTAATATTATTGGTTTTTTTGTTATTTGGAGTTTTACAAACATTAATTAATCTGAAATTTCCATATACAAAGAAGAGAAAAAGAGGATTGAATATAAAACTGTGAATCTCTACCATTTACAGATTGATTTTTTTAAAGTATGTAATAAATTCAACACATTAGTTCCAAAGCTGTCTTGTTTGTCTGTTTCTCCCTCTGATCTTCTTTCTGTTCTCTGTAATTTTTTTTAACCTTCTGGCTTATGTGATTTTTACTGCTGCCATGCCTTTTAAAAAAAAAGAGTATAATTAAAGCATATAAAAGAAAAGGCACAGGTTAGAATAAAATGATATTCAGAACCACAGACAAGCAGAACAGCCTGGAAAGTAGCATGGTAAATTGATTATATACAATTTTAAAAATAGTTCTATGTAATAGAGATTCTCTGATTCACATATAGCCATTTTTTGTTTAACTGTATATAGAAAAGCTTTTTTTGGTGGTTAGGTTTTTAAGTCTGTAATTCTTATTTTTCAATTAACAAGCATTTTTTAAACTTAATAAGTGTTTATTTCAATGCACAAGTAACGCACAATCTGGCCTTCCCACAAATAATTTTTTAAAAAATAAAGCCCTTAGTGCTTAGCTGCATAGTCCAAACCCATATCAGCCATGTCCAAAAAGATATGTCTCTTTCTTAATTTTAAGTTCATTAACTCTCCATCAGGACGTGAGTGGCATGTTTCATTTTCATTTTGGACCAATGGTTTATTATTGGAATTCTGAAGGTTTTCAAAGTTGCTTTTCGCTATATTGTTATGATTGTACAAATTGCTCTTCTCAAGTTATTCTTACTCCACATAACTTCATAAAGGTCTTCCCAGTTTCCTCTGAAACTATGTATTTTGTCATTTCTCATGGCACAACAATATTGCATACCACAATTTGTTTGGACATGCCCCAAAAGGAGGACACCCCTCTGAGTTTCCAATTTTTGGTTACTATGAAAATTAAATGAAAATTTAAATATTCTGGTATACATATATATACATGTATATTATATATGCACATACATACAGATATATACACATATGTGTATATGTATGTATATATCTATATCCATCTATCCTTTTCCTTTTCCTTTTATTTCTTTGGAGGTATAAACCTACTGTATACAGTTTGGTAACTTTCTAGGCATAGTTCCACATTACTTTCCTGAATGACTGGACCAAATTCACAGCTCCACCAACAATACACTAATAGGCCTGCTTTTCCATAGCCTCTCCAACATTTGTCATTTTCCTCTTGTCGTCTTTGCCAGTCCAATGGGTGTGAGGTAGGACTTTAAAGTTGCATTTAATTTGTATTTCTTTAGTTCTTATTTAGAGCATTTTTACTATGCTTGTATATTATTTTAATTATGATTTAGAACATTTTTTCATATGATTGTTGACAACTTGGATTTCTCCCTTTGAAAACTACCGACCATTTATCAACTGGGGAATGTGTCTTATTCCTATTCATTTATATCAGCTCCTTACACATATTGGATATGAGACTTTTTCCTCAGTTACCTGTTTCCCTTCTAATTTTTGCTATTTAGATTTTTGTGCAATAATTTTTAAATTTTATATAATAAAAATTGGCTGTTTTATGTGGCATGATCATTTCTACCACTTGTTTTGTCCTGAACTCTTTCCTATCCATAAATCTGAAAAGTAATTTTTTCTTGCTCCTCTAATTTTTTTATGATGTGACCTTTTATATCTAGGTCATGTATCCATTTGGAGCTTATCTTGGTATATGGTGTGAGGTGTTGGTTTAAACCTAATTTCTGACAGACTGCAGTCTAGTTTTCCTAGCAGTTTTTTGTCAAATAGTGAGTCTTTCCCTGAGTAATTGGGAACTTTGAGTTTATCAAATACTACACCTAGTATGTTTGTTTGCTTCTGTAGGTGGTGTATCTAATCTGTTTTGCTGACAAATCTCTCTTTTTTAACCAATACCAAATTGTCACTACTTTGTAATACAATTTGAGATCTGGTTCTGATAGACTCTATTCTCACTGTTTTTCATTAAATCCCTTGAGATTCATGACCAAATTTGTTCTTCCATTTACATTTTGCTATTATTTTTTCTAGGTTTATAAAATAGTCTTTTGGTTGTTTGTTACAGCACTGAATAAGTAAATTTATTTAGGTAGTATTAAAATTTTTATTATATTGGTTTGACTCGCCCATGAGCAATTAATGCTTATTCAATTATTTGTCTTTATTTCTACAAAGAATGTTTTATAGCTGGAATCATATCATTCCTGGGCAAATATTGGTAGATATATTCCCAAATATTCTATAGTTTTTGCAGGTATTTTAAATTTAATTTCTTTTTATAGTTCTTCCTGCCAATTTTTGTTGGTTATATGTAGAAATGCTGATGATTTGTTTGGATTTTTTTATATCCTGCAACTTTGCTGAATTCAATAATCAGTTTTATTTGGCTCTGTGGAGTTGTCTAAGTACAACATCATATTATCTGTAAAAAGCAACAATTTTATTTCCTCCTTGCCTGTACTCATTCTCTCAGTTTCTTTTTCTTGTCTTATTGCTATAGCTAGCATTCTAGCACTGTTAAACAGTAATGATGATTCTTGTTTTACCCCTGATCTAAATGGGAAGCCCTCTAACTTTTCTCCATTACTTAGAATGTTTGCTCTTGGGTTTAGATAAATATGACTTACCATATTAAGAAAAGACACATTTATTACTGTAATTTCTAGCATTTTTAATAGAAATGAATGGTGGATTTTGTCAAAAGTCTTTTCAACATCTAATGATATAATCATATGGTTCTCATTTGCACTATTAACGTGGTTTATTATATTTATAGTCTTCCTTATATTGAACCAATCTAGTATTCCTGGTATAAACCCAACTGGGACACAGTGTATATATTCTTTCTAATATATTGTAATAGCCAACTTAATAATATATTAAGATTTTTGTATTGATATTAATTATAAATATTGATCTGTAATTTTCATCTTCTACTTTGTTTCCCCTAGGTTTAGGTATCAAATTGGAAGGGTGCCTTCTTTTCTTATTGTTGCAAATAAATTTATGTAATATTGTAATTAATTGTTCTTTGACTGTTTAATAGAATTCACTCATAAATCCTTCTGGTCCTGGAGGTTCTTTGTTCTGTGTATACTAAAAAAAAAGATTTCAGTGATGTTCTTTTCTTTCTTTCCTTCTTTTATTTGGGGGGTGGCATCATTAACACTAACTTCCCTTTCCTTCAACCCTGGATTCCCCCCGCCCAAAAAAAGTTCTTCCTCAAAGCAAATAAACATAGTTAAACAAAACAAATCCACAGTTTGGCCATGTCTGAAACATATTTTTCATTCTGCATTTCTAGTCTATCACCTTTTTCTCAAGTAATGGGAAGCAGATTTTTATTATCAATCTTCTCAAGTCATGGTTGCATCAATAGCATGATTGCAATGTTCAACATTCTTTAGTCTTTTTAAAGTCCTTGCAATAAGTCTCACAAAGATATTTACAAAG
The DNA here is from genome assembly GCF_003287225.1 of Phascolarctos cinereus. Classification (NCBI taxonomy): domain Eukaryota; kingdom Metazoa; phylum Chordata; class Mammalia; order Diprotodontia; family Phascolarctidae; genus Phascolarctos; species Phascolarctos cinereus. Next base: position 115,090,110 of record NW_027555625.1, on the reverse strand, counting down.
TCAGTGTTAATTTACAGAGAAAGTGGAATTCAAGGGCTTGAATGTTGAAAGTTAGGAAGTAAAGCTCCCTCTTTCCCTTCCCTCCTGCTTCATTCCAGTATTCTTACAGCGTACAGTCCTTTGAGTTGAGCTGAACTTCAGCAACCAAACATCTTTCAGGGCCCTTTATAAGGTGGGGCATACAGTTTAACAGTGTTGAAAACTCGAATTTCTTTCCATTCTATTTCACCAAGGTATTTAATGTACTATCATAGACAGCAATTTCTAACCTTCTGTCAAATGTTGTTGGGAGGGAGCTGGAGGCACAAGGGGAAAAAAGATAAAGGACAATTTGAAAACACTTGGATCATGGACAGCCAACCCTAGTGTCATCTCCATGCACCCCATGCTCCTTTCCTCTCCCCTTTCATCTATTCCACGACCTTTCTCCATAACTAACCCTACTTCTATCCATCCTTTCTGTCATTCTTCCTGATGCCATGTAAAATACCCACATTAGAGACTTAGCCAGACTTTCTCACTGCATGTAAGAATGTTGTTGTTATCATTCATTTGTTTCAGTCATGTCCGACTCTTTGTGACACCATTTGGGATTTTCTTGGCAAAGATACTGGAATCGTTTGCCATTTCCTTCTCTAGCTCATTTTACAGATGAGGAAACTGAGGCAAACAAGATGAAGTGACTTGCCCAAGGTCACACAACTATTAAGTGTTTTAAGCCAGATTTGAACTAAGGTTTTCATGACTGTAGGCCTGGTGCTGTATCCACCGAGCCACCTAGCTGCGTGAGAGTGAGAATAGTGAATGTCAAAAATGTATTCTCATGGCATGGAAAAAAAAGAGGGACTTCATAATAATAACTAACATTTATATAGCACTTTAAGATTTACAAAGTACTTTACAACTGTTATTTCCTTTCATCTTCAAAACAAACATATGAAGTAGGTGCTATTATTATCCCTATTTTTTTATAGATAGAAAACTGAGTTGTAACTTGCCCAGGGTCATACAGATGAGTGGCTTAATACATTGAATGCTGGAGTTGGAGTCAGGAAGATATGAGTTTGAATCTTGCCTCCAGCACTTTAGCTGTGTGACCCTGGACAAGTCACTTAATCACTCTGTGCCTCAGTTTCCTCATGTATAAAATGGGGATTAATAACAGCACCCACCTCTCAGGGTTGTAAGGATCAAAAGAGATAGCATATGTAAAGAACTTTGCAAACCTTAAGATGGTATTTAATGCCAGGTATGATTATTATGAGTAAGTGTCTAAAGTGGGATTTGAACAAGTCTGGCACTCTGTCCACAACATCATGCTGAATCCCATGAACATCATAAAGCTATAGCCACCATGGCAGTGAGGACATGTATCAGTGAGCCTGAGACTGAGCTCCAAGTTGCCAGTTGCTTTTTCTGTTTTGTGTTTCCATACCTGAGGCCATGCTACAAACAGCAGTCCTGAAGGCTGACATTGCCCTGGTTGGCTGCCTTCTGAGTTGGAGAAGCTGGGAGTTTTGGAGTTGAGTGCTGGTTGCCCAGTGAGCAGCAATTAGTGAAATGATAAAGCTTCTTGGAGATGACCTTGTACAGGATTGTTCTTGCAAGTAAAAAGACAGAGAAATCCCAAGCCAAGCCCTGAGTTGCAACTAGTATGGACAGTGCATACAGAGGTGAGAGTGAAATCTGTTCAGAACAACCTCAAAGTTGTCTTTATCTTTCAAGGAAAATATAATATCAGTGATAGGTTGCTATTACATACGTTAGATATTTGTCAGTGTATACTTAGGAGTCTTTTGTGTTTTAAGCATTTCTTTTGTGTTGGGGAAATATGTAGTTGTTCTATACCTGATAGCACCTTTGTACAATGAGTATCTTTTATAGGAAGGTGCTGCCCTTGTAGGAGACCCTCTGGATAGCAGTCATATCAAAATTTTGTTTGAGAGCCATTCCCCAGAACCCTGGGGTGGAGGCAATGAGCCAAAGAGTGAAAGAAAAAACTTGACATCCTTCTCTTTGGGGTCAGGATGTTCCTAAAATGAACTTGGTTCTGCTTGAGCCCAGAGATGGAAGCCCCTTTGGGCCATGGGTGATATGCAGAAGGCATGTTTGCTTATTAATTTTACTAAGCAATTTAATAAGGTGTACCTGTAGGCATTCAAAGTCCCTAGTTTAGGAACTGCTGGCCTGGATTCTATGCCAGCTATATTCTTCTCAATGCTTCATGTAGAATAGGACTGAACACTTCACATGTGGTTGGTCGAGCCCAACACACTTATCCCTTTCATCAGTCCATTTCTTGAGACAGGAGTTTCCTACTGTGGATGTAATAATTCTGCTCCCTGCCTCTTACTTTTCCAGCAGATTTGGTTGATGGCTGGGTGAGGCTGGGGTAGGATTTTCAGGAAGGTAGGAGAATTATTGTGCACTGGAGGCCAAGAAATAGGAGCCTGAGACCAAAGAGCTTGTGTTTCAAAGGGCGGTTAGTGCTTTGGGTTGCTCAGAGCAAAGCCCTGGAGACTGGGAACACAGCTAGGTCTGGACTAGAGTCTAATAGAACATTTTAAAAGCCATTTTCTCCCTAGGAGGGGCAAGAGAAGGATGAGTGCCTTGGCTTCTACTGCCCCAGTGCTAAGCATGTGCCTGCTCCACAATCTAGGTATAGATGGTAACTGCTTAGCTTCAAGTGTGCCGGCCTATGCCTGACCCACCTCAGCCCAGCTGCAGTACCACTAGGATGAGTGTTCGGAGCTCAACTGAAACCAATGCACCTGTAATTGTGGGGCCTGTTGTCAATTTAGATAGGATATCTTGGCATCTGAGGATTGGAAGGGACTTGTAAAAAAAATTTCCTTTTTTTTATTATTATAAACTTGACAAACATCAGAAATTATGAACATTTCCTTATAAAAAGAAAAAAAGAGGATTGTATGTGACACCTTAACTTGCAGTGGATAGGACGCCACACCTGGAGTCAGGAAAACTCATTGTCCTGAGTTCAGATGTGACCTCAGATACAAGCTGTGTGACCTTGGGAAAGTCATTAACTTTGTTTGCCTCAGTTTCCTCATCTGTAAAATGAGCTGAAGAAGGAAATGGCAAACCACTCAGTATCTTCACCAAGAAAACACCAAATAGGGTCACAAAGAGTCAGACACTATTGAAACAACTGAACAACAAAACCACAATTTTTAAAAAATGTATATATTAAATTAACTCAATAGTTCCAACACTGTCCTGCTTTTTTGTATCCTCTTCTAAACATCCTGTAGCCTCCTTGTTCCTAGAGCTTCTCAAGGAATGCTGTATCTCCTCAGATTCAACCAATTTGCCTTGGCCTCTACTGGTCAGCCCCAGAAGTCCCCTAGAAATTCTAGATCCAGGCCCTCTACCTATGGCCACCTGGCTCCTTAGTGTTCTCAGAGTTCTCTGGCCCCTGATGCAGGCCTCAGGTCAGATCTGGCTTCTGTCTTCTCTCCAAGGCCTTCTCAAGTGCTATGAGGGCCTCTCCCAGACCCACCTTAGATTGCCAGCTCCTGCCTTCTCTTAACATTCCCCCAGGAATCTCTTTGCAAGAGATAGCCCCTCCTAGACCTCACAGGAGTCAATGTCACCACTTCCCACAAGGCTGGACATCAAAGAGCCCTGAACAAACCAATCACCTCCTTCCCTCAGTAGAGGGAAGTCTCTAGTCTCTCTAGTCACTGATAATCTGCCTGATCTTATTCTTCAATGGTGAATATACTCCAACCTAATCTCAGAGTATATTCTCACCGTCTCAAAGATTCTAAACACATTTGGGTGGGTATGTATGTTTGTATGTATGTGTATATCTGTAGATATGTATAGATATGTATATGCATGTATGTATAAATGTGCACACACATTTATGTGTGCGTGTATATATGTATGTGTATATATCCATATCTATATCTATCTGTCTGTCTGTCTACCTATCCCATTTTCTATTCACCGCTGCTTGATCCCTTATTTCCATCTCTGTGAGCCCTACTACCCCCTTAATGTCCCACTTCAGATCTACCCATCTCTTCCACTGTGCTCTCTGAAAGACGTACTCATAGTTAATAAACTCCTTTCATCTCAAACCTTTTCCTTTCCTGTTCCTTCTGTCTTTTAGCACTCACTAAAACCTAGCTCCTTCCTGACGACACAGTATCCCTGGCTACAGGGCCCCTGTCCTCTAGGGCTCACATTCTAATGAGGGGAGACAACATGCAAATAACTGAACATTACACACACACACATATATATACCTATACATATATATACACACACATTTCTAGATACACATTCACATATAGTAATATGGATATGCATATGTATATATATATATATATATATATATATATATATATATATATATAATATACCTATGTAAACTGATATACATATCCATTTGCCATATATACATATATATGCTGCCTAAGAGAGTGTGGTATATGGCTCTATTATTATCCCCATTTTCCAGATAAGGAAACTGAAGCCATTTGTCCACTGGCCCCTTAGCTTTAAGTATCTGAGTCTTGATCAGAACACAGGTCTCCTTATGAAATATATGTTCTCATTCCTGCTCTTCCCTATTAAAAAAAAAGTTTAACTCCCATTGCCTCCAAATAAATAAATAAATAAGTTTAGAAATTTTTAGGTTTTGTTTACCTAAGGCTACATAACATAGGCATATTAATATATTTTAGTTAAGTATTTGTTAAGTGATACCATATACAAATTTACTTCTCCAATTCTTTTTTTTGGGGGGGTGGTTAGTAAGCACTGCACCTTTAAGTATTTCTAGCAAATTCTTTCCAGTGTATTTATAGAATGGGAAGGAAGGTCTAATTGCCTATTTCCACACTCTGCTAGAACTTGCGTATCTCTAGATTAGCAATTCAGATAAGGAAGAAATTGGGACTGGATGCTGATTGAAAGAAAAGTAAAACCTATCTACTACTAAGATCTACGTGGGGAGTCTTCTAATCATTCAGGTTCCCCTTATGGTATAGAGGATGGTGAAACTGTCAGGTAGCTGAACAAATGTTCCATGAAATGGGGATTGCTTGCAGAAAGGATTTAGGGAATTCTGTCTTAAAGACAGACACTCAGCTAATCAGAAAAACTAGAGCCTTCCAGTTGAGCTCAAACTCCTCCATTAGATTGGAATAGATTTCCAAAGCCTTTTTTCTATTTATATAGAAGTTTTTAAGGACACATTAGACAATGGGACACATTAGAAAAGACAAACTCCTGACAAACAACTTCCTGAAATTGACTTTGGTCCTTGACCAAATGTACATTACAGGAGAGGCTGGCCCAGATCCGCACGCTGAGCCCTTGTGAAAGATCTGCCTTGGCAACAGTCTAGCTGAAGCACTTTGTGTGCAAACTTTCATTTTTAGCTCCCATCTTCCTATTTTTCCTTTGCCATAGTCCTATTCAGATGCTTTGTCAGGATGTGGAATTGATCCCCCCACTCTGAAGACTTGGCTGATGGAGCACAAACTCTCTGGCCAGCTCTACCAAGCTGGAAAGGCTTCTAGTAGAGACCTGGCGATGGGCTATGAATCTGCCAGGGTTGTTGCTATGTGACTACAGAGAAGGGGGTGTATGCAAGAAATGTTGTGGAAACAGGATATGTAGAGTGAGAGTGAAGATTAGAGAATGACCTTGAGGTTTTGAACTCAGCTGACTGGAATAAATCACCACCTATGGAACCTTGGCCAAGTCCCTTGACTTCCCAGGACCCCATTTTCTAATAAGTAAAATAAGGAGGTTGGCCAGATAGCCTCTGAGATCCCTTCCAGACCAAGATCTAGAGTCCTATCAACTATGATCCTATGGTATCCTCTACAGAAAAAAGGGAAGTTGGCTTAAGTTAGAGCTGGAAGGGATCTTAGATGACATCTGTCTAATGCCCTCATTTTACAGACGAGGAAACTGAGGTTAAGTGATTTGCTCAAAGAGACCCAGGTAATAAGTGGCATTCCCATGAGTAGAACTTAGGTTGTCTTATTCCAAATCCAGTCTTCTTACATTGCATAACACTGCTGATAGTTAAACAAGCTTAATTCAAGGTTTTGGGGATTCCCTGTTTTGTTTCCCCCATTACAATGTAAGCTCCTAGAGGGCAGGTCCTGTTCTACTCTTTCTCTTTATCCCCCAGTGTTCAGTGCTAAGCCTGGCATGGAGTAAATGCTTGTTTACTCAATTTGAAGTCTATGTATTTTTAAAATATTTCATTGATGCATTTTCCTTTATTTTCTTTTATTTTTTTGGTATCAATATCACTTCTTACTTCCTTCATAACTCCTTCGCACTTATTTTTACAATAAGCCCAATTTCTCTATATAGGAGGCCAAGTAGCATAGTATAAGAATAATAATAACTACCATTTTTATAGTGCTTTAAGGTTTGCAAAGCTTATATAAATATTAATAAATGTAAATTATATAAATAAATTAATTATAAATATAAATAAACTTTTTAAAATATTGTCTAATTTGATCCTCAGAACAACACTGGGAGGTAGATGCAATTATCAGCTCCATTTTCTAGATGAGTAAACTGAGGCTGACCTAAGTTAAAAAATTTGCCCAAGGTCATACAGCTAAGAGGGGTATGAGGCAGAGTTTGAACTCAGGTCTTCCTGACTTCAAGCCCAGTGCTCTATCTACTATGTCCCCCTAGCTAGAACACCAGACTTAGTCCCAGATCTGTCACTTACTGTGTGATCCATAGGAAAATCACTTTCTCTGAGTCTCAATTTCTTATTCTGTAATTAACGATAATAATGTTAACTGACATGTATATATCTCTTTAAGGTTTGCAAAGTGCTTTACACATGTTAACTCAGTGATAACTGATCTGTAGAATAACTACAATAATTTTTGTTCCATAACTATTCTTCTCACAACAAATGATGCACTATATGAGAAAACATGTAATTTGTAAAGCATCATATATTTTAATATAAGGTATTAATGTTACTGTGTCTGTGCAGTGAGAATTGATGTTTAGAATCCTGACCCTGAGGCAATTTATGATTGTCCATTACCAGAGAAATTTTGGAATGATAGAATTTTAAAACTGCAAAGATGTTTAGTGATCATTGGATTCACCTCCTTCATTTTATACGTGAGGAAATTGAGGCTCACAACCTCTTTGAGAAACAGTTACTATTCTTACTAAGGCAGGAGACTGGAGTCATATACTGTGGAAACACTGAGTAAATCAGAAAGTTAAATTGTTTGGAACACCCTATTCACAGTATCTTGTACTGGAAGGTACCTCAGAGTTTATCTAGTACAGCCTTTTCATTGTAGAGAGAAGAGGAAAGTGATATCTAAATCAATTGGCAAGTATTTATTAGGTACCTACTGTGTGCCAGGCACGGTGCCAGGTGCTGGGAATCCAAGCATAAACAGTGAAATGCACTCTACTCACAAAGAGTTTGCATTCTAACAAAGGAGACAAACATATATAAATACAGGCAATATAAATATAAAACGAATAAGTACAAATACATTGGGCAGCTAGATGGTACAGTGGAGAGAGCACTAGGCCTAGAGTCAGGAAGATCTGAGTTCAAATTCACCCTCAGAAACTTACTAGCTGTGTGACCCTGAGCAAGTGAATTAATCCCTATTTGCCTCAGTTTCTCATCTGTAAAATGGGGACATGCTGGAGAAGGAAATGGTAACCACTCCAGCATCTTTGCCATGAAAATTCCACGGAAAAGTCCATGGGGTCATAAAGAGTCAGACACAACTAAACGAGAACAATCAATCATCAAAGGGTACGAGGAGCTGGGGTGGGGAGAGACTGAAGACAGGGAAACTAAGGTAATAGAGCTAATCATTTACTATGGTATTCAATCCAGAATACCTTCCATTTTATTTCGTGGCACAGTTTCTAGATGGTTCATCACTCTCCTTTGGGCATATTTGTCAACATCTCTCTTAAAATATAAATATTTGTCTATCCTATTACACCAATTAGAGTCCAGGAATTATAGCTTTAAGCTATATATCTCCTCTTGGAAATTGTCTGGTTGCCTATCTCCTAGCCTTGCATTTCAGATGCCAAGTGGAATTCAGATGGAAATTACCTGCACCATTACCTAAACTTTTGCAGAAACAACAAAGGTGCCAAGAATTAGAGAATTTTAGAACTACCAGAAGGGACTCTGGTCCAATCCCTTTATTGTATAAATGTGGGAACTGAGGACTGTAGAAGTGATGTGATTTGCCTAAAATCTCAAAGCTAGTCAAAGGCAGACCTTGGCAAGAATTAGGAGTCCAGGCTCTTGACTCTAAGTGATCTTGAACCATGCTTTGCCCTTCTTTCCACCCTGAAGTCCCTGGTTTCACTGAGTAGAGCAAATTGGCATTGCATCTGTGGATGGGGGGTTACACACTTTGCCAGCTCTTTGTTTTGGAAGGAATCCAGTCACCATCACTGGCACCATATGCATAGTCTCATGTGATAGCCTTGTAATTTATAGCCTACCTGCCATTTTCTTTATAGTTGATCCTTCTGCTCGATGTCTGCATCTGAGAATGAGTGGTGTGGTTTGCCATCTGCTTTAATTCCAGCTAGGTCTCTTCGCTTGGTCTGCTAGGCTTTGCTGTTTGTTCTGCTTTTTTCCTGTGCCCATTAACATGTATTTAATTTCATCTTTGGCTTCTTCTTGTACATGATCCCCATGAGATTTAGAAACTGGAAACTGTACTTACAAGTCAATTAAAATTTTTTTTTCTGAAAAATAGCCTTCTTCAAAGTACCTACAATATAAAGTGTTCTGGTCCCTTAAAGAAAAGATATTAGCTTGCCTTCTCTTGTGCCGTGAGCATTGTTCATTAAAATGAGCAGGCTAGCAACCACGTAGCTAGCTGTGTCTTAGTCTCCACAGTACACTATAAGTCTATGAGAAAAAGGACTGATGGGGCAGGTAGGTGGCGCAGTGGATGGAGTACTCACCCTGGAGTCAGGAGGACCTGAGTTCAAATATGGCCTCAGCCCAAACACTTGACACTTACTTGCTGTGTAACCCTGGGCAAGTCATTTAACCCCAGTTGCCTTAAAAAAAAAAAAAGGACTGAGTCATATACTGTACTGGTCTGCATATAGGCAGCACCTGTAAAGTGAGATATGTTTTAAGGGGAAAAAAATAGGTGGAAAAAAATTGACAACAATAACATGATAATATGATATGACAACCAGGGAACCTAATATAATCTTAGAGTACATTAAGAGAAGCATAGCAGGTAGGAATAAGAAAATGACAGTCCTGATGTTTTCTGCCCTTGTCAGACCACATCTGGAGTCTTCTGTTCAGTTCTGTATTGGGGATTTTAGAAAATAATAAGTCACTAACATTTAAAGAACATTTACAATGTGCCAGTCACTGTGGGAAGTGCTTTATGATTATGATTTCATTTGATTCTCACGATAGGTGTTATTATCATCTCCATTTTACAGATGAGAAAACTGAGGCTAATAGGTTAAGTGATTTGCCCAGGTTGACACAACTAGTAAGTGTCTGAGGCTGATTTTGAACCCAGTTCTTTCTGTAGCCAGAAAATCCGGGTTCAGTTCTTGCCTCTAACACATAACCGGCCCGTATAAGCCCAGGCAAGTCACTTAACTTCTCTGGACTCCAAGAAAACCTCCCTTTAATTTGATTCTAAACTTAACAAACACCAGTTAGAATGGCTATTTGCACATGTATAGAAGAACAGATAAATAGTTCATGAATCTGCTGGTCTCTTATTTATGGTTTGCTTTTCTTTTTAAGAATATATCAATCTGTAGGTTTCAAAGCAATCCAGCTTGTCTGGATTTCTTTCTGATCTTCCTTCTGTTTTATTTCCATTATAAAAAAAAGACTCAATGGCCCTCTTTTCTTTCTTTTCTTTTCTTTTTGTCTTTTTCTTTTTCTTTTCTTTTTTGCTACCCTATGCCTATCCTCCCCTTCCTTTCTCACCTTTTACCGTCATGGGGGAAAAAAAGAAAAGGAAAATAAAGGAAAAAAGAAAAAATTATAATGCAAATTAATCTTTTTGGGGGAAATAGTTTCCAAATTGGGAATTCCCTACACCAAATAAAATTAAAGATGCCCAGATCACTCCTCTCAAAAGAAAAAATTAAGTGATTTTAAGATACGACAAAAAGGATTCTTTATATACCAAATGTTTATAGCAGCACTCTCTGTAGTAGCAAAGACCAGGAAACAAAGTAGATAAACGAGAGATGGGCTAGATACATTTTGATACATAACTATAATGGAATATTACTATGTGTAAAAAAATGAGTGTATACAGAAAGGCATAGAAAAGACTTACATGAACTGATACAAAGTGAAGTAAGCATAGCCAAAAAAATAACATCCACAATGACTTCAACAATGTCAATGAAAAAGAACAACTATCACAAAACAATCAAAACTGAATATCATAAAATTATAAAGAGCAAACTTGACCCAAAGGAGAAATATGAGAAAACAATCCCTCCACTCTGTTGCAGAGGTTATAGAACAGTACATATAACATCAGGTATTTTTAATATGTTGCTCAATTTTGCTGTATTTTTTTCCTCTTCTTCCTATTTTTCTTTCTTTTTTAAAAAAGGTAATTCCAAGCTGCAGCTAGGGAATAGATAGAGCTCCAGCCTTGGAGTCAGGAAGGCCTGAGTTCAAATCTGGTCTGAGACACTTGACACTTACTAGCTGTGTGACCCTGGGCAAGTCACTTAACTCCAATTGCCTCACTAAAACAAACAAACAAATAAATAAATAATTAAAGAAGATAATTCCACAGGGCTAATGATGAAAAATACTATTCACCTTCAGAGAGAAGACTAATGAACTCTGAGTGCAGATTGAAGATTTTTTCTTTATTTTACTTTAAGAGATTGTTTATTTAACATTCTTTTTTTAAATTTTGAGTTCCATATTCTCTCCTTCCCTCCACTCCTTCTCCCACCCAATAAGAAGAAAAACAATATGCTACCCATTATATATGTGAAGTCCTGCAAAACATAGTTCTATATTAGGCATGTTGGTTCCCCACCCACCCACCCCCCAAAAAAAGCAAGAATAAAATAAAGTGAAAAACAACATAGTTCAATATGCACTCAGCTTTCACCATGAAGGTGGATAGTATTTTATTTTTATGATGTGACCACTGGAATTGTCTTGGATCATTGTATTGATCAGAATAGCTAAGTCTTTCATAGTTGATCATTGTTATAATATTGCTGATACTAGATACAATGTTCACTGGATTCTGTTCATTTCACTTTGCATCAGTTCAATATGTCCTCCCAGATTTTTCTGAAACCAATGCCCTTATCATTTTTTATAGCACAATAGTATTACACTACATTCATATAACACAACTTGTTCACCATTCTCCAATTGATGGGTATTCCTTCAATTTCTAATTCTTTGCATCTACAAAAAGAGCTGCTATAAATATTTTTGTACATATGGACCCTTTTCCTTTTCTTTCATTTCTCTGGGATATAGACCTAGTAGTGATATTGCTGTGTCAAATGATATACATTGCTTTATAGCCCTTTAGGTGTAGTTCCAAATTGTTTTCCTGAATAGTTGGACCAGTTCACAACTATGTATCTTTTTTTTACATCCCCTCTGCATTTATCATATTCCTTTTCTGTCATGATAGTCAATCTGATAAGTGTTAGGTAGTAAATCAGAGTTGTTTTAATTTGCATTTCTGTAATAGTGATTTAGAGCATTTTTTCATATGGTTATTGATGACTTTGATTTCTTCTTCTAAAAACTGCCTGTTCATATCTTCTGACAATTTATCAATTGGGAAATGGTTCTTATTTTTATAAGTTTGGCTCAGTTCCTTACATATTTGAGAAACGAGGCCTTTATCAGAGAAACTTGCTATAAATTTCCCCCCAGTTTTCTGCTTCCCTTCTAATTTTGGCTGCATTGGCTTTGTTTGTGAAAAACTTTTTTAGTTTCATGTAATCAAAATTATTCATTTTATCTCCTGTAATCCTCTCTATCTCTTTTTTGATCATAAACTCTTCCCTTATCCACAGATCAGGCAGGCAGATTTTTCCATGTTCCCCTAATTTGCTTATAATATCATCCTTTCTGTTTAAATCATGAACCCATGTTGAGTTTATCTTACTATACAATGTGAGATATTAGTCTATGCTTAGTTTCTGCCAGACTGCTTTCCAGTTTTCCCAGCAGTTTTTGTCAAATAGTGAGTTCTTGCTCCCAAAGCTTGGATCTTTGAGTTTATCAAACACCAGATTACTATGGTAATTTACTATTCGGTATTGTGTATCTAATCTATTCCATTGATAATTTCTTAGTTCCAGGTTGTTTTTATGATTACCACTTTATAATAACAGTTTGAAATCTGGCACTATGAGGCCACCTTCTATCTTTTGTTTTTCATTGATTCTCTTGATATTCTTGACCTTTTGTTCTTCCAGATGATTTTTTTAAAATTTTCTCACTCCGTAAAATAATTCTCTGAAAGTTTGACTGATATGGCACTGAATAAATAAATTAATTTAGGTAGAATTGTCATTTTTATTATATTGGCTCAGCCTAACCATAAACAATTCATATTTCTCCAATTGTATGTTGTTGTCCAGTCGTTTCTCAGTTGTGTCCAACTTTTTGTGACCCCACTTGGGGGTTTTCTTGGCAAAGATACTGGAGTGGTTTGCCATTTCCTTCTCCAGCTCATTTTACAGATGAGTTACTGAGGCAATCAGGGTTAAGTGACTTGCCTAAGATCACACAGCTAGTAAGTATCTGAGGCTAGATTTGAACTCAAAAAGAGAAGTCTTCCTGATTCCAGACCTGGCACTCTATCCAGTGCACTACCTAGCTGCCCTTTCCCTAGTTTGCCCTCTAAGTTAATTCTTTAGGTTTGCTAAGTATACCATCATTATCATCCACAAAGAGTGATAATTTTGTTTTCTCATTACCTATTCTTATTCCTTCAATTTATTTTTCTTGTCTTATTGCTATAGTTAGCATTTATAGTACAATACTAAATAATGGTCATAATGGACTTCCTTACTTCATCCCTGATCTTATGGAGAAGGCTTCTAGTTTATTCCCATTATAGATAATGCTTGTTCTTGGTTTTAGATAGATACTACTTATAATTTTAAGAACAGCTCCACTAATTCGTGTACTTGCTAGTGTTATTAATAAGAATGGGTACTGTATTTTATCAAAAGCCTTTCCTGCATATATTGACATAATCATGCTATTTTTGTTGTTTTGGGTATTGATATGGTCAATAATGCTCATAATTTTCCTAATATTGAACCAGCCCCAAATTCCTGGGATTTGTGCCCAAGATTTTATATCCATATATATATATATATATATATATATATATATATATATATATATATATGATCTTTGTGATACATTGCTGTAATCTTCTTGCTAGCATTTTGTTGAAAAATTTTCCATCAATATTCATTAGAGAAATTGGTCTGTAGTTTTCTTTCTCTGTTCTTCTTCTCTCTGGTTTAGTTATCAAAACCGTATTTTGTCATAAAAGGAATTTAGTAGGACTCTTTCTTTACCTATTTTTTCAAATAGTTACATTGGAATGAATTGCTTTTAAAATTTTTTGGTAAAAGTCACTTGTAAATCCATCTGGTCTTAGGAATTTTTTTTTCTTAGGACCTCACTTACAGCTTGTTCAATTTCTTTTTCGAACATAGGGCTATTTAGGTATTTTGTTTTCTCTTCTGTCAATCTTGGCAATATATATTTTGGGAACTACTCATCCATTTCACTTAGATTGTCAGTCTTACTGGCATATAATTGTGCAAAAAAGTTCCTAATGGCTTTAATTTCATCTTCTTTGGTGGTGCATTCACCCTTTTCATTTTTGATACTGATAATTTGATTTTCTTCTTTTTTTAAAAATCAAATTAACCAATAGTTTATCTACTTTATTGTGGGGTTGGTTTTTTTTAAATAAAATTAGCTCTTAGTTTTATTTCTTAGTTCAATATTGTTGTTGCTTTTCTTTTTTTTACTTTGAATTTTATTACTCTCTCCTTTGATTTCCAGAGTTTCTATTTTGGTATTTTATTGGAGATTTAAATTTGTTCTTTTTCTGTTGTTGTTGTTGTTGTTGTTGTTGTTGTTGTTGTTGCATACCCAATTTGTTGATCTGTTTTTCCTCTTTTTTATTGATTTAATCATTTAGAGAGATAAAATTTCCCCTAAGTACTGCTTTGGCTACATCCCACAAATGTTGTCCCATCTTTAATGAAATTATTGATTGTTTCCAATTAATTTTTAATCTATGCTTCCATGGCTGTTTATTGAATATAAGTTGTATTGCATTATGGTCTGAAAGAGATGAATTTAATATTTCTGCTTTTCTGAATTTGTTTATGAGGTTTTTATGCCCTGATACAAGGTCAGTTTTTGTGAAGGTGCCATATACAACTGAGAAAAATGTATACACCTTTTATTCCCATTCAGTTTTCTCTGAAGGTCTCTCATATCTAACTTTTCTAAAATTCTATTCATCTTTTTAATTTCTTTCTTATTTTGTAGATTTATCTGATTCTGAGAGCAGTAAGTTGAGATTCCCTACTAGTATAGTTTTACTATCTATTTCCTTTTATAACTCATTTAACTTTTAAGAATTTGGATGCCATGCCATTTTGGTCCATATACATTTAGTATTGCTCTTACTTCATTTTTTTTAAAGCACTATTAGCAAACTGTAGTTCCACTGATTATCTTTTTAATTAGGTCACTTTTGCTTTATCTAATATCATGATTGCCAAGCCTGCCTTTTTTTTACTTTAGCTGAAGCATGTTAGATTCTGCACCAGTCCCTTATTTTAACTTTGTGTGTGTCCCTCTGTTTTAAGTGTGTTTCTGATAAACAGACTAGTGTTGGATTCTGATTTCTAATCCATTCTGCTATCTAATTCTACTTTATAGATGAGCTTATCACATTCACATTCAGCGTTATGATCGCTAATTGTGAATTTCTCTCCATCCTATTTTTTTCTGTTTATCCTTCTCTCTCTTTTTTTAACCCTGTCCCTGCTCTAAAGTCTATTTTGCTTCAGATCATTGCCTCTCTTAATCTGTTTTCCTTCTTATCAGTCTCCCTCCTTTCTCTTAGCCCCTTCCTCTCCTACATCTCTGTTGGGTAAGATAGAATTTTATGCACAAATGAATGTGTGAGTGTATGTGTGTGTATTCTTCCCTTTTTGAACCAGTGCAGATGAGAGTGAGGTTCAAGCATTGCTCAGCCACCTCCATTTTCCCTCCACTCTATCGATGTAAGTTCTTACTTGCATATCTCTTTTATGTGAGGTAATTAATTTTCCCAATTCTTCTTCTTCCTTCTCTCTTCTCCTAATGCATCCCCCTGTCTAACCCCTCCATTTAAAAAAAAAATCCTCCCAACATAATCAACATACAGCCTATGCCCTCTATCTCAGTAGACTCCTAACTGCCCTAATAATGATAAAGTTCTTAGGAATTATGTGTATTAACGTCACATATAGGAATGTGAACAGTTTAAGTCCTTTATGATTTCTCTTTCATGTTTACCTTTTTATCTTTCTCTTGAGTCTTGTGTTTGAATGTCAAATTTTATATTCATCCCTGGTCTTTCCATTAGGTATGCTTGAAAGTCCTCTGTTTCATTAAATACCCATTTTTCTCCCTGAAGGATTATACTTAATTTTTCTGGGTATTCTTTTTTTTTAATTTTTTTTTAGGCAATTGGGGTTAAGTGACTTGCCCATGGTCACACAGCTAGTAAGTGTCAAATGTTTGGTCTGAGACCAAATTTGAACTCAGGTCCTACTGACTTCAGTGCCAGTGCTCTACCCACTGTGCCACCTAGCTGCCCCTGGGTAGATTATTCTTGGTCATAATCCTAGTTTCTTTGCCTTCCAGAATATCATATTCCAAGCCCACTCTTTAGAGTGGTAGATGCTAAATTTTGTGTGATCCTGACTGTGCTTCTATGGTATTCAAATTATTTCTTTCTGTATATTTGCAATATTTTCTCCTTGACCTGGAAGCTCTAGACTTTGGCTACCATATTTCTGAGAGTTTTCATTTTAGGATTCCTTTCAGGAGGTAATCAATGGATTTTTTTTTTACCATTTCTATTTTTCCCTCTGATTTTCAGATATCTGAGAGGTTTTCCTTTATAATTTCTTGAAATGTGATGTCTAGGCTCTTTTTTGACAACAGCTTTTAGGTAGTCCGATAATTCTTAAATTCTCTCTCCTTGATCTGTTTTCTAGTTCAGTTGTTTTTTCAATGAGATATTTCGTGTTTTTATTTCTTTTTCATTCTTCTGACTTTATTTTATTGTTTCTTGATGTCTCATAGAGTCATTAGCCTCTATTTGATCAATTCTAATTTTTAAAGAGTTATTTTCTTTAGTGAGCTTTTGTGCCTCTCTTTCCATTTGTGCAAATCTGCTTTTTAAGGAATTATTTCCATCAGTGAAGTTTTAGACTCTTATGCCATTTGGCCAATTTTGTTTTTTAAGGTGTTATTTTCTTCAGTATTTTTGTGCCTCTTTTTTTAACCAAGCAATTAATTCTCTTTTCATGTTTTTGCATTGCTCTCATTTCTTTTTTTCTTAATTTATTTTTAACATTCATTTTTAAAAAATTGAGTTTCCAATTCTCTCTCTTCAGCCCCTCCTCAACGCATTCAGAAAGAAATCAATATGTCTATTATGTGTGTGAAGTCATGCAAAACATATTTCCATACTAGCCATGTTATAAAAATGACAACAACAACAACAAAAAGCAAAAAACAAAGAAAGGGAAAAATATACTTCAATTTGTACCCAATGTTCATCAGTTCTCTCTTTGGAGGTGGATAGATTTTTCATCATTGATCGCTGGAACTGACATAGATCATTGTATTGATTAGAACAGCTAAGTTTCTCACAATTAATTATCATTACAATATTGTTAGTACTGTGTACAATGTTCTCCTGGTTCTGCTCACTTCATTTTGCATCAGTTCATATAAGTCTTCCCAAGTTTTTCTGAAATAATCTCTTTTGTCATTTCTTATAGCACAATAGTATTCCATCACAATCATATACCACAACTTGTTCCCCAATTGATGGGCATCCTCTGAATTTCCAATTCTTTGCCACCACAAAAAGAGTTGCTATAAATATTTTTGTACATATAGGCTCTTTTCCCTTTTCTTTGTTTGCTTTGGGATACAGACCTGGTAGTGATATTGCTGGGTCAAATGATATGCATAGTTTTAATCCTTTAGGTGTAGTTCCAAATTGTTTTTCAGACTAGGCAGACCAGTTCACAACCCCACCAACAGTACATTAATGTTTCTTTTTTCCACATCCCCTCTATGCTTGTCATTTTCCTTTTCTGTCATGTTAGCCAATCTGACAAGTGTGAGGTGGCACATCAAAGGTATTTGAATTTGCATTTCTTTAATTAGTAGTGATTTAGAGCATTTTTATGTGACTATTGATAGCTTTGATTTCTTCTTCTGAAAACTGCCTGTTTTATATCCTTTGACCATTTATCAATTGGAGAATGACTCATATTTTTATAAATTTGTTTCCATTCCTACGTATTTGAAAAATAAGGCCTTTATCAGAGAATCTTCCTATACAATGTCCTCCCCTCCCCCCAGTTTTCTGCTTTCCTTCTAATTTTGGCTACATTTTTAATTTCACGTAGTCAAAATGATCCATTTTACCTCCTGTAATCCTCTCTATCTCTTATTTGGTCATAGACTCTTCCCTTATCTATAGATCTCCCATTCCTTTTCCCAATTTTTCCTCTGCCACTCTGATTATAAAAATCTTTATTTTTTTTCCTCCTTTTTATCTCTTTTGTTTTTCCATAAATTCTTCTTAGGCTAATGTCCAATCTGTATTTTCTTTGAGGTTTTGGTCGTAGATTTTTTCACATTGCCTTCTTTTGTTCGTGTCTTGAGCTTCCCTGTCACCATAGCAGTTTTTATGATAAGGTTTTTCTTTTGTTTGCTTGCTCATTTTTCCAGCCTAATTCTTGGCTTTGGTTGAGATAGATAATGATCCAGCAAAAGAAAGAGAGAGGTACTAGTCAGAGAAGTAGGAAGAAGAGAAGTTACATGAAAGCCAAGAGAAGAGAAATTATCCAAGTGAAGGGGAGTAGTCAACAGCAACTATGTAACTGAAAGTTACCTAAAGGTCAAGAAGGATGAGAACTGAGAAAAGGCCTTCAGATTTAGTAAGAATGGTGGTAACCTTGGAGAAAGCAGTTTTTGGAGCGTTGAGATAAGGTAACAAAGAGCTCTGAAGTGAACAGCTATTGGGAAAGTAGAGTTAATAGAGTTGGGTTTTTTTTTCTATGACTATGTCTGTGAAAGGGAGGAGAGATATAGTAGAGTAACTTGAAGGGATCTATTCCAAACTTCAAATGAAAGCTTTTTTTTTTTTAGTTGGGGAGACACATATAGCAGGGAAAGAATGACTAGTTGAGAGAATGAAAAAAAGAGAGTGGGAGGGAAGATAAATATTGAGGGGGTAAGTTACCAGAGAAGACTGGGTTGGGATGGGATTAAGGAATCAAGAAAGGTTGGTTTTGACAAGAAGAAGGGCCACCTCTTCCTCAGAGAATGGAGAAAAGGAGGAAAGGACAAAGAATGATGTTGAGGGCTATTGAGGTATAGAATTAGGAAAATGAGAAAGGCTGGATAGGGAGCAGTGCAGATGGATGGGAGCTAGAAGAGAAAGTTTGAAATGGTTGTTGTGAAGAATATGTTAAAGAGTAAAAGGACAGCTGTGCATCAGTGAGCACCCAGTTGAGACTGGATGACATAAAATTTTAGTAGATTCAGTCAGCAGTTTTGTCACCTTCTCCAGTGGCATTCAGCAGCTTGCAAGTAGGCAGAGAAGGTGGATGGTGGGAGTAACGCAGGGTTGGAGTTTGCCAAGGGAAGAATGGAGATTGGACGAAAAGTCAAGGAACCCAAGGGAAGAGGGCAGTGCATCATTGATATGGTTCACTAGACAGTCCAAACTTCAAAGGAAAGAAAGTGAAACTAGAATTAAGATGATGGACTTAGAGAGCAGGGAGGAATAGAGTAATTGGAATCCTCTTGGAGGACAAAGAAAAGATTTAGATGGAATAAGGAAGAGGAAGAGATGGAAGAATAGATTGTTGAGACCAGAAATAAGAATTATAGAGTTTTGAATAATGGAGCTAAAGCAGTTATGGGTGATGGTGAGATCCAGAGTGTGACCATCCCTATGTGTAGTGGAGGAAGTCTGTGAGCCAGGCACTGAACGCTTTGAGAAAGGAAGTAGAATGATCTTCGGGCCAACAAGTGACTTCCTCAAGGATCTGGATAAAGTTCTGGATCAATCTAGATGGAGTGGAACTCAAAAGAGAGAGGTTGCTGAGTGACTGAAGCCAAAAGAAAGTCTGGAAGTGGCAGAGAAGAAGACTATGCCAAATCATCTTCCTGGTTCAGATTATTAAAGAGGTTTGGGGGAGGAATGAAGGAAAATGCAGTTAGTACTGGAGAGAGTGAAAAGGGATTCAGAGTCTTCTTAGGGGAGCCAGGTTTCTGTTATTTCAAGATGAAAGGATTGGGAGAAAAAGAAGTTTAAGATGAGAAATCTGTTAAAAATAGAATGTAGCTTCCAGAGGCTTCTTTCTCAAGCCACAAGGGAAGAAATAAGATTGGGTTGGAGACCTTATTCTGAATCGGTACAGTTTGTAACTTCCTTTAGTTTCTGGTTAGCTTTGGTCTCTGGTACAAACTTTGCATCTAAACAGCTGTATGACTTTGGGTAAGTCCCTTTATTTCTCTGGTCCAAGTTTCCTCATAGGACAAAATGACAAGATTGGACTAGATGATCTTGACATCTTCTACCATCTCTAATATCCTATGGTTCTGTTTCTTTTCTTAGACCTAGAATGTCAAATTAAAGAATCTAGTAAAAACAAAATCACCCACCACTCAGGATTGCCTGAAGTCCTGAGTCTGAATCTATCAGTCATTTCTGTGCCAGGGCTACCTCAGGCCAGTCCCAGTGATTCAGACTGAGGTTTGGAAACACTTGTAGACCACATGCAATTGAGTAAAAATGAATTTATTTAACAATAAAAGATTTCAAAAGGATGTAGTAACTGATTTAAGGAGATGCTGTTCTTCTCTATCTCTGGGTTTGCCGTGTTAGAAAAATTAATTGACTTACACTGCAGGGGGGAGTCTGTCCACCACCAACTCCTCCTGAGCTTTATATAGCTCAGGCAACAGCTCATGCCAATAGCTCAAACCCAAATCCCAAGAACAGCTTCTCTGCTCTTTTAAAGGAAAACCAGCTCTGCCTACGTAAAGCAAATACTGTTCCTACCACACAGATACTTTGAGTGTTGATGAAGAGGTATGAGTGAAGGTACCTCTTCTGAACGGGAAATAGTCTTAGAGCAATGACAAACAGAGGTGTTATTCTTGGCAAGAGTAAACCCACTATACCTTCTGTAGGGAAAGCTAATTTTTTTTTATTGCTGGAAAAGATGCAGGTCAAAAAGGGTCACTAAACTGTGCCTCATCCCTTCTTTGCTTAGTGAAGATCCCATGGTGATTAATATGGATCTAGATAGTAATCACAGGAATGATGGAAATTGAAAAGAATTTTCTCTCCACAATACAAAAAGCTGACTGAATTCAAGGAACAAAACCTGAAGCATAAACAAGAAATTCAAAAGGGAGTCTGAGCCCTAAGTTTCTGCTGGCTTTTGCTCACTGGTCGTGCTGGCTGTTGAGTTGGATTCACAAAAAAGCTGAAATAGCTCCTGAGGTTATGACTAAAAGAGCTGACATTCCACCCCCTCACTCTACCCCCAACTCCCCACCACCACCAGAAGCTTACATAGCACGTATAATTCAATTCAGGAAAAGATGAGCACATGGCAAGAGAACCTTGAACAGAGTAGCTCAGGGTAGATACCAATGGATGATAGCACAACAGAGGACCAGCAGGTGGCAGTCCAATGGAGATTATAGCTCAGAAATAAGGTATGGCGGGCTCTTAACACAGCAGCAATAGCTTAATGACCATCAGTCTCTGCTATCAAGGAGTGTATGTTCTAATGGAGGAAAAAACATGTAAATATATAGGTACCTAGACGCATATGAGATATATGCAGAGAATACAAAGGTAATGTGAAAGAGAAAGGCATTAGCATCTTGGGGGACCAAAGCCTTCAGCAGAAGGTAGGATGTGAGCTGAGTCTTGACTTGTTACTCATCAAAGAAACCAGGAAAACTAAAAGAAGAAGTCATGGGGCAAAGCATTCTAGGCACGATGGATAGCCTGTACAAAGGTGCTGGGATGGGATGTGAGTATTGTTTAAGGAATTCCATAATTCTATGATTTACAGACAAAATTCCCCTGACAAAAATGAGGGAGCAGTGGACATGTAAGTTCCAATCTGAGTACTTTAACAGAAGTCATTGCTGCCTATAAAATAAGGCTGGTGAAAGAAGAAAGGCAATCTGAGGTCCTTGAATGATTCTCTTAAGTACAAACCATGTGGCCAAATTGTGATAGAAACAGAATTACAATATTGTCATATGCTGGGAATAAAGACTGGTTTCACAAAGAACAAGTTCCATACCTAAAGCTTCTCAAATGTGCTTCATGTATGCCAATAGAAAGTCATTATATATGCACAGGAGTTGAGGAGGGGAAGGGTTGTTAATTGTCAAGTTAAACCTGACAGATCATCTTCAGTCTAATTTCACTTGGCCCCGGACTGTCTGCCTGACTGGTTTTGTTTACATGTACAAAACCTGCAAAATATTTGGCTCCAACATGCTCCAGTCCCCAAAGCCCCGACAAGAACAGCTGTGTAAGACTAGGACTTCAAACTGCCACATACCACTTGGCTTATTAGTACTTGGCAAACTAGAGGTTGGGATAATTTAGTATAGTTACAAAATGCATGCTATGTCTAATTACTGGATGTGTTTGGGTGCTGTAACCCCAAAACCAATGAAGATCTCCAATGTGTAGGTCACCATCTTGGAAGTAGGATTGTTTGCCCTCTGGTTGCGCCGAACTGCTGTCACATTTATCAGCAAGGCCCTCATCTAGAGTCTTCTACTAAAGACCCCATGTCGTCTGTGAGGGAAAGCAAGCCAAGTATATTCCTTGTTTTTCCCTAAAACATTGCCTGAAGGAGAAACTAGGATCTGGGCTTGCTTTGGACTAATCCTCAAATGGTCACTGTATCTCACTTTCCTTTAATTTTTAAAGTGATTACTTATGGTCAACAGTAACATCAATTAGTCTGTTTAATTCCACCCTGGAAAACTCAAGTCGGCTTTGTAGCCTGACTTCTAAAATTTGCTGTGTATATTTAAAACGATTAATATGTGGATTGTGCTGTGTCTAAATATACAGAAACATGAAACTGGTCTGTTTCTAATGCAGCTTTAGACCAAGCCATTCACTCCACCCTCTGTGTTGCTATTTTCTTGGTATTCCCATTTTATGTGAAAGCATTCACTATTACCCCTAAATCTCAAATCTCTCACATGTATCTGAATTACTGATTCTTGCTCATCCGAAGAGCTTTCCTGAGGCTTTTTTAAAAATTTTGTTTATCCCAAACAATTTCCTTCCTTCCTTCAAGTTCAGTAGCCTTGGTCCCCCAGGGGTTTCCTATACTAGGCTAACCACTAATCATGTCCTTCTGCCCCAGCAACAGCAACAAAGAATGTAGCTTCCTCCCTTTGCTCCGTCAAAGGAGGATATAAGGGGTAATGGTGAGCCTAAACAACACTGCTCTTCGTTGTCTGGAGATCTGAGAAAATATCCTTGAATTCAGAGAGCTAAATTAGCTGCTGCTTGAGTAACACACAGCTGCTGTGTACGGGTCCCATTGCATCTTCTCTGCAGATACAATTCTTCCTAACATGAGCTCGCCTCTCCATGTGGGCCTTGAATTAGACTGTTACCACCAAGGAACACCAAGAGCATTGTTGCAGTGAGCCAGTTTCAGAGAGCCCTCAATGTAGAAGTGAGCACATGAGCTACTTTAAGTACTTGCCTGCCTTTCCCAAGTGTTCCTTCTACAGGCTCTTTGGATTCCAAGGCCTCTGTTATCTTTAATAACTTAGATTCCTTCCATTTCTTGCTTTCCTGCCTTGGAGATTCTGAAAACTCAGTTTACTCATTCATCAAGTTCTCATATAGATCTGCGGCCTCTTACTGAAGTGAACACAAGAACTCAAATAGGTAAAATTAAGCCAATGCGTAAGGGAAAATCCCCAACTTGAAATAGCCTGAAAGTGTGACAAGTCTACATTTGATCTAAATATCTTATTGTTATGCAGCCTTTGCTTGTTAACAAACAATTCAGAACACACCTAATTGTATTCTTCACAATAGTTTGCTATACACAGAAGAACAAGTTCTTCTGGATAGTTCCTGTCAAATCACTTTCAAACCATAATAGGGACTTTAATCGTCGCTGCCACATCAGTATCCCCTTAGCCACTCTCCTACTGAGTTCAATTCCACCCCCCCCCCCTTTCCTAAGATAGATATCATTTTCCCCAGGGCACTTAGGAAGAGTCAAAAAGAAAAACGGAATTTGCACTTATTCTTCATCTTCCCTTTTTCTCATCTTTCCTACAATTTACTTCAACAAGCCTCAGTAGAAACATGTTGCCTTTGCAATAGAAGATCACCTGCTATTTCTTCTCAGTTCAGGTCTGACAGTCCTAAGGGTCTCACTCATTAGAAGAAAAAGTACTTTAAGACAGTCTCTTAGGAAGTACTTGTCAAATCAGAGTATCCCAGCTTTCTTTTCCCAAGGTCTAGCTAATGGATTCTAGAAATATAAACCAGGGTGTGATAAATTTATACTTCATAAGCAATTTTCAAACAAAGTATATGAAAAGTGCTTCCCCTGTACCTAGCTCCATGCTAGGCAGCTGAGATGCCTACTACGTAACCTAGCCTTCACTGCTGGAAAAAGTCCAACTCAGGGTGGAGCCTTTTGGACATGCCAGAATGAGAAGACATATGAATTTGTTTTCCTGTTCCCTATCTTAATTTTTTGGACTAAGAGTCCCTTAACTTTGAGGCTTTTCTCGGTAAGCCAGTCATGACACTGAGAACTCCAAGGAAGGATGAGTGATGCCGGGGAGTGTCACACCTACATGACTCAGAATCTACCTTTGGCCTAAATGGAAACGATTTATACAGATCCTGTCACAAATACAAGATATCTGGGCTTAAATGGTTTCCTTCTTAAATCAATCTCAATATTCTTGGCAAGCTCTCTTACTCTGCATGGTGGGCAGCTGTGGTTTCAGCAGGGGGTTTTATTCCCCAACTACTCTCCTCTTCCTGTCTTATGCAGATGCAATTCTTTCCCTCTGTCTGCTTCACAGCTAATTATTTTAGCAACCAGCTCAGATCCTAAAGAAAACAGACCATGTCCTTGAAAGTAAGAACTATACTGAAATGTAGAAGGAAATGTCCCTTTCATCTGTCCCATCCCCTTCTGAACAGCATCATCCAGAGGAAAAGCCATTTAGTTTAGATGGCATTTATAGGTTGAGCTTTACAGCACTGTATACATTAACTCATTTGATCCTCCCAACAACCCTATGTTGTAATAAGCAGGACAGGTGGGATTAGCCCTACTTTATAGATGAGTGAACTGTGCCAAAGAGAGGATGACTTCTTTAGGGTCACTAGATAACTGGCAGAGTGGACAACAGAGTCCACACCTTCCCACCCTGTCTTATCGTCTTTCTACTATTATATCATACACTTTTCCCCTGCATTTATCTTTTATTAAGCCCTTGAGCCCTGTTCTAAACCAAGGCTTCTTCAACTTTTTCCACTTGTGATCCCTTCAGCACTTCTTAAACTGTGGGTCATGACCCCTAGACCACTGGAAGAAATACAAAGCTTAGATAAGACACTGGTCCCTGCTGTCATGGAGTTTACAGCCTAATAATAGCAGGACATCTTGCCCTCAATTAATCAATCAAGAGTTGGGGAGTGAAGGTGTGATGGTGTGACAGGAAGCTATATGACAGGGCAGGTTTGGGACAGTTGCTGCACAGACACTCTGTTTCAGCATAAGTCTTGCTCTGATATTTATTTACCAAAGGGGTCTCAATTTTGATAGTATCAGTTCAGTGAAAGCAAACTCCAGAGAGCTATCCTTCCCAACTGTTGTTTATCTGCTTCTGACCCAAAGGCTGACCTGTCTAGTTGCCTGGAAGAGCCTCTGGAATTTCATGATTCCCTCAAAGTAGCAATGTGTTTTAGGGTTAGTGCTGTTTCCTTTACTTCAATATTCCAGTCCCTATGATCAATAAAACCCAGTAGTATCTGGAGGCAGTAACCTTTCAAGTTATTAATAGGTTACAACTGGGAAGCTCAGTATCTTCCTCATCTCTCCCTTGCCTCTAGACATAGCCTTACTACTATCTACCTGAACACCCCCTGAATAAAACCATCTTCCAATTCTCAGAAGAGGTTTTATTAAGTCAATGTATACATAAATACACAGCATACACAAACGTAGCAAAACATTACATTTCCAATGAAGTCCTTTTTTTGTTTCCAAAATTGTCCATGTAAGATTTGTTGCCTGTATTTATCATCAATCTTTCCTTCTGTTTCCCAGAGAAGACAAAGACCTAAAAAAGGGAGTGCTACACACACACATAAAATTGAAATGGGAAGAAAGCACATTTATCTTCAGCCTTCACTTTGAAGCTGTGTTAGCAATGCCAAGAGTACAGGTTTTTGTATCTAGTCAGAACTTCAGCGCTTTGACAGTTTGCCTTTCTTCCCTGGATACTTAGCAGTTAAAGGACATGACACTTGATGAATACACAAACACACAAGAGGTGAAGTTACCAATTTGAACACTGAGAAGATGATGAAGAATAGGAAACAACAGCTGTTGAAATGATGCTTCCCTGGTGGTTGGTCCCTGTATACTAGTTTGCCTGCCTTGAAAGGAGTCTTCCTCTCCCTCTCCCTTCCACAGCCTTGGTAGGAAAAAGCAGCACGCAATCCCCGAGTTCTTGGGAATCTCAAAGGTGACCCAAAATAAATCCTGGTGTCTCAGTTATCTTTGAGAACACCTCAGCAATCTAAACACCAGGACACAATTCTTTCTGTGTGTGTTCATCTGTGTCAAGCCTTACAGCCTGAACTTGTTAGCTCTCTGGGGCTAGATGTTGGGTACATGGAAGGTCAGAGCTTTGGTAAGATAACATGATTTTGTGCTACCAGTATTTGATGCATTTGGGTTTTCATGTGCCCAATGCTTGATGTCACTATATTATCTAAATAGGTTGCCTTGTTGTCTTCTTGGCATGAAGTCTAAGTGATTTGTTAATAGCTTGGATCTAAAAGAAAAATGGCTTCAGGGGATGAGGTCAAATGAGTCAAAACTTAACTGGAACTTGGTGTAACAGGAAGGAAGTACTGAGGTATCTGCAGGATATTGTCACACGCTTGTTACACTAGAATTAATAAACACTAAAAGGATAGGAATAAAAACTTGTCACACCATTTTTTAAAAAGTCAAATAACAAGGGGTAAGGGCTAACAGCTTAAAATAGTAGCTGAAGTGTTCTTGGTGTCTCTTACACCTCTTGTTTTTAAGAAAAGGCTAACAGGAAGCATGAAGACGCTAGAAAGCCACAGTTGTAGACAACACTGCTTTAAAAGACACCTTGTGATTGTTCAGTTCATTTTGCTGTCATGAGAAATATATTTATAGCAAAGTCATTAAAATTAATGTGTGGACTATTGGTCATTAAGAACAATTAGACACTGCTGCTCTTGGACAATTTTCAAAAGGTCAACATTCAGAATTGATACGGCTAATAATGATGCAGCATGTGTTTTTATAGCCATCTGCGCTTTCAATCTCAGAGGTGATGTTTGTAAAAGCTGGAAGCTGTTTTGTTCTGTGTATTGACCTAGAAGTGAAATGGAAAACTTAAAAAAGATAAATAATAAGACAGTAAAACAGAATCCAACAGATCTCTTGTGGAATCAGAGGGAAAATAAGACATATCGTAAGGGAAAACATCAAGCTTTTACTACTGGAAATCAATTTTCTAGGGCCTGGAAAGTCACTTTCACGGCCTGAAAGTTAGTGCATCTCCTGAAATAAAGTTGCTCCCCACTTACTCGTAGGATCAGCATATCCCATTGCTAGTAAAAGACACATTTCCCAGTGAAGAACCGAAAACTAGACATTCCTTTCATGGAGAGCATTCACCCTACCTTGCTTAGTACCCAGACCTACATACCACTCACCATTCCTTAGTCTCTACTCTTAGCTTCTGCTTTCAGGACAGAATTCTCCTCTTCCTCTCATGGAACCTTGGACTCTCCTCTTTGGGCTTATTTTCTGGCTTGAACTGGTGAGCTTTCATCTTCTATTTCAGAAGACACAGGCCTCCACGCGACCTCATATTCCCATGCCAACCCCTGAATGGCTTTGCTTTCTTACCCCGTTAGAATTTAAGCTCACTGAAGAGAGGAGCTGTCTTGCTCGCTTGTATTTGTTCAGCATAATGCCTCTAAATGTCATTGTTGCTAGGTGGTGCAGTGGATAGAGCTGGGCCTGGAGCCAGGAAGGCTCATCTTCCCGAGTTCAAATTTAGTCTCAGACACTCACTAGCTGTGTGACTCCGGGTAAGTCACTTAACCCTGCATGCCTCAGTTTCCTCATCTGTAAAATGAGCTGGAAAAGGAATACCAAACCACTCCACTATCTTTGCCAAGAAAACGGCAAATTGGTACAACAAAGCTAGTAAGCACTTAATAAATGCTTGCCACCTAGCTTTCTCTTTCTCTACAAAGGAAGAAAGGCATAGCAGACTGAGCATTGTACAGTCAAAAGAGCCTCATATGTGAATCCTAGGTCTGATGCAATGGGACCCTGGGCAAGTCACTTAATCTGTTGGAGCTTGTTTCTTACCTATAAAATGATAATAACAATATCTGAAGGATCAAATAAGATAAAATATGTAAACATTTTATAAACTATAAAGGACTACATAATGTCAGCTGTTATATGGAGTGACCTGCCTATGTTTGTTCTCTATTTACTTCTCCATAGAGGTAAATACAGGCAGTGTAGTGCAGTAGAAAAAGCCCTTAGCAAACCTGGGGTCCTCTGGAATCCTCCAAAACATACAGGTCATCCACCCATGGGCAAATTACTCAACCTTTTAGTGCCCCAGGCAACTCTGGGAATTTCTATTACCTATACAAATGAAATCACCAATGACACAAAATGTATATATGCATGTGTATTTTATATATGTAAATATGTCTATCAATATACATAGGTATACACACAGGACACTCCCATACATACATATGTATATATGCACACACAAAACATACACACATACAGGGTACCCCACATATACGAGCTGTTGGGGTTCTCTTCAGAGGTGGGGGAAGGAGAAGATGAAGAGGAAGATAGGTTCAGTTTTAGATCTGATGAGTTTTAAGATGTTAATGACACATCCAGAAGGTTATTTAGTGGTTGGAAATATGAGTCTGGAACTCAGGAATGGAGATACCAATATAGGTAAGGTCTTTGAAAGACAACTACAGGGAAGTACTTAACTTACACAATAGTTCCATTTTAAAATTAAACAACTTCTCAGGTGGAGAAAGAAGGCTAGGAGTGTCAGTTATTTCTAAGAGAGGGAATTATCTAATTCATTCAAGTGTCTGAATGAATAAGTAGGTAGCAATCCATTTAGGAAAAATAATTGGTTATATATATCATTACTATCTATGCAAAGCTTCCTAGACTGGAATTCATAAGACCTGGAAACTACTCAACTTTCCCTACTAACGAGTTGTATGACCTTAGACAAATAATTTCACCTTTCTGAGCCTTGTTTTCCTCCTATGTTAAAATTAAGAGGTTGAGATTGGTTGGTACTGCTATGCTCTCTTCTAGCTCCAATTCTATTCTACCTTATGCAACCACATTGGAATAATTTATTTATTGTGTGGATTGGATTTTCAATATCCAAAATAAGGTTTAAAAGTGGTTTCCATTTAAGGTTCCTTTTTAAATTATTTATAAGCTGGGAGAAAACACACAACCTTGTGGGCTGCAAGAATCTGTTATGAGGATTTCACTTAAAAGGCAAAGAAAAGACTGTCCTCCCAGTTCAGAAGCAATTAAGACTGTCACCACATTTTGGGGGCCTAAAATGACACTTTTTTAAACTCAAAAAAACCCCCATCACTCGTGAGGTTTTTCAGTAGTTAGATCTTAGGAAGAAAAGAGACAGGGTTAGGAATCATCAGGCTTGGGTTTCCGTTCTGACTGCCTCTTATTGTTGGATTTTGGGCATTTCACTTATTTATTCAACAGGCCTATGATATAAGCCTACTATACACCAGACTTTGTGTGCTAAGCTCTGGAAATATAGAGTCAGAAAACAGCAGCACCTTCCCTAAAATAGATTAAATTTTATAGGGGAAACAACACAAATAACTCAAGTAAATGCAAGATATAAACAAAGTTAATTCAAAGCAATTCTGAGGAAGGAATACTAGCAACTGAGGGGGATCAAGAAAAGACCCCTGTAGGAAGTGGCACTTGAGCTGAGCTTTGAAGAAAGCTACAAGAGTTCTAAGAGGGGAGGAATGAATACATTTTAGGCACAAGGGACAGGCCATGCAAAAGCTTGGGGACAGACGAAATGTGAGGGACAAGCGAGTCGGCAAATTTGGCTGGGGTTACCAGAGCTCTGACACATAGGTGACATGACCTCTATTTTAGGCTCCTCAACTTACAGGACAGACAGATCTTTATCTACAGATCTACACACACACACACACACACACACACACACACACACACACACACACACACACGAAGAGACTTCAGAGGCTACTTCATCCAACCTCCTCATTTTATAGATGAAGAAACTAGAGCCCATCCAGGCTAAGTGACTTATCCAAGACAACACAGGTATTAGGTGGCAGGGATGGTTTCAAACCCAGAGCCTTAGACTCCAAACCCAACACCAACCACTCTTTCTACTGTACCCTACCATACTCACTGTATCCCATAATTCTGACAAATAAGTAGAAAGGGATTAGAAAGTGGAGAGACTTGTGGCAGGGAAGCAAATAAAACTATTACAAGAGTTCAGGAAAGAGATGATAAGGGGCTCAATTAGAGTGAGCTATGTGAGACAGTGAGGTAAAAATCAACAAGCCAAATACTGGATGGTGGAGGAGAATGGGGAGCCCAGGATGACACCCAAACGGGGCTACTGGGTGATAGTTCCTTTGGCAGATACAGATACATTGGGGAAGGAGTACGGGAAGGAAAAGATAAATTCTCTTTTGGATATGTTGAGTTTAAGATGCCTAACAGGTAGCTGGTGAGGCAGGAATAGAATTTAGGAGAGAAAATACGTCTGGATATATAGACTAGGTAACTTCCCGGACCTCAGTTTCCTGATCTCTAAAACCCAAGGATTGGAAAAATCCTAAAACATCATCTAGGATTTAATAGCCTAAAAGTTAATGAAAAGTCATCAAATTTGGAGCCAGAAACTAAAAATTCACCACTTACTATCATAATCGATTTCCTTATTATCTTTTGTCTGAGCCTCAACGAGGCAGAAAATTTTATTTTTCTTAAAAAAAAAATCAACCCTGAAAATGAAATATAGAAAAGTAAGTACAGTAAAGAGAGAGCAGTTCACAATCAGGAAATCCTTAAGTTTGGTTTCCTAAAGTAAGATAATACTTTCAATTCTCTTGTGCATATTTTATGATATACCCACCTTCCCGCCCCCCCCCCCAAGGAAATCAGAAAGGTATACATTTAACAAAAGAAATTCAACAAGATCAAATTAATGTTGTGGTAGACCTTCCCTTTAGAGTTTCCTGAAGTAAATGCCTAAATTCTCAACCTTTAGGCGGTATTAATGTCTTTGCATTTAAAAATTTATAATCAATCCATCTTTATGTACAGGAACATTTATAAATAACATCCTTACTGAGCTTCTATTGGCAAACTTTTGGATCTGGGGTTGTTTCTCAAGGAGAATAGAATGAGACACAACAGACCTTTTTCTTCCACCTCTCAAAATACGTATTCAAAAGGCTAACTCTACCAACTGCAAAAGGTATAATTCTGAAAATCTACTTGGGACTGAGAAATGTGCCATATATGATAGGAACAATAGGTACCCCCTTCTTTACACCCCCTAGGGTTTTAGCAAGATAGTTTTACTTGACTGAACCTAAGAATGGGGCAAAGTTCAAACTGTCCCTTCCTGGCCAACCTCTCACACTGCGTTCAGAGCCCTTCAGACTTAAAGTCACTACACCCTGCCTGATGTGACCAGATTTGTTTCCATATAGAGCTGAAGGGGACTGCTGGGTAGCTAGCTATGTGCTGCTACTGTGTCCTGAATGTCTTTGTTATGTTAGGAATTGTTAATAGTTCAGTGACCTAGCATTTTGTCCAGGCCTGCCCCAATACCACATTCAGACAACTTTTGCTTCTACTTATCCCACACCATTTTCAACTTGGTCTCTACTACCACACGCAAATTCAGGTGTCTATTTACAAGTCACATTGGAAAAACTATCTGCAAAGTGCCTCCCAGTCTCCCAGCCACAATGAGGAGGAAAGAAATGTATAGGTTTGAAATTTTCTTCTTTCCCAAGGAGTAGGAATAAAAAAACCCATATATTCCATTTAGATATGATTTCACACATTTGCAAATAACTCTGAGCAAGATGCTATGTAGTGGGCATAAGGTTGCTTTACTGGGGATACATGCCTGCAACAGGTCTGTTTGGCCTTACAGTCAGGAGATCTTCGTTAGAGTACTGCCTCAGACATGAACTAGCTATGCAACCTTGGGTAAATCACTTAACCTGAGTCTCACCTTCCTTACCTGTATTCCCATTTTATTTGCACAACTTGCTTTTTATGAATGTTGCAAAGAAATATTATTCATGCAAATAAACTATGATATAGATTCAGAATATAGAACTCCCCTATGGGATAAGGGAACTCATTCCATGAATGCAACCCTAAAAACATTTAGCAGTTAAGTCTTAAGGACTTTTCTTAGATATATAGGGGTTAAATAACTTGCCCAGTATCGTCAAAGGGATCTGAACTCGTGTCTTTCTGATGCCAAGATTAACATTCAAATAATATAGACGTGTTTAGGACACAGAATGGGTAGAGTAGTGAGCTAGTCAGGGAAGATTTGAATTCAAGTTTCACATGCTTGCTAGCTATGTGACCTGGGCAAGTCACTGAACTTCTCGGCCACAGTTTCTTCATCTGTAAAATGGGGCTAACAGCAACTACCTCATAAGGTCATTGTGAGAGTCAAATGTGATAATATACGTAAAGTACTTCACAAACCTTAAAGAGCTAAATAAATGCTATGATAAGACACCAGGCACAGCTTAAGGAGTGGATAGTCACATTGGGTAATTTAATTTCAATTAAATATAGTACCTTTTGCACCCAAATCCCTTCATCAACATCTCTTTGCCATCAGTCATTCCATTTACTCATGTTTGACACACCAGTGGAATTCGTAAAGCCACCCTTTTATAGTTATTTCCTTAAGACTGGGAGTACTTTCTTCTCTTGTACAACAGCTGATGAATCAGATCCAGAGAAACATTAACCCCACTCATACCAATATACTCAAAAATGATTGGTGAATGCACTCTAGTCGGTTTTTGAAAGGCCAAACAATTTGTCCAAGGTCATGTCACAAATTAAATACTAAACAGAGATCAATCCTTTATTTTTCTAATTCACTGCTCTTTTTTGGTCTGGAACTGTGAATCAATCAGCATAGGAAACCTTTATGATTTGCAGTCTTAAAAGTTACATGGGACACCAAGAGTCAAAGGCAAGGCTTCAGCCCAAAAGCGGCCCTGCTCTTGGTAGGGCTCCCTCCCCTACCAATTTACCTTGCGTTTATTTTATATATACATTATTTTATTTTATTTTACATATACATTATTTATTTATTTTATATATACATTATATTTATACATACATTGTCTCTCTGGAAAGAATGTAAGCTCCTTGAGAGTAGGGACAGTTATCTTTGTATACCCTAATACATACCAGGCACTTAACAAATGCTTGTTAATTTGAATGTATCACTCTGCTGCTTTTAGAGCAGAATCTGTTCCTTCTAAGGCTCTGGACTCAGAATGTTACTTATTAAATATACTCAAATAGTGGTGAAAAATTAGAGTTTGGTGGGTTGAGGGAGGAGGGCAACAGGGTTTGACATGCAATAGGTGCTTAATAAAAACATGAAGAACAGTCTATTGACAATATACTACTATCACATTTCAGACAATGCCTTTACTGTTATACAAGCAAACTAGAATGATATCCCCATAAATATATCCCATGTAAAAACCCGAGAACTGGCAATAGCATACTATGAAGGCTTTATGGTGACTGTCAGAACAAGACCCAACCCTATCAGTACTCTCTCTCTCCTTTTATCCTGCTGTTTTTCAAGACCTTGCCCCTTTCTACTATCTAGAAATCCTTATTCCTCCAATACAACAAACATTTATTAAAATTATGAGGAATAAGGCACTGCCCTAAGCATGGAGGATATAAAGGTAGGTAAGACAGATTGCTTTCAGTCTTCTGGGAAGAAAGACATAAAAATGTGACAAGGGAGAATGAGATGAGTGCAAAGAAAGGCCTCAGCAAAGTATTAGGAAAAATCTGGGAGTCCTTGTCACATGGAGGCTGGGGGAGGCCGTCAGAGAAGGCTTTGTGGAAGAAAAGTGGCACCTGACCTAGGATCTGAAGGAAGAAAGGGACTGTAACACATTTGGGAGAAGAGATGGGATAATACATTACAGGCAGGAAAGGACAGACAAAGAACCAGAAAGAGAATAGACCAGTTTGGCTAGACTGTAGAATATGTGAAGGTGAACAGTAGGAGATAGAAATTGGAAAGGCAGGCTGCGGACGGATTGTGGAGGGCCTTTAGATGCTAAGACTAGGGATCAGGAAACTGCTGAAGAGTTGACTGATCACATTCAGGTTATTCAGGCAAAAATGTGAAGAATGCACTGGAGAAGGCGTTGACTAGAGGCTGCAGGAGTAGGTAGGAGGCTATGGCAATGGGACAGAATTTAAAGGTAGAATTAGCAAAATTCGACAACTGACTAGATGTATGTGGTGAGGCAAAAGAAAGAGGGAGGAGGTAAGGGAAGGGAACAAGCATTTATTAAATGCATACTATGTATTAGGCACTGTACTAAATGCTTTACAAATATCTCATTTGATCCTCACAACAATCTTGGAAGGTAAGTGCTATTATCCTCATTTTACAGTTAGGTGACTTACCTAGGGTTACACACTTAGAGACTATCTGAGGCTGAATCTGAACACGGGTCTTCTATCAGCACTCTATCCACTGCACCACCTAGCTGCATCGAAGGACAATTATAATTCAGAATTGTTAGAAGCCTGGTTGACAATGATGGCACCATCAATAACAGGAAAGAGATGGTAGGGGAAAGACAGGTTGAGTTTTGAACATATTAAGTTTGACATAGCAGGTGACACATTAGAAATAATTCCAGCAGGATGCTAGAATTGGGCAATGTTAGAAGAGTTGTGGGAAGATAAGCAAACCGGCACATTGTTGCTAGAGCTGTCAATCAGCTGGAGAGCAATTTGGAATTATGCAAATGAAATGACTAAAATGTCCATACCCTTTGACCTGGAGATTCCATTACTGGGATTATACTCCAAGGAAGTCACTGATTAGAAAGTTATCAATATATGCAAAAATACAGCAGCACTGTTCTGTGATGTCAAAGAAGTGGAAAAAACACAAATACTCATCAACTGGAGAACAGCTAAATAAATCGTAGTTCATAAAATATTATTATGCAGAAGGAAATGACTAATGGGATGAATACAAAGAATCATGGAAAGATCAATGGGAACTAATGCAGCATAAATAAGCAGACCTAAGAAAACAATATATACAATGACTGCAACAGGGTAAATAGAAAGAATAACCACATTCATACACACAAAAAAAATTATATAGAACAATCATGGTTCAAAAGAACAGACATGAAAAAACACTCCCAACTTACTCCTTTGCAGAGATGGGAGGTCCAAAAGTATTTCACATTGCAAGTTTTCAGATTTTTTTTTTGGCAGTATTAATCAGTTAAGGAGATTTTTCCTCTTTTGTCTTAAAAAACACTTTATCTGGGATAGCTCTCTGGGAAAAGGAGTGGAGAAGCTGAGAGAAAATGATGCATATAGAAGTCATAAAGGGATAAATGAAGTCACAGGTGTGGAAAAAAAGAGAAGAAAATACAGACAAGAACAGACTCCTAGAGGAGAGAGGAAACGCACAATTGTGATTTTAAAAAAAGAGGGGAAATGAGAAATCAATAAAAAAGATAAGACGTGGCCAGACAAGTAAGATAACCATAAGAGAACTCAAAAGGGGAAAAGTATCAAAAAAAGAGGGAGTGATCACTCTGTCAAATGCCACAGCAGTCAGGAATGATGAGGACAGAAAGCTACTAGATTTTAGTGATAGTGGCAGGAACAGAAGTAAGAATGCAATGAGCTAAGCAGGTGGTAAGATAATGGAGGCAGAAGTATTAACTATCATTTCTCAAAGCTTGGCACTAAAGGGTAAAGAGCTAAGATAAGAGCTTAAAGAGACAGAAGGGTCAAGTAAGGTTTTCTAAGCATGGTAAAGACCAGACAAAATATGTGAAAGAGCTAAGGGTAGAAAGAGAGAAACTGAAGATTCACGAAAAAAAGTGACAGTTGCTAAAACAAGGCCACAGAGATGAGAGGGGAATTAGTATCAGGAAACTGGTGGTGGGGTTAGCTTCAGCAATCAGTACATCAACGTGTTAAACTAGACGGAAGGATGAAGATGGGTTGTAGACACAGGTACAGCAGTGGAGCTGAAGTTCATCTGAGATGTCTTCAACATCTCAGGAGGCTGGATTGTCTGCTCAATGTAAAAGAAGGCTCTGGGGGGAATCTGAAGGTAACAGAGAAAGTGCATGATAAGAAAGTATATTATAGAGTCCAAAGGAAGTGAATAAAAAAATTGCAATGTAGGAGAACCCTGTTGATTACAGAGAATATACATTTGTAGTAGATTCCATTAGCAGGACTTTGTGATTTGCTTGGGGATAGGAGAAGG
Organism: Phascolarctos cinereus; assembly: GCF_003287225.1. NCBI lineage: Eukaryota > Metazoa > Chordata > Mammalia > Diprotodontia > Phascolarctidae > Phascolarctos > Phascolarctos cinereus. The sequence continues at coordinate 115,053,764 of NW_027555625.1, read as the reverse complement.
CACAGCAGAATTCAACCAAGGCTGAGAATCATAGGGTGGAAACAACAGAAGGTCAAGGAATTTAAAGATGGAGGAGAGAACATTATTGGAGTGGCTGATGGTTAAATATGGAGAAATAAAAGGAAAACATACATTTACCACCACCATCCCCAATCCTGACTAAATCCTAATTGGGAGTATCATGTGGCTGTTTAGTTATACATGATATATTCAAGGCTGCTTTAGTCATTCTCAATTCAGTTCATTCTAAAGCCTGAACTGTCAGGGCCTTTATGAAAGCCAACAAACCTTGAAAATAGGTATGTCATCCAAGCTTTGTAGAAGATTAATATTTATCTGCACTTTGATAATCTTCATAGTCTACCTTGGTTAAAATTTTCACTCCCTTGGTTTGGACAAGTGGGAAAGTGGCAGTCACAGGAAAACTTAGTCTAGTCCTTTTCATAACATACTTCTTAAAGGTTCTCAACTCATCACAATATAGCAAAACAAAACATGAATGAACATGAAACAAAATGCAATCAATCAAACACAATTATCAAAAGATAAGACTAAAACCAAACGAACTCTGAAAAATTTGATTTTATTTTTTAATAAAAAAGGCCTGTGCTCAAATTAAATTCAAAACTCTATTGAAATATCCATTGACAGTTTCTCAAATGGCTTTCCAGATATTTTAACATTGCTCAGAACTCTAATAACGCTTTTGTGTTATTAGTTTACGTGGGTTAACATCCTAAATACCTAGGTCTGGTGTGATTTTAAAGCAGATAGATGTTTAAAAGTAGGATGTAACCCTAAGAAACCCTTTAACTGTCAAAGACATAAGCAAATTCTAGATAAAAAAAAATCAAATTAAAGCATCATAATTATAAATTTGAGCGACTGTGGTCTTTAGAAGACAAAACCAGTTCTCTTTCACAGCAGCATTCCGTTTTAAGCTGTGGAAGCAGTTGGAAACTTCCCTGTGGGAACCTTATCTGACACAACAAAAACATCAATTAAACAGAGACACCCAAAAAGACATTTCTAAGTGTACTCATTCAACTCACAAGAAGCAGATTTTAAAATGGGATTATATAATATATGTAGATAGGGATTACTCATTGAGTATTATTTTAATTTAAAGTATTATGATGAAAATTTTCAATTCAAAATTCAAAGGAACAATTTTTTTAAAAGAATATTCATTTTGTTTTTTTATTTATTCCATGGATACACTACTGTCCAAAGATCAAAAGAGTTATTCCATTAATGTTGAAAATAGCAACCAGTACTTCTCCTAAACGTGGATCCTCTGCCATGGCCAGTGCTCAAGACAATGCAGTATTTATATGAGTATTCTACCCTAATGAAGTCCATTTATAAAACTTTAGGAATCTAAAATACTTCATATCAATACCACTAAAATTTATTACCTACTGCTATGTGAAGGTACTGAAAAGCACATCCAGCATGCCTGCAAGTTTGTCTTTTTCCAAGTTAAGGGTAAACATAATTTAATCATCATTATGAAAATATCAGCTGCATAACTAACCTCTTTTTTGTACTTGTTTCATTTAAACAGAAGGTTTTGCTTAAGTTTTCATAAATATAGGACTAAGTCAATTTTTCTGGTTTTAGTCAGCCCAAAAGAGGGGGGAAAAAATTATTATTTTTTTTTTTGGTGGAAGAAATGAGAGGCAGTGTGGCATATAGCCTCAAAGCCAGGAGGCCTGGGGGTTCATGTCCTGCCTCTGATAGATCTGTGTGATTCTGGAGAAGTCACTAAACCTCTCAGTGCTCTAGGCAACTCTCCCCAAGTTGTCATAGATAGAGGCAGGATCCTCACCTAAGAGAGTTCCCCATACAATGGAATCATAGGTCCAGTCCCCCTTATCCCCTCTCTTTAAACATCACTATTAGTGGAATTTTACTTCCGGAATAAGGCTCTGGGTCTTCAAAATCCTCATTTTTTTTTACTCAGTGATAAAATTTCCTGTTACTTTATTCAACAGATTTGGAAAGAACTTCGTCTGCATGATATTACTCGATATTTCCAATAAATACTAAGAACCACTGTGTAGTTTTATACAAATGATGTAGCACAGGCAGCAGCCTGCTATGCATTTACATAAAACAGCAACTCTTTTTTCAAGCATAAAAAATGGATGATAGTTAGCAGCTACAAGTATTTTTTTCAATAGTTAGAGATTTTTAATCTTGATTTTCTTTTTGTAAACATTTCAAACAACTGAATTTCATCCTGCCCCCTTCCCAGTATCAAATCAAGACCAGCAAAAATGACTTGTGAATGAGCATTTATCAACTGGCAACAAGTCCCATAACCCAATGCTATTTTTTAATCCAACAAGAAGAGGTATCTCTTCTTCATTACCGCCAGTGACCGTATCTGCCTGTTTTATTTATATCAGCACTGGTCAGTTACAGGAAATCTCCACTTTTTAAGAACAGTACTTGGCACCAGGTTACTGCCATCGCAAAAGTTTAATGAGTGCTTCAGAAATAAAGAAAAGCACTTTAAAAAATAACCAATTTTACAATTCAGTTTTTAAAGTAATGTTTTTCTCCGTATTTAGAATTACTAAAATCATCTTTCAGTTGAGAAATTCTAGGGAACCAGTCCCAGGATGGTGATGGTTTGGAGTTGTTTTTAAATTTTTTAAGCTAGGGTTAAACCATATGGAAATGGATTAGATATTATTCCACCCTTGCTTTTTGTATCATATGGAAATGTATACCAAAATTAAAATAGAAAGCCTACAAAATAAAGTAATGTAAATAAAGTTCACCCTATATAATCACAGAAAAGATATACAGCTCAAAAACCAAAACACAATACCTCTCGACTCATTCCCACCCCCACATCCCCACTAACCCTGGGAGGAAGGGGGAGGGAAGAACTTTAACATTCTAGTTCACAGGCAGATATTTCCCCAAGACATTAACATGGAAGGCTTTAAGGTATTTATAGTAGTAGCAGTGACAGCTTTAAGCTACACACTATGGAAGAAAGGCTACAAAGGGTGCAAAGGTAACTCCCCCACAAAAGTAATGGGATATAAAAGCTGCTGTAAAAGTTTTTCTTATGCTAAGAAAGGCAAACCACCTGGTGTGCTGAAGACAAAAGCTAGCAGCATTATAGCAGTAAACTGAAAATAAAAAGCCTACAGAAATTATCCAAATACCTACAGAGAAGGAACAATGCAACAGACAGGCCCCTTAGCTCTCACGTTTTGTTTGTAGGGAAGTGGTCAAATTAAATAGTCAAATTTAGCCACATTAACCAACATTTAACAAAGCTTCCCAGAGAAATCAGAACAAAACCTGACCTTTCGAGTCAAAGGGCACAGAGAGGCCTTTTCCATGTCATGTAGCTGAATGAGTTCAAAGATTGGCAATAAAGGGAAAAAAAAGAAAGCTTTAAAGATGTGATGAGAACAAGCTTTGAGTTTATCGAACAGTCACACCAAGTTTCTCCAGCACACGAACACCCTTTTCCTGGTATTCTTGTCTGGTCATCCAAAAGTTGTCTTTGTCCTTCATGATGTCTGCCAGAACTGCACCACCCAGAAACACCATGTGCTTTCGGCGAGGTGGGTCCTCAATGCGGATCTTAAATTTCTAAAATGAGCAAAGAAATAAAATTAGTATCGTAAATTGTAGGGAATTTCCCATCTAAATGAACTAGGGACATCCAGCCCTGAGAAGAGGAGATTTGAAGGGGTAGCAGTGGCTGTCTTCAAGTGTATGAAGATGCACTTCAAGAGGGAAACAGGCATGTCCAGCTTATCCCCAAAGGGGCATGAGAAGAGTAAGGAGTAGAAAATGTATAGAGAGGCAGAATGAGTTTTTTTTTTAAATAAGGATTAAATTCCTAACAATTAAAGAAATTCAATTAAACATCTACCCAGTGCAATACAATTGAAACAATTAGTGCCTACGGAATGTAAAACAGCAGAGTGGGCAGCCGTGGGAAGTAGTAGGTTCCTCCACACCACGTGTCTTCAAAGACAAGATGACCACTGGTGTCAACTGTTGGTGATACTTGTTAGTTTCTTGTACACATTTAAGCTGGACTAGTTGGCCTCTGAGATGCTCTGATTTTTAAAAAATCCAAACTCTTTTTTCTACAGAGCCAAATTGAAATAAAATGTTCTTAAAAGAAATAAGATGAAACAGTTCTTAAAATATGGGCTACTAAAAAGCAAACTATGGATGCAGGTAGTGGTGCAATGGACAGAGTACTGGGCCTGGAGTCAGGAATACCTGTGTTCAATCCAACCTCAGACATTCACTAGCTGTATGATCCTGAGCTGGTGGTCACTTAACCACTGTTTGCCTCAGCTTCTTCATCTGTAAAAAGGGGATAATATAGCACCTAACCCCCAGGGTTGTTGTGAGGATCAAATGAGATACTAATTGTAAAGCATTTAGCATAGTGCTCAGCACATAGTAAGCACCGTATAAAAGTTGGCTATCATTATTATTATTATTATTATTATTGTAAACTCAAATTTTGGAAGCTCTTGAATGAAACAATCAAATAAATGAAACACTAAAAAGAGTAAACACTCTTTGTAAGAGTTAAAACTCCTGCTGTTAAAATAAAATGTTATTCCAAATCATCATTTGGAAAGAAATGAGGTTAAAGATGTCTTTTTATTTCCTACAGTGGAAAGAAAAGAGGAACACAAATCAACTAATTACCTTTTAAAATTATTCATTCTGTCACACATATAGTGAATCTTAATTTGACAGGATAGACAAATAGAAAAAAAAACGGCGAACAATATTTCAAATACTTAATTTAATCTAAACAACTTGTCAAAAGAAATCTCTCCTAAGTCCGGAGGGAGAAAAGCATAGTCAAAAAGTATTTATTAACTACCTAATAATCAAGGCACAATGCTGGGCACTGGAGATATGAAGACTCAGAACCAAAGCCAAGATTAAAACAAACAAAAAAACCACCTAATTAGCATACATTTACAACTATCTTTTAAAAAGAAATTTCTACATTTGAAATGTAAATTATTTATTAATTATTCTACTTCCCCTTTCATTTTTCATCTATATTTTAGAACATATTTTTATACAGCATTTATACTATTCTCTTTTCATTTGTTTCATGTCTTTTCAAACTTGTTTATATATCTCAGTTAATTTTAAATTGTATTACAGTACTGCATTAATTGTTTTAGTATAGAACAGTTTAATCAACCATTACTCAAATGCTGGTTATGTAGCTTTTCTTGAGGTATTTTTGCACCAAGTAAAATGATATGGCCACTTTCGTAATTTTCATTGTGAAATACCAGATTTCTCTACATAAAGAGTTTACCATTATGTAGTCCACTCAACAATATAACAAAATCCTACTCACTGGGGGAATTTTGTTAAGTTTTGTAGTTTTCAACAATCTATATGTTATTTAGTGGAATCTCAAAATTGGTTTAATCTGCACTTCTTTATGACCTAAGTGATTATTCACAATGTATAAATTGTTCATATTTGTTTACTATTTGTCCAGTGGGGACTGGGTATTGCCCTTTACAGCAGCTTCCCTAACTTTGTATTTATTTCCAGTATATTTTGTAAATACTTCATGTTGGGGCAGAGAGGTGGCACAAAATGACAGAATGCTGGGCCTGGAGTTAGGAAGTTCAGTCATTTCAGTTGTGTCCAACTCTTCATGACCCTGTTTGGGGCTTTCTTGGCAAAAATATTAGAATGGTTTGCCATTTCCTTCTCCAGCTCATTTTACAGATGAAGAAACAGGGTTAAGTGATTTGCCCAGGGTCACCCAGCTAGTAAGTGTCTGACTCCAAGTCTGGCATTCTATCCACCGTGCTACCTAGCTGCCCCAGGAGTTAGGAAGACCCAAGTTTAAATCTGGCCTCAGACAATTACTAGCTGTATGACCTTGGTTAAGTCACTTAATCTGTTTGCTTCAGTTTTCTTAACTGTTAAATAGGGCTAATAACAGCTTCTACCTTGCAGGAGTGTAGTGAGGATCAAATGAGATAATATCTTTAAGTTCTCAGGACAATGTCTAGCACAGAGTAGAGGCTATATAAATGTTAGCTATGATGACAATGATGTTATCTATGCTACTTCCCCTCACAGAATGTAAGCTGAGAAGTAAGAGATCCGGGCCAATTCAAAGGTCGATCATATTAGTGTAGATAAAGGAATAATTGCAGTATCTACCTTTCCAACTAACCAAATGACTTTCTCATTGCTCCTCACATACTCTGCCTGGAATTCTCATCTTCCTCACATTCCCCTCTCAGAATTCCATTCCCTTCCTTCAAAACTCAGCTCAAGCATCACTTTCTTCATGAAGCCTTTACTAATCCCACCTGGCTCAGGGGTTCTTAATTTTGGGGTCCCATGATTTTGGGGTTTTTTTGTTCATTTTATATCTTGATAACTATTCCCATTTAATTGGTTTCGATTTGTAATTCTATGTATTTTGAGAAGAAGGACTCAACAGGCTTCACTAGAACGTCAAAGGGGTCCAGGACAACAAAAAAAGTTAAGAATTCTAGTCCACCTCTCAAAAATTATTTTCTATTTATTTCATGTCTGATCTTGCATGTGGACATACTATCTTTACCCCACCCCTCAACAGAATGAAAGCCAAGGAGTAAACTTACTTTATATCAATACAGAAAAGCTTATTCAGCCATTATTCAAATGATGGCTATTTAGACTGTTTATTTTCCTTTAGATATCTTTGAATAGCTAGCTTCCCCCTTCCAGATAACACTCATTACGTAAGCATACTCCTCAGAAGGGCAATAGGGAGTAGTATTGCACATCGAGTTTGTTCATGTGCAGGAATCCAGGAACCAGAAGGGAGGAACATAGTGAGGAACATTTGGATGAAGATTAATAGAAAGAGAAATGAAAGCAATTTTATCTGTGGAGTACGCTATAAGACAAATGGACAGAAAAAGGAATTATATGTGGAGTTTAAGAAATAGGTTATAAGCGTAGCACAGAGAAATGATATAGTAGTGACAGAGAACTTGAATTATGTGGACAGCTACTGGAGTTCTGCCAAATACAGAATAGCAAGTCCTTTCTTGGTATGTTTTAATGATAGTTTCATCCTTCCAAGTGAAGGGACCAACAAGGAAAAAGTCTTATTCTGGGTCTTAATTCTCATACACAAAAAGGAACTTTGTAAATAATTATAGCTAATATTTACACAGCCCTTTAGGGCTTTTAAAATGCTTTGCATATATTATCTAATTTGATCTTCACTGGTGAGGGAAGTGCTATAGTTACCACCTCCATTTTACAGATAAGGAAACTAAGGCTGAGAGAAGTTAAATAATAAAACCCAAGATCACACAACTAGTAAGCATCAAAGGAAGTAATCAAACCTTGGTCTTCCTGACTCCAAGTCTGTCACCAGATCCACTGTCACCTTTCTATCAAAACCTTGGGGAGAGGGCTAATCAAACCTTGGTCTTCCTGACTCCAAGTCTGTCACCAGATCCACTATCACCTTTCTATCAAAACCTTGGGGACAGGGCAATGACCATTTCACCTTAAAATGTGTGAAAGAAGACAGGAAAGCTGCACAGAGCCTGCTGTGCACACTAGATTTGGGGAGAAAGATTTCACAAGAATTTAGGTAGGATCCTATGGTTTAAAACTCTATAGGGAGTCAGCCCAGGAAGGACTCAATAAGGAAATCCTAAAGACATAACAAGAAAAAAAACAACTGGATAAGGAAAAGGGGGTGTTGTCCACAGACTTAATGAGGCTACACAGGGAACCTAAAAAGACATGTCAAGAGACAGGTAATGGAGAACGAATTCAAAAGCACAGTATAATCCCCTAAGAACAGTATTAAAAGTGTGTAAGATGAGAATGAGTTCAAAGTGAGAAAGAGAAAAACTATGGTTAACAAAACTAGTTTCTAAAGTTATGTTGTACATAACCTATAGCATACTGCTTGCCTTCTCAACGAAAGGGGGTGGGAAGGGAGGAAGGAAGAGAATTTGGAACTCAAAGTTTTCAAAATAAATGTTAAAAAGTATTTTACATGTAACTGGGGAAAAATAAAATACTAAATAAAAATATATTTTAAAAAATAAAGTTATGTTGGGGAAAAGGGATAGAAAGGATAACCAACAGGGAAGAGAATGTACAGCTACTAGACTCCTATTTTTTGTTTTCTCTGCAAAGAATGATTCTAGGAATGAAGTGAGAAAACAAAAGTGGATAACAGGGAATGGATACCCAAGATGAGTAAAGAAATAACAAGAGTACTTAGCTCTCCCAGATGAGATAATGCCACCTGGCCCGAGTGAGCATCATCTAAGGAACTCAAAGAACTGGCAGGTGTGCCTGATAGGCCAATAGAGACCAGCCTGAGAGCAGCAAGCAACATCAGTGCTCATCCTCCATCCCTTCCTACCCTGTGGAACCAGGGAAGCAAATGGTGATAGATGTAACAGGCACCTGCTGAGTCTCCTTTTCAGTGGGTATTTTAAAGGGTTTTCCCTACATACTCTTTGGTGGTGTGACCAGAGTTTTTGTTCATGTGGCCATCTTAATGGAAGTATCCCCAGCACTAACATTTAATTCAAAGATAACAGTCAATATATACAGCGAGACTACTTCAAAAATAACTGGGTTTCTAGAATATACAGCTTAACCTAAGAAGTCTTCTAAGATTGTATCTTCAATTAATTTTGGGGGGGGGGGCGGGGATGAGACAATTGGGGTTAAGTGACTTGCCCAGGGTCATACAGCTAGTGAGTGTTATGTGTCTAAGCTCACATTTGAACTCAGGTCTTCCTGTTCAATTAATTTTTTTCAAGACAATAAATCAATAAGCATTTATTAAGTATCAGCCCAGCACTATACTAGGGGCTATGAAAGATACAAAAATGCAACAGCATGGTCAGAAGGAGCACTGGGTTTGCAGTCAGAGGACCTGGGCTCAAATCCTGATTCTGTGATTTTCGGTATGTATGGGCAAGTCTCTCTGGGCCTCAGTTTCCTCATCTGTAAAATAAAGGAGTTGGAAAAGATGGCCTCAAAGGTTCCTTTTCCTTCTGTCTAGTTGGGGAAAGAAAAATTATCAAATAACTGGACAACAAATAATATATAATGAAGTACTACATAGTGCAGTAGAGACTATGACACAGGAATGATTTCACAGCCATATCCTATTGCCTTTTCTTAGATCTCATGCTTTTTAACCTCTCTGTGATGCTGAACATAGCGGCCCAATCCCCACTTCTAGAAGTCTTGCTTCCTGGGTTTCTAGGCAGTCAGCAATCATGCACGATATTGGCTCTCTCTTCATGTCTCTTTAACTATTCCAATATCTCTGGTTTCCCCTGTTCTCCCTAGCCTTTTAAGTGCAGGCACATTCTGAGAGTGTGGCCTCATCTTTTCTTTACATCAGGGTTCTTGAATTTTTTATGTCGTGGACCCCTCTGGAAGTCTGATGAAACCTATAGACCCCTTCTCAGAATGCTGTTGTTGTTTTTAATGTAAAACGACTACATAGGATGCCAATTACATTGAGATATACTTACAAACATATTTTAAAAACAAGCTCATGGACCCTTGGTTAAGAACCCCTACCCTATACTCTCGCTTGGTGATCTTAAACATATTTTCTCCTATGACCTATGACCTAGGAATCTTTACTCAGAACTGCAAAGAACCTTAGAAATAATTTTTATAGATGAGGGAACTGAGACCCAAAGTAATCTGCCCAATGTCAGCTAGGTGGTGCAGTGGACACAGTGCTGGGCCTGGAGTCAGGAAGACCTGAGTTCAAATCCAGCCTCAGGTACTTATTAGCTGGGTGATCCTGGGTAAGTCACTTCACCTCTATGCACATCAATTTCCTCAACTGGAAAATGAGGATAACAGAAGCACTTACTTCCTCGGGTTCTTGTGGGGATCAAATGTAATAACACCTGTAAAACACTTACATCATTTCTGACATACTGCAGGTACTTAATGACTGCTTGTGCCCTTCCCTCATTTAAACGTTAAATGTCTGACATGTGTAAGGTGCTATCCTAGGCAGTGAAGAAAGATAGAGATAAAATACATCTCTTGTTCTCATTTCTGACATACCGCAGGTACTTAATGACTGCTTGTGCCCTTCCCTCATTTAAACGTTAAATGTCTGACATGTGTAAGGTGCTATCCTAGGCAGTGAAGAAAGATAGAGATAAAATACATCTCTTGTCCTCAGAGACAACTTGGGGGCAGCTACATGGAGCAGTGGATAGAACACCAGCCCTGGAGTCAGGAGGACCCAGGTTCAAATGCGGCCTCAGATACTTGACACGTCCTAGCTGTGTGACCCTGGGCAAGTTATTCAACCCTGTTTGCCCTGTAAAAAAAGACAACTTCTAATCCAACAGGAAAAAAAATGCAAATAACTAAGGTACAAAATAGACAAAAGTAAATAAGAGAGATATAAGCACAATGTTTTAAAAGTAGAGAAGAAAATGTTGAATTCTGACCAAGGGAGAAATTAGAGAAGACTGGCTAGTATTTAAAGTGGGCCTTGAAAAATGGACAGAACATTAACAAACAGGATGGGCAGGAGAACAGAGAGTAAAGAAAAATAAGAACAAAATTACAGGCAGATGTTGAAAGTGCTGGAGGAAATCATGTAGTCCAGTTGGGCTGGAACACAGAGTACATGAAGGGGACTGGATAAAAGTCACAAAGCCACACCAGATCAGACTGTAGATAGAGTAAAATGCCAGGCTCAGGAATTTGGTTTTTATTCAGTAGACAATGAGGGATCAAAAAAGGTAGTTTTCCCCAAGGGAATTATACAATCAGAGTCGTTAGAAACTATGAGAGCTATGATGGATTCTATGTGGATAAGACTAGAGGCCAGAAAACTGGTGGTAAAGTTACTGTAACTAATAGTTTGGGGTAAGAATTAATGAAGGCCTCACTTAGAGTCGTATCAGTGGGAAGGGTAAGAAGGCAATGGATGTGAGCAATACTATGAAAAGAAATTCCACAGGACTTTACAATTAATTGGGTATAGGGAACAAGAGAGAGAGAAGAGTCAAATGTGACTAAGGATTTTCAAGCCTGTTAATTGGGAGGAGGATAATGTCATCAACTGGGGGGAAGGGAGAAGAGGAGGGAGAGAAGGGAAAGAAGGGAAAGGAAATAAGCATTTATATAGCACTTACTAAGTGTCAGGCACTGTACTATGCACTTTTTACCAATACAATCTCATTTGATCCTCACAACAAGGTGCTATTAGGTAGTATGCCCCATTTTACAGTGCAGGAAACTGAGACAAAGACAAGTTAAATGACTTGTCCAGGGTCATACAGCTAATAAGCATCTGAGGCCACATTTGAACTCAGGTCCTCCTGACTCCAGACCCTGCAATCTATCCAGTGTCTGTCACCTAGCTGCCTCAAAAATTCATAGGTCAACAGAGGGTTTTTTGGAACTGAGCTGATTTCAGGATATGCAAGTTTAAATGGGGGGGGAGGGGAGGTGTGGGGGTAATCAATGAGAAGAAGAGATCAAATAGTCAGAAATGGAGGGGGGAGGAAATGAATATACAAACTTTTTTTTTTTGGCTAGGCAATGGGGTTAAGTGACTTGCCCAGAGTCACAGAGCTAGTAAGTGTTACGTGTCTGAGGCCAGATTTGAACTCAGGTTCTCCTGACTCCAAAGCTGGAGCTCTATCCACTATGCCACCTAACTGCCCCGAAATACACAAACTTTTAACACTAATATTATAACAAAGGTCTTAAGGACAGTAAAGAAATCTTGTTTATTCTACCCCTACCCCGCTACCAATGTCTAACCCAGTACATATAGTGGGTGATCAATAATTAAGAGAAGCACAGCACAGAAAGAAATATTTAGTCATTTCAGCTGAGAATTGGTTATGAATAAAAAAACCAGAAAAGATCATTGTCAGAGTCACCAGGTGATTTTAGCACATTCCTTGAAGTCTACCTGAAAGGTTTGGTCCTGTCTGGTCACTCCTAGGTTGGAAGATGCAACAAAGAAGTCACTCCACTCTCCAAGATGTACTATTGACCATATCACCGAAAGGCTGAGCTCTTAGCTCCCTCTAGTGGTTGTCAGGATTCCTAATTACTTCCTAGAATTCAAAAACTACAGTAGCCTCAGCTGTGTTGCTCACTACTTACCGAAAGTTTTTCCACATCTCCCTTTAAAACTCGTTCTAGGTAAAGTTGTTTAAGTTCACGTTCCAAGCGAGATGGCAGCCCAGGGTACATGGTAGATCCTCCAGAAAGCACAATGTGCTTATAAAATTCAGATCTAGAGAGAAGATAAATTAAGTAATAGACTTAAGAGTTCGAAAAGACAAGAGGAAATCATCCATTCCTCCAACCCCCTCATTTTATAGATAGAGGGTGGGGGTTGGAGTGGGAGAAGGAAGAGGAACAGAGAAGTAAAATCATTTATCCAAAGTGTGATCCAAGTGGGACTAAAACTCTGGTTTCTTGTCACCAGTTCAGTGCTCTCTTCAGTGCTGCCAAAAATGCATTAGTTTTGGATTAGAGGACTGCAGTGACTGATGTATCTGGTATTCTCAGGCAGAGTATCACGGAACTTTAAGCTGGGGATCATCTATTCACATCCCCTCCCCTCCTTTGATAGAAATGAAAACTGAGGCCTTGAGAGGTCAAAAGACTTGTCTGAGAACACACAGGTAAACTTAATTAGGTAAACTTATAAATCACAATTTAGAGCTGGAAGGGCCTTCAGAGGTCATTATCTGATCCCATCCTTTCACAGCTGAAGAAATTAAAGGGAAGTGCTTCGCCCACAGGTCAGAGAGAAAGTCACCAACAAGGGCTAGAACCTGCACAGGGGTCTTCTGATTCCAAAGCCAGTGCCCATTCTCCTGTACATTCTACTGACGACGAAATCGATGCATTCAGTTTAACATCTGTAAAGAGCTCTGGGTGGTACCCACCCAGCAGTCTCCCATCCTTGCCTGCCCTGGACCCGGACAACATCGTCAACCCCATTCTTGCAGGGACATGCAGGTCAGGAGTGTTACTGGTAGGAGTATGGGAGCTATGCCACCATATCCATGGGAAAGAGGTGGATTTTCATCCTGTGTCTGCCCCAATTAACAGGTGGCAGAGCTGAAATTCAAATCCAGGTTCCAGCTCAGTGCCCAGAACACAGTAAGTGCTTCATAAATACTTACAGATCCAAGCTCTTTCCACGGCGGCTATCATGCAGCCTTGACCTGAATTATTCTTGGTGCACTTTTAATGTGATTTCATCTAGATAATCCTGCAAAGCCTTTATTTTCCATGAATACTGCATGGAAAAACACCACTAGTTACAGACCTTAACAGACACTGATTGGTGCTGCTAGTGCACAACAAGCCTCTCAGTTATGTTATGGGGCCAAAATTATGAACTCTAGTAAGTGGTATGTTACTCTGTGTACTGGTAAGAGTGGATATTTTGCATCGGGAGCTATGAGGATTACATGTATATGTGTATATATGCAGAAGTAGTATATATACATATATACTACACACACACACACACACACACACACACACACACACACACACACACACACACACACATATATACACATACACACATGACTACTGAGTATTTAGGTGTTTTTCTATGTGTGATGAAAGTGATATTGCTCTCAAATGTAAAACTCCTTTGGGTAAAGAATTATGCTTTACATACTAAACATGCTTAAAAATACAAAAAACCAAATAGGTAAACAATAGGAGGCAACATGGTATAGTGGAAAGAGGACTGGCTCTGGTATCAGAGGAGCTGGGTTCAAAGCCTCCCTGACACTTACTACCATGTAAGACCCCAGACAAATCACAACCTTCTTGGGCCTCAATTTCTTATAAAATAAAGAGTTGGAAATTTTAGAGGAGCAATGATGACATATGCAACCCACTTCCTGACAGAGGAGTCAGATGGACTCAAAATAGAAAATAAGACATACGTTTTCAGACATGGCCATTGTGGGGATTTATTTTCCTTAATTGAGCACACCTGTGAGTTTTGGGTATCTTTTTTTCAAAGAGTGAGGTGTGGGGAGGGGCAGATGTAAGCTAGGGATAGAGTTACAAGAGAAAGAGTCACAGAAGCATTTAAAAAAACACACACAGAAAAGGTCAAAAAGAATCACAGACAATGAGCAGGATAATTTTGAAAGCAACATGTTGAATTTAGTCTACGCTAAAAAGGAAAAGCAAGCTCTACAAAACAGATTCACAATTCGACATGGAAATATGTGTTTGGTGTGTTCAGTTCAGAATGTTTTTAAAAAGCAGGGGTTGGATGAGAAGGCCTCTGAAGGCCCTTCCACCCCTACTAGGATCCTACAAACAAAAATGAGCCATGTGGAGTTTAACACAGCATTATATCCACTATGAGATAAAAATGTCCCTACCAAAAGTATTGACCGTAATTAGACAGTGTCAGTTAGAGGGACATCTGACAGTCTTCTACTTGGTTTGCTGTTTGCCAAGACCCAGCCTAAAATAAACGTTCTGTTTTAATATATACTCATTATTACCCCCTGCTCCACAGTTACTTTACCAAAAATGACTCATTGTGCATATCCCTTAAATTATGGTCAACTAATCTATGCTTTAAAAAGTGGCTTCCAACCCACCGTAACGGGTCTATTTTTATGCCTGAAATTCACTGACACCCTTCAGAAATTACTTTCCTGTACTTAAAAACACTAACCCTTGCCAATTGACAGCTCAGCCACTATTTACAATATACCATTTCTGAAAGCTTACACGAAAGCACGAATCATCCTAACCCACCTGGTGTCAATATCAGCAGCCTGGATTGTGTTAAAAAGCAATTCAGCAACACCCACTCCTTCCACATTGATCAAATGAGGTTGAAATAAAGCTTCAGGTGCTTCAAACCTCTCTCCGCCAACTTTGATAATCCGGCCATCTGGGAGCTAAAGATGGGTACAAGTACATATTTAGTAACAATTTATGACCATACTGGCCAAAAAAGCATACAACTAGAAAAGAGGCAGTGTGTTTTAGCAGAAAAAACAATGTACAAGTTCAAGTACAGGCTCTACCACTTAACACCTGAATGACTGGGCAAGTCATACAAATCTCTATAAGCTTTTCCCCTCATTTATAAAATGCAAGTCAATTAATAAGCACTCATTAAGCTCTTACTACGGGTCAGGAGATGTGCACCGAGGATGCAAACACAAAAATGAAACAGTTCCTGCCCTCAAAGAGCTTTTACTCTACTGGGGGGGGGGGATAAAGCCTATTCACAGATAGAAGTATATATATACATGCATTAACAACTGGAGGAAATCAAAACAATTCTTTTAAAAGAGGTGGCACTTGATCTAAGCCTTGAAGGAAGTTTTGGTCTCCCAAAAGGTGGCGAGGTGTGAAAGTATCTGATGTACGGGAGGGCAGCGTGTGTAAAGGCATAACTAAGCTAATCTGGCTTGAGTGTAGAGTGTAGTGTATGGGAGTGCAGTATGTGTAAAGGCATAACTAAACTAATCTGGCTTGAGTTTAGAGCGCAAGATGGGGAGTGTTATGTAGTCAACATGGAAAGATATGCTGAAGCCAGATTGTAAAGGTTTTAAGTGACAACAAAAGAGTGTGTATTTTCTCCAAAAGGCAAAGGAGAGATGCTGGTAATGACCTCAACAGAGATGTGGAGGTTGAAGAAAAGAAAAGTATGGGTTTAGGGGGAGAAGATAATGAGTTCCAATTCTATTTTGAATAGGGTGAGTTATGGATACGTATGGAACCTCCAGGTCCAGATGTCTAACAGCACGGTACAGTGAGCAGGGTACGAGAGCACTGACTGGAGCTTGATCAGACCTAGGTTCAAATCCTACCTCTGATGCTTACTATCTGTGTTACCCTGAACTAGTCACTTCATTGCCCTAGGTCTCAGTTTTCATCTATAAAACGGGAACTGGACTAGATGATATCTAAGATCTTCTCAAGCTCAAGCACTGATTCTAAGACTCAGGCCTGGAGCTCAGCACAGAGAGTGGGAAGGATCTGGGGTCTATCTGCATAGTGATGTCCGTGAATAAATACATTCTCAGAATACTGTTCTACATATCTAAAGAGAGCATACATAAACTTGGATAAAAAATGGATTTTTACTCTGTAGACAAGGTAATGGAGGCAAAGGGTTTATTACTTACAAAAAGTTAGATAACTTCAGTTAGTTTCGATAACTGAAGTTAGATAATAGTTATGGCTAAGCTAAGTGCTCAGCAACAGCAGAACATCCTTTTCTTTCACACTACTAGACTTTTTCTAACCCATTATACTATTTTACCTACTTGCTATACTTTACAACTTTTTATATAAGCTGACAATGTTCATAAGTTTTGCTTTAAACGTTAACATTAAATTAAAATTTTCCAGAAAAGTTGAGAAAATGCAGTTCATTCCTCTCTTTGTTGAGCTGAGGGACTCTTATTCTGTCTAGGTCAAGTACTATCAGCTAGTCAGAGCTCATATAGAGAAACGCAAACACTGTCACAGTTAATATGCTTGTTTTCATTGCACTTCTTTTCTTCCCAAAAGGGGACAGCTTGTCAGGTGGAAATATATTTGGAAGTGAATATCACATAAAAAAAAAAGGTTGCCATTTAAGATATAAAATTTTAAAACCTTTAATATAAGCTTAAAAAATTTAGTGTTATATCAACTTTTTTAGGTATATGATTTTGTAAAGCAAATACTTGGGTCATACCAAGTTTATACTTATTTAAATGTGCAATGCTGAAAGGAAACTGCCTCTCCTATACTACCACTACACTGTTCAGCAGACTAAATTACAAGCCAAATATGTGCACTGGTATGTTGGCATTTGATGTATTTCTTCATGAGATCCTAAAATTAATTATGGTATTTAATCACAGTTGCTTTAAAATTTTTAACATATTAATTATATTTAGCACCTCCTCAATTGATTCTGTTATATAATTAGTTCCCATGATAGAAATAACTCATCTAAAACTACTGCATCTGTTGGCTACAATAATCAAATTTTATTCAGTATCTAACAATCAGTTCTGCTATAACACTTGTTTTAAAAACACAAATTTGTTTCAATGAGGGAAAAATCTGAGCATAAAATAAATTTTGAGTTTGTTTAGGATTCTGTCAGAAAGACTGAGAATACAGAAAACCGTACCAATTCACAATAACTCACAAACTGCAATCCTTCTGATGCTCATTTCCACAAGCAAACGTATGGTATTTTCCAAAGCAAAATGGTGTATTTACTGTTTATCCTCTGGTGCAAGAGGAGCTACATGCTCAAGCACAAACATATAGCCCTTTTGTCAAGGTAAGCAGTGCCACTATTTATTGTAATACCTACACATTTCTTAAGCACTTAATGTTTTAAATTGTGCTAGTGATTTATTAGGTTCCTATCTTTTTTGAGTGTTATCTCCCTAACTCCACTTCCCTCAGAAAGCCTGTGGCTTTTATTGTACAATTTTATATAGCACAGTGATTTTTAGGAACACATTTCATGTTATAGTAGAACTGACTGCACTGTCTACTTCTGAGTTGTGAAATGTTAAATTCTAAAAATAAAAATTACACTACAATACATTTTATCCTCAAATATCTCAAGTGAGTTAACAGAAAAATTTGCTTTTAACAGATCAAGTGACCTGAGGAAAAAATATTCAACATGAGGAGGTCTTGGCTGTATACAACATCTCAAACGTTATGAAACATTTTGTTCTTCTCTTTGATGTAGCCATATTACCACTGTTTCCAGTTCCCTTATTGTTAGGGTTCAATTACCTCTCTTCTATTTTCCTCCAGTACCAATCATGAAGGAAAGTAAAAGATTAGGAATCTAGAAATGGGTTCTTTTTGGTTTTTTTGTCAAGTGAGGCAATTGGGGTTAAGTGATTTGCCCAGGGTCTCACAGATAGGAAGTATTATGTGTCTAAGGCTGGATTTTGAACTCGGGTCCTCCTGATTCCAGGGCCGGTGCTCTATCCACTGCGCCACCTAACTGCCCCAGGAATCTAGAAATGTTTTTAAACACATCTTTGGTAAGAGCTGCAGAAGGACCTCAATAAATGTGATTTTACTAAAAAAAAAAAATTCTTTTATAAAGTTAAGAAAACAAAAGACATCTTATCCAGATAAACTTAAAGGCTAAATGTTGTTCCTTATGTCAACAACTAAAGTCTTGTAAAAAGTTACCTGGGTTACAGGGAAAGAAATGTTATCCAGTATATTAATTTTATTTATTGGATAGGATTTATGAATATCTCATTAATTAAACACTGATTCAAAGAAGAGAATGCCACCTATTGAATTATCAAAGCAAACTTTCATATACCCAGATTCTGGGGAAGATGAAGGACAGGTAGAACAGGGTAGAACAAATGCATACAGAATTTTCAGCTTTGGTCTATGCTGTACGGTAATATAAAATAATTAGTATCATAAAACCTTAAGAAATGGAAAGAAATTTCAGATACAACTCACTCCAACCCTCCAAACGATTATTTATAGTTCTTAACACAAGAACAAAAATGTTTGGTTTGAAGCAGGAAATGACTTCTGTAAAGCAATTACACTCCACTATATTAAATGACCTGCAATCTTATCCATGTGTGTACTATTTTCTTCCGACTATGCAGACTGAAACTCAGTCATGAAGAAAAAACACTGATTTTATCTTGCAATTTCTGAAATTAGACACATCATACTCACCGTGTAAGATTCAACTAATACTGTGGTTTCTAGGGCCAGTTTCTGCTCCTGTTCGATATTGTACCCCACATAGCACAGTTTTTCTTTAATCATGCGAACAGTTTCAAAATCAGCAGAATGGTTGAAGGCATATCCTCGAAGCAGAAGCAGCTGATGTGAAAACAAGGGAGGATGAACACTGCCATTTTTATTTTTAGATCTTAAATTCTGCACAATAGTTAACATTTACACAGTACTTTAAGGTTTACAAAGTGCTTTATTTGTATTTTTATTTGATCCTCACAATCATTCAATGAGGGAGACACCATTATTTATCCTCCTTTTACAGATGAGTAAAAGTCAGACACAAAAAGGTTCAGTGGCTCACTCAGTAACAATTTAAATCCAGGGTTCTTCTGATTTCAAATCCAGTGTTTTTTGCTTTGCTGCCTCATATACACCTGATTTATTAAATACTAGCAACTCCTTCCCTTTCACCTTTCTTTATCTATACTCACTTTGTCTATACTTTCAATGTCTATATGCCATGTCTATACTCACTTCTCAATCCCCCTTCAATCTGACTTTGCTCTCCATCACTCAACTCAAACCTCTCTCTTATGGAATTTGTCCACGAAATAAAAAAGGAAGAAATTCTGTGAAAACCATTTGATCAAAGATACGGATTTGAAAGACATGCATTCACAGAAATATATTAAGTTATATTTATTAAAGGGGTTATCTCATCATTAGACAGCAGGTCTTCAGATAATCAACTCATCCAAACCCAAGACTCATTAAGGAGTCTATACTGCAAGGCATGGAGGAATTGTGATCTTAATGAGTAGAAAAAATTACCCCAACACAATGAAATTTACACCTTTGAATATTAAAAATATGAAAAGGATACAATGTGGTTTTTTCTCTTACTTGATATTCTTATATTAAACAAAAATTTACATGTGAGAAATGTTCTGTGTCACCACCCCATCTGCTATGAAAATCCTCCAAAGATCCCCACTACCCATGATTAGCAAGCACTGGGTAGTAGAGTGAACCACCAATTTGCATTTACATACTATTTTAATGTTTAAAAAGGACTTTTCTTCACCACAATGCTATAAAATAGGAAATACAAGTATCACAATCCCTATTAAACAGGGATTCAATAGTCAGTGGTACATAGGAAGGATTAGAAGGGAAGATCAAACATACTCAATCAGGCCAACCAAGATGTATGTAGTAAATTCTAGCTCAAAGATTAAGGGATGGCTACTTAAGCCAACAATCAACTATGGAAGACTGACTTGGTAGCCTTTATGTTCAGCCTTTTTCTGCACATGCTAGTAGTGAACAAAGTTTCTGATTTGGAAGATTTCCATCTATCTTATGTCTTCAATCAATCTTTGCCAACTCCTCTTCAGCACTGTTCCACTGATCATCTCACCCCCTCCATCTCAGCCTCAATTTCTCCTAACCAAAAATTAACCACCACCTCCCCAAGTAACCCTTCCCTCGACTCTCATACTCACTTCTCAACCTTTTACAGCCCAACTTCTAGCATGACTTGTATACACTCAGTGTACAACCCATGTTACATACTCATGCATACTACTGATGCTCCATCTCCTCCAATATGGCTTTCTTCTCTATCACTACAATGAAACTCCTCTCTTCAAGGTCAATGAAAATTTCCAGTGGCTTCTTCTCCATCTTCAGCCCTCTCTGCTGCATGTGACATTGTTTTCTTCCTCCTTCCCTCCCCCCACTTCAATACTATCTGTCCCCTTCCGTGTTATTGCACTTTTGGTTGCCCTACCCTAACATCTCAGGGCCTTTTCCTTGTTTCCTTTCCTTCTCCTAACCACTAAAGTGGAGATTTTAATCAAGATTGTCCTCAGCCCTCTTATTCTTTCATACTCTTTTGCTTGGCAATCTCATTCATTGCTATCATGTCAATTATCACCATTATTCAGGTATACTTCCAAAATCTGTATCCTGACCTCTACCATCTGCTCTCGTTTTACATGTCCAACTGTTTTCTAGGTACCTGCCCCCCCCTTTAATACCTTAAACTCAATATACCCAAAATTGAATTCATTAATTTTTTCCAAAACGTATACTTTCACCTAACTTCCCCACTTGCCATTTTCTTTTCCCTCTCACTCACCTCTCCACTGTCCTCCTCCCTACAACAGGCAGCTACAGCCTAATTCTGCCTCTGAAATCTATTACATCCCATCCTGTGCTTTCCATTCCTACTTCTACCAACCTAGTTGAAGCCATCATCATCTCTTCTCTGAGCCTATTAGGTCATACTTATATAACTTCATAAAAACCATTAGTCCAAGTATTATCCCCATTTTAACAAATGTCGAAAGAGGCTCTGAGATTAAGTGACTTTCCCTAGGTCACAAAGAATTAATCAGAATACATCAGAGACTTAAACTTGGGTATTGATTCCAAATTCCATATGCATTTACCATTGGTACCCCCGAATGTTCTCTATCTGATCCTTAACATATTTCCCACCATATACCTTGGGTCACAAAACTCTCATACTGAAAAAAATCTTTAGTAGTTTATCATTACCTACTGATTAAAACACAAACTTCTTAGTCTAGCATTCAATGCCTCTCATTATCTGGAGTTAACCTATCTTTCTAGTCACATTTCATAGGACTTCCCTTTGCATAGACTTTACACAGCAGCTGAACTAGACAACTCTACCCTTCCCCTGCCTTTTTTTTTGCCTCATTTGACCCTCTCTGTCTTCTGGCTTTTAGGATGCCAACTCCCATACGTGGTTAAGTTCTCTTCTTCCAAGGCCCAGTTCAATTCAATAAAGAAAGGATATTATTTTTATCAGTTGTTGAAAAAACTACAGGAATCCTAAAAAGTTATAAATTTAATGGGTGAAAGACAGCAAAAACATCCTTAAATATATTCAAGTGATTTGTAACAGGAAAAAGGATTAAATAGAGTAGAACTTAAATAATTAGGCCCTGAATCCTAAAAAAATTCACTGGGAACACCTGGATTACATAAACCCCATTCACTTGTTTTAAAAATTGTTGGGGGAAATGTTACTGGGAGGCTAATTTATAAAGAAGGGTTCTTTCCATTATGTCTTCTGTAGATTGAAGTTGAGAGATTTTTTTTTTATATTCCCTAGAATTAGAAGATTAGTTCTAAGGTAAATCTAACATAGTGCAATGTCATGAAGACAAACCAGAAAATGTTTAATATGACTTTTCCCCTGCAGCTTACCTTGATAAGGTACCTGGTAATATCCCTCCCAGCAATATCCAGTCTTCTGGTAAGGTGAGGAAGAGAAAAGCCTTCATATACTGGACATATATGAGTTACACCATCACCAGAGTCCACAACAACACCCGTCAATAAACCTAGGCAAGAGAAATAGCATATGAAATAAAAGGAAAAAACAGAAAAGTTGTAGCCAGCAAATTTTTAAATATTAGTAAAGAATGTTAAAAAAAAAAAAGGAAGAAGAATATCATCCAGGACTTCTATCAGCTGGGAAGCTATAGAAACAAACACCTCTCATGTCTACAACACAAAACTACTACACAACTGAAGTACAGATTTTCTTTTGGACTGTCCTGGCAAAGAGGTTAAAATTGTATTTGACAGCCTGGACTAAATGGAAAAATAAAATCATTCGCTAAAATTTAAAATGGAGAAAAAGCAGAAAGCTTCAAAAATCCATGAAAAGAATAGTAATTATAGCTAGTGTACATTACTTTAGAGTTTGCAAAGGACTCTACTGTACTTATATTATCTATTTGATAATCACAACTATCTTGTGAGGTAGATACTATAGTTAATTCCACTTTACAGAAGAGGAAACTGAAGGTCAAGAGATGTTAAGTAATTTGCCTAAGGTCACATAGCTAAGTAGATATCTAAGGCACGATTCAAACTAAGTTCTTCCTGACTCCTAGTCTAGAATGCTAGACACCATGCCACCACTGGACGATCATTTCTTGTGTTTTTTGTTTTTGTTTTGTTTTTTGACAATTATTTCAAGAAATAAATTTGAAAATTATGATAGGGGCAGTTCTGAATAATAATGAGACTAATGGAAACTATGAGAAAACCTAAACCTCGAATGTCCCAAGCACTGAGACTGCCGACTATCCTCTATTACTTGACCATCTATACTCCACTGGCCCCCCTAATGCCACATTGTCCTGGTTCTCATCTTAATTTTCTGACTGGTCTTTCTTTTGCCTCTTCTTTCTCCCTCATAATATAGGCATTCATTTCTTAAGGCCCCATTCTTGGCCCTTTCATCTTCTCTATGTTCTCCCTTGCTGATCTCATTTATTCCCAAGGTTTAAACAACAGTAGATTTGAAATCACCCCCAAATTCAGGTGCCTCCTCTACCTGCTTACTTTCTGTGTCATCTTCTACCAGTCACCCCTCCCCCTTCCTCTCCCCCTGCCACAACCTGGGCATCTGGACTAGATGAACAGCAAGGTCCTTTCCAGCACCAAATTTCACAATTGCAATTTCCACTTGAATGTCACTCCCTCCATACAATTCATTTCGAGCTTGATAGCTCTAAAATCAGAACTTACCCTTCTAGATAAATCCTGAACTTACCTTTTCTATATAAATACTGCCTCTCCTTCCTGAGTATTCTCTCAGTAACCCAAACTTGTAACTTGAGTGACCTTTGACTGCCTTTTCTTTTGATTTTAGGCTGAACTATCTCACATCCAAACCCTCTTTTCCATTTCTACTGTATCACCACCCAATGAAGGTCTTTATTTTGCCCCTCTACCAGCAATCCCAATCCAAAGTCTCCTCCCACCAAGACCACCCTACATATCACTGCCAGATTGGTCCCTCAGTAAAACAAAAACAGACTTGCTGGACTAGCAACTATGAGGTTGCAAGGAAAGCATTTTGTAAACTTTACAGTGCTAGATAAAATCAAGTAGTATTTGCCTACTACAACTCATCAAATACATCAAATACATTAGGCATTTAATGTTTATTAAACAAACACCTAGAACAGTCCTTATAAGCAAAATAAAAATCTTGAGTTCAATCAATTTTTAGTAATTAAAATTCTACCTCACATTCCCTAGACATCTGGTGAGATTAATAGAAGAAAAAAAGATTTTACTGGTTACTGTGAAAATAAGTCTCAGTCTTTTTTGCATAATCATTGATTTAAAACTCTCAAATATTTAAAAATATAATACTGCTGTGAGAGAACAGCATTTTTATTATAAAAGATTTCCTGGTGATAATGAGACCACATGAAGTGATAAAAACTAATGAATTTGGGTCAAGAACTACTGTAATTAACCAGAACTATATTTATTATCCTTCACTTAAAAAAAAAAAAGTCTTGGGGGCAGCTAGGTGGCGCAGCGGATAGAGCACTGGCCCTGAAGTCAGGAGGACCTGAGTTCAAATCCAGCCTCAGACCAAACACTTGACACTTACTAGCTGTGTGACCCTGGGCAAGTCACTTAACTCTAATTGCCTTTAAAAAAAAAAAAAGAATCTGACGTAACTAAAATGACTAAGTAACACTACTACCAACAATAAAAAAAGTCTTCAAAGTGTTACAAATTATTGTTATACGTTTTGGAGACAATACCTATTATCACTAGATAATGTCTAGGAAAGGGCAGCTAGGTGCCATAGCGGATAGAGCTCTGGACCTGAAAGTCAGGAAGACTTCTCTTCCTTAGTTCAAATGTGGCCTTGGACACTTCCTAGCTGTGTGACCTTGGGCAAGTCACTTAACCCTGCCTGCCTCAGTTTTCTCATATATAAAATGCGCTGGAGAAGGAAATGGCAAACCACTACAGTATCTTTGCCAAGAAAACCCCAAACTGGGTTACAAAGAGTTGGACATGACTGAAACAACTCAACAATAACAAAAATGTTTGGGAAGCAAGAGCGTAAATTAGCAAATTCATGTTCTTTTCATATTCCATTATAAAATGGTAATAATAATTCATCAGCTTCAGTAAAAGTCTAGATTACAGTAGCAACTATATGAAGTTAAGTCATCCTAAAGCCTTCCTGTGAAATTTTAAAAGATCTTCATGCTTATATGAATAAGTACTAAAAAAGGCAAGATATTGTAAAACAAATTATTAGCCTTAAAATAAAAGTATAAACAAGACTAAGAGATTTTAAAATGGTTTTTCAAAAAAATTGATATTTGATCCTTACTTGCCTTGTAGATACACGCTAATTTTAAATAAAACACCTTTAGGGAACCATTTAGATTTATGTATTTTAAACAGCTTGTATAATTATTTCTCGGGGGGGGAGGCAATCAGGGTTAAGTGACTTAGCCCAGGGTCACACAGCTAGTGTCAAGTGTCTGATGTTGGATTTGAATTCAGGTCCTCTTGACTCCAGGACCAGTCTCTGGTATCCACTGCGCCACCCAGCCACCCCGGCTGTGTAATTGTAATGACCAAAGTTTGGTCCAAAGGAAAAAGTGAGAAAAGGCACCTCCTTCATCTTGTTGGAGAGGTAACACTACATGAGAATAGAATGTTTCGTAGGTTGTCAGATACAGGCAATGGGTTGATTAGCTGGTCTGGCTAAACTTTTTAAGCTTTAAAAAAATTTTAAAATAGATGGTTTGCTAAAAGTAGGGGCTAGGGGAGAAGTCATATCAACATTTATAAAGGGCTTACTATGTGTCAGGCACTATGCCAAGCGCTAGGGATACAAAAACAGGCAAAAAACAGTACCTGCTCACAGGGAGGTAACAGTCTAATAGGGGAGACAACATGCAAATGACGATGTACTGCTAAGATAGATACTGAATAAACTGGAGGGTAATTTCAGAGGGAAGGCATGTAGATCAAGAGAGACTGGGAAAAGCTTCTTGCAGACGGTGAAACTATAGCTTAGATTGGAAGGAAAAGAGGTGAACTGGGAGAGCCAATGAAAACATTCAGAGTCAGAGATAGCGTCAAGTTCAAGGGACAGCAAGGATTCCAGTATTACTGGATCACACAGTAAGTTATAAGAGAGAAGACTAAAATGTAAAAAGGCTGAAAACATAGGAAGCAACCAGGTTATGAAGGGCTATAAAAGCTAAACAGAGGATGTTATGTTTTATGCTGGGGCTGATAGAGAGACACTAATGGGGAGCTTACTGAAGACAGAGGAACAGCAACAGAGTCAAATCTATGTGTCAGGAAGATTAACCGGAAAGCAGAGAAAAGGATGGACTGGAATAAGAAGAGACTGGAGGCAGGAAGATCAATAAGAAAACTCTTACAGTAGGCATGAGGTGATGAGGGCCAGTCTGGCAGCAATGTCAGAGGAGAGAAGAGGGCATAGAGAAGAGATGCTGCAAAGGCAGAAATAACATGAGTTGACAACTGATAAGATATTGGGGGGGCAGGGGAGGAGAAGAGAGGAAAAGCTGAAAGATGACACCTTGGCTGTCAGCCTGGGAGGAGGGTGGTAGTACCCTTGACAGTAATAAGGAAGTTAAGAAGCAAGAAGGGTTTGGGGGGAAAAGATGAGTTCAGTTTTGGACATGCTGAATTTAAGATGTCTGTGGGACATCCAGTTCTACAGGCAGTTGGAGACCTAAGACTGAAAGATCCAAAGAGAGGGTAGACATGTACAAATACATCAGGAGAATCAGCTACACAGAGATGATAGTTAAATCCAGGGGAGCTGATGTGATCACCAAGATAAAAAGTAGAGAGGGAAGGGCCCAGGACAGAGCTGTGGGTGATACCCACTGTGAGATGGAGATGGATGGGGAACCAGCAAGGGAAACTGAGAAGGTGTAGTCTTACAAGTAGGAGAAGAAACAGGGAAAGAGCAGTGCCAGAAAAGCCTAGAGAGAAGTTTCAAAGAAAAGAGGGTAATAATGTAAAAAGTACAAGAGGTCAAGAAGGATGAGGATAAAGAAAAGGCCATAAGATTTGGCAATTAAGAGATCATTACTAACTCTGTAGAGAACAGTTTCAGCTGATTCAAAGTAGGAAGCCAGACTATAGAGTTAAGAACTAAGTGAGAGGAAAAGAAATGGAGGCATCTACCATAGACAGCCTTCTCAAATAGTTTGACTACAAAAGGAAGGAGAGATATAGGATATATATAGCTAGTGGGGATAGATGAATCAAATGAGGGTTTTTTGAGAATAGGGAGACATAAGCATGTCTGTAGCCAGTACACAGGAAGTAAGTGGCTGAAAATTATTGAGAAGGAATAGAAACAGAGACAGCAATCTGCTTCAGAAGACAATATGGGGGGAAAAAACCTTGTGCATATAACGGGTTTTACCTTTGCAAGAAAGGCAACCTCTTTATGTTAAACAGGGATAATGGGGAGATAGCTGTAGACATCATCTCAACGACATGAGATAAAGAACAAGCAGGAAGAGGGAGCTCTGTGAATGGCCTCAGTTTTTTCAGTGAAATAAGAGAGAAGGTTCACAGATGAGAGGGTAGAGCAAGGGGGAGCCACGGGAGATTTGAGGAGGGATGAAAAGTTTTGGACAAAACAGTTGTAATGAGTTGGATAATGAATTGATTAGTGACCAATGAAAAAGGATTGCCTTGCCATAAGACAAGGGGGCAAGGGACTCAAGATAAGAGGACAATGTAGAGCTTAACTGCTTCACCAAGGGAATGGAAGAGAATATAACTAATCCAAGAATGACAGCCTAGGAAAGGACTGAGAAGTGGCAGGGTTAGGGGTCATGGAGGGGACAATAACAGGGCCTGACGTTTCAGAGTTCACGAACACAGACGTGGAACATTTTTGAGTGATGGCAAGATCAAAGATATGATCATGTGCATGTGGCTGTATTGGGATTGAGAAGTGGGTATAGGAAACAAGTAAGCTGAGGAACTGAGAGGTTAGGGTATATCAATATGTATGCTGAAGTCCCTTAGTATAAGGACAAGAATTTGGGAAGAAAGGAAGACTGTGAACCAGTCAGTGAATTTATTGAGGGAGGAAGGAGTATACTAGAGGTCATTAGACAGCAGCCACCAGAATCCTGATAAATAGGGACTGAATGAGCCTCAGAGGAAGACAGGTTACTAAATGATGGTAGTAGAGGGAGGGCACCCCCACTATGACCAGTGAGTAAAAGTATAACCAGTTCTGGAAAGGGTGGCCAAAGAATCTGTGTCACTAGGAAGAAGCCAGGTCTCAGCAAATACAAGAAGACAAAGGAACAAAAGAAAAGAAAAGGAAAAGGATTAAAAAGTTTGTTACCAATGGGATGGGCATTTCAGAAAGCACAGCAGAAGGTTTGAGTAGCTTCTGCATAGGACAATGGGGAAGGGGGAAGGGGCGGGAAGTGATTGAGAATAGGAATATTAGGCGGATAGAGAATGGGATTTAAATAATAACAACTGGGGTTTCAGAATCATAGGAATAGAGTGGGTATGACAGATGACAGGGTGAAAGTATGTTGATCAATGGGGCAGCTAGGTGGTGCAGTGGATAGAGCTCCAGCCTTGAAGTCAGGAGGACCTGAGTTCAAATCCAGCCTCAGCCACGTAACACTAATGGTGTGACTCCAGGCAGGTCATGTAACCCCAATTGCCTCACCCCCCCCCAAAATCAAACACCAAAACTTGGATTTCAATTGGCTTTCTTCAAACACTAGTAGCTGAAAATTGTCTTTAATCTGAAATAAATAAATCAAAACTTAATTTCCAGTTAGCATAGAAATGCCCTGAATATATTTATGTGCCAACTGCAGGGGCAGTTTTTAATAGGAGAAGCAATGCAAGCTTTCAAATACTGATGCTGTCCCAGTTTCCTATTTTATGCTCTATGAAAGTAAGCATCATTATAAAAATCATCATTTCTCCTTTTAATCATAACCCTATTATTAAATTCAATTCAAATATTTATTGAGTTCCTACTATATGCAAGATATTATACTGGATGCTGGAGACAAAAACAAAAAATAATAGGAAAAGACAAGTATACAAGTAACCATACTACCAGGCAAAATGAATTAAGTGGGAAGGAGGTGCTATCAAAAAGCATTAACTACTATTAAGTACTTACTATGGGTCAAGCACTGTATCAAGATCAAGGATTCAAAGCAAGGCAAGAACACTCCCTGTGTTCAAAGAGCTCACAATAGGAGAAACATTCAAGTAATTGTTCATATGAGATATATACATAACAGGGCAGCTAG
This sequence comes from Phascolarctos cinereus, assembly GCF_003287225.1. Lineage (NCBI taxonomy): Eukaryota > Metazoa > Chordata > Mammalia > Diprotodontia > Phascolarctidae > Phascolarctos > Phascolarctos cinereus. Next base: position 115,024,797 of record NW_027555625.1, on the reverse strand, counting down.
GTGGCGCGATAGAGCACTGGCCCTACAGTCAGGAAAACCTGAGTTCAAATCTGACTGCAGACACTTGACACTTCCTAGCTGTGCGACCCTGGGCAAGTCATTTAACCCCACTGCCTAACCAAGAAAAAAAAAAGATATATACATCAAAAATGGAAGGTAATCTCAGATGGAAGGCACTAGTGGGAGGTGGGGGGAGACACCAAGAGTGGGAAGAAGGAGACATGAAGAAAGACTTCCTACATGAGGTGGGATTTAAACTGAGTCTTCAAGGAAGCCAGGAGGCAGAAGTGAAGAGAGCACTCTAAACATGGGGACTGTCAACAAAAAAGCATGGAGTCAGGAGACAGGGTATTCTGTGAACTAATAGCAAGGAGGGCAATGTTGATAGACTATAGAGTATGTAGAGAGAAGTAAAGTGTAAGAAGACTGAAAAGAGATTTTCTATTTGATCTTAGAAGCAACAGAAGCCTCTGGAGTTTATTTCTTAGGAGGGTAACACGATCAGAACTTTGCTTCTTAGGAAAATCACTTTGGAATTCAACTGGTAGTGGATGTGGGAGTGGAGAAAGGAAGCCAGAGAGCCCTGAGAGCAGCCCACAGATGTAGACACCAGAGGCCTAGTCACCATCACACCTGCTGCTGCAGCAAACCCCAGTCACCATCACTGCAATAATGAGCAGCCCCCATCACTGGAAGCAAGGGAGGTCCTGGCAACCTCCTATCAGCAGTGCCCACTGTCAGGGACAAGAAAGTCACTGCAATGAAGGTTTGGGAACAATAAAATGGTTCAATGTAAGAAATGGCCATGGTTCTATCAAAAGGAATGACACCAAGAAAGATATATTCGTACACCAGATTGCCATAAAGAATAATAATACCAGGAAGTATCTTCACAGTGTAGAACATGGACAGACTGTGGAGTTGGAATGCTGAAGGAGAAAGGGTGTGGAGGAACACTGGTGGTGTTCCAGTGCAAGGCAATAAATATGCAGCCAACCATAAGCATTATAGGTATTATCCATGTTGTAGGGGTCTCCCAAGGAACTACCAGCAGGATACCAGAACAGTGACTGTGTGGAGATGAATGAGGGACCAGGGAGTGCTCCAGAAGACCAGCTCCGAGAACATGCAGACACCCTACAGGCATCAACCACAGTACTCCAACTGTGCTGTGTAGGAAGAAGCGATGGAGGGTGCTGACAATCAGAATGCAGGAGAAAAAGGCAGACCAGTGAGACAGAATATATATTGCAGCTGTAGATCACAATTCTACAGGGGCCCTCCTCCTCAAAGACAGCCTAGAGAGGAAAGTAATAAAGAAGACAAAGAGAATCACGGAGATATGATCCAGGGTCAGCAGCCAACTCAACATCAGTACCACTATAACTCCAATTACCAGCACAGATTCCCAGAGAACCCTAAACCACAAGATGACAGAGACAAAAGCAGCCAAACCACCAGCCTTGTATATATCCACTCCAGCATCTGAGAAGGGTGACGAGGAGTAAATGCCAGCTTACAATCTCTACCATCACCTGGTTCAGGCATTATACAAGGAGAAAGAAAATCATATTCTAGCAATAAGAAATAAAAGATCTGGAATGGATGACCTAAGTGCTTGCTTTTTGCTGTTGACCAGATAACTAGAACTCCCTGAATTATCTATGTAGCACAGGGTTTTTATTATTTTTACCTAAAGAGGTTTATTTTTGGGAATGTCAAACATTTTTTAAAAACTTAAATTTTCTCAATATACCTTTAAGGGTTTTAAAATTATTTCATATGTGGTCAAGTTGAGATTTTTAAGAATCTCATTTTTGATTTTGTATAAAAGTACACCTAATTTAAAAAAAAATCCAAGCACTTCTTAATAAACATCTTTAAATTAAAAAAAATCACTTTGGCAGCTGAATGGAGGAAGAATTGGAGTATGGAGAAACCTGAGGGAGAGCAATCAGATTTATAATTGTAATCCATTGTATTACTTTGTAAGATAGGCTAAGCATGAAGTGATGAGGGTCTGAACTAGGGTGGTGGCTGTGTGAGTTGAGAGAAGGTGACACATACAAGAGATGTGTGAAGATGGAAAGGATATGACTTAGCAACAGACTGGATTATGTGGACTAAATACAAGAGAAGAGGCTAGGATGACACTGATGCTGTGAATTTGGGTGACCAGATGGTGGCACGCTCATCAATAAAGTATGGAAGAGGAGAGGTGGAGGAAGGAAAATAATGAGTTCTGTTTTGGATATGTTGAATTTGCGATGCCCACAGAACATCCAATTTGAGATGTTCAAAAGGTGCATAACTTAATAGTTCAGTAGAGAGATTAGGGCTGGATATAAAGACGTGGGAATCCTTTATACAGAGATGATAAATGACCTCATGGGAGTTACTAAGATCTCTAAATGAGACTCCGAGGAGAGAAGAAAACAGGGCCCAGGACAGAGCTTTGGGGAACATGTATAGTTAGTGAGCATTACCTAGATGATAATCTAGCAAAGGAAACTGAGAAGTGATAAGATAGATAGGGAGAGAACTAAGATATAGCAGTGTCAAAAATGTAGGGTTCTAGAGAGCATAATCTGCTGGAAAAGACAGATGGCATGGGGTCAAGGGTGACAGTAGAGAGGTTTTCTCAGGTTGAAGAGCTACCTCTTTACATGAGATGGGGTGAAGGAGGAGATGGTACGGGAAAATATCTGAGTGATCTGAAATAAGGAGGGCAAAAGGAAGACCTCTCAACCAATGGCTCCAATTTTTTCAGTGTAGTATTATGAAATAAGGTTCTCGACCAAGGGGTAGGGGTGGACATGGGGGGGTCGGGTATGGAGGTGGAGAAAGGAAGTTTGCTACAGGAGACTTAAGAAGGAATAAAAGGCTTTGTTTCCCAAAACCAATTGTCTCCAAGTCTGTCTTTCACATTTGTCTTTGCTTTTCCATTTTTATCACTTTAAATTCAGATCCTTATTTATATCTGCATACCTGGCCTTCAAATTCCAGATGTGACATTTCCTTTCTCCTTCTCCCCCTGTAAACTGTGCCACATTTAAATAATTTGATGACTCTGTGAATACTCACTTTTCCACTGGTACAGATCACAGCTGCTCCACACTTTTCACCCTGTCCAATTTTTCAGGCTACTTTCATCTCCCTAAATGATCATTTCTCTATGCAAAAACTTTCAACAGCTTCCACTGCATACAGGATAAAATCCAAACTCTTTGCACTTAAACTAAAGTCATGGTTTAGCTCCAATGTACTTTTCCAACCTTTATTTCCTAACTACCCCTTAATACCTTTTTCTCATTGTTGAATTAATGAATCTGATCACATACTATCTCCAAGTTCACCCAACAATATGCTTTTGTAAGACACAGCTACCCACACTGAAAGGTACTATCTGTAACCATGAGGCAGAAGAATATCACTTCCTGGAACTGAAATGACAGTCATTATTGGACTTTATACTAAAATCTGCTAGCATCATTAAACTTTCTTAGATTAAATTTTTCAAAAGTGTTATTAAAAATAACTAAAGATAGCCAACTAGAGGAAAATAAAGTTACGAACACTGGAAATATTTTTTACAAAAACTAAGGTTTTTATTCAAAGATGATATTCATAATATCAAAAATTTTCAAAATTCCTTTTAATAGATGCTGGCTTATAGCTATAAACTGAATGTTCATTCACTCTTTTCTACTCAGAGAGAGAAAAAAGGTCAAGGTAAAAAAAATATTTTTAAAAAATAATCAGAGAATCTTAAAAATTTGAAGGAAAATCAGAAGTCTAAACTCAACCTGAGGTATAACTCTTTTCTACTGAAAGACTCCCCCTGACTCCCTCCAAATAATGGGGGAACTCACTATGCCACAGGAAATGTGATATTCCATTTTTTAACACTTTAGTAACTAAACTGCATTGCCTTTGAGATTAAAACTGGAAGGAACCTTAGAAGTCATCAAGTCCAATTCTATATCATTTATAGATGAGGAAACTGAGGCTCAGAAAGGTTAAGTGACTTGTCTAGGTTACATGGCCAATGAGAGGTCTGAGGCAGATTCAAACTCAAGTCTTCCAGACAGTAAATCCAATACTGTATCCACTAAATCAGGGTCCTAGTTTCGTCCTATGAGGCAAAAAGAAAGTTATCTGGATTCCACATGAGAACCCTTCAGAAACTCCAAGGTGATGATTATGGTTTCCTCTTCTTCAGGTTAATATTGTGAGTTCTTTCAACTAATCCTTGCAAGTAACATTGGGTCCCTCTAACATTCTGGTCACTCTTATCTGGACCAACTTATGATTTCCTTCCTTCAATGTAGCACCTAGAATGGGCCACAATAGTTCAAATATGATTGGATCAATGCAGAGTACAATGAAACTAAAAAGTCCTTGTTCTGGACACTACATATTCTTTTATTAACTGGGCTTAATTTCAAATTCACTTTTTTGACTGCCATGTAACATTGATGACTTACACTGCACTAGCAGTCCATCGTAAATACCAGTCTTCTTTATATTAAGTAATTTCTAGGCATGTTTCTCCCAACCTTTGCTTACATAATTGATTTCTTTGAATCCAAGTATAAGATTTCACATTTATTCCTACTGAATGTCACTTTAATATTAAGCTCATTGTTCCAGCCTGTTAAGACATTTCTGGATTCAAATTCTATTATCTCACATACTTGCTATTCCTCCCCCAGTTCTGAGATTACAAGGTTAATAACAATAACTCTGTCTTCATCCAATTAATAATATTTCTGAAAAATTCTTAATTCTAAAAGTCAGATTTTAAAAATCAATTTTAATATAGCAACTGAAAAGCACGTCATTTACAAATGGAGTATCTCAGGGACCTCTCCATCCATAGATAATAATTTTTCCATTTCAACTCAACATAGGAAATCCTCTAGGACGTGGCAAATACCTTTGGCAAGTTTTGTACCCTGATATATGGCTAACGTTTTAATAAACAGTAAGTTAAACAAAGTTTTTTATTACACCTTTCAATCTTGTATGATTCTTGTTGTATTCTGACAAATGCATGTGGGATACCATGTTAAGAAAACTCTAGTATTTTCTTCTCCCAAACCAAATGTTTGATTTAAAACAAACAAAAAAACCCCACCACAAATAGCAACTGCCACGAAATCTTATATTCTCTCTACCTTACAGGCAATTGTTTGACTGAAAACATGTATTCTGATAAAAAATACAATTTGTAAAAAAGCCTTTTACTGACCACCCAGTTGCTCCTCAAAATAAAAGCTCATTAAAAAACCAACACAATATTCTTTTAGTGGTGATGTATAGCTATAAAGCATGGAACATCATAGTCTCCAGAATTAAAACTGAAGATCACTCAAAAGGCAAAAGATAAGTATCTGGTATCTGGCTATATCCTTATCACTTGTTACAGCACCTGGTACAAAGTAAGCACTTAAAAGTGCATTTTCATTCATTCAATTCTTAGTGATCATGAGTTCTAAAACCATGGTCACGATTTTAATGAAATACTTTAATAACCATAAATTGCACAAAAGAAGTTAGGTAAAGAGACACATCAGAGAGATGTATACTGGACAGTCTGTGGTGCTCCTTTGTATTTATATTTGTAATATATATATTATTTATGTCACCAGATTTAAAAGAAGGCTTTTAGTATGTGAGGTGGGTCCCCTGAGGATTTACGGGAGGATGTTGTATTCCCATGGATTCAAGTGGCAATTGTAGATGACATTCAAATTAATTAATGAGATTCAAGTAGTCATTGACTTATCTCTACAATGTTTTTCATTTCTCTAAGAAAAAAATATTTTTCAATATGCTTCAAAACTTGCTGAAATCCTCTAAAGCAAATATTTGTGTATTTATGTGCACAGCAGCAAAGCAAATAGCTTAAAAATTCTACTATATTTAACTTCATCATGACTAGGGGTTGATTTAATTAAGATTTTTCATATATGACAGTAGATGATTATCACAAAATTTGTATTTTAAAAAAGGTTCAGGAATGTAAACAACCAAGGCAGAAAAGAACACTAGCCAAGTATTTAAAAGTCTTTGTTGCATAAAACACCAAGAGCAGAAACACTACAGCAGGTGCAGGCCTTGGTTTATTCAAATCAGCATATGTTCAAAATACATCTTGAAATGTTAAATATCTATTACAAACTATTCTAATTTTTCCTTTTCAGTCCATTATAAAATTACCACCCGTGATCACCTAAATACCTGCTGTACCTACATTTCTACTTGTGTCACTTCTCAGGGTAAGAAATTCTGTATGTTTACTGCCTGTAGTATCATAATTTTAGGATAAATACAAAGAAAATATTACTAGCCTAAAAAACTGTTTCCTTAGTTCAGCAGTATTTAGTAAGTCGGTTTGTGTTTATCTAAACCAGACCTTTTACTGTTTAGTAAAAGGTAATTTTGGGAATTCAAAGTCCATAACAGACTGATTTTCCCAAATTATTTCAGAGATTTAAAATCTGCAGTATTGAAAAAACATTTAGAGCATACACAACAGATGATCTAGCTGAAAAAGAATGTGTTTTCCTTGAATAAGCTAACATACAGTTGAAAAATTGATAAATAGTTCCCTGATAGTTAAGTTTCACCTACCTTGAGCATACAAAGTAAGAACAGCCTGGATTGCTACATACACACCAGAAAACTGGTAAGTCTCAAACATGACCTAAAAAGAAATTAAAAGTATCCATGACTACAAGAAAAACCTTAGAAAGTTAATCGACCTTCATTGTGTATTATTCATTTACTGATTAGTTCTCTCTTAATAAATGTTGCAGAAAACCAACACTATATAATTTGGCCCATGTTCAACACAAGTCTTGCCTTTCCAGCTCTAATCAGTTTGTGCTCTCACTACTTACATAATCACACATTCCTCTAGTTTGATGATAGTTTTGTGAAATTCATTGAATCACATCACCAATTTAACAAAATAATACAAATGAAAGATTCTGAGCATTTCAGTTATTTAGCAATTATAATAAAATGAAAGACTTCTATTTAAGATTAAGACTACCTTAATCAATGCTTTCTGTGGGAAATAAATTTCAATTCAAATTGTAGAATACCAGAGAAGCTCATTGTTTTGTATTGGTAATAATTTAGAAAAGAAAAAAGGACATTATGAGACAAAGAACTAAAAATGTATATAGTCAAGTGAGAGTGGGCAAAAATTAGAACTGCCTTGCTATGGAGCAATCCAGCTAGGTTAGGACACTCTGCCCACCTATCTGAACAGCATGCCAGCTGGGTAGCCAATGGGAAATGGACTGCTTTAGCAGGCAGATTCCTTCATAACCTTGGGTGGATCAGAGTTGTGACTCCTGGGTCACAGGGAACCTGTGACATTCAAAGGCCTCAAATCTAATCCAACTGTGAACACTTACTCATGATTTCTGATTATGCACACTATTATTCTCCATGAACTGAAAAAAAGAGTTGAGGAAAATCTATACCTTTAAGTTTTAAAAAAATCTGAATAATGTTCATAACATAAAAAAGCAGTTTATAAAATTTAAGGCTTATTGACACCAAATATAATAAAGCAATTATATTAATGACACACTTTGGCAAGCATTCCATCCCACCATCATCTTCTTTTTTTGTTTTGTTTTGTTTTTTTGGAGGCAATTGGGGTTAAGTGACTTGCTCGGGGTCACAGGGATAGTAAGTGTCAAGTGTCTGGTCTGAGACCTGATTTGAACTCAGGTCCCCCTGACTCCAGAGCCAGTGTTCTATCCACTGTGCCACCTACCTTCCCCATCATCATCTTTTTTCTTAGGCAACCAGAGTTAAGTGACTTGCCCAGCATCACACAGCTAGTAAGTGTCTGAGGACTCATTTGAAGTCAGGTCGTTCTGACTCCAGCCAGAACGGGTGCTCTATCCACTGCTACCTAGCTGCTTCTCTGTCATCCTCTTTTTTTGTTGTTGTTTGTTTTCGTTAGGCAATGGGGTTAAGTGATTTGCCCAGGGTCACACAGCTAGTAAGTGTTATATGTTTGAGGCCACATTTGAACTCAGGTCCTTCTGACTCTAGGACCAGGGCTCTAGCCACCGTGCCACCTAGCTGCCCCTATCATCCTCTTTTTAAGAAAGACTTAAAAAGCTTTTAGGAGCTAATGACTTGCCCTCCTGAAAGTTTTCTGTCTCTTGCACTGAGTCAAGTTACCAATTCCTATTATTATTAGTAAGATCACTAAAGTTTTTTGGAGTAGTAAAAAGCACCTTCCATAAGCCTGTTTCTTTATCTGTAAAAGGAGAGTACTTATACCATTTACACATTACAGGGTTGTGAAGAGGAAAGTCTGCAAACCTCAAAATGCTATATAAATGACTTTATTATTATTACTCTTGTTATTATTAACAGGACAATTCTTTGGATGATAAGTTTAAAATTAGACTTTGCCAGTTATAGCCAAATTTATATTCAAAAGCACAGAATCCAAAAACTAAAATGGTAAATCCAAAAAAAAACCATAAGCAATATCTGTAAGTTCTGCTAGGTTGGGAACCATGTCTTAATTATCTCTGTATCTGGTCTTGTATGTAACACAGTACTTGGTACACATCCAGTGCTTAGTAAATGGTAGTTGAATGAAATTAGTTCTTAAAACTATAGCTCAATATGTAAACTCCTACTTTTTAAACCTTTAACTTAAATGCTAGCCATCTCCCAGAAAATAACATCTCCCTACTCAAGACTCTTTAAAAGAACATTGGTTCACAATTCTGTTAACCTTCAACAAAGGAAGTGTAGCTATGTTTAAATTAGTTTAAGATGCAGTCAACATTGGGCTATTAAGTACAAAGAGAAAAACTGATGTAAAAGCAAAAATCTGAACATCTCAGAGCTAGCCAAAAGTTTAACAACAAGTCAAACTTTAATTTTAAATGGCTACATTTAAGAAAAAGTTACTAATTTCATCTATACTCACTGGACTAAGACAAATTTACCTTATACATTATAGCTAACTATTACTAACATTCAACCTAACAAATGTATTCTGACTCAAAATTAGAAGGCCTTGGCTCTAATCTTGGCTTTGCTACCACTGAGCCTGTGAACTTAGCCAAGACTTTGAAGGGCAGTTTGATCTAGTGTAAAAGTAAAGGGTTGAATTAGATTCTCTTTTGGACCTACTTTGGCTCAAAATCTTTCACTAGGTCTCTATGTTTAAAAGGCTACACAAATATAGCAGAATAATCACCCACACTGTTGATGACTTAGACTTTCTTTATTCCTTTTCCCTTTGGTTACTTACCTTTCATGGAAAGTTATTCACATCTTCAAAGTTTGGAGAAGAAGACAACACGAGATTTCTATATTTTTTTTAAATTCTGCAATTCTCTCACAAAAACACGTATATACATAAATCCCATCTTAAATTTACCTCCACAATCTTCTCCCTGTTTTTTGTTGGGTTCATAGGAGGCTCTGTAAGCAAGATTTTACAGTTCCTGGTATCTATGTTAAGTTTTTCTGGTCCAAATGTATAATCCCACAGATGCTTCATATCATCCCAGTTTCGAACTATGCCATTTTCCATAGGATAATTAACTTCTAACATTGATCGCAATTCACTTGCCTCATCACCAACCATAAGATCCTAAAAATCACAATAGGAACATGTTAAGCTATTCAAACTGTTATATACAATGTCTTAGAAAATCACATTTCTGTTATATTTTAAAATACTTAACATGAGTAAGACAATCCCTGATTTACTGCAGTACTTTCAAATAAACACTTTCCCTTAAGTTTTCAGTGTCACATTACACTCTGGCCTTTCAAAAACACTGTGAAAAGTTTCATTTTTGAATGGCAGATTTCAATGTATAACATGGTTTAAAACAATAAATTGATCTTACCTTCTGTTCTTATGATCCCAAAAGAAAGGGTTATTAGCATAAATGAATGCTACATTTTGTTATACTAGAAGGCTTTCTGTGTGCTTTCATCTGTTGCTTTTGATCTAATATCTAAGCAATAAGATGTGTGATAGATTAAGTAAGACATAAAAGGGGAGAAGAGAAACTGATAGAAAAATGCTCAATGCAGACAGCATATTGTGCATACTGTTCTTGTTACAAAAATGGTAATAATAAATACCTGAAGGATACAGAATAGTTAAGCAAAAAAGAGGGACCACAATTTTATATTAGCATAATACATATTTATGGCAATGTATATTTTCCATGTGTTATCACAAAAATAACAAATTTCACAAAACATATCCCTATGCCAGCCCAAAACAGCATTTCAATCTAGAACTGAAAGTTTACAGGTAACTTCCCAAATGAGTATTAAGGGAATTAAATCTTAAGGGAAAAAGCCCCACCTCTTTCAATAAGTATCCCCAGTATGAACAATAATGTAGATCTCAAAAGCATTTCAGAAAAACACAGCATCACACACAAAACCCATTATTTCTACATGTACTCTGCCTCCAATTATATACCAGCTTTAAAATTATCCAACTACAGAATGTTATAATTTGTGGGAAAGAATTACAGAAATAAACTTTTTTTCTCCAATGGTTAATGACAAATTAGGCAATCTCAACAAAATATAAGGAATCAATAACATTGTTTTTTTCTGAAAGTGTCCATCTCTAAAATACTCTTTAAGGAAGAAAAAAGCAACACTACTAAAAACACATTCAGTCTTAAGATTAGGGAGGAGAATCCCATTGAAAAATTAATATTTTCAGCAAATTAGCTGTATAAACAAGAACAATTATCAAGAAAAAGCTGAAAAGGAATTCCAACATATTTATCAGGATACAATAAAGTTACAGTGCTCACCTTATTTATGATTGGCCCTTTCCAAAACTGAAGTATTATAAGTGCTTTAATTGTTTAAACATTTTAATACTTCAGTATCACTCATAAAAGACAAAAAACCAAGAATTAATAAGGGTGTCAGCACCTGAATCCTTAAGGTACTCAACACTCCTATGGAAACTTAATATTAACACATTTTGGTACACATTATTCTGTATTTTATACATTTTAAATGGCTTATTTAGGACAATTAGAAGAAATGTAGAAAAAATGCCAAACTTCTCAGGAGAGCTAGGTTCAGATAGTGGCTCCAACACTGTACGACTATTCTCTAATCATCAGTTTCATCAACTATAAAATAGGAACTACAACACTGGTACTTTCAATTCTATGAAAAAAGCACTTTACAAACCTCAAAGTATTATATAAAAGTATTATTAAGGACAGCATGAATCATTTGTTTTATTACTACTCAGTAAATTAATCATTCTTTAACATTTCATTAATCTAACTCTACGTACAAACTGTATTTCATTCATTTTAGGAAAAGTCTATCCCAATATAATGGTGTGGATTCTCACAATCAAGTCAACATCTTATTTTGAAAATATTTAAGATTAACTGAAAAAAATTTCTGAATGAACAAAATTATCTTTACCATTCATCAGCATATAGGGAAATTTGGAAAGGAAGAAAAGATGCAACAAAAATGTGAATGAATAAATGTAAATTATACGTTAGTTATACTTATCTTTCTATGATGTTTGTTTACCTATGACTGAGATTTTAACATAATACACGATAACATGAAGCACTCTTTCAAAGAGAACCTCAACTTCTTAAAATAAAACCTACTGAGAAAATTATGCCTCCTGCCCTCAGACCTTAGAAACAAGGTGTGAGTTATTACTACTCTCTTGACAGCAGTAGTCTTCACTGGGCACTCAAGCCTAAAACATCACCTGCTGCCTGAAAAGAATTAGAAATTATGGTAACTATCTGAAATGCCTTAGAAAGATGTTAATACATACAACAAGCAGCAAAAATTATATTTTACAAACAGCAGGCAGTGTAAATTCCAATTACCAATAAGAACAATTCTGAAATATGCAACTAAATTAAAGTCATAAGATTCTAGACAATCTGAATTTTGAAAAGAACTTCAAACACTAAATAAAAAGCACACAGAATGTTGTTATACACTCACACTACTCTCTATAAAAATGTTAATAACATTTGACCTGATCTTAATTTGTACCTTTTTAGAGCTTTAATATTAAATTTTGTCACTTATTTTGGGCTAAACCTAGGTATTCCCCAATATTTTTAAACTATGTGATATTTAATAGGAAACTAACATGACAAAGACCAAATGCCTAAAATGCTTTGCACAATTACTACAATCATTCGACATTTATCTTACCACATTTTCATACAACTATCATTCTTAATTTTCAAGTGGAGGGGGAAAAGTTAAAAAGTAGACATTTTAAAGTCTTTAAAAATATTCAGAAATAAAGTTAGCAAATGGATTTTAAAAAATTTTAAATCTCAAGGAAATAGAATAAAAGGATAGAACAAATCTGGGGACAAAGCTGTATGGTTCACATAAAAAGGTTACTGCACAACTGCATTTCTTTGGAAAAATGAAATAACCACTGACTTGAAATTCTTAAGAAGACCCTCTTTTTCTTAGTCACAGGCTTGTGGTTCCTACTATTCCTCACTAGTGATAATAGAAGAAACTCATCAATTTCTCTTCCTTCTTTTCTCTCTGTTTATATTTCACTTGCATATTGAAATTTTACTCAGATACTTTGCAGATCACATAGAGTATAATGAATATATATAGGCTATGATCAAAATGTTTAATTGAAATAGCCATGTCAATTTAACTTATTTACAACCTGAAAATTCTACTAATCCCTTTCACTATGTAATCCTGTATATAATCACTTAAATTCTAATATAATGCACACCACATTCCGTTTTAACTATTAAATTTTTCTACATGGTAGACAAAAAAAAAGTGAAAACCATGTTAGTGATTAGAATGTTTGGTCCTTGGTACATGTCCCATTCAGAAAAAAGCATAAGACTTAAATTAGTTGCCACTAAACTGAAGCAATGAAGGAAAAAAAAGTTTAAAAAAAAATGAATGAATATATTAAAAAAATTATGGCAATATCCCCCCTCCCAAATACTAAGGGACACAAAATAACAGCTACTGGTCCCATAAAGCAAAAGTGGAAAACAAACAGAGCATGGTATAACCTCACTTACCATCTTGTTATTCTACTTCAACAGGTCAAGAAAGGTGAAGAGAGAGAAGGTAGAAGTAAGAGTCAGAAAGGCCTAAATAAAATCCTCACTAAAAATTTTAAACACACAAGCAAGAGAGACAAATTAAGTAGAAGTCAGATGCAGTACTGCTATGATTTTACTGAGTTAATAAATCAGGGCCAAATTAACATGGTCAGTATCATTAACTCTAAAAAAGGAATAGTTGGTTCAGGCACCTTATTTATAAATGGAATTTGCTATTTATGATTTAAATTTCCAATTTCTTTCTGTAGTTAATAACCAAGTTAGCTGAAAAGAATGAAACAGAAAGTATCCATCAAACATAGGAAATTTCAAATTCCAAGCATCCCTCCAAATTCATTAATTAAGGTTAATAACATCTGATTTTCTGAAAGTTATATAAAAAATGAAACAAAAATACTCTCTAGGTACATAGTTCAAAGCTATATTTCTGGTTCTTGCATGAAAGCTTGAATTAGTCATATCCCTTTTGCCACATTTTTCCAACCTAAATTATATGATATTACAGTTTCAAAATGCATGGCAAGTTGAATAGAGTGAGCCAATGGAGAACAGAGTAGGCAAACATTGCGAGGGAAAAACCCCCTTCTGCTAATCATTTTGCATTTATAGCAAAAGTCATGGAGAAAAGGAAGACAGAGCCCATAACCACTCCATGGCCTTAAATGTAAAATGAAACATTTCCTAGAATGAGGGCATGTATGTACAAATATATGAACATGCTATTTGAGGATAAGTTATAACTATACAACATATACTGTTTAAATATGGCAAAGTAGAAATGGCATTCTTTATTTCCAATTAGGCATATCATTGAATAAAAAGGATAATATTAATTTCAGTTTAAAAAAGAAGGCAGCCATATTTTATCACTAACAGTAAATGCTTAACTTCTGTGATCAAAATTATGGCAAAACTGAAATTAAGATTTAATTTTCAAGATGGAATTCAGTCAGAATTAAAGAAAAAAGGCGCTTGGAAAATAAGGCATAACGACAGAATGCTAAAGCTGTAAGGGACTTTAGGTAGAAACTAGTATATCCATTTCTTGTCTCAAACAACTTATTTCTGTTTTAAAATCCACTTTTACTGATTCTATTGTTATAGGTTTCTCTGGTGATTTTTGGTCTTATTTTTAATATAGAGAAGCAAAGTCTGGATTAAAGGCCTTAAATTTTACATGTTATTTAAGATTTTAAAAAAGTATCTGCTAGTACATTTATTCACTGAGCTGGCAAATAACTTAGCAAGAAAACAAATGCCTCCTATATGGAACTGTAAATCTATACTTTACTGTAGACCTCCATCTCCAAAGACTGACTGCATCCTAATCTCTAATTCAAGTGACTTGGTGTTCTAATAGGACCCAGAAGTCTTACAAAAAGACCACATAAATAAGACCTACAACACTGGCCTGTTCATGGACAACTCTCAATTACTGCTCCTGAACTCTAAGGGCCATAACATTCTATATTACTTGCTTCCTATCCCCACTCCAAGATTAAGCTAAATAGTACACCAGAGAACCTTTGGGCAAAAGCCAAATGGAAGACATGCATAGTTTCCTCCTAAGGCAGAATATAGGAGGTCGGTGGTGTTAGCTGAGCAGAAGAACATATAAGATTTACATGGCGCCCAAAGTTTCCACAGCTATACTGTGAAAAAATACAGGATCAGGCCACAAAGCATTGAAAGAAAATGCACAAGTTTCCAAAGAAGCTTTTATATAACAGCAGTTGCCCTATAAAATAGAAAGATAGAAAAAGACCTTTTGAATTTTAAAGAACAAAAGCATTCTAAAAATCACTCTATTGTGCAGCTAGGATTAAAACCCTCAGTAGAATATCAAGCATTATATACAGAACTTAATAGGTATTTTACTCCAAATATATGCTGTAGAGTCACAAAGTAAACAAAATTAGATTTAAACTGACATTAACGCTTCACTTTGCTGATCACTATGTTTTGTTTAACAAATATTGTTATTTCAAGTTGCAGAGATTTCATTCCTGATTTACTTATAAATAAAATATTACCTTGATTTCAATGTTTCCCACTTTGGTGGTTGATCTGATAATAGGTCTTCCAACCAAAGCTGGAAAGATGTGTTCTGGAAAATTAGAGCCTGCATATCCACATTTGACAAACTGAAAGGGAAAAAAGAGTATGTTAAACACAAAATACGTACCACTTCCTAAATCCTTTTTAGAATGACTATTAGACTGTTATTATGAATATCAGAATATTAATAAAACGTTTTTACACACATTACTTCATTTGAATATAGAATGCCACCTTTTAAGAGTGAAACATTACTAAAATATATAGTAACAATAGAACAGAATGGAAACTTTAATTATAATTCTGATTCTTGTAGTACCTTTGGCAAGGTATTCCCCTTCATACTGCGGATCATTATTTATCATTTATTCACACTGTTTGAACCTAGTTTTATGTGGCTAAAAAACTGTCTAACCCAAAAAGCTTACTGTAGAGGTAAGGCTGACCCTTAGAGACGCTCCAGGGAAGCCAGATGGTTGTAAGGAATGTTTAGGTTCCACCCAGTGCTCCTTTTAGGTCCCCCTCAGGTCTTGTTTTGGGTCCGCCCCAAGCTGGTGTTTTGAGTTCCCCCAAAGAGACTTGACTTACTTACTGATATTCATCTCATCTCAAACTGTCCTTCTTTTGGAGACTACCTACTGCCTAAGTGAGACCAATCAGGAAAATGCCCATATGGCTTTTTCTCAATTCTATACGATGTAACTTCACAAAGACTTGAGGAGGGTTCAGTGCAGGCTCTCTCGCGCTCTCTCTCTCTCGCTCTCTCTCTCTCTCTCTCTCTCTCTCTCTCTCTCCCCCAAACAACCTAATAAATAGATTTTAGGGTACATTCTCGCAAATAACAATACATTTTATACAATACCAAAAACCCCACAATAGCTCTCAGGGAATTCTAAGTTAGTGTATAACTTCTACATGTGAACCAGTATGTAAACACCACTGAATGAATATTTTAACAAAATATTTAAATATCCTATTTAACAAATAAATATTTAATTCCCTACAAGTGTTTCGCTCTAATGCCTTATCATCTATCAAACTCCGAGTTCTCAACATTCTAGCAAAACACAAGACCTGGGAACTTCTGTCAATCAAGCTAGAAAAGCTTCTACTATGATCCCAGGGGCAGAATGGGTCTGCTGTCTGTGATCTAGCCTCCTTCTAAAGTACTGACTCATTATCTATCAATCAGTAAGTACTTATCAAGTGCCTAAGCATTGTGCTAGCTGCTGATAATACAAATAAAAGACAGAAACATTTCCTACTCAAAAGAAGCTCATATTTTAATGGAGAAGGAAAATATATAGCATATAAATATATGCAGCTGAAATATAAAGTCAATAAATACAAATATACATAAAGTAATTAAATGCAAGATAATTTGGGAAGCAGAACATTAGCAGTTGGGAGAATGAGCAGAAGTCTTTAAAGTAGATCTGATTCCTGAGTTATGACTCAAAGAATGAGAAGATTCTATGAAGCAGAGGTAAGGCAAAAGTGAGTTCAAGGCCTATGGGACAGCCAGTACAAAGGCACAGAGAGGGAGAAAGAGTGTCCTGTGTGAGGAACAGAGAAAAGGCCAGGCTGGATAGATCAGAATGTGGGAGAGGGAATCATAATCCCAATAAGTCTATTAACATGGGTTTTTAACCCTTGTTGTTGTTGTTGTCGTCGTAGTTATGGAAAGGGGAACTTGGAAGTCATGTACAAACTGCCACAAAGATCAAAGGAACACAATTTACAAACTGTATCACATAGTAACTAAAATTCACATCCTGGGAGTATGTACTGAATCAGTAGAAGCCATTTCAATTCTGCTGTCAGGACCTCTGGTCCAACAATACGTAAATCTAAGACAAGTTCCAGACATCCACAATAAGAAAAATTGCTGATAACTTTGAGATGATGTTAGATTTAAAGTTTTACTGACAACTTTGAGATGATTTGGTTATGTTAATGAGCTAACCCCAACATAGCACAGATAAGAGTTAAGAGTGTTTCTCATCCATTTCCATCGGGTCTGTGCTACCAAGTGTTTCCAACTCTAATCCTAAGTGATACTCTCTGCCTCCTCCCCATCACTGCCTGCCTTCTTTCACTGTCCAAACCCCTGTCCCCTTGCCATTTGCCTCTGTACCCCTTTCACCACTTGCCTCTGTACCTTCTGTGCTGTTTGCCCCCCATATCTCTGTCCTCATTAAAGTATGACTGCTGTCCCATTTCCCACTGCCAGTTGTGTTCTCTCCCAGATACTACTCAAAGAACCAGGCTTGCCTGCTCCCCATATCATAATTCATAAATTATCAATTCATTTTTCAATACGCTTTGCTAGGATATCTAAATTTTGTGCATGGGCTTGCTTTTTCACATAAATCTCTCATTTAAAAAAGCATTTGCTTTTAAATGCTGGGTACAGGGGATATGAGAATCTGATCATCTCCATCCCCCCAAAAACCCCTGTGACCTTCCAAACTAAGTCAGATGGAAAGAACAAATTAAAATTTTAAGAATGTAGGAGACTTAAGCATGTTCAAAAATAACAGGAGCCACTGAACAAGGGATGCATGAAGATGATAGGGAAGGAATGATTAAGGGGACAAGCTTCCAGATAGGGATGACATCAAAAGTTCACAAGAAAGTGGCTTTGGCAAGAAAAAAGTTACCTTCTTTACGACACTAGAGAAAAGGAGTGAATGGGAAATAACAAAGAGGGGTATGGAGGAGTAAAATGGAGCAACAGATATTTGTAACTGATGGCTGTCATCTTCTAAGTCAAGCAGATCGCGAGGAAGTCAAATACAATTTGACAACATATTAACCACAAGAGGTGAAAAGGAGAAAAGGTGAGCAGAACCCTGGTGTTGCAAATTTGGGTGATTAAAAGAATGGTGGTATCCCCAGTAGAATAAGGAAGCTGGGAAAATGGACTGGGGGAGGGGATGGTGAAGAGGAAAGAGAGAAGAGAGATTTCTGCTTTGGAAATACCAAGCTTCAGACATCTGGGTGGAGGGAATCAGGCAATAGGTAATGTTGGAGAGAGCTGATATGAGAGTCTGGATATGTAGATGTAAGAGTTATCTGCACAGAGATTATAATGGAACATTGAGGAGTTAATGAGATTGCTGAGGGAGAACTTATAAAGAGAAGGGAGGCAAAGTAGCGCAGTAGAAAGATCATGGTTCTTGAGCACATAACTCTAGGTAAGTCACTTAACTTCCTTGCACCTCAGTTTCCTCACCTGCAAAATGAGGAGATTGGATTAGATGGCTTCTAAATCTGTGATCTTATAAAAAAGGCTTAGGATAGAGCTTTGGGGTACCTCATGCATAAAGGGAGATGCATGGATGATAATAGAGCAAAGGATTCTGAGAAGGAATAGTCAGACAGCAGGAAAACCAGGAGAGAATAATTTCATAAAAACCTAGAAAAGAGAAAATATGGGAAGAAGGGCAAGTGTCAAAAATGGGAGTGGAGGGGCAGCTAGATGGTACAGTGCATTGAGCACTGGCCCTCGATTCAATAAGACCTGAGTTCAAATCTGACCTCAGACACTTGACACTTACTAGCTGTGTGACCCTGGCTAGTCACTTCACCTCACTGCCTCACACCCCCCCCAAAATGGTAGAGCAGTCAAAAAAGATGAGAAAAGGTCACTGGATTTGGAAACTCAGAGATTAGTTAAAATAGATTGCAAGATGTTAAGGAGTAAATTAGAGTTGAAAAGTAGAGGCAATAAATATAGGTAGATAGATGGCTTCTAGGAGTTTTGGGGGGGGGGTTTTGGGGGGGGTTTTTTGACTAGGCAATGGGGTTATGTGACTTGCCCAGGGTCACACAGCTATTAACTGTTATGTGTCTGAGGCCACATTTGAACACAGGTCCTCCTGAATCCAGGGCCAGTGCTCTATCCACTGCGCCACCTAGCTGCCCCTAGGAGTTTGTGAAAAAAAAAATAGGATAAGTTAGCTTGAGGATATGAAAAAGACAACCAAATATTTCAGAAAAGGAGAGAATTGAACATGTCTGTAAGACAGAAGAGAAGGAACCAGGAGAACAAGAAAAAATAAACATCAGAGAGAAAGAAGAAAGTATAATTGAAGGAGTAAGCTCCCGAAGATGGGAAAGGACAGGATCAAAGATCCAAGCAGAAGGGCTGAACAAGAAGGGCCACCTAATTCTCAGAATAGAACAAAGAAGAAAAGAAAGGGGAATAAAGTTGAGGAGATATAAGGCATATAACCAGAAAGAAAAAAAAAAGGAGCCCACAATGGAAGACTTCAATTTTCTGAGTAAAGAATCACAGAAGGAGAACGGCGGAAAGTTAAAAACACTGTCACCTCACAAAATAGTGACAAATAACAAGGGGGAAACAAATCTATAGAAAGCTGAGGCTTCATGTCAACTGAGCAAAATCACCAAAAATATTTATAGGTGACATTAGAGGGAAGAAAATAAAGAAACTCAAATCATCTGTTTTCATCATCAAAGATAGCAGACCTTCCATATTTAGATTTTAACACTTAGTGCCTGATGGGCTATAAAAGTAGGCTGAAATGACACTTAAAAAGACAGACTTAGGAAGAACCTGGCTGGACCTGATCAAGTACATAGAGAGGAAATCTATATTGGAGGTGACAACTTTAAAAGCACTGAAAGATCAATTTCCAAACTCTCTCAGGTAGGAAAGGATACCAAGAGTGGAAAAAACTTACATTACTATAATATGTATGTATACATATATATGGCATCATCAATTACCAACAAATGTCTTTTGTCACATTTGAAAAAGAGGAGGCTAGTTGGTGCAGTGAATAGAGTACTGGGTCAGGAAGGCCTGAGTTCAAATCTAGCTGCAGACAATTACCAGTAATTTAACCTCTGTCTATCTCAGTTTCCTCATCTGTAAAATGGAGCTAATAATAGCACCAACTCCCAAGGTTGCCGAGAATCAAACAAGATATCTAAAGTGCTTAGCACGGGGCTTGGCACATACCAGACACTTTGTAATTGCTTGTTTCCTTCCTTCTTATCTCTATAAAATCTTTCCAAGAATGGTTTCCACATGTTTTAGGATTATTTTTCATGACATAAGAAAAAGGAACAAGTAGAAGTTTATAGATAATTTTCTACAGCAGATAACATCTTCCCAATCACACAGTCGACTGAAAGGGGTAGAGCAGGGGTGGGGAACTTGTGGCCTCAAGGCCACATGTGGTCCTCTAGGTCCGCAAGTGTGGCCCTTTGAATCCAAACTTCACAGAACATATCCCTTAATAAAAGAATTTGTTCTGTAAAACTTGGACTCAGTCAAAAGGCTGCACCCAAGGACCTTGGAAGGCCATATGTGGCCTTGAGGAAGCAGATTCCCCACCCCTGATGTAGAGAATACAAAGTCTTGCTATTTATTGGTTATACAAGAGCATCTGAAGAGATAGATCAAAGCTGCTTACCAATAATGTGTCTCACATGTATATGTAGAAACTGTAAAAGATTTACTGAGAAACACAACCATAAAGATAACTTTGTTCAACAATCCACTGCTATAAATATCAGAAGGGTAAAATTTGTTCAACAAAGGTATTTACCATCAGCATGGGAGATATCCTATATAATAATAATAGTAGTAACAGCTAAAATTTATAAAGCAGTTTAAGGTTTGCAAAATGTTTTACATATCTAATTTACTCATTTAATCCTCATACCAACTCTGTGAGGCAGGTGCTACTATTATCCTTATTTTAGAGATTAAGTGACTTGCCCGGAGTCCCACAGCTAGTAAGTGCCTGAGGCAGAATTTGAACTCAGGTCTTCCTGTCTCCAAGTCCTGCACTCTTATCCACTGCACCACTTAGCTAGATGGTGCAGGTGAGGTCTTCCATATGCTCTTTCTGTGGATCACACTGTGCCAGTTGCACAAAGTTCCAGAATACTACAGAGCTTCCTCAATGCAATCCTAGTCCAGTGAAAAGAGAATGGCTTAACAACTCACAGAGAAAAAGTCAATAAAGAAAACCTACTGTTCTATTTAGGAAATGCAATCAGATGGGGTCCCCTATAAGTTATGTATACCTACGTCTCCCCCACACATGAACCCATGTCCTGGACAGGCATCACAGATGGTCAATGAGCCAGACTTAGACTGAACAGGACAGGAAAGGAGAAGGCTGGGCTGTATATGGGACAGCTGATCCCTGATCTTTCCTCACCCCTCATAAAAAAATATATCACCAACATTCTCCTAATGATTGAATATAACCATCTCCAAATAATCAAAATTGTGTAGAACCAAAAAGCTAAAGGAAAGGAGGTTAGCAATTATAAGTAAGCTATAACATATTAAAGTAAATTTTGCACAAGGATGTGATGCAAAAAATACAATCCAGGAAATATATGATCATAGGCAATGGGTCAGCTAGGTAGTAAGAAAAGGTACAGATGGACTGTAATTTGCACCGGTGGAAGAAATATCCAGTGATGAAATACAACAAAGTATTTACTAAAACTTCTTCCAACAACCCATGGCCAAAAAAATTAATCAGCTGGTGCTCAACCTTCTGATACGGTTCTCCAAACTGGGCAAGTCTGGCCTTCAACCAGTCAACAGAATATCTGAAAACTTTCCTACTAGATAAGTCCTACCAGTTTGTCACTGATGTTACAGACCCAGGACTAAGGATCAGCTCCATTTCATGATTTTGGAATTGATGTCTTTTGTTTTTATATGACTTTCAATTCCAAACATCTTCTATCTCCCCTTTCCTATTACCTCATCTTCCCTACTTGGTGACTTCCCTACCCAGTAAGTCCTCCTTTGGAATAAAGATTTTTCAAGAAAAACATTCACACATACATGAATGGCATGCACATGCAACATTCTACCTACATAGTCCCCCACCTCTCCACTGAGAAGAGAGAGGTACAGTTTCATCTCTTCTCTACCTTGATCTCATGACCATATATTTGGAGTACAGTTTTTATGGAAGCACTTAATAATATATGGTCACAATAGTTTTTATTTAGCTAGCATATTCTGCCAAAGATGTCAAAAACTTGATAATAATCATTCAGTTAACTCTTACAATAATAATATAAAGATATGATAACACTCAGGCCCAAAGGAGATTAAATGATTATAGTCTAAATAAAATCAAGGGTTTTCATTCTCATACAAGTCATTTATTCACTCTTTTTCTAGTCTCCTACTAAATCTTTACCAACACTCATTTACAAAAAGGAAAAACACCTGAAAGCATCATATTTCTTTCTTTCTTTCTTTTTTAGGCAATTGGGGTTAAGTGACTTGCCCAGGGTCACACAGCTAGTAAGTGTGAAGTGTTTGGTCTGAGGTCACATTTGAACTCAGGTCCTCCTGACTTCAGGGCCGGTGCTCTATCCACTGCGCTACCTCACTGCCCCAAAAGCATCACATTTCAAAGAAGACAGTAGTAAGAGCTATTTGTTTCCATTCTAAGATTCACCTAATTAAGCAATACTACAGAGACAAGTTGATTGATTTTTGCCCTATCCTATAAAACAAACACAACACACAAATGTATAGGCATAAACAAAAACCAACTGACCAGTATCTAATAAGAATTTACAATGTGCATATTACCATTATAGTTATTCTTTTTGCTAAATGGCGACATGAATCATTCATTAATATCTCTAAATACCATTTGCAAATTCTCCAGATGTAACATATGAAAACTCAATGTAACAGAACTTGGGGATCTTCAAAATACTCCAGAGCAATCTGGTTAAAGATTTTGAAGACATCTATTTAATCATAAATAGCTCAAGATATACTGCCATTTAGAATTCTACTTGGCTTTAACAGATGGGGATGAGATGTGTCAAAGTCATGCTCTCTTCAACACACTAAATCTTTTATAAAAGTCTGCCTGGAAATTATTTCTTTTATGTATGAAACACTAAATGAGTTATCCCCTAATGCATTATGGTTATTTTAAAGGACTAAACCAGGATTGATTCACACATATTCCTTCTTCCATAGCACACAAGGACCCTACCTAAGATTTACTAAAAACAGCATCAAACAAGGACATTATTCTTCCATTCCCCTACAGCTTAAAAATAAAGGCAACTCTTACTGAGACAAAAATTAAGAGTAATAGAAATAAAACAATAGAAAGCACCTGATTAATCTCATCACTCCCCACACTTATTTGCATTGGTTGGTACTGAAAGAGCTAAGATTTACTTCCCAAATCAAGGTTATTTTTGCACTAAAGAGGCTTTGATTACTTGGCTTTTACCCTAAACTACAGGAGCTAGACTGACATTAGTTACTCTTGACTTTAACTGAAATAACTGGCTAAAAACCAAAATGGGAGGAAAAGAGGAGAGAGAGAATCTGTTCCCAATTTACTCAAAGATTTGTTCTGTGAAGTTTGGATTCAAAGGGTCACACTTGAGGGCCTAGAAAGTCATATGTGGCCTCAAGGCCCTAGGTTCCCCATCCCTGTAATAAAATCGATGCTGGCTAACATCAACATTAGATCGAACACATATTTAAATGTAAATACTTCAGAACCTTAATGAATAAGCATTTATTAATCACTTACTATATATCAAATATCATACTAAGTGGTAGGGCACAACTTAAAAAAAGCAAGACAGTCCCTTCTCTCAAAGAACTAACACTCTAACCAGGTGAGACAATACAAAACAAAGTTCAGATGCAGGGCAGATGAAATGACCTACAAGTCCTCAGTGTACAGCAGTAGGTTAAATAGCCAAGCTCAGGGGTCCTGAAAGTACATGGGAAGGTCAAATGACAGTACAGGGAATAGAGGCAGGGCTGATGGAAAGGCCCAGCGCAACATTTGCAGGGTAGATGATAAGACCTGATGGTCCTCCATTTCATCACAAGGAAGAGTTACTGACTCCAATCTTATCCAAGTCTTGTGAGTTGTCTAGGACCCTAGATGAAGGGAGAAGGGCTGCCCAGCAGTGGGAGATCTTCAAAGCTATTCCAGCTGGGTTCCATTTTATTTTGTCAGTGTGGGTCTTTCCTCCAACAACCCATTTCACCACCAACATATCTGATCTGGCAAACAGTCTTTGTAGCCAAAAATTACCTTGTGGCCCACTAGATGATTATCTTCTATCAAACAACAGATACATTTCACTGGGTTCAAACCTCAATTGTTCTGGCTTTATAAGACCTGTTAAAGCCTGTACTCTACCGGCATAGCCTTCAAGAACCCCACGGTCACCTACATTCCACAATGAGGGACTGTAATAGGACTTTAGTAAAATACATGCATTAAATTATAATTATTTTAATATTATACTTCTATGTTAGCCCCAAGGTTAGATATATAAACTAGATATAAATTCAAGAAGGATCAAATGCCTCTGGTGATTTGATAAGACGAAAATGGTTAGCTTTGATGTGTAAGCTACATACATGCCTATCCTCTACAAGGGCATCTATCTTAAGAAAGATAATTGAGGCGGATCTGAAGAAAAAGTAATTACCATGAATAAAGTCTAAGGAATAGGAGGATGAAAAGGACAGCAGCAAAGCAAGGAAGAGAGCTCAAAAGGTTCTTGCAATTTCCTCCTCATCCTAAGTGACATGAAGGAAATAGTATTAATTCATCAAATACCTACTCTACTGCATGCCAGGTCCTCAGGATACAAAGACAAAAAACAGACCAGTCCCTGCCCTCAAGGAGCTTATAAGGCATTGTGAGAAACAACATATATACATACAAGTATTTATAAGACATATATACAAACACAAGGTAATTTCAGACAGTCAAATTCACATCAAGTCAATAAACTTACATTAAACACCTATCATGTGCCAGACACTAAGCTAAGTTCTGGAGATACAAAGAAAAACAAAAACATGGCCCTCACCCACAAGGAGCTCACAAGATGCAAACAATTATGCACAAACATGACTTATACAGCCTGAAGGGAAGGTTATTTCAGAGAGAAGGTATGAACAGTAGAGGAGCCTGGGAAAGGACTTGTATAGAAGATGAGATTTGAGATAAGTCTTAAAGGAAGCCAGAAGGTAAGGATGAGGAGGGAAAGCAATCTAGGCATGGGGGGGCAGCCAGCAAAAAGGCAGTCTAGCAATTAAGTATTGCGGGAAAAGAACTGAAATCTAGCTAGTTTTGCTGGATAGTCGGGTACACTGTGGGGACCAAACTGTTGAGAAGCATGGAAAAGTAGAAAGGGAGAAGAATGAAGGGCTTTAAAAGCTAAACAGGATTTTGTAGTTGATCCTAGAGGTAACTGAGAGTCAGAGTTTGAATAGAGAAAGAAACATGGTCAATCAGATCTGTGCTTTAGGAAGATCATTTTGGCACTTGACTGGAGAACAGACCAAAGTCAAAATAGACATAAAGCAAGGAGATCAACCAGAAGGCTACTGCAGTAACAGCTTATGTATGTAATAGTCCAGTTCTTAAGGTAGAGGGCCTGCACTTCCTCTGTTCTTGATCTGATTTCTGACCTTACCACTCGACTGAAACCACTTTCTCCACAGTTACCAGTGATCTTTTAGTTGCTAAATCCAGTGGCATTTACACACACATACACACACAAACACAAAAGTGACAACTTTGTGAGTGGACAGAAGGGGATGTATATGAGAAATGTAAAGATAAAAAATGACAAGATGTAGCAACATATTGGACATGTGGGGTAAGTGTAAATAAGGAGTCAAGGACAACATCATGATCCTGAGCTTAAGGAACTGAGAAGATATTGGTGCCCTTGGCAGGCATAAAAGAGTTCCTAAGAGGTGAGGATTTGGGGGAAAAAAATGAGTTCTGTTTAGGGCATGCTGAGATAAGTATGTCTACAAGCTGTTACCAGCTGCCTAAAAATAAGCTCATGTATCCCCCCTCCTTAAAGAAAAGGGGAATAATGTGTGACAAGCCTGGAAAGGTACGCTGAAGTCTGTATTTCATCATAAAGGCATTAGGGAGTCACTGGAGTTTACTGATTAGGATAGTGTAGTCAAACTTGTAGTTTAGGAATATCACTTTGGCTGTGATATGGGAAGGGAAGAAACTTGAGACTGGGAAATTAATAGTTACCGCAACAGTCCAGACAAGAAGTGATGAGAACTTCATGGGGTAGGGCTGGGGGATTGGAGAGGGGGAGTGATCACGTGCACGGAAAGAAGTGGACAGATGTAAGTGATGCTGTAGAGATAAAATTGACAAGGCTTAGCAACTGGTTAATTAACGTGGGATGAGAGAGTGATGAGCCTCTGCTGACTGAATCTGGAGGTATACTTACAGCTAAGGCTAAGACTTGAATGATGATCCAACAAAGATGACTAAGAAGTACCACAAAAACTCAGAGAGGAAAGATTATATAGGAGAGAATGGTCAAAAGTGTCAAATGCTGCAGAGAAGTCAAGAATGATGAGGACTAAAAAATGCCACTGGATTTAGCAACTAAAAAATTACTGGTAACTTTGGAGAAAGTGGTTTCAGTTGAGTGGTAAGGTCAGAAGCCAGGATGAGAACAAAGGAAGTTAAGGGAAGAAGTGTATATGGCTTTTTTTTCCCCAAGGATGGAGGAGACTTAGGCACTTTGCAGACAGGAGGAAATGACTGAGTAGATAAGGAAACAGAAGATTAGTAAGGGGAAGATTTAAGGGTAGTTTGCAGGAGATGAGAGGGAATCATGACTACAAGTAGAGGTGTTGGCTTTAACAAGGACCACCACTTCATCCTGCAACTAGAGGACAGAATGGAGTACTTTTTAAATGCCAGGACTTTTAAAATATAGAGTAGAGGAAAAGATGGAGCTCAAGGTCCATGGTTTTTATTTTCTCAGGAAAGTATGAGGTAGAGTTCTCTGCTGAGAGGGAAAGAGAAACATGGTAGAAGGTCGAAAAAAGCCATTGAAGAAAGTGAGTCACTAAAGGAACTTATGGCACCTTGGGCAAAGTTAAGCTTTCATGGTTTTAAAAATTCATTTACAGATATATGTACATACAAGTAAAATGAAAGAAGCAAATTGATTTGCATTTGTAGGAGGGGATCAAATTTATGGCCTGTTTCTAAATAAGGAGATTGGCTGGGTGTTTTTAGATCACCTATGTACAATACTGAGTCAGAGAGTCTAATATTCTTAAAACTTAATTGCTTGGAAAGCTGCAAGAGAAAAGACATTTTCAAAGTTGCCAAGTTTAAAGATAAGAGAGTACTGAAAATGGAAACAATTTAGATGGCATTTTTTAATTTATCTGAATTTCTACCCATTCAACGAAAAACTGTATCTGTTTTAATATAACACTCTAATGCAAAATAACGAATACTTGTTAAATTATTACATAGCAAATGTATTTATCAAACAATGGCTGACATTTGATTCCTTTGGGGTGCTCAGTCAAAACCACTCAATAATTATTCTTTGGTACACATCTTTCACTTCAAATTTTAAAATTGTTTCAAAACTACTGTAACAGGAACATAGTTTAAAAGAAAAATCTCTACTTCAAAAATATATACTAAGCCCAGGTAACTCTCTTCCCATCAGCTGCCCCACTTAGTTTCTACTTCATATAACATCAGGCTCCAGGCCTTCTACATGCCACTCTCCCATGCCTTCCAGCTTCTTTTTGTGTGCAGTCTTCCTCGCACCCCTTAAATTGTGAGCTCCTCAAGGGAAGAGACTATCTTTCTTTTTCTTATTTGTATCCCCAGGGCTTAGCACTCAGCCAGGCACATAAGTGGCTTAATAAATTTTTACTGAACTGAAGTGAGAGCCTAAGGTCTTCTACAAACCCTTAGGAGGTATTGGAGCAAAAGACTCTAGAGAAGGGACTCATAAATAGGTAGCTGCCAGCTGCCAGCCCCCTTCCCTCTTCTCCCCCCCAGCCTTACCCCAGCAGCAAGGAACAGTTCCCCTACAAGAAACCATAAAAGGACTGACAAGATAATTTTTCTTACATAAGAAAAGAATGGAGATTTTAGAAAACTTGATTTTGGTATCCACAAGAAAGAGCTGATAGGTCTGTTACCACTAAATACAAGTGGCAAAATTAACGTACGGTAGGTACCTAATGACTTGTGTATGAGTTTAAGCTCTCAAGTACATGGGCTAGCTTTAATGCACATGCGTTAACTCCCAAATACATATGGTAGCGTCCATGTTTGTCTACATGTGCACTTGAGTATACTGTAAATTAAAAACATGAATATATTTCATTTATAAAAACAAAATTAAGGTACATTTATTATGTGTTAAAATTAAGTGGGATGCTTTAAAAAAAAAAGAAATATATACTAAGGAATTTTGAAGGAAAAAAAAAACCCCACCAACATTCATTCTTCGGGCACCAAAATCACAATTTTTAGAAAATATATAAAAATCACCACAACTATTAATCTGTGAAATGAAGAAAATAAGCCTTGATCAAACCATATTTTGTCACTTTAATCCTTAAAAGGCAAAATGTGACATGGCATATGCTTACAACCCTTTCATCATTTAAAAACTTAGCTACTAATTTCCCCTGGTGTGTGCAAGAAGGCTGTGTTTTAAGAAATAGATTTTACCATATATAGTTTCCTCTTCATAGCATTGTGGTTGAAACTGGCTCTCTTACTTCCCACTGAGTCATCAAACGGTAAGAACATTCACAGTCTATCATGTTCTTTCAGGCAAAAATTAAAGCGCATTAGCTACATTAGCTCAAAAGAATGTTTTATAAATGCAAATTTAAACCTTGCTTTTACTTGTCTTTTTTCTTTCACTAATTTTATCAGAATAGTCCTTTTTCATCATTTTAATCAGATAATGATTAGGACATCATCCTACAATCCTATTTGTCCCAGAAAACTTAAACTCAAGAATTACTGACTTTTACCTCAGAGTTATTCTTACTCAGTGAATCTCCTCTCAGGTGAACCAGATGATAGTTTTATTTCAAACAACCTCAATATCTCCATACAATCAACGGAGTCCCTAAAAGAAACCTATTCACAGATAAATAATAGAAAATTCATACCCTAGTAGAATACTTCTATAAACTACTGAAGTTCACAGGGTGGTAACCCACAGGTAGCAAAGGTCAGGGTTCAACTACACTGTTGTTGAGTCATTTCAGTCACGTCTTGACTCTTCATTATCCAATTTTGAGGGGTTTTTGTGGCAAAGATACTGGAGTAGTTTGCCATTTCCTTCTCCAGCTCATTTTACAGAAGCGGAAACTGAGGCACAAAGGGTTAATTGATTTGCCCAGGGTCACACAGTAAGTGTCTGAGGCCAGATTTGAATTCAAGAAGATGAGTCTTACTGACTCTATACCTGGCATCTTATCTGCTGCACCACCTAGTTGCCCCTACTACATAAGGATTGCTTAACAAATCACACAGCATTAGAATTGGAAGTGATTTTGGTGGCCCTATGGTCCAACCCCACTATAACATAGTTGAAAAGTGGTGATCCAAACCCCGCTTGAAGACCTCCAATGATTCTCTTAAGGCAACCCATTCAATTTTGGGGCAGTTCTAATTGTTAGGAAAAATTTCCAGACATCAAATCTCAATTTGTCTCTTTGCAAGTTCCAAACATTGCTTTGGTTCTGCACCCTGGGGCCAAACAAAACAAGTACCATCCCTCTTCTACATGAAGGCCTTTCAAATACTTGGAGACACCTATTCTGTCTCCTCTCAGTGTTCTCTGCTTCAAGCTATCCATCCCCAGGTCCACCTAACAATCTTCAATTGAAACAGACTGAAAACCTATCTAACCAAGAATAGAAGGAATGCAGAAAACTGGGGGGAAAATTCTCATAAACAATGTCTCAGATACAATGTGACTGGGTTGGAACACCTGTGATGCAGGGAATGATGAGGTGATGGACTTAGAAAAATATGGGAAGACTTGAACTTATGAAGGAAGATGCTGTATTCAGACACAGATGACAAGTGGAAATAAGCATAATACGGCCTTACATACAAGCACCTGAGTGTATATATGTGTATGTTTACAGATATCTGTATATGTATATAAATTTGTGTATATATGCATGTGTGTGTGTTTATATGACATATAAAAATATGTCTACACTTAATTGTAACCTTCTTGGGGAGGGAAAGGGGAAAAAATAGAGTAAAAAGTGCACAGCAGAGGAGAAAACAAAACCCTATAAGGAAGCAATGATGGACAGCCTTGAAAATAATGTGTTGTATTTATTACATAAATATTACATATTTATTACAATGGAAATTTATTGCTTTATATTGAATCCTCTCTAATGTTCTGCTGTGCATAAGGCAATGTTTTTTTTCTTTTCTTTATTTAAAATAAATTTTAAAACTTAAAGAAAAAAGACAAAAGGCCCTTCAACCTCCTAGTGGTCCTCTTCTGGACAACTGCTAGCTTATCAATACCTTCTTAAAACTGTGACGTCCACAACTGAACATAAACTCCATATAAGCCAAGCATAAAGCAACTCGCCTTATTTCTGGAAGCTATGCCTCTCAATGCAGCCCCAAACTATATCAACTATTTTGAACAGCTACATTACCCTACTGCCTCATACTGAGTTTGCAGTCTACTAAATTCTCCAGATTTTTTTCAAAAACAAACCAAAAAAACCCAAACTTGCTAACTTTCCCTCTTCCATTCTATGATCTGGAAGTAGGTTTCTAATGAACTCAAATCTAAGACTTTGCATTTACCCTACTGAATTTCATCTAACTAGATTCATCCCAGTGTACTAACCTGTCAAGATCTTTTTGGATGCTAACTGTCAAAATGTGCTAACTATCCCTCTTAGCTTTATGTAAAGCCTTCCTGATCTCCAGATTGGAGTGAGTTTAGAGTACAGGTTCACTGTGCTGGACAACCCTTGTGATGCCACTTTAGACAGCAGTGATGGTCAAAGGGCTAGGATATTTTGGAGAAGAGGGAGAGGATAAGCATTGGTATGTGTACCTCCTATGTGCCAGGCGCTGTGCTAAGTGCTTTATAAATATTATCTCATCTGAGCCTCACAGCAACCCTGCAAGGAAGGCACTGTTTTTACCTCTACTTTGCAATTGAAGAAACTGAGGCAACAGATGTTAAATGATTTGCCCAGCGTAGTACAGTTAAGTACATAAGTGTCCAAGACAACATTTGAACTCAGGACTTCTTGTCTATTGGACCTTGAAGTACCATCAGCAGCTTAGCTGAGAGGTATTAGTTTCCTTTCTCTTTGCCTTGTTGTAAATGCTATACAGAGTAGAAATAAATAGAAAGGGAAAAGTACTACACTTTTTCCCTACCTTGTAACTATGAAATGCTTAGGCATTTTTAAGCCTGGCCAATATTCTGATAGTTTTATACTTCAATGGAGTCATGACTTCATCCCTTCCAATGATGAGACTAGAAATCATCCATGCACCCTCATTTTCTCCCATAAATATGCCACAAAGGGGCCATCTGATGATTTGGAAACCTACTTCTCATTTTCCAAGTATCAGTGGATATAAATGAAGTGCAATGGCAGGCTATCAGTTACTCTTTGTTCTTGAATGGCTTACCTTTTTTGCTTTTCCTGATGATGTACTTCTGATTACATGCTTTACTACAAGGCCTTTCCTCAGCCATTTCTGGTTTGGAATGTGTTGCATCCTACCCCTGCCTACCACGTACCTCTCTGCTGCTTTTTGGATTATCCTCCAATTCAATAAATCACAGAGTATGATTATATATGACTATGTAACATCACAATAAGACTACTGGTGTTAAAAAATAAGAGCTTTTGTTACAGGAAAAAGCTTGGAGGTGAGTTGTGCAATTGGAGGTGGACAATTTAACAAACACAGTCTAATCCATTTCTCCTCTTGTTCAAAGGATCATTTAACCTTTTTTTTTAAAAAAGCATCTTTTAAGTGTCCAGTCAACTCATACAAGTTAACATGGATTCTTGCTCTGTGGCTTATTTTCTTTTACTATGTGATCAGCGGATAGAAGCTACAGGTTGCCTATCAAACTGCATAGCACTCTGGGAAGGAGGCATTCTTTAGGTTTCACTATGTTAATAGTTAAAACTGAACCTTCTAACTTGATTTAGAAGGCTCTGCAATCTTCTGGGGCTTGATAAAATCATCACGTTGTTATTTGCAAACAGAAGCATCTGGAGGCAAAAGACCTGGCCAATAGGTACTAAAAAATTACCAAACTTTGGATAACCCATTGCTAAGAAAACGTTAAATGAGCAAAGAACTAATGAAAATGCTACATACACAAATCTATGGCCTTGTAAATATTTAATTGCGTATGAAATGTTGTTCTAGAATAAATCAAGTTAAAGGCAGGGTGTGATTGACTTACTAGATTGTATATCTTTAAAATGTCTATATCTAAAGCTTATAGAAATGTTAAAGTATCCCCAAATCTATTATGATGCTATCAATATTACTTCATTACTAGTGTTGGTTCTTTCTTCATTTTAAGCTAATTAATGCATTCATATTTTCAGACACTGGCAATTAGTTTCAAAATAGATCAATTTATTTACTAAATCATTTGTAACAGAAAATGAATGGACTTAGATTTTTAAATTGTATGTTATAAACATCCTTTTCCCCTCAAAATTTGACTGGGGAAATGAGTCTTCAATGTGTAATTCATTGTGCTTTTTATACAATGGACTTTCCAATATCAAATTTAAAGCCCACCTTGGATGATTTTTTTTGTTCAGTCATTTTTCAGTCTCATCCAACTCTTCATGACCCCATTTGGGATTTTCTTGGCAAAGACATTGGAGCGGTTTGCTATTTCCTTCTCCAGCTCATTTTATAGATGAGGAAATTGAGGCAAACAGGTTAAGTGACTTGCCCAGGGTCACACAACTAGTAAGAGTCTAAGGCCAGATTTGAACTTGGGAAGATGTCTTCCCGACTCTACCATTTTTTCTTTGAACAGACCTCTGAGAGAAAATGCAGCATGGGGATAGAGAGCTGGCCCTGACACCTGAAGACTTGAGTTTGAGTTCTGCCTCTGACATATAAATGGCTAACCCTGGACAAGTCATTCAATTGTCCCTCTCAGTCCCATCTCCTGGCTGCTGCTAAAATCCATCTCCTAAGAGAAGTCTTTCCTGATCTCCCCTTAATGCTAATGCCTTTTCCCTATTAAGTATTTTAAATTTATCTTTTATCTGGTTTGTGTGTTCACAGTTGCTGGCGTGTCATCTCTCCCATTAGGTGTGAGCTCCTTGACAGCAGGGACTTTTGCCTTCCTTTGTATCCCCAGTGCTTAGCACAGTGTCTGGCACACAGTAAATATGCCTACTGACTGACACTAAGCAGCTTTCTGAGACAGGGGTTCTTAATTTTTCTTTTATCATGGGCTACTTTGGCAGCATCTGGTGGGTAAAGCCTAAGGACCTCTTCTCTGACAATGTTTTTAAATAACTGAAAGAAATGCTAAATTTCAGTTAGAGGTTGGTGAAAATAAAGATAAAATTTTTCCCCATCCAACTTCATGGGTCTCCTGAATTCAATTCACAAGGTCCATGAACCCCAGATTAAGCCCCCAGGGCTCTCCCACTTAGGCCCCTAACCCCACTGTTCCTCGGAAGTCCAAAGTCTGGCGGCTACCTCCACTCCCTCCCAGGAACCCCTCCAAAACGCTGCTTCACGATGGAGGCTGCCATCCCCACTTCCTTTTTTACCCCCTCGCTTCCTGCTCTAAAACTACAAGTAAATTACAGAGAAGGTATCAATTTGCATAGATTTCCTCATGCAGAAGTTCTCTATGCCAATAAACTCCCATCTACTATCTCTAGCCCTATATAAATCTCTAAATACATATAAAACATTGCTTTCTAAACATTACTGTGAGTATGGTGGAAATCAATCTGATAATCCTATACTTCAATCTTCTCTGCGACAAGATCAAAATGAAAGTGTCATAAGAAATCAGTGTATTTTTTCAGAAGTTTATATGTAATAGTCCCTTTAAAAGGCTATGGCATCACCAAAAGAACTACATAATGTAACAGCGATTCAGCACCATATTTTTTTTCCAGCAGCCCATAAGATTCTAAGAGACAGACCTGAGTAATAAATTAGAAAGCTGGGTTCCAGTCACAGTGATGCCACTAACGTGTGGTGTTAGCTTGTGCAAGTCACAACCACTCTGGACTTCAATCTCCTAATTTATAAGATGTTTGCCTATGTTAATTTAAAATTCATTACATTCTCGACAGCATAATTCTAGAAGAGTTTAACAAAAAAACATTTTTTAAATTTAATTCATATACTTTAGACCCTACTGGGAAAGAGAAGTGTAGGAAGGATGACAAAAAAAATCGGACATACATTGGTATGCTGTGGCAACCTCAAAGAGTTGAGAACAAAAAACATAAAAATCGCTGGAGGAACACATTCCAAATAAATCGTATTTCAATCTTAAGATTTGTTCTGATTTTACTACCATTTAATAAAAAAAAAAAAGGCAGACCTTCCCCCCCTCCCAAAAAGAGCATCTGGAAAAAAGGAAGAGGCGAATAACAACCCGTTTTTACAATTCTCTGCGTTTGGGGATCTTATTCAAGATCTCACTCATTTGCAACTTGCAGTTAGGACAAAAAGAGGAACAGAAGGGGCTCGGTAACTTCCCCCAAGGTCATCACCACACCGGTCTTCGGGACTTCTGCAGCCCTCGCCCCCAGTGCTCTCCCACTTAGGCCCCTAACCCCACTGTTCCTCGGAAGTCCAAAGTCGGGCGGCTCCCTCGGCTCCCTCCAAGGAGCCCCTCCAAAACGCTGCTTCAAGACGGAGGCTGCCAGCCCCACTTCCTTTTTTACCCCCTCCCTTCCTGCCTCCGATGCTCTAGCTTCGATTTTACAGGAAGAGGAAGGCCCGATTATTCTTATTTTTTAAAATCAGAAGCTCCTCTAAATTGACCGGGACTATCTTGAATCAGCCCACCCCCATCGTCCTCGGCACCACCTCCAAGGCACCAAGGGAGGGGGCGAGCTGGAGACCAGCCCCCCGTCCCCCGCCCAAGAGGATGAGAGGCTCGGCGTGGGGGGGGGCCTGACGGGAAGAAGAGCGGGGGCGTGAGGGCGCAGGCCCCCCACCTGAGGCCCCAGCGGCCCGCGCCGCGCCCAGGCAGCCTGCCCACACACCTTCCTCCTCCCCCGGGCCATCTTCGGCTCCGGTTCCCACAGGCCTCCCCCGGGCTGGGTGCTTACCCCGGTGCCGTTGTCACACACCACCACCTTCCTGCCCTGGCTGTCCATTGTGAACCCCGGAGAGAACCAAAGCCGCCTGCCTGCCTCTCTCCCTCTTCAGCTGGGGTAGCCGCCGCCGCTGCTACCGCTGGGGAAGCTACTATAGCCGCCGCCGCTGCCACCGCCCAGGCTCTCTCTTCCTCTTCCTCCTCCTCCTTCTTTCTGCCCCTCCTTCAGCTCAACTTTCTGGACCCAACCGGAAGTGGCTTACCCCGCCCCGCCTGCTGCGTAACTGACAGCTCCTTGAGGGGGGAGGGAGAGAGGTTGGACGGAGGACTCCAAGAAAACGTTCAACCGAGGAGTGGCAGCACCGCTGCCCAATGAGAAGCTGGAGGAGGCGGAGGCTCCGCCCCGCGCCTTGTCCTAACGATTCTGTCTTCTCTCTTTCTCTCACTGTCTCTCTCTATGGTTGCCTACCTCCAGCCCACGTCCTCTGCCCCGCTTCCGGCCGCCGCGCCCTGCCTCCGAGAGCCCTTCTTCCTTCCCTTTCCTCTCGTTTCCAGTCCTCCTCGGGGCGTTCCCATGGCTGCTGCCGTAGGCACTTGGGCTTTCTCGATGCCGGCTGTGCGGAAGGTGGGCTCGCTGCTCAAGAACGGGGCTGGGGCTACGGACTCTCTGCAGGAGGCGACGGCAGGTGAAGGGCACCGGGAGAGGGGCGGGCAGGTGGATGGAGAAGGCGGTGACCCAGCCCACTGTCCCGGAGCTGGGGGTGAGGGGACGCCCTGGAGAGAGAACCCCGCCCCCCGGCGCTCCCGTAGAATACTTAGTACTTCATATTATGGCATTATTTATAATATTACACTGTAGTTAATTACGCATTATCGATAGGTTAATATAACAATGTACTATGTATTAATTAACTCATGCCTATGTATTAACATTATTAACAGCATGTATTGTATATATTAATACATATTATTGCGTTAATTGAGCAGTTAGGTGGTGCGGGGGATAGAGCACCGGGCCTGGAGTCAGGAAGACCTTAGTTCAAATTCGACCTTAGACACTTAGTAGCTGTGTGACCCTGGG
This sequence comes from Phascolarctos cinereus, assembly GCF_003287225.1. Classification (NCBI taxonomy): domain Eukaryota; kingdom Metazoa; phylum Chordata; class Mammalia; order Diprotodontia; family Phascolarctidae; genus Phascolarctos; species Phascolarctos cinereus. The sequence goes on along the minus strand of NW_027555625.1, from coordinate 114,988,305 downwards.
CAAGTCACTTACCCCCTATTTGCCTCAGTTCCTCTTCTGTAAAATGAGGACACACCGGAGAGAAGGAAATGGCAAAGCACTCTATTAACTTTGCAAAGAAAATTTGTCCATGGGGTCTTTTGTCCGTGGGGTCCCATAGATTTGGACATGCCTGAACAACACAACGGTCCTAATACATGTTATGTATATTAATACATATGTAGATTAATAAATATTGTTGAGTATTAATACTTATCCATTAATACATACCTGTATTAATTGATACTTATGTGAATTAAATAATTCATATGTATATTGTTACTGATATATTACATATGTGTATTAAGCAATTGTATTGATACATATTATGTGTATTAAGTATTTAATACTTATATGTATTTTTGTTGTTCAGTCACGTTTGACTCTTCATGACTCCATTTGGGGTTTTCTTGGCAAAGATACTGGAGTGGTTTGCCATTTCCTTCTCCAGCTCATTTTGCAGATGAGGAAACTGAGGCAAACAGTGACATGCCCAGGATCACATAACTAGTAAGTGTCTGAGGCAGAATTTCAACAAGAAGATGAGTCTTTCTGACTCCCAGCCTGGTACTCTATCTGCTGTACCACTTAACTGCTGTTACTATATATTTGTATATTAATTGACCAATATTAACTATATGTATTAATTACTACATATGCTTTGTATTAATTGATACTTATTTTATTAATATACATATTAATACATATTCTGTGTATTGAGTGATACTTATATGTATACTGATTATACATAGATTATATTAACCTATCAACGCATTTTGATAGATATTATGTAGTTAATGTATTATGATAATATGCAACATAAATTTTAATAGATGTTATAATTCACATACAGCACAGATATATAATAATATAATATTGACATATGTATATATACTCGTATTAGTAACCCCCACTTATATGTGAGCACATTAAGTTTTGCTAAGCATTATAGGTTCACATCAACTCTGAGTTAAGTGCTACAGGTGTTCTTATATCCATTTTACAAGAGAAGAAACTGAGGCTCAGAGAGGTTAAATAATTCACCCATAGTCTAAATATTAGCAAACATAGCATGTAAAGTACTTTGCCTACCTTAAAGAGCTATATAAATGGTAGCTCTCATTTATTATTATCTGAGATAGGATTAAAACCCAGTTCTTCTGACACCCAAGCTCAGCAATGTAGTCTCTCTAGTCCAGAGGTTTATTAACCTGTTTTTTGATGATGTTCACCCCTTTGGCAGTCTGATGAAACTTATGGATCTCTTCTCACAATGGTATTTTTAAATGTACAAAATAAAATACATCAGAGAACAAAGGAAACCAACTATATTAAACAGTTATTGAAATATTTTTTTAAAACAAGTTCAGAGAACCTTTTCAAGTCTCATCTGTGCCACGCTAACTAATCTGTGAGGCAGTGGAAGGAGCACCACTTTGGGAGAGAGAAAATCTGGATTTGATTCCCCAGCTTTGCTGCACTGTGGGAAGATTATAAAAGATTTATAAAGCCCTTACTATGTGCCAGGTACTGTACTAGGTACTGGAGATAGAAATAAGAAGAATGAAACAGTCCCTACTCTCAAGGAGCTTGTAGTCTAATAAGGGAAACAAGTGTGTGCCAGAGCTCACATGCGTGTGTGTGTGTGTGTAGAGAGAGAGAGAATATAAATATAAAAAGAACAGATACAGGGTAGTTTGGAAAGGAGGACTCTAGTATGTGCAGTGGATCAGGAAAGGCTTCTCATAGGTGTGTCTGTCTGTACAAGCATAGTCAAGTAAAACAAGGCCACACCTGGGCCGTATCCAAAAATATAGCTCTTCCTCTGCACCTCTGTTCCATCTCCTCTCTCATGAAAAACACTTCATCATCCATCTTCTGAAGTCGTAGCTGGACATAGCTCAACTCTTTCAAAGCTGTTTTTCTTTAAAAAAAAAAAATTTTTTTCAATGAACAGTTTTCTACCCTACCTTCCAAATGAAAAACAAAACCCTTGTAACAAATATGCATACATAGTCAAGGAAAATAAATTCCAATGTTGACCATTTCCGAAAAATAGATATATCATTCTTCACCCTGAGCCTCTGTGAGAGGTATGCTTCATCACTAGCCCTCTGGAATTGTATTTGCTCATTGCGTTGGTCAGAGCTCTCATGTTTAAAAGTTGCTTTTCTTTATAACATTATAGTTATTATATAAATTATTCTGGTTCTGCTCATTCTCTTTTCACACTAATCTTCCCAGTTTCTGTTATTTCATCCTTTTCATAATTTTTTATGAAATAATAATATTCAGTTATATTCACATACCATACTTTGTTTAGCCATTCCCCAAATTATGTTATTTCCAGTTCTTTACTATGATGAAAAGTGTGACTATAAATATTTTTGTACATATAGGTTCTTTCTCCCTTTTTTTTATTCTTTTTTTCCCTCTCTTTGGGATTCATGCCTAGTTGTGGTAATGCTGGGCCAAAAGGTATGTACGGTTGAGTGACTTTTGGGGTTTAGTTCCAAATTTCTGTTCAGAATGGCTGGACCAATTCACCGCTCCACCAACAATAGTTATATGTGGGGCCTCCTACCTCCCCTCCAACAATTTACTATATTCCTTTTTTGTCATTTTTGCTGATCTGCTGGATGTGAAGTAGAAATTCATAGTTTTAAAATTTGCATTTCCATTATTGCTACTGATTTGCAACATTTCTTGGTATGCTTGTTTTTCTTCTTTTAAGAACTGCCTATTCATATCTTAATAGTTTGTCTGTTGAGGGATGACTTTTGTTCTTATATCAGTTCCCTATATATCTTCAGTATCAAACTTTGATTTACCAGATGAACTTCCCAAAGATTTTTGTTTCCCAGTTAACTTTTCCCCTTCTAATTTTAATTTCATTGATTTTTATTTGTGGAAAAGCTTTTCAACTTGATGTAATCAAAATCATCCATTTTATTTTTTATGATCCTTACTATCCCTTGTTTGGTCAAGAAATCTTCCCTGGGGGCAGCTAGGTGGCACAGTGGAGAGAGCACCAGCCCTGAAGTCAGGAGGACCTGAGTTCAAATGCAGCCTCAAACCAAACACTTGACACTTACTAGCTGTGTGACCCTGGGCAAGTCACTTAACCCCAATTGCCTAAAAAAAGGGAAAAAAAAAAAGAAATCTTCCCTGCCTAGTTGTGAAATGTATTGTCTTCTCTGCTCCTCTAATTTGTTTATGATGTGACTGTATTTATTTGGAGCTTATTGTGGTATATGGTGTAAATGGTCATGTAAGCCTAATTTCTGCCAGACTGCTTTCCAGTTTTCCTAGACATTTTGTTGAATGTGAACCTGAACCTAGCTACTGGGTTCTTTGTGTTTATAGAACACTAGGTTTCTAGGTTGGTTTGTTTCTGTGTGTTATGTACCTAATCAGTTCCATTGACTACTTTTTCTTTTTTATTTCGACCAGTACCATAATGTCTTGATGATTACTGCTTTTAGTAAAATTTGATGTCAGGCACTTCTAGGCCCCCTCCCTTCCCATTATTTATTCATTGAGATTCTTGATTCTTTTTTCTTTTGGCTGAATTTTGTTGTCATTTTTTCTGAATCGATAAAGTAATTCCTAGATTGTTTGATTGACATGGCTCTTAATAAATAATATAATTTAAGTAATAAATTGTTGTCACTTTTATTATATTGCTTAGCCCAACTATAGGAAATTAGTATCTTTCCAATTCTGTGAGTCCTTCTGTTTCTGTAAAAAGTGTTTTATAGTTATATTCATGTAATTATTACATGTGACTTGGTAGGTAGACTCCTAAATATTTTATACATTCTGGAGTTATTTTAAATAACTTTCTTTTTATTCCTGTTGAGCTTTGTCAGAAAGGCTGTTGATTTATATGGTCAAGGCTGATGATTTATGTGGGATGCTAACCTTGCAAAGAACAAACAGAAGAACTAGATGGCTTGTGACTTCCCTTCCAGCTCTACATCTTTGATCCACGTTAACTGGACTTAGGTATTACTTGTATACTTAAAGTGTTCATTCTTGCTAGTCTTTAAAGGTGCTAATTTAATGATGATAAATTTCTATTATAAATTACTATATGCTCTTACAAGATAGAACAGTTTTCTTTGACTAGAGCAACACTTCTCAAAGTATCGTCTGCAAGGCCAAAACCATTTTCATAATAATAAAAGATATTTTAATTTAGAATATGTCATTAGATATAAATCAAAGCTCTTCATGGGTCCACAGTAATTTTTAAGATTACAGAGGGGTTTTAAGACCACTTTAGTTTTAGAGATCTTAAGAAAGTTTTAGAACCAATGGACTAGAATATAAACTTTAGCCTTAAGAAGTCCAGAAGATCATGCCATTCTCCCAAGCCTCAATGCTTCAAAAGGGCAATTTATATTAGGGATTGGTAGACTTGAACTGGTTAACTTTAAGAGGGCTTTGAACCAACCAAGTGTCTCTGCTGCTGAGTGGCTGCTCCACAGCTGTGAGCCTTGGACTTGCAAATGTGACCTTTTTTCCACTTGTACATCTGTTCAGGGGAATTGATTAAGATTAAGGTTGTAGATTTATAGCTAGAAGGAAAAACCCTCTGATGAAGAAACCAGCTTAGTGAAGAGACTAGTCCAGAATCACACAAATATTAAGTAACAGTGCTGGGAGTTGAACACAGGCCTTCTGCTGTCAGATCCAGCCCATGTCCACTTTACCATGCTGATTTTTTCCACCTTAGCCTGATCCTTAGACAATTTCCCATACCAATGTACTCTTTGTTAACAGAACAACATTACCTATGAATGTGACATGTCCAGTAACATTTGAACCAAAATATTTCAGCATTCAGTGAATTCCCAAGAAATGAGAGAGTCTATCTTGAAATTTTAATCACTAATGACATCCATTATATCTTATGATGGAATGTTATGAAGTAAGGGTTTATACTTTTTCTGTAGGTAAAATTTATTAGTTTCAGAATTAGTCCTTAAAATCTAGTGTGCTTTGGAATCTGTCTTCCTTGTGGAGTTGCATGGATTAAACATTGTTAACAAATGTTTTTGAAAATGGATTGAGGTGATTGTGAAAACCCAGACCTTGGGCTAAGCCTAGGAGTTTAAACAAGACAAAGTCCCTGACCTCTTGGAATTAATTTATATGGATAATGATACCAGTCTGCATGAAAGTTTGGACACCCTATTCTGCTATTTTAGATGCCTGAAATCAGTATATTTCTACTTCAGAAAGTTTAAGGAAATATAATACCTAATAGCAATAAAAGTGGAACCAGGATTAAATTATCTCCAGAGTTTGTACCATTGTGTTCAAAATAAGGATGCTTTGCACAGACTGCATTTAAGATGTGGTAACATGTACCATGAGCTTCCCAAATTAAAAGACAGGCAGCATGGCTTAGTGGGAAGAGAGCTCAATTTAGAGTCAAAGAACATGGGTTTAAATCCTAGCTCTGCCACTTACTAGCCATGTGCTTTTAGACAAGTCATTTAACATCTTTGGATCTGAGTTACTTCGGCTGTAAAATAAACTGGTTGGACTAGACCAGAGGTGGGGAACCTGCAGCTTCAAGACCACATGGGGTCCTCAAGTGTGGCCCTTTAACTCCAAACTTCACAGAACAATTCCCCTTAATAAAAGGATTTGTTCTATAAAACTTGGACTCAATCAGAAGGCTGCACTCTAGGACCTAGAAGGCCACAGGTTCCCCCCTCTTGCACTAGACAGCCTCTAAGGTGCTTTCCAGCTCTAGATAGAAGATTAATGAAGAAAAAAATGAGAAGGCATCTTTATAATATCAAGGTAATTCTTAATTGAAGGAGGTTCACCTATTTTGACTTTGTGAAGGATCACTGCTGAGATAATCAAGAAGAAAGAGTCATATTGTAGTTAACCTATTATAGAAACTATTCATTCTATCTCTCTTTGCAGATGATAGGAAAATGGGAGAAGAGATGCTTCACTAGTTCAGTGGTCCCAGCAATGTGGGTATTCCTTCCATCACTGGAGAGCTATACCTCTCCCTTCCCATTCTTGCCCATGTCCTCAATGATCCTCTGTCAGGATCTACCTGATATGTTGGAAGAGTCCTTCTGGGCCAGGGGATCTTAACCTTTTCTGTGTCTTGGGTCCCTGTGGCCATCTGAAGAAGGTATGGACTCCTTCCCAGAATAATATTTTAAATACATGAAACACTTAGAATTATAAAGGAAACCAGTCACAATTATAAAAACGTTAGTGATGTTTCAAGATTTTTGAACATGCAGGATCAAAAGTAGGACACTCATCTTAAAGAGATTTGTTTTTCTAGTGGGTTGTAACTTGGAATAGTTAACAGTATTACCCAGTTTCCCAGATATAGTCAGCCTGTTCTTTTCCTCCTGTGCAGTGAAGATGTCCCATCTCATTCTCCACATGAAGTCCCTGTCCTAGATATATGTACTGATTATCAGCTCAGTGGAGTGGCTTAATTAAATTAATAAAGGTTCCAAAAAGTTTCTAGATCCATAAAGGTTTATAACTATCACAAAGAAAGAAAAAACCTCTCTATCTTGTCTTCACTTGTCCCAGCCCATTACTCATCATGTTTACCCATATCATTAGATAGTGTTTACTGTTAGGGATATAACACTAATGTTAATTTATTGTAGTTAGAAGTGAGTTAATACATTTTCCAATTAATCTGGATTTTACATGTTTGTGTCATTTTAAGGGATTTTTTAGGTTACATTTTGGTGGCATAAGCAGACATTGTATATGCATCATCTGGATGTTTTGTGCTTTCAGTAATGCAAAACTTATATTAAAGCCATCAAGGCTGAAAAAAAAAAGCACATATAGACACTCCCTTCACATAGGTAAGAAGGTGAGCAGAAAAAGGAGGGTGAAGGGGATCTAGTTCCAGGGCTAGGCTAAGGAAAGAAAATACAAATCTTGCTAAGATTGTATGTGGTGTCTTTTAACTCGATGTTGTTTTTAGGTCCTTTATGGAAACTTCTGTAGTTGCTTCCTGATCATGTAGGCATATCACATGACTGGAAGAAAATGTTTCCTTCAATAAACATTAAGCACCTTCTATGTGACAGGCGCTGTTTTAAGTGCTGGTGCTGGGGATACAAAAAGAGGTAACAGACAAACTCTGCCCCCAAGGAACTTACAGTCTAACGGGGGAGAAGACATGCAAACAGATATCCAAAGCAAGCTATATACAGGATGAATAGGAGATAGTTAACCAAGGGAAAGCACTAGAATTAAGAGGGGTTAGGGAAGGTCTCCTGTAGAAGATGGGATTTTAGTTGGGACTTAAAGGAAGCCAGGAAAGCCAGCAGGCAGAGATGGGGAGGGAGAGCATTCCAAGGATGAAGGACAGCCAGAGAGAATGTTTATAGCCAAGAGATGAGCCATCTTATTTGTGGAACATCCCAGAGTTCAATGTCACTGGATCTACATGTAGGGGAGTAAAGTATAAAAAGACTGGAAAGGTAGGAGGGGGCTAGGTTATAGAGGGCTTTGAATTCGAAACAGAGCATTTTGTGTTTAGTCCTGGAGGTGATAGCCATTTGAATTTATATGGGGGGAGGGGGGTTCTGAGACATGAGCAAACCTGCATTTTAGGAAAATCATTTTAGTGGCTAAGTGGCAAATGAACTGGAGTGGGGAGAGACTTGAGGCAGGCAGACCCACCAGTGGGCTATTACAGTAATCCAGGTGTGAGGTGGTGAGGGCATGCACCAAAGTGGTAGTGGTGCCAGAGAAGAGAATAGCATTATCTTCAGTCTTCATATAGGTTAATATTTAATTGGACCATGATTGCCTGATTTTTCAAAGCAACTATGAGATGAATCCTAATAGGTTAATGCAATTGGATTAAGTGACTTAACAGAATTATATTAGAACTGAATTGCTTAAATCATTTTGGAAAATAGGGTACTTGACATGGAAAGATCAGTGTGCTTTTAGTTGGTCTTTAGTTAATCAATAGCTAACAGTCTTTTGTTTAAAGTAATAATAAATCATGTTCCAGTCTTCCATTCTCTTTTTTTAGGGTATTTTTAATATATAAAACAATGAACCTGGTGTGATCAGAGCAGTGTCTGATGCCCCAGAGTGTCCCTCTCCTCTAGCAATTAGTGTATAACAGTAATTAGTTCTCCCTTAAAAAGAACAAAACTGTCCCTGGGACTTGATTGGCCTTTGCCTCCCTCAGTACAGTTTCCTGGTCACCTAAGGATGTAAAAAGTCCTTCCCATATGGAGTCAGTTCCTTCCAACGTGGTGCTTGTCTGAAGACCATGCAAGTCACACTACACTGACCTGATGACCAGATATGTCGCCATGTGGAGATGAGGTGGGGCCAAGTATAGAGGATAAATGCCTGCATTCCCTATTGCATATCCTTTAAGCATTAGGGCAAAGTAACTCTTTTGTTAACTGTTCAATGACTTACTAGTGTCTCATTTTATTCCCAAATCAAACCTGAACTAATAGGGTGCTGGAGTCAAGCCTCCCCCTAACACTCAGAGTATTGCGAGTTTTAATAAGGCCTCATGTTCATAGAGCACTTACTGTGTGCCAGGTGCCATGCTAAATGCTTTACAACTGTCATCTCATTTAATCCTCCCAACAACCCTGAGAGGCATGTGCTTGTTTTTACTCCCATTTTACAGATGAGGAAACTGAGGCAAACAGAAGTTAAGGGATTTACCCAGGATCACATAGCCACTCCACGCCCAGGACTCTATCCACTACAATTTTAACATATATGCTATCTCAGATTCTGAGTTAACATTTTGGTTTGGACAGTGATGCTCTCTTCTCTCAGCCTTTCTGTATAATTTTAAAGTATATACAGCATTCTTTTTGAAGACTGTGTATTTAAGTGAAATGAAAAGAGTAAAGTTGATTTGAATCCTTTTTCAACCTAATTACTTGTGGACTTGGTGAAAGTTAGTATACCTTAATTTTTACATCCAAAGTTCAGAGATGATAACATGTTACAACATAACAAGATGTTGTGAAGATTAATAAGTTAATGTCAATATTCAAATGGGTCTGTTGTCATCGATGTGGATTATTCCTCTAATGATTAGCATGCAGCCCTACCATTCTCTCCTGTCGACTCGTCTGTTAACTCCCCTAAGTTAGTCACCTAGGGTCAAGCTAGCATGTGGAAAGTCTTCCTTGTTTTTCTTGATACCATGAGGATACCAAAGGAGCACATGGACAGTCTATAGGCTAGCCATCACTTTTACTCCGTAGCCAGCCCATCTCCTTTCATGTGTTTCTTTGCCAGCATTCATACTACACTCTACCTTGTTTCATGATTTTTTGTAATGTGTCGCAGCACACTCACACCCATCATGAACCTGTCTGTTCCCCTCTGGGTGATACTCATTTTTAGTTCTTCAGGGATTGTGGTGTTTCTTAACTCAGAGCTATGCAATTCCAGTAGGTTATTAAATACTTAAAAATGCATTTATTAGCTTTATTTATTTACATGCCCAAAGCACAGTCCTAAGTGTTGGAGATCACAAATAGAAAATGAAGACAGTCCCTGCTCTCAAGGAGCTCACATTCTAATAGGGGAGATAAAACAGAAGTTTCAACTGTAAATCACTATAACTAGTCTCATTTTCCTTAGAATGCAATGCATATGGGGATGCCTCTTGTTTAATGTCATTTTCACTGATAAAATCACATCAGTTTCTTATGTTGCATCATTTAACAGTGCCAAGGACTTTGGTGACAAGAAATTTTTTTTATGGGTCTTCACTGGATGTAGCTATAGCTCTTGTGGGAGCCATTACCAGGCTACATGTGGACACAGGGCTGGAAGCATTGCTATTCCCAAGGCTTTTGGGTTCAGGATCTAAGTAGAGACAGTGGTTATGGTGGTAGGGGTCGTTGGCTTGCCTGGCCTATGCTACCTCCTGTCTTTCCCTCAGAGTACCTTACTGCTTCAGCCAGACTGGCTTGTCAGGGGCAGCTAAATGGCACAGTGCTAATAGCACATGGTGCTTTTATAGAGCACCGGCCCTGGATTCAGGAAGACCTGATTTCAAATCTGGCCTCAGACACTTGACACTTACTAGCTGTGTGACCCTAGGCAAGTCACTTTACCCCATTGCGTTGCCCCCCCCAAAAAAAAAAAGCTAACAGACTAGCTTGTCTGCTTTGTGGGTAGCAGTTGGTTGGGAGATGGAGAGGCCCTCTCCACAGGAGCTACCTCCCCAGATGATGACTGTAAAGGCTGAGCTAGAAGCAGGGCTGGTGGTTTGAGGGATGCTGCCAATCTCAGGGCTCTACCTATCTGCCTTTTGGTAGCCATTGATTAGCAGTTGGTGGTGGTGATGAGGAGGGTAAGTTTCTTTCTTCCCCAATTGTGGCTTCAGAAGCAGGACCAGAAGCAGTAATAGTGGTTTATGGAACACTGTGTTCCTAAGTCTCTTGGGTTCAGAGTGCTAGCCTGACTCTGTCAAGGTCTGAGTGGAAAGTTGGTAGTCAAGGTGGTGGTTGTAATTTGATTTGCCTGGTACTTGATCCCTTTTCTCCCTCAAGGTACTACCTGAACTAGGCTGGCTTGCCTGCCTATTAATATTGGTATTAAAAAGATGAATCCTTCTAATATGACAAAACAGGAAAATGATAAATATTAGAGAAAATGTGGGAGAATTGGAACACTAATGCATTGTTGGTGGAGTTGTGAACTGACCCAACCATTCTGGAGAGCAATTTGGAACTATGCCCAAAGGGCTGTAAAACTATGCCTACTCTTTGATCCAGCAGTACCATGTCTACGTCTATATCCCAAAGAGATCATACAAATGGGAAAAGGACTCACATGTACAAAATATTCATAGCAGCTCTTTTTGTGGTGGCAAAGAATTGGAAATTGAGAGGATGCCCATCAACTGGGGAATGGCTGAACAAGTTGTGGTATATGAATGTAATGGAATACTATTATGCTATAAGAAATGATGAGCAGGTGGACTTCAGAAAAAACTGGAAAGACTTGTGTGGACTGATGCTGAGTGAAATGAGCAGAACCAGGAGAACATTATACACAGTAACAGACACATTTTGCGATGACTGTCTTTGATAGACTTAGCTCTTCCCAGCAATGCAAGGATCTAAGACAACTGCAAAAGACTCATGATGGAAAATACTATCCATATCCAGAGAAAGAACTGTGGAGTCTGAATATATGGAAGCATACTATTTGCTCTCCTTTTCCTTTGTTGTCTTGTTTTATTGCTTCATTCTTATGGTTCCTCCCATCAGTTCTAATTCTTCTTTACATCATGACTAATGGGAAAATATGCTTAATATGAATGTATAAGTAGAGCCTATATCAGTCTTGGGGAGGGGGGAGGAGAGGAAGGGGGAAAAAAATTTAAAACTCAAAATCTTACGGAAGTGAATGTTGAAAACTAAAAATAAATTCATTATTTAAAAAATTTAGAACTCAAAGTCTTATAACAATAAATGTTGAAAACTAAGAATAAATAAGTAAATTTAATTTTAAAAGATGAGCCTTTGTTTGTTAAAAAAAGAATTTTGAGATTTCCTGAATTCATTATACCCCATTGTACCTGTTCAATTCATTGTACATTTTCAGTATTTAAGCTAGATAGTAATGAAAGAGTTGCATAGGTTTTCCATCATAATATAGATGATAAGCAACCTTTATCTAATTGCTTTTCTGAGAACAGTTAAGCCATTTTTTTTTTAGTGAGCATGAATCTCATCCAAGAGGCTCTGTGGTAGTTCAAAAATTAAGGCAACCAGCACAATGTCATCTGCAAAAAGGAGCATTTGGAGAACCTCCCCATCATAGAAAATCCATTTTTAACTTAAAATGTATATTGGATTTCTCCTATGACAGAAGTGAGTACCTTTGGTGAGTGTATGTGCCCAAGTTATAGAGTTTTCCTTTATGGTACTAATCAGAAGGTTGTCACAGGAGATAATCTCTGTTAAATCTTTAAGGAGATCTTGTATAATTTTAAGGTAGTCGTAGAAGACACTTTTTTAGATGCAGCATTTTGCTCTGCTGCATCAAATGCATTTTCATATTTAAAAAACAATAGACAATATCTTTGAGTCAGTTTTATGATAATAAAGATGTAGTCTGCAGTGTGTACATACACACACGCACACACATATACACGAAGGTAGGCATCTAGTAATGGCTCGTGTTCCCTAAGTCACCATTTTTTTCATGGTGATAAGAACTGAAGTGGTTTTTCCCTTGCCACGCTTTTGCTGTCTTCACCTCTTTCAGATAACTGGAATCGCTCTCCATGCCCTTACAGTTGAACTGGCTTCAGCATAGATCTCCATGTACATTTGGTCTGGTCCGGCTCTTTTTCCCATATATGTTCTACTCCATGTTTCTGCCTCCTCTCTAACCTCATCTAGGACTGTGATATTAGAGTTCAAGTCATGACTACACTGTCCTTGATGATAAAAAAAAGTTGGTGATGAAATTTTTTGCAGATCTTTTCATCTTTTTTCAGTATGTTGTTCTTTTTTTGGTTTGGTTTTTTTAAAAACTGGTTTTACCCTCCACTTCTTTTCTGCCTTTTATGGGGTGATACTGCTTATAATCTTCTACCATACTCTATAACATTTTCCAAATGATGTCACATTCTACACTAGTGTTACCATTGGCAGCCTTATCTCTCAATTTGAAAGTCAAGTAAGGGGCAACTAGGTGGTGCAGTGATGGAGCTCCGGACCTGAAGTCAGAAGGACTGGAGTCCAAATACAACCTCAGACACTTGACACTTACTAGCTGTGTGACCCTGGGCAAGTCACTTAACCCCAATTACCTCACCAAAAAAAAAAAAAGTCAAGCGCTTGCTGACTAGGCTCATTTTAAGCCTCTTCGTCTTCTTGTTATGGCAATTGATTTATGCCACTTAAACTTTTATGTGAAATTATTGTAATGCTGACATCTTTCCATCCATATCCCATTTTGGGGCATCAGTAACTTTTTTTAATAAATCAGCTTGTAGTTGTTTTAATTGCCCACCACATCTTTTTCTCATTTTTATTCTTTTAGCTTTTTATTTAATTTTTATTTTTGTTCTAACAGAGTTATCTGATAAGAATGACTCACACATCAAGAATGGGTTGTTTCAGAGGCAGCTAGGTGGCACAGTGAATAGAGCATGGGCGCTGGATTCAGAAGGACCTGAGTTCAAATTTGTCTTCAGACACGTAACACTTACTAGCTGTGTGACCCCGGGCAAGTCACTTAACCCCATTGCCTAGCCAAAAAAAAAAAAAGAATGGGTTGTTTTCTGTCTATTAAAACATAATCAATTTCTTTTTTATGATGTTATTCATTGTTCACTATATCCAACATCTTCTCGTTCTTTTCTCAGAGAAATCAATGTTAGTTGACTAATCAACAAGCATTTATTAAGTATTCCCCTGTGCATTTTTGGCATTTTGCAGTTCTTGCCAATACAAAATAATAAAACAGTCCCTCCTCTCAAGAAGTTTACATTCTATTTAGGAAACAACAGGTATATAAGTATATGCTTAAGTATGCCCATAGTAAAAAGAAAGTTAAGCAGCTGGGGGAATCAGGAAAGGCCCTCTTGCAGGTCATCTTTGAGCTGAACTTTGAAGGAAGGTAGGAATAAAGTGGATCAACAAGCATTTATTAAGCACCTACTATCTGCAAGGCAGTATATTGGGTGCTGGGGATACAAAAACAAAATGATCGTGGAGGAGACCAGATTATTCCAGAGCTGTGTTTGCCATGACAAATAATCATGTTCCCTGAATTTGTGTTTCTTGATACCATCAGATGCCTAATAAAACCAGTTATGTATACTCATCTATTTGCCTCTCCAGTAACAATCTGTCAACCGTCTTCCCATTTTGCTGTAACTTTTTTCTGCCTTCTGGTTTCACATATAAGATTGTCAACTGATTTTTATCAAACCCTTTAAAAATCTTTAGAAGAGGGGTAGCTAGGTGGCACAGTGGATAAAGCTCAGGCCTTGGAGTCAAGAGGACCGGAGTTCAAGCCCGGCCTCAGACACTTGACAGTTACCAGCAGTGTGACTTCGGGCAAGTCACTTAACCCCAATTGCCTCACCAAAAAAAAAAATCTTTAGAAGAAAGGAATTAGTTACACATAAATGTCTACTTTCTCAACCAGGTTCTTGTTACAGAGTTCTCTTAAGGAACATCGCCATTATTGTTTACATTCCTTTTGCTATACACTGGGCTGGTAGGCTCAATAACTATTCTGATACATAAGGTTTTGTTAGCATTCACATGAAAGATCTGTGTCATTTTGGTAAAGACTATTAAAGGATAGGAATCCACTTCACCAGGAAGTACAGTGTCTGGCACATCAATCTGACCCATATTAAAAATAGCACGGCGTTATATTTTTAGCAGTCAATTTCGAGGTGAAGTATTTAACTCATTCTCATAATGTTTCAGTTTGAGTGCTCCAGAATGTTTTACAAGTGAATCTTGAAAACATATGCCTGACAGTAGCAGAAGCCAAGCTTTTGACCTTCTGTTGACCTGTCCCCACTGCCCAGCTATTGAAGGACTGGGTGGTACAGTGGAAAGAACAATGGCTCTGTAGTCAGAGGACCTCTGCCACGTGCTGTCTGTGACCTTGGCCAGGTTACTCATCATCTCTTGGTTCCCCTTCTTCTGTCTAGGCCACATTTTCCACCTCTCTAAAATGAAAAGTTAGACCTGATGACATCTAAGGGCCTTTCCAGCTCTGAATCTGTGGTCCTATGGTCAGAACAGTAATCTAGATTCACATTTTAAGAATCATTCAGAAGACACAAAATAGGAGTGAAAAGAAATTTGACTCAGATTAATATTTTTTTAACCTAAATCACATTTTCTCTGCTCTGAAATCTCAGGCTCAAAATTGGATGCTGATAATTTGCAATAGAAAAAGAGAGCACAAAGCTTGTGGGGGCAGAGGCAAATTTAGATCTCTAATGAAGGATGACAGAAAGGGACATTTAAGAGAACCTAGGCAGCCAACAGCAGGTCTGGAACAATATGAGCTTTTTCAGAAGCTGTTTAATACCCACAAAGCTTTAAATAAACAAGGCAAAAATAAAAAACATAAGAACTTACACCCATAAAAAAGACCTTATCAGATGAATGGCAATCCTGGCTTCTTCCATTTATTCTAGAGATAGACTGTCTAATGCACCTAACCATTCTTTCTTGTTTCTGTTCTGGTTTTTCTAAATCCAATAGAGATATTGTCATAGAATTCCCTGATGAAAACCTTTAGCCTACTCTTGTTCTAACTAATCACTTTATTCTTGGCTTCCATATAGGCTATGGACAGCCAAGGAATTCAGTAGCTAATTAACTTTTTTCCAAAGCCAAAAAAAATAGAATCACATAAAAAATTAGGCTCTATCTCATTTTGTTTTGCTTTTTAAAAGGTTTTATCGATGCATTTGTTATTTTATATAACTGTTACTTCATAATAACCATCCCCACTCCACCCCCGACACTCCCTTGCAACAAAGAGGAGCAGCTAAGTAAAACAAACTCACCCATTAGTCATGCCTGGCAGTGCATACATACATCATCCTCTATTGATGGAATTTCAGCCCCTCCCTCCAACACCTTGCTGTTGAAAGAGAGAAATGTGTTTCATCGTTAGTCCTCTGGAATCAAGGAAGATTAATCTGAATTTTGATATCTTTTTAATGTGGTTTTCTTTTATGTTATAGAGGTCATTGTGTTCTCTTGGTTCTTTAGTTCATACACATCTTCCTAAATTTCTCTAGACTGCTTATTTTCCTCCTTTCTTACAGTGCAATAACATTTCTTTATATTCATATGCTGCAATACAAATGATTGAATGAAAATTTATTAAGTGCTTAGTGTGTGCCAAGCGCTGGGGATACAGATAGAAAAATGGAGAGAGTCCAAGTTTTCACAAAACCCATATTCTAATGAGGGCAATAACCCTTAGCTGCAAGGAATGGGAAAGTCTCATGGTTCCTTAGGATACATCAGTGAAGCAGATCATAATACATCTTTAATGTTGATTCTACTGATAAAATCATATCCACTGCTGATGTTAAGTTATTTGACAGTGCTAAGAACCTTGGGAGTAATAATCTTCTTTTCCCAGTCTTTGGTAGCTATGGTTGCCACAGAACCCACAGAAGTGCTTACTAGATCCCTTTTCTACAGCGATGGCTTCCCACAATGATGGCTTCAGGGGCTAGGCTTGGGGCACTTCAGTTCCCAGAAGTCTTGGGTTCTGAATCCTAATCTATATCCATCCAAGTTTAAGAAGAGATGGAGGTCAAGGTGGTGGTGATGGTTTAACTTGTCTGGAACATGATGCTTCCTGGCTGTCCCTCAGGGTGCCTGCTAATAAATAATATGTATTTGTGTGTTTAGTCATTTTTGACATGTTCTACTCTTTTGGAATTTTACCCATTTGGAGTTTTCTTGACAGATACTGGAGTGGTTTGCCATTTCCTTCTCCAGCTCATTTTATAGATGAGGAAACTGAGGCAAACAGGGTGAAGGGACTTGCCCTGGGTCACACAGCTAATAAGTGTCTGTGGCAGGATTTAAACTCAGGAAGATGAGTATTCCTGACTCCAGACTGGGCACTCTATCCACCTACCTTTCCATATTATATGTTCCCAAGTAGATAATTGGCTTCCACCTAGTTTCAGGTGTTTTGTTTTGGTTTTATTGTGTTTTTTATTTTTTTGGGGGGGGGTTACAATCACAGGAGATCTACTATGAATATTTTGGTGTAACTATGGAACCTTTACCTTTTTCCTTATCAATCAACAAGCACTTACTGAATACCTAAATAGTATGTACCAGGCACTGTGCTAGTCACTGAGGATGCAAGGTTAAAGATGGAGCAGTCCTTGCCTTCAAAGAGCTTACATTATATTAGACGCCATCAGTGATCCATAATTCCCAAATCCAGTGGCCTTTTCTCAGTCTATAGGACGTTTTCCATTGTCTTTGACAACTCCTTGGACCACGTGCCCCACAGTGGTAATTCTTAGTCAATGGATATAGATATTTTATTCACTTTTCTTATATAATTCCAAGCCAACCATTTCATATTATAGATGAAGAAATTGAGACCTAAAAGGGATGTTATGGTTTGCTAGAAAGGGCTAAATTCAGTGGCAATTAATTGGTGAAGCTCCACTTAGCAGAGAGAGGCTTTCACACTAACATTTTAATTTGAGCTTTGATTTAGTCTACAAGCTTATCTCACTTGGTACTTTCCTTTTCACATTATAGCAAATTTTTAGCTTTGTCTCTTCTAATACCTGTTATTGAACTGGTATCTGCTTAAGCATAACAGCTTTCCCCCATTACATTTCCCAGTGCCTTATACCTGTACAGTTTAGCCCTTCCCCTCCCCATCACTATTCTCTTCTGATCTCTCCAGTATCCTCTGGAACTTGCGATCTTTTGTTAAATTACCCTTTCATACTAGATCTCTGCCTTTCATCCTTTTTTTAAAAAGTAATTTATTTTTGTTTTGCTTGTGTCTTGCATTTATGCCACAGTTGTTTCTGAATATATCTCTTCTTTTGTTTGTTTGTTTTTTTGTGAGGCAATTGGGGTTAAGTGACTTGCCCAGGGTCACACAGCTAGTAAGTGTTATATGTCTAAGGCTGTATTTGAACTCAGGTCCTCCTGGGTTCAGGGCCAGTGGTCTATCTACCATACTACCTAGCTGCCCCTTTATATATCTCTTCTCATCCTCCCCTTGTAGTGAACTTTCGCTGAATCTAACAGTTAAGCAAATCCATTTGACTTGGTGTCTGCATCAGACATCATATGAAATGTTTCATACCCTACATCTCCAATGAAAAGGAGGAGCTACTTTTCCTTGCTTCTTCTGAAGATCAAGATTGGTCATTATAATTACATAGCATTACATTTCATTGCTTATTTAAAAGTATATTTTGTTCAATTAGCAATCCTATTTCTGTCACTCAATAAACATTTATTATATACCTATAATGTGCCAGGAACTGTGCTAAGTGCTGGGGATATAAGGAAAGGCAAAAGACCTTTCCTGCCCTCACAGAGCTCACAATCTAATGGGAGAGACAACATGAAAATAACTACATACAAGCTATGTACAGAATAATACACGTATATACAGGCCGAGTGCAGAGTAAATAGGAAATAATTAACATCTGGAAGGCACCAAAATTAAGAGGAGTTAGGAAGAGATTCCTGTAGAATGTGAAATTTTAGCTGAGTCTTGGAGGCCAGGAGGCAGATATGAAGAGGGACAGCATTCCAGACATAGAGGATGGCCAGTAAAAATTTCTGAAGTGGGGAGATGAAATGGCTTGTTCAAAGAACAGTGAGGAGGCCAGTGTCACTGAATCAAAGAGTGGAGGTGGGGGGACATCCTAAGGTGTAAGAAAACTGGAAAGGTGTGGGGGAGGCAGGTCATGAAGGGCTTTGAATGCCAAAGCATTTTATATTTGGTCCTGGTGGTAATAGGGAGCCACTGGAGTTTATTGAGTGGGGTAGCAGGTGACATGGTCAGACCTGTGTGTGAGAGATGGTCTCTCAGAAGTGAAGCCTCCTCAAAGGGTCATTAGTTCTCGTTAATGGTTCTGGTATTGTTGCTTTTGAGTGGTACATGTGTACCAACACTAAGTGAAGACCCCTCAGAATGCAAGACCCCCTCCCTTAGCCTTCTCCCTCTCCTACTCTTGGATAGTGTTAGCAGAAATTCCTGAGACATGGGAGCATCCTGTCTATCTCATCTTCTAGCTGGTTGTATGACCTTGGGTAAAAGACTGCTGAAACTGTGAGGCCCTGAAAAGGGGAACGTGCTAACATAGTTTCTGTACCTCTTTGTTCTCTCTGTTACTGGGGTAGTTTTTACACGAATAGATTGTATACCTGAGGCTCAGTCAATGAGGCGACGGGAAGGGGGTTAGGGTGGGCTGCTATGTTGGCGTCTATGTAGTCTTGCCTTGAACAAAGAGCGCTCAAATTCTTGGGGCAGCTGAGGCCACATGGGGGTACACTTTCTCGAGAAAGTCAATGAAGAGCTCTCTCCTTTTGCAAACTGGTTTTTTTAACTGAGTGAAACAATGTAAACAATGTGAGATCTCTCAGGTGGACTGAGTGTAGCAACTTCTTAGATTGTTACAAACTCAAGGTTGGTTATACTAGCCTGAATAGGCCTAAGTTTCAGGTTCCTAGTTACATCAGCATTAGGTAATGGCTAATTACTAAAAAGGATAAAATAGCTAGGATTGGTAGTATTATAATGAGATTCCTTGTTTCTGGGGTAGATTTTCACATTTTAGATTGTAAGGCTGAAATTCCTGTCCAATGGGAATTCAAAGCCAGTGGTGGGTGGGTATCTCTGTGTTAGGGCTGTATAACCTTTGTCCTGACCTTTGTGCTTTGCCTTGATTCGCTCAGACTGCTGGATGAAGCAGACGCCTGCTTCTCGCAAGAACGTAATAAATCTTTCACTTTATACCTAGAAAATCTCTGAGTGTTATTTTTGGGTAGCTGTAGCACACGGTATTTGGTGCATTGGCCGGGAAAACGTGACCAGGTAGAAGGACAGAGTCCTGGGCCTCTTGGGACAGCTCGCCCTGCCTTGATTTTAGGCAGCCCATGCTGCTTGGGATTTCTTCCCCTTCTACCAGGTGAAGTGACCCAAAGCAGAGAGACTAGGTGTATAGTGGAAGTAAAGGAGAGGCCTCCGCGGCAAATCCCGACCAGTTGATGTGGACGGAGCAGTCAGGTAACTTGTGTGCACGTGACCCAAGGTAAGCACCTAGGGGACCCTTGAGTCAAGCATTTACCAACTCTGGAAGGGGTGCCCCGGATAGGAAGGCTCTTGGGTGACTGAGAGGTAGAGGCGACTCCCCTGTGATTGGGCGTGCAGAACCGGGGGGGTTCCATCAATATTGAAATGGGCAAGGCTCAGTCCAAGCTGCCCTCCACAGAGGTTGAAATTAAAAGAATACAGGTAAATAGTCCCTTGGGAAATAAATTAAGTAATTGGAATGAGTTAGCAAAGTATAAAGGGAAGGATTAAAAAAATGATTAGATGCTGTTATTTTATTTGGGGTAATAAGGATATTGGAGGTGGCACGATTTGGCCCTATTATGGCTTGGCCAAAGACTGGGTGTGCCAGAAATTGAATTTATTTGTGAATGAAAAGGATCCCGTGGACCCGGAGGAAGTGGCATATGCTGGTTTATGGCTTCCTGGAAGCAGGATGTTTTTGAGTGAAAATAAATCTAAAAAGAAAGAGGATAATAAGGAGGGAGAGGTAATGTCTCAGGAGGGGTGGGATCCATTGTTGTCTCTTCTGCCCCCCCCATGCAATACCCCCTCAGGGGCCAGCAGTTCCGGCTTCCCCCCAAAAAAAAATACATACACACACACACACACACACACACGTTATTTCTGACAAGTTTCTTGCTTTTAGAGTCTCCCTATCATTTTGTTCTCTGTTTGTCTGTGTCTGTGTGAATGATGGTCTGTGATTAATGTCTGTGAGTTGTTGATCCTTTACTACCAGGCAGCCAAGGGCTGCAACTGGATTCTGAAATGCTACTAGTAACTTTCACCCCTTCCCCCCCTCCCTAATACCAGCCATATTCCCAGGAGTGGGTAGATGGGGGAGAGAATGGGAAAAATACATATATACTTTATTATTTAGATTATATGATTGGTAAAAAGCAAGTTGAGGAGTATCCTCAAAGTGTCAGGTCAGAATTAGAAAGAAATAAAGTATGTGCAGTTTTAAAGGGACTTTAATCAAAGTCCATCAGAGGAATAATTAGGTAGAAGGAAGGCAAGAAGGTTTAAGCATGTAGGAGACAGGAGTATGTGTAGGAAGCTTAAGGAAGGTATAATTTATTTGCACAGTGTGAATAGAGGTTTTGAAAATAAAAAGGTTTGGAAACTCTTGAAGAGTTGTTGGAAAATATTCTCTTCCTAAGGTGGATGGAAGAGAGAGAGATAAGGAGGAAAGGAGGGTGCTCAGATCAAAGGGAGACAGGCTAAATAAGTCTTTAACCATTCCCTGCCTTATATAAAAGAGAAAAGTTTTTGTGTACTACAACAGGAACAAAAAGTAATTTATGGGCAGCCAGAGGCTGTGCTGAATGAAATGTGATGTTCAGAATTTATTACATTGTTTGGTATTAAGATAAATTGGAAAATGTAAGAATCTGCAAATTGTTAAACTTTGGCATTGTTATGTCAAGTGGCTTTTCATAATTTGAATGTTATTAAAGTAAATTGAAAGAAAATATAGTGGAAAAAAATAGTAAAAATTGTGAGACAAATGAATTGTTCAGAATGCATACTAAAGTTGTAAAAGATGTTTGGCAAGAGAGAGAGGGAGGAAGAGCCCTATTCAATATCTCCCTTCAGAAATTCAAAAAGAAAGCTGTGTAGTAGTCAATTAATTATTAAGCTCCAGAGGTGTCTACCTGGAGGGAAAGCAAAAAGAAATAGTTAGAATACTGGCCCAGTACATTTTAAGCTGACCTGAGATGTTAGAATAGTTGATTCCAAACTGTTTGTAAAACTTTTGCAAGAAAATGTGGACATGAATGGGGAACTGAAATATTGAAGAAATATATAAAGGGTCAAGGGTATTGAATTTAGAAAGGTATATTTGTATAATTTTAAGAATACATATTGTTATTTGACATTAAGAAATTTATTAACTATGTGGCCCCAAGAAAGTTTTGTTTAGTTTGTATTTCTAAAATTTTCCTGTATTGTATAATTTGGTAAGCAACTGTATCATCTGTGTTGTCAGAAAAGCAATTTTTTTATAATCAAAATGTTGTTAGGTTCTTTCTTAAGGCTAACAACCAGGTTGGGGGATGGGTAGTATGAGCCAGGCTCTTAAGGCAGGGATTAGTGGTCGTGGGGTAGTCTAGGCCTTGAAGAATCTTGATTGGGAGTGGCCCCAGGAGACTGCTGGACCTGGTGAAGGGGTCTAGAAAGAAAGAAAGATTTTTTATTGGTTCTGTTTTAAGTTTTTAATATACTGCTTACATATTTCTGAATTTTCTTATGTGATGTAATCCAGTAAGCAATTTTATTAGTTATGTTGCTGGAAGGGCAATTTCTTTTATAATCTGGAATGTTAAATTAATTGTAAAACCAGAGAAAAAAGAAAAAGGAATGAATTTGTCTGTTGGGGCATTCTATACGATCCTGTTTTGTAACATTTCCTTTTAAGTATTGTAATTTAAGAAAGTATTAAAGTTCCAAATTGTTTTTATTTTAAAGGGAATTTTTAGTTAAAATTGTTTTGCTATCATTTATGAAATTTGTGAGATTGTTAACTAAGTTATTTGTGGTTACTGTTTTCATGCTAAAACCTAAAAGGGTTAATTAATTAGAAGGAGATAGTGTACAGCCTTATCAGGTTGTTCTGCCCATTCAAGGGCACCACTATCAGCCCTCTCTGAGGGCGTGGCAATTCTCATTGTTTTGTAAACTTGCCAAGGTCCCTGGAAACCATGAGAAAAGAACTTGTTAGGATCATGCAGTTCCTAGACAATGAATTTAGCTTGCTGAGAATTAGCAAGTGTATAGAAACTATTTCTAATGATTGACTTTTACACCAGGACAAGTTTAAATTTGAGAGGGAAAGATGTTAAGTGAAATCTCTTATGTATGTGAGTCCTGGTACATCTTTATTGCTTATTGCAACTCTATGAGAGCAAAATTACTGTATCTGGCTTTAAGCTGTGATTAGTGAGACTTGCTGTTTGAGGTAAAAGGCTCTTGGGAGTATATCTAATTTTGTTTTGAGTTTGAATTTGGATATAGTTGTCTGCATTAAAATCAGTATCTGAGAGAGATGCCAGTGAATGTGATTCTGTACTGGTAACAGGTGGAGGTAAATGTGACTCATTTGGGAAAAAGCCAAGGGGACAATCTTAGCCTTAATCTAGGATGGGATCCTCCTGGCTCAGTTTCCCCATTGTGTTCCTTCAGAAAGGAATGTTTCCCACCTGACTATTCCTGAGTCTGGCTATGAGGAGAAACAGATACTGCATGATTAGAGAACTGCAACTCTATCTGAATTTAAACAAAGTTAAGGATATTTTATCTTGTTATATTTGGTATGTCACATGTCCCTGCTCTTTTTCCTTCTGTAGTAAGTTTCTATGATTAGAGCAAGTGGTCAGTACAAGATATGAGCTCTTTTGTGTTATCTTACTGGGAAATCTAATGATATTTTTATCTAGAACTAGAACCTGTGCAGAAATTTATGCAGACTGCTTAAGACTCACCTTAAGATGTTCTGTTTGTTTAAAAGAATTCTAAGAGCAGTAGTATTTTTCATGTAATCAGTCTCTTACTGTTACCAATGTGAGATTCTATTATAACACCATTTGACCAAGGAACTTTGTGATATATAGGGATTCTGTGATAACTAGGAATTTAGTTTCTTGATAATACTCTACAATTTGTGTTATTTAAAAGACTTTTGCACCAATTTAGTAAGATTTTATGAACAAGAGTGGAAATGCATGCAAGTTATTTAGGGCTCACCTTGGAGATGTTCCTTAGGCAATGTGAGATTATAGTTATACCTTAAACTGATTGTTGAAACCTGCTGGTTCTAATGACTGTTTCTGAGTCTAACTCCAGGTGTAAATATGAAGGAAGGTTGTCTGAGCCAATGATCCATGATGCCAGTAGCCCTGTGAGGGGCAAGTATGAACTGCAGGAGAATGGACAGAAAGCTGGTTCCTACAAGAAGACAAGATTGCTGAGATGCTGTGCTGGAGATGGCTGGAACAAACACTAAGGACCAGACGACTTCATTGACGATATCCTCTGCCAGACAGCTGTATAGGAAAAGACTTTTTGAATTTTAAAGGGACAATTGCATTATTGTTTTCTTTTGGGTCTCTGTATCTGCATTTATAAAGGGATTGCCCCTTTGATTTGTCAGTGCATAGATCAGTCCTCCCCGTATTTACTTAAAGGGGTGATGGTTAGAGAGAGAAGAAGAGCTGAGGAGAATTTGAAATCAGATTTAATAGAATACTGAGGCTAGGGGTTTGAATTGCTATCTCTGTGTCCCTCCTGGGGGCAATGTGTTTAGAGTTTAAAAAAAATTAATAATAATAATGATTGTTATAAAAAATTGCCAAGTGTTAAAGTTACCATAAGAATGATAATTTCTATATGTGATAATATGGAAATGCAATTGATGTTATCTTAAGCTTATTGTTAGTATTACAAAAGTTATTACTGTTCCTAAATTGTATGGTATTTCTAAAACTGTTAGATTGTAAAATTTGAGGGGAATTATTATCCTACTCTTAATGTGTCTCTCCTGTATGCAGGACTCCCTATCCTGCCTGGTTAAGATAGAAGGGAAAGGAGAAATGAAGCTGATGGTTCTGAAGAGTCAGAGTTGGGTGCCAGTCCAAGACCACCCTGATGGATATTAAGGTTTAATGGATGTGAGAAGGCTTCAAATTGTAAGAAAAGAAAGGGGGAACTGTGAGAGATGATCTCTCAGAAGTGAAGCCTCCTCAAAGGGTCATTAGTTCTTGTTAATGGTTCTGGTATTGTTGCTTTTGAGTGGTACATGTGTACCAACACTAAGTGAAGACCCCTCAGAATGCAAGACCCCCTCCCTTAGCCTTCTCCCTCTCCTACTCTTGGATAGTGTTAGCAGAAATTCCTGAGGCATGGGAGCATCCTGTCTATCTCATCCTCTAGCTGGTTGTATGACCTTGGGTAAAAGACTGCTGAAACTGTGAGGCCCTGAAAAGGGGAACGTGCTAACATAGTTTCTGTACCTCTTTGTTCTCTCTGTTACTGGGGTAGTTTTTACACGAATAGATTGTATACCTGAGGCTCAGTCAATGAGGCGACGGGAAGGGGGTTAGGGTGGGCTGCTATGTTGGCGTCTATGTAGTCTTGCCTTGAACAAAGAGCACTTGAACTCTTGGGGCAGCTGAGGCCGCGTGGGGGTACACTCTCTCGAGAAAGTCAATGAAGAGCTCTCTCCTTTTGCAAACTGGTTTTTTTAACTGAGTGAAACAATGTAAACAATGTGAGATCTCTCAGGTGGACTGAGTGTAGCAACTTCTTAGACTGTTACAAACTCAAGGTTGGTTACACTAGCCTGAATAGGCCTAAGTTTCAGGTTCCTAGTTACATCAGCATTAGGTAATGGCTAATTACTAAAAAGGATAAAATAGCTAGGATTGGTAGTATTATAATGAGATTCCTTGTTTCTGGGGTAGATTTTCACATTTTAGATTGTAAGGCTGAAATTCCTGTCCAATGGGAATTCAAAGCCAGTGGTGGGTGGGTATCTCTGTGTTAGGGCTATATAACCTTTGTCCTGACCTTTGTGCCTTGCCTTGCTTCGCTCAGACTGCCAGACGAAGCAGACGCCTGCTTCTCGCAAGAACGTAATAAATCTTTCACTTTATACCTAAAAAATCTCTGAGTGTTATTTTTGGGTAGCTGTAGCACACATGTCCTTTAGGAAAATTATTGTGACAGCTGAGTAGAGGATGGACTGGAGTGGGGAGAGACTTGTGGCAAGTAGTAGTTTGCTATTTTAATAGTCCAACCTTAAACTAATGAAAAACTTTCAGCAGGGTGATGGTAGTGTCAAAGAAGAGAAAAGCTCGTGTATGAGAGATGTTATAAAGATAAAAATCGACATGCTTTGGCAACTGATTGGGTAATGGAGAATGAGAGAGAGTGAGAAATCTAGGATAACACCTCGGTTGTGAGTCTGAAGGACTGAGACAATGGTAGATACTTTGACAGTAACAGGGAAGTTAATGAGAAGGTTTAGAGGGAAAGATAATGAATTCAGTTTTGGACATGTTGAGTTTAAGATGTCTACAGAATATTAAATTGGAGATGTCTAAAAGTTATAGATGCAAGACTGGAAGTTTGGAGGTTAGGACTGGACAAGTAGATTGAGGGTCATATGCACAGAGATAATTGAAACCATGGGAACTGGTGAAATAGTATTAAAGAACGGAAGACCTGGGCCAGAGTCATGTGGGACACCCATGGTTACTTTTCCAGTATTCTTATATTTACTCCCCTTCGCACAGCCCATGATCTAGTGACACTGGTCTCCTTGCTATTCTTCACCCATGACATTCCATCCTTCAACTCCAAGCATTTTCATTGGTTGTTCCTCATGCATGGCATACTCTCCCTCCTCGTTTCTACCTCCTAGCTTCCCTGGCATGTGGAGTCTCAGCTAAAGTCCCCTCTCCTTCATTTACCTCCTTAATCTTCTGAACTTACTCCCAATTTATCCTGTGTATATCTTGTCTGTATGTGGTTATTTGCATATTGTCTCCCCCATTAGCTTGTGAGCTCTTCAAGGGCAGAGGCTCTTTTGCCTTTCTTTGTATCCCCAGAGCTGGCTGACTGACAAGGCAGTTCTTACCTCTCTCAAAAACCTCTCTCACTTACTTTGCTACCTCCCAAAACGGCCACACTCTACCACCCCACCCCAGTTCAGGCACTCGTCAGGCTTTCCTGGTTTTTTGCAAAGGATTCCTAATAGGATTTCTGTCTTCCAGTTTTTGACTTCTCCAGCCCATCCTCCATGCAGCTACTAATAATAATCTTCCTAAAGCATAAGTCTAGCCATCCCACTTCCTTGGTCTAGAACCTTTAGGCACTCCCTGTCTCCTTTAGCATAGCACACAAACCCTTAGTTTGGGATTTGTAGCCCTTCACAGTCTAGCTCTGGGCTACCTTTTCACGCTCATTGCACATTATTCCCCTTCATGCATGGTCCAGCCAAAATGGTGTACTTACAAGTTCCCAAATGTGGCACTCCATCTCCTCCCTCCATAACTCTATACAGACCTGGACTCCATAGCCAGAATGCACTCATTCATCATCTCCACCCATAGGCAGACTCTCTCATGTGTGATCTGCTATAGGCAGCCTTTCCAGATCCCCGTAGTTGTTAGTGCTCACCTCCTCCTCTTCCTCATCATGAATGTGCTTAATTAGGTCATAGGATCAGATAATCAGAGATTACTAGTCCAGCCTTCTTTTTTATAGATGAAGGAACAGGCCTAGAGAGATTAACTGATTTTCCTCAGACCTTTCTAGCTCTAAATCTGTGATCCTGTCATCATTTATATGTTGTGTCTCTCCGGTAGAATACAAACTCCTCCCTGAGGGCAGGAACCATTTTTCATTTTGTTATTGTATTCCCAGTGCATTGTCCATAACTGGTACTTGATAAATGCATGTTAAATTAGTGAATCAGAAGAAGAATACAGGAGATGTGCTTACCAGATTTAGCAATTAAGAATTCACTGTTCGCAAGAAATAAAGAAGAAATTCATGACAAATGAAGAAGAAATAAATGAAACTATTTTGCCCACCTGTATGGTAATAAAACCAACAACTCAAGTGAAATGAATGTTTACAAAAATACAAAATGCCCAAATTAACAATAAGAAATAGAGTAATTTAGATAATCCAATCTTAGAAAAAGAAATTGAAGAAGCCATAAATGAATTCTCCTCCAAAAAACCCTAGGAGCAGGTGAACATATAAATGAATTCTAGCAAACATTCGGAGAACAATTAATTCCAGTGTTATGTAAACTGTTTGCAAAAATAGCAAAAGAAGGGAGCCTACCAAATTCCTTCCATGACACAAATGTGGTCTTGATACCTAAACAAGGAAGAGTAAAAATGGAGAAAAAAAATTTATTGACTACTGAGGCTAAAGCAACATATAAAAATACACTTTGATTCAATATTAGGAAACCTATAAACGTAATAGATTATATTAAAACTTAACAAAAATCATGATTATGCTAATAGATACAGAAAAAAGCTTTTGATAGAATACAGTATCCTTTTCTGTTAAAAAAAAAAAAAAGAATACTAGAAAATGTAGGAATAAGTAAACCAGTCCTGAATCCATTTAATCATACATATTTTCTAGGTCATATTTCTCCATCTTTTACACAAAAGTAACGTGAGAAACTTTGTGAAATGCTTTCCTAAAATCTAGGTAGACCATTATCTACAACATTCCTTTAATCTACCGGTCTAATACCTGTCAAAAAGGAGTACCTATTCTTGACAAAGCCATGCTGCTTCTTGGTAATCATCACTTCTTTATCTAGACCTTCAATAACCATTCCTTGAATAATATGTTTCAGAATTTTTCTGAGAATCCAGACTTCATTCTCTTCCCTTGTTTCATAACCAGGATATTTGCCCTTCTCCATTCCTGGAGTTCCCCTTCTATTCTTCACATTATTTCAGAGATCACTGATAGTAGCTAAGTAATCACATCTACCAATTCTTGTAGTACCCTAGCATATTTTTTTCAGGGCCAGGTGACTTGAATTCATTGTTGGCCATTAGAGAGGCACTAATACTGATCTCCTTAAGAATCAATTCTCTATCAGCCATTTTTTTGTTTTAACCTTTCCAGTCCAAAGTCTCCTTAGCTTTAGGCCTTTACTCTGGCTGTTCTCCCTGCCTTGAATGCTCTCTCTCCTCTTGTCTGCCCACTGGCTTCCCTCCACTCCTTCAGGTCCCAGTTAAAATCCTGTTGTTGTTCATCCTTCATTTTTGAGGAAGACAAGTTAAAATCCTACTTTTTACTGGAAGCCTTTTCCAATCCCTCTTAACTCTAGTGTCTTCCCTCTGTGAATTATTTTCCATTTATTCCATATCTAGCTTATTTGTACAAATGTGTTTGCCCATGTATACCCCTCATTAGATTGTGAGCTCAAGGACAGGAATTGTCTTTTGCCTTTCTTTATGTCCTCAGCACTTAGCACAGCGCCTAACACATAGTAGACACTTAAATTTTTATTGACTATTGACTTGACAATGATCCTTTTTCCTGGCAAAGAAAACAGAAGCAAGATAAGAGTTGAACACTTAGGCCTTCTTTCTATCCTTACTCTTCTTGTGATATTCCTCATTTCTCCAATATAGTGTTTTTAAAACTCTTTTTGTTAGCCTTAGTTTTCCTCAACATCCTTCATTCTAAGCTTTAGCAATCTTTAGGCCTGGCACTATATAATTTTTATCTTTATATTTCCAGTATCAAGTATCAGTCAATAAATGTTCTTAAGCACCTACTATGTGCAGGCCCTGTGCTAAGGAAAAAGGCAAATGGAGATGGAGTGTCTTGTTTGAGGAACAGCAGAAGCCAGTGTCAATGGATCAAAGAGTATTGGGGGGAAGGATAAGGTAGGTATTTTGCATGTAGGTGTTGATTTATAAATAGTTGTCGAATTGAACACAGATCTTTGTAGCATCACACTTTGAAACTAGCAGTAGAAATTTGTTTCGATATATGATGCTTTGAATATCTATATAGGGGCCTTAGAGAATAGTATTGATATTGTATGGGACAAGTGAAAGTTTCTCATGGAAGATGTAAGCTATGCTCCAGAAATGTAGTAAGGCTTCAGCATGAGCTGGGCCTAAGTTTCACTCTCGTTTCTGGGGAAGGGGGTTGTGCACCAGCTGCCCACCCCCCTCCCTAGTTTTGTAACCACCCCCTCTGTTGTTTTGTGCCTTAACTTTACCAAATAAGGCAATCCTCTAGCTCCCAAGCTAGTTTTGAGTAAAATGTATCTCTTGGGTTCTAAATATAGACTATGAGGTCTCTTGCCTCAGCCAATGAGGATAAAGAGATTGAGACAAACAGGTGGGGAGGGGGGCTTTTTGGAGTGGTTTGTCTAAGACAATATATACTGCTTGCTGTTGTGTGTACTTTGTCTCTCTACACCAGTCTGCCCTGGGTAGGAGATGCCTAACTCTCACGTGAGACTTGGTAGAATAGAACCTTCTGTTTTCTACCTGGAGATACTCTGAGTTTTTATTTGGGTAAGTGGTCTCTATTCCACTCAATATTCAATCAGAGTGACAAGTCAGTTTGATCAGTTTTTACAACTGACATCTAAATTATGGTGGCTACAACTCCCAGGTCATTCTTCCTCCTTTCTCAAGGAGTTCATTACCTGGCTCACTATCTTCCTCTCTTCTCTAGTTCTTCCCTTACAGCAGGGGACTTTAATATCCAATTAGATGCTCCATCAAGTTTCTTAACCTTACTGTCTTCAGCCTCAGTAAATCCAGTGACTTAGTCCTTCATTCCATCTCAACCACACAAAGTAATGATCACACATTAGATCTCACCATTACCCATAAATGTTCCATTTTCCTAATTAGAAACTCTGCTACTTCTCTATCCAGCCACAATCTCCTACCATTTCACCTCTTCTAAACCTGTTCTTCGCTGAGATTTCCAAACCCTCCATCTCTCAGGCCATGAACACTTCTCTGATTTACTCCTTCTCCAACCTCAACCCAGTATTTAGACATGTCAGTTCTACATGCTCATCTACTGATGAATCCTTTCCTACTTGTCCCATCACCACTCTTTTCTTGGCAGGCTTCAGCCCTGGATTAACCCCACCATCTATTTTCTCTTTACTTAGGAGATACTGAACACAAATGAAGTCTCACAACCATGTTGACTGGGTACGTTCCAAATTTATCCAATATTAAGTGGGCCCTCTCTGTAACAAGGCCGTCCTTTTATTTCCCCCCTAATTGGTACCCTATCTTACTTCCTGTTTTTTGTTTATGTTTTTGTTTTTTTAGGCAGTTGGGGTTAAGTGACTTGCCCAGGGTCACACAGCTAGTAAGTGTCAAGTGTTTGGTCTAAGACTGGATTTGAACTCAGGTACTCCTGACTTCAGGGCCAGTGCTCTATCTACTGTGCCACCTAGCTGCCCCCCCCAGCTTCCCCCCCCCATCTCACTTCCCATAGAACCTATTCCAAACTGTTTTTTTTCCTCAAGTCTTTCACACACCCCTTTCCTACCCTCAGGTACAGATCTTGCCTCTTATTTTACTGATAAATTGAGACCATTTGACAAGAGCACACTCCTCCTTTCTCTTCATTTTAAAACTCTTAGACATCATCAAAGAGGTGGCCTCTCTCCTTGCCAAGACCAACCTCCTACCTGTGCATTCCATCCCCTACTCTCTTCTCCAGCTTATCATGTCCACAGTCCTCCCTCTCTCTTAAATCTTTAACCATTCACTGTTAACTGGTTTATTCGTGCCTTCAAACATGCTCATGTCTCCCTGAGAATTAAAATACCCTCACTAAATATGCTGTCCCAGTCCCATTAATCTGTCATCTTGTATCTCTCCTTACTTCTCAGTCAGATTCCAAGAAGCTGCCTTCACTGGTTACCTCCATTTCCTCCTCTCAGCCCCTTGCAATTCTTAGCTCATTACTCAGTGGAAACTGCCCTCTCCAGAATTGAAGTGATCTCTTAATTGCCTGATCTGGTGGTCTTTTCTCCTTCTTCCTCCTTCTTGTCCTATCTGCTGTGCTTGACACTTGGTTGACAGCATTCTTCTCCTGGATACTCTCTCCTCTCTGGGTTTTCAAACACTGTTCTCTTCTGGTTCATCTCGTCCCTGTCAGACTACTCCTTAGTCTCCTTGGCTAGTTCTTTTTTTTTTCTTTGCTAGTTCTTAATCCATATCATGTTACATTAAATTGAAAAGTTTTTGCACAAACAAAGCCAATGCAACCAAGATTAGAAGGGAAGTAGAAAATTGGGAAAGAAGTGGGTGCTCCCCAAGGTCTTGTCCTAGGCCATCCTTTCTTCTGCCACTATATGCTGTCCCTTAGTAACATCTTCAGCTTCCATGAGTTTAACTCTCAGAGGACTCCCAGATCTATATATCTAGCTTGTCTCTCCCTTGAACTTTAGTCCTACATCATCATTTTCTTATTGGACGTTTCAAACTGGATGTACCAGAGACATCTTAAATTCATCATGTCCATAACTGAACTCATGCTCTTTTCCCCAAAACTTTTCTCTTCCAAAGTTCTCTATTTCTGCAGAAAGCATCCTTCCTGTTTCCTAGGTTTGTAACCTTGACATAATCTTTAACTTCTCACTCTCCCTTAGCCCACATATCCAATCAGTTGTCAAATCTTGCTGCTTCTACCTTCCCAACAGCTCTCACATCCCACACTCTCTCCACTCACACAACTTAGTTCAGGCCCTCATCACCTCTTGTTTAGATCATTGCAGCAGCCTTTAATTGGTTTCCCTGCATTTTAGTTCTCCCCACCCCTGGTCAACCTGCAGCTGTCAAAGTAATTTTCCCTAAGTATAGATATGACTGTGTCATTCATGTACTAATTAAACTCTAATGGTTTCCTATTGCCTCTAGAATAAAAAAAACCTCTCTCTAGCTTTTTAAAACTCTACACAGTCTGTCCTCAAATTCATTGAACGTTCTTTCCCTCCCACACTCTGCAATCCAGCCAAACTTTGTTTTCCTGATAGACAGTATTCTCCCCGATTGTCTCCCATGCCTAGGGATGTACTCCCTCCTTGCCTCTGCCTCCTAGCAGTGAGATCAGACTCAAGTACCATCTTCTGCATGAAGACTTTCTTAGAGATCCTGCCAACTGCTAATAACCACCTTGTACGTATGTATATTTTTTCACTGTATATTTGTATATAATGTATATGTAATATACATATATGTTATTTCACTTTATATTTGTCTTTGTATTTTTTTGCCCCATTAGGAAGTAAGCTCTTTATAAGTAGGGATTGTTTCATTTTTTTTTCTTATACCCCCTCACCTTAGCACAGTGGCTAGCATGTGGTCGCACTTCGTAAATACTAATTGAATGATTGTGTAATTGTAAGTCCTAAGAGAATGGCAGAGCTCATGAAATCTCTTGGCTAGAGGGGCTAGATAAAAACTGAAGCATCAAGAAGAATTCATCTCCATTTCCATTTTTTACCCTTAACAAAGACACAGAAACATGATTCCCAGTAGAGTGGAAACCACATTCCTTTGAATCAGTTGAATTTAGTTCCTCTAGGTGAAATATACCTCAATGAAAGACCATTTCAAATTGAGAAAATAAATGTGCAATTTTTATAAAATTAAAATCTTCCTTGTCATATGGTCTCATGAATTTAAGTTTTCTTCCAAACGTAGTTAAGATTTCATCCTGGAATGTAAAGTATGGTCACTGAGACAACAGATGGTTTTCTGCAGACTTGATTGGCTTTTTTATGAATAAATGATTGTTGTTTATTAGATTTAAGATTCTTTTCAAACTAAGCTTCCTTATTAATTTAAATTTTAAGATAATGTAGGTCAGGAGGGAAGCCATATTGAAAGCTGTCAGTTGCAAGAATTTAAAGAACTTAGAGAAAAATAATTTGCTAGGGAGTATTTACAGAGACAATTTTGTACTGCTTTAAAGTTTACTTCATTACATGTTTAGAAAGTATGGAGTTGTAAGCATGTTTTAGCAAGGGAGTAGCCAGGAATATAAGCATTAGCCAGTTGGGGCCTAAAATTAATTATGATAAACCAAGTAAAAAGTGGACAGCAGGCTTGATGTCAAGATAGTATTCTTTTTCTCCAAGCCCTATAATTCTAGTTGAAATTAATCAAAATGAAAAAAAAAAGAAATTAATCAAAATGACTTGCATGCAGGTGCTCAGATCTAGTATAATTTTTCACTCTTTGCTTAATGTAAACCCAGTTTATGAAATGACCTTTAAAATTTTAATATTTACATAGCAAGTTTTTTGGTTTTGTCTTCTTTATCCTTTTATGTTTCTTGTTTACTATGTCTAGTGAAGAAGGGGGATTCACTGCCTCATAAGGAAAGCTTGCTATGCCTTTCCACCCTTTTGTTCTGGCTCTGCATTGAAGAGCAACAGAAGATAACTACTTCCTCTTTCATATAACACCCTTCAAATAGTTGAAAAAAGCACTTTTATGTTCCTTTTTATTCTTCCCTTTGCCAAGCTATAGATCCCAATTCTCTGTATTGACATAATTTCTAGACTTATCATATCTGGTCATTCTTCTCTGGACATATTCCAGTTTGTCAGTTCTAGTCTGAACACAAAATTTTAAATGTGGTTGCCCAGAAAGATTGTTACCTCCCTTCATTTGGCCATAATACTTCTATAAATGCAAACTACCCTTTTTTTAGGAGGTAGACATTACTAATTATTTTGAGTTGTATTATTTTTTAAAATATTGAGTTGTATTTTTTAATATTTCCTCCACATAGTCAAAATTGAGCCTTTGGGAATGACCATAGATGAGGGACTGAAGAAGAAGAAGAAACATGTGGAAGTACAGGGGAATTCAAGGGACATATAAAGTGAAGTAGCCTAAAGAGGAGGGCAGCTAGGTGGCACAATAGATAGCATACTGGGCTTGGAATCAGGAAGACTCTTCTTCCTGAGTTCAAATCCACCCCAGCCACTTACTAGCTGTGTGACCCTGGGCCAGTCACTTAACCCTGTGTGAGAAATAACTCATTCAGACTCAGGAAGGATGAAGTTAAAAGCTCAGTTTATTACACAGTTGCAAAAGTGGGTGTCCTAACACACATACACCAAAGCAAGAGTTCACTATTTATTTCTAAACCCAGCCACAGAGCCCCTCCTCTGTTTCCTCATTGGCTGAGACCTCCAGAGTGTGCAACTTTCCAGCACGCCTATTACACATCTACTCCTTGACACATCTGCTCCTCCTTCTACATACATCACATGTTAAGAAAATGGCATCTTAATCTCCTCCAAAAGTGGAGAAGTTAGTATTTATGAGTCTATTAAGCATGCGAGCTCTAAGGAAAGCGTAACCTTTGTCCTACTTACTGACTTCTACCAGCAAAACAAGATAAGACTGGCTGTATCCAGTTTTACTTAGTTACTTTTATAGTAGTTGTTTCGATTTTATGGCAACAAGCATTTTTATTATCTTTCACCTGTTTACCTCACTTTTCTCATCTGTAAAATGAGCTGGAGAAGGAAATGGCAAACCACTCCAGTATCTTTACCAAGAAAACCCCAAATGGAGTTGCACTAAAGTGATGAATAACAACAAGCCTAGAGAGGAAAGTTTCAATCAGCAATACACTTTTTGAGGGCCTACTATATGCAAGGCGCCATTAGTACTTCCAGGGCTACCAGGAATCCCTTGGGGAAATGCATGCTTTATGCAGCATCTAGTGACCTTTGTATTCCTTTCCAAGACTGTCCACCTATGTTATAGCCTCAGGAACTTTGTAGACTAGTGATAAACCCAAGATTTAAATAGCAATATAGATGATAGTGTAAAAATATTCATAGGGCATTGTAAGATTTCCAAATGAGTATTAGAGTCAATCAGTGCTTAGTTTAGAAGAGGAAGGAGTCACTGTGGCTTCTAATAGGTTGAAAATGTTTCTTGGGGAAGGAACTTGAGCTAAACTTTGAAAGTTAAGAAAGTTTAGCCAAATGGAGAGTGGAGAGGACATTTCAGATAGGGAAAATGGTGTGATGAAAAACACAAGAGTGTTTGCAAGAACCTTCATAGTGGTTTGAGCGAAAGAGAAGGAGGGTTTGGTGAACAGTGTGAATTATAACTCAAAGAAATGTAGGAGAATTTAAAATTCAGTGAACCCCCATGATCTGTCAAGGGGATAACGTGTACATTTCGAGTAAAATTTTACTAGAGCCCTAGGATGGAGAACAGACAACAGAAGCTGAAAGAAGGAAGGGATGGTGAGGAAATGAAATGAATAGGCATCATGGGCTCCCCATTTGTTTTTGGGTTTTTTTTGTTTGTTTTTGGTTTTGGTGGGGGTTTTTTCAGGTTTTTTGTTTGTTTTTGGTTTTTTTGGCGAGGCAATTGGGGTTAAGTGACTTACCCAGGGTCACACAGCTAGTAAGTGTCAAGTGTCTGGTCGGAGATCGGTTGAAATTTGGAGTGACAGAAAGGAGAGAAATGGGTTGACCTATAGAAAGAACATCAGGGTTTTTCTTATTTAAATTCATTTTTGTTTCTGTTTTTTTCTTAATCTCCTTCATTTCCCAATATGCCCTTTACCTCTCTCATCCAGAAATCATCTCTTATAACAAAGAATAAAAAAAGGACAAAGGAAACAAGTCAGTGTACTGATCAAGTACATGCAATGTTCTGCATTCCTTCCTGCAAAGAAGGGAGGGAAGTGCATTCTCATATTTCTTCAAGGTCAAGATCATCAATCATTATAATTATAAAGTGTTCCATTTTGATTTTTGGTGCTAGTGGTTCTTTCCACTTACACCATTGTAGTCATTTTGTTCATTGTTTTCCTATTCCTGCTTATTGCACTTTTCGTCAATTCACATAAATCTTCCCCTGCCTCCCTGTATTGTTTACGTTCACCATTTTTAAAGGTGCAATAATATTTTAGCATACTCATGGATCACAGTTCGTCTTAACAATTTCCCAGCTGACAGGCGCTTACTTTGTTTTCAGTTCTTTGCCCCTGTAAAAAGTGCTCTATAAATAGGGGAGTTTACTTTCTGTCTTTGAACTCCTTCAGTTACATGTCTTGTACAGTAGTGTAATCTCTGAGTCAAAGGATTTGATCATTTTAGTGAGCATCTTAGTAAAATTCCAAACTGCTTGCCAGAATGGTTGAATCCTTTTGCAACTCCACTAAATGTATTTGTGAGCCTATTTTTTCCCCAGCCCCTCCACTATTGAATATTCCCATATTTTCTCATCTTTGCCATTTTTCTAGGTTTGAGATGAGTCTTCAAAGTTGGATTTTTATTCATGAAAAGGATTAATCTTTCTAGTGGTTGTTAAAATTAGCAGTTCATCTTTTGAGAACTGTTTGTTCCTATCCTTTGACCACTTATTCTCTAGACAATAAGCCAGTGATTTCTCAGTACAGAAGAGATCAGCGCATCTTTGAAGGTAGGAGAACAGAGTCAGCAAACATTTAGAGGTTAAAGATGCTGGAGAAGGGAACAAGGGTGGGAACAGCACCACCACAGAATCAAATCAACTCCATCTTAAGAGGCAGGACACCACTAGTTTGGGATGTAGGAGTAATATCAGAATCAGCTGTCAGTGTGCAATCAATCAGACCATTGGCTATTTAAAGCAAGGGTTAGACTCAATGTCAAATTGTAACGGTCATAATAGCTGATATTTATGTGGTGCTCTAAGGTTTACAAAGTACTTTATATGTTTTCTCATTTTAGTTTCATGATAAACTTATGATGTATAGGTATTTCAGTTCTTATCCCATGTTTAAAGATGAGAAAAGAAGCTGAATGATCACAAAAGAAGCCCGTGATCACAAAGCTTGTCAGTCAATAAATATTTATTAAATACCTCCTATGTGCCAGGCACTGTGCTGTGTACTGGCTGGTAAATATTAGAGGTAGCATTTGAACCCGTCTTCTTTACTCCAAGTCCAACACTCTATCCACTGTGCTATACTGCTTCTCAAATTACAAGAAAAGATAATAATTAAAATTGGATATGAATGCAGCCATTTCAACTTGGCCTTGTCAAACAAGCTGCTGATATGAAAAATGGAAAATA
This sequence comes from Phascolarctos cinereus, assembly GCF_003287225.1. Classification (NCBI taxonomy): domain Eukaryota; kingdom Metazoa; phylum Chordata; class Mammalia; order Diprotodontia; family Phascolarctidae; genus Phascolarctos; species Phascolarctos cinereus. Next base: position 114,950,776 of record NW_027555625.1, on the reverse strand, counting down.
GAAAAAGTCAAAGACATCTACCCTGATTATCACCATTTCCTACAAAAGTTTAATGTAAAGTAGCTGCCATCATCAGGTCAGATGAGTCGAGAAACCATCTGAGCCAGCAAACATTCAAAGTTTTGCCTGGCAGAGAGAGATAACAGTTAAGATTCACACTAGGTTAACATTCAGATTAATTCATAAAATACTATAGAGAAGAAAGACTTGAGAACTCTTATCAGTGCAATAATTACCCACGATTCCAGAGGACCAGTGATAAAGAAGGCTACTCACCATTTCACAGAGATCATGGACTAATAAGCAGAATTAGATACACATTTTTAGACATGGGTAATATGGAAATTTATTTTGCTTGACTGTCTGTGCTTATTTCTTACAAGCATTCTGTTTTCGAGTGGATAGAGCACCAGGCCAGGAGTCAGGAGGACCTGATTTCAAATCTGGCCTCAGACCAGACACTTGACACTTACTAAATGTGTGACCCTAAGCAAGTCACTTAACCCCAATTAACCCCCCCCAAAAAAAGGTATATAGGACAAGCATTCTGTTTTTGTTTTTGTTTTTTTGAGGGGGAGATAGGAGGGAGAAAAAAAAGAAATATTTGATCATTGAAAAATAAAATCTAATTTTAAAATACTATAGAGAAAGATGTAGTTGTTGTTTGTCCTTTGTTTTCAAAGAGGACCAATGACATGACAAGATGATGTCTTGACTCATGCATGAATTGGATTTAAGTGAGGCAGAGTTGCACACAGTTGTCAGCCTCACTCTCTCTTACAGAGTCATCAAAGTCCAGTGGAAAGACAAAAGTTAGGACATTCAGCAATGGCCCAGGATGCAGTGGATGACCTTGGCATCTTCATTGCCTTCAATACCTGACCAAGCTTGTCTTCAGCCACCTTCATAGCTGTTGAAACAAATTGTTCTCATTCACAACTATTCCACTAGAAGAAGTCTTCACGTGCTTGGGGTGACTCGCACACCACCAACTCACCAGTGGGTTTGAGGCCTCTTGGTTACCCTCAACCTAATTTAGCTCATCTGCCAAGATGGTTTACTAGGGTGTAGCCACTGCACATGCTATAGCTTCTTGGAGTCACAGGTAAGAGTTGAGTTCCAAGTAGACTCAGCGAGCCCTCACACCAGAGCTGCTAGTCTAGGACTAGGAAGATTACAAGTAGTATCACTTCATGAAACGTTGAAAAGCAGTGGAGGATAAAGGCACTCTACAGAAAGATTAGCATAAGCCCCAGCTGAGCCATATCAACCCAGAGGCATTTATACATGGCAGAAGGACAACAAATAGACAGAAATAAGAAAAGATTGTCAGTGATTCTGTAATGAGGAATGTGGTGGACTGAACAGAGCACTAAACTTGGAGTTAAAAGAACCTGGGTTTGAATCTCCCATCAGACACTTAATAGCTGTATGACCCTGGGCGAGTAACTTAGACTCTGTAGACCTCAGATTCCTCATCTATAAAATAAGGGGTTAGACTCAGTGACCTTTAAGGTCTCTAAAATGCACAGTCCTGTAATCTCTTTTCATCATCAATGAAAGTGAAACTACCACGTTTGGATCCTAGTACCTTAGTCCTCTATGTGGTATTTGAGGAAATAGAAATAGCACGAGAAAACACAAAGACAGAAAAAACATTTAGAACAGGCCAGGTATGTGCTAATGAAATTCAGATTGGAGATGACAATCTTGAAAGCATTAAGGAATCATTTTATTAGTCTGTTTCAGGAAAGGGAACATACTAAAAGAATGAGGGAGGGGGGAGAGGGAAGGAAACCATGGATGATATTGCTACCCAAAGAAAAGGTGATTGAGAAGGATACATGTTTCTGCATAGGGATGATAATGTGCAAATTTCATTAAGCCCAGAACACTGCAGGGCCTTCTTGTTGAAATTGATTTTGAGTAGCTATTCAAAAGAGAGTAGCCTAACTATCCAGAAAGGAAAAGCTAAATGGATGAAAAAAAAAGCCACCTTATTGGGATATGCATGATAAATGGATTGTGAATTGGGCCCAGACCTGAACAGGAGGAAAAGAAAAAACTAGATTACATTTGAGAAATTGTATAATTCTTTTAATTACCTGGCACAGAACCCCATCTTTTTAACATAGACTTTCTTTTCAGTAGTGCCAGTTGGCTGTGAATAACACCACAGTCTTCAAAGAATCAAAGTTATGGGGGACCTGCAGAAGGCAGTGAAGAGGTTCATACAGAGCAAGCTGTGCATATTTACAGTGATGACCTATATACAAGAATTGCTATAGAGGGACATCATTCAGGAAATGTATGATCAGAAAAATAAAAAAGATGTAAGCCTACATTTATATAAGCAAGAATGAGGAAATACAGAAGAATAGCCACACTGCTAGCCTCAGAATGTATTAAAAACACACATACAAATAAGAGGAAAATCTTCAGCATGCCAGGTAAATGAGAAGGCATAGATAAGTTGCAATCTCTAATGATAGAAGATATGCCCATTTCGATGAGATCACAGATCCGTTGAAATGTAAGAGAATCAAAAAATGTTTTTATGAAATTATTTGATAATTAATAACCACTGTATTGTTATGGTATAACAGTAACCTTTCAAATGGATATTTATTTCCCAAACCACCATATATAACACATACTAAAACTAGAAATTAATTATGGTCTATCATGCTTTTAACTACATCTAGAAATCGAGAATGGTGAGAAAACTGGTCAATACATAGTTGAACAAGGAGGCTACCCAAATAAAGATGGGCTCGTTCAATGTGGTGCAGCTGTCATGGAAGGTCTCCCCAGTCGATTTGGAGCAATGGCGGCCTTACATGGGTATGTGATGAATTTTTTTAACATAAACACATTAATGTTAACTGTGCTTGTTAGTGTTTACAATGAAGGTTCATTTAACTGTGTCCAAAGGGAGGAAATGGTCACACACAATCTTTTAACACATGTAATCAAAATTCACATATCCACGTGATTATTAACAAATAGGACTTTTCTTTCATTTATTTATATACAACACATACATAAACTGAAACCCATATACATATACATGAGTATACACACTAATTTTGATGAGTGATAAGTTGCTATTAAAGCGTATCTTGCCTTTGACCCCATACTGTTCTGTCTCTTAAGAATTCTGACCCTTTCAGTGCAACTTTCTCTTTTGCACATTTTCCATCTCTTCCTTTACACTATCAACTATCGTGCCTAAGTGTCCTCAATCTTGAAATTTTTGCTTGACAGGACTGTCTCCACTAGTTATTTCTCTCATTTGTTTCATTGCCAAATTTCTAAAGGTATTGGTCTACACTTGCTGCTTCTACTTCTTTGCTGCTTACTCTCTACCCATTCCCCTAAAGTTCAGTTCCCCTTCTCATTACTCTACTGAAACAGCTTCCTGGGGGTCACTAATGACTCACAGTCCTCAAATCTAATGGTCTTTTATCAGTCAGTGTTCAGTCTCCATTTTTATAATAACTATTCACCACCTTTTAAAAACGTTTTCTTTCCTTGGCTCTCCTTTATTCTGGCTCTCCTTTTACCTTAATCTCCTTTACCACCTTTTCTTCTTCCTACCCCTGAACCTGGAAGGGCCCCTTTTCTTTCCCTAAAACTGTCTTCTCTGGACAATCTGCTCCCACAGCTCCAACCACCGTACCTCTATACAAGTGACTTCTAAATCTCTACTTGTAGACCTTTTCTTTCTCCCAAACTTCTCCTAAATTTCTACCAAGATTCCCTATAACCTTAATCTTAGACTGGGGAGAGGGAAGGGCTACACAGAACAAGTATAATCTCTCTTCTAAATTACAGCCCTTCAAAAACTTGAAAACAGTACCATTAAGCATAAGGCTCCTTAGTGGTCCTTATGTCTTAAGCTTTGTTCATTTCTTTATCTGAATCATATCTTCCAGTATATTTCTCATCATTTACCCCTTTGCCTACCTTTAGAATGAAAGAATATCAGTGAATGTGTTGATTTGATCTGATGGATTTTCTCACATTTTTTCATTAACTTTCTTTTTCTCATTACCCTACTACAAGAGATGGTGGTATATGAGCTGTAATCTTCCTTGAAGGCTTCCCAGCTTTGCACACAGTAAAAACATACTAAATGTTTGTTGAATTAAAAAAAGAAAACAATATCATATCCTCTCTCCCTGCCCCAGTCTTATCTTCTCCACTAAACACCTCTGATTCTCTTCCACTGATTGTTATATAGTATCATCATCTCCAGGCTCTTACCGATCATCACTATCCTTCACACACTCTCAGGCTCATCAGTGTTCCTCTTAGAAGTGGCTACTGGAATGTGCATCATATTCCAGGTGTGGTCCAGGCAAAGCACAGTGGGGCAGTCACCTCTCTGGTCCTAGACACTCCACCTCCCTACCTATTCTAAGATCTCATGAGTTTTTTTGACTGCTATATCAATCACATTGTTGACTCATTGAGCTCTTAGTGCATGAAAACTTTTGAATCATTTTTCAGTTGACCTGATAACCTAACCATATCTCCTCTCTGCCCTGTATTAACAGAGTTGATTTTTAACCCAAATATAAGATTTTACATTTATTCCTATTCACTTTCATGTTTTTTATATTTAATCTAACATTCTAGTCTGCAAGATGTTTTTTCACCTGATTTCCACTCAATTCATTAGCCATCCCTCCCAATTTTGTGTTGCATATCAATTTAATAATTTATTTCTTTTAATGACATTTATTTCTTTACTCCTTGTTAAAAATATTAAAACAGCACAAGCCAAGTACAAATCTCAGGAACACCCTACCAGAAACCTCATAGCTACTCCTTGGGTCTCAACCCATTCTAAATCCAAGTCTAACCCACATTCTGTCTACAAGAATAGCATGAGAAACTGTGCCATATGCTCTGCTAAAATTTAAATTTATAGCATTCCTGTAAACTAGAGGTATCCGACATGGCAGCCCAGTGGCTGCATTGTGGCCCTCAACACTACATAGTGCTGCCCAAATCAGATTACAATATAATTGGGAAATATTTAACAAAATAAATAAAAATACAATCGAACATAGATAATATTAACAAATGGTTTTCTAAGTTAGTGTGGTGCACAGGGATCCTTACGTGCAGATTATTGGCCACCTTTTCTATCTGATTTTGATCCTACTGCCAAAATATCAATCTAGCGACCTATCACAAAAAGAAAGGATTTTAGTCCTGCATGGCCTTGTCTTGATGAAGTCATGCTGGCTTTTTGTGGCCACTACTTTCTTTTCTAGATGCCCACTAATGATATCATTAATAATATACAACTAACATATAGTAGATGCTCAGTAAATAGTGTTCCAGTGAACAATTAAAAAGCAAAAAAGGATGGAGAAAATACAGGCCAGAGAGGAAAAAAGAAATAGCTGATTTCATATAGTATTATAAAGTTTACAGGCAACATAAATAAATCTCATTTAGGAAATGGGAATAAAGAGGAAAGAGGCAGTGAAAAAATTTGTCGGGGCCATGAATTTGTCAATAAGTAGGTATAATAAAGCATTCATAACCTTTTCATTTTGACTTTTTAATGGAACTCTTTCTGAAATGTAAATTTCATTTACCCACCCTACAGTTATAGTTGTTGATGCTGGTAGTTATGGTATAGAACATAGAGCTGAATAATTTTGTCCATTTTGCCCTGCCTGCTGACCTGGGGTGTTAACTGTTGCCATTAGGGCTCAGCTACAGGTGCAGGTGCAGTTCCCTATCCACACAAATACATAGACAGAGACTCACACACAAGGTAGGGGCTCCCTTTGCTTGTGCTTTCAGGCACTACACTGTGGAGGTATGGGGCACTCCTGAGAGTGCCTTCTCTTTATCACTGATTCTATTCTTCTCTGCTGGAACTGTCTGCTACTCAATGATGTCCTTTTCACTGTTCTAATCTCCACTGGCTACTGCTGCTACTACCACCTTGGTTTACTCTCTACTACTTCTGATATCCACTGCTCACTTCTTTTTACTTTTCTCCTTTCTTGTCTCTTCTGTTGCCTGCTGCCTCTCCCTAACATTTCAGCTTTCACACGAAAAGGCTATTCTTTATAAATGTCACCCAGTAATCAGAAAAAGGCATTCACCTTGCTTTCTGATTGGTGAACTGACCAGTCATACAGTGGTAAGTGTTGATTCTCTTGCTTTTCCCAACTGTTTTAATTACTCCTTGATGCTCTTTCTTTGCAGTCAGAGATTTTCATTTTCCCCCCTTTGCTTCTGGGTTCAGAAACATTCTGGCTGCCTAAGGGTGCCAGAAAAGTTGATTGTTAGATAGCCAAAGATTTACTATAATTGGTAACCTTGAAGAGAGCCCCTTCAGTGGAAAGAAGTATTAAGATATATTAAATGACAAAAAAAAAAAAGATAGTGAGTATGCATGATTTAAGTAAAAAATAGTTGGATGGAAGAAAATAAAGGATTAGATACCTTAGGGGACTTTGAAATATGGCACTATATCTAGGATCCTAGAAAGTATATTGCCAGATGAAGTACTGGAAGGTTTCAGAAGCAATAGACATTTTAAAACTGAAGATGCTTAACTCAGAATAGCCTTTGACAAGTATTGATTGCTTGGGCGTATCTATAGTAGCATCATTATAAAGCATCCCTTGATAAGCTTGGGCAAGCTCAAGCTTAGAAAAGACCTGTCCTTTAGCAAAAATAGCAAGGAGATGATCAAGGTTTCCATGCATTCTCCAAAATTATAAATATCATCCAGATGATACTGCGGACTCTCTATTATAAGTGTATAATGTCTCTGTGCAGAAACTGAATTATCATCCTTTGGGAGCAGTACAAAAAAGGTTCTTCTTCATACTTTTACTATCATTTTTTTAAATTTTACTATCATATTTTACTATCATTAAAGCACCTTGTAACAGTATACTTATAGTCTCCACCACCTCGACAAAGTTACTTATCTTGAGCTCAGCACAATTGACATAACTTGCTGAGTGCATAATTTGCTGTTACTCAGCAAATGGGGACACCTCGTTTGATTTAATGCTCAAACTCTTCATTTTAAAAAAATTTAAATATCTGTATATATGTAATTTAACTTTCAAACCAGTCAGCATAATAGCAGGATCCTGACGAAATGACACAGTGGCTGCCCCTTGAAAACTGCCTTAAGATGTCCAGAGAGTTCTTGCTTTACCCAGACTATACCCACGACCTACCTCCATAGTTTGAACACTTTTTCCTAGTGGTATGAATAAGAATCTTTTTTGTACTGCTCCCAAAGGATGATAAATCAGTTTCTGCACAGAGACATTATACACTTATAATAGAGTCCAGCAGTATCATCTGGATGATATTTATAATTTTGGAGAATGCATGGAAACCTTGATAACTGTGGCATAAGGTCTTGTTAAAAAATATTATGGATGATAACCATCAATTATTGATATACCACAACTAGAGTCAACTTCAATCTTGTACTTGCATTTGTGAGTACTGTTATAGGTACAGAAGTACCTTTGCTACTAATATTCTGAACATGATACAGTTTTGAAGTTTGTTGTAATATAAAGAGTCAGGAGCATCACAACTCCTGGGAAATAGGGCCTAGAATAATGCGTGGTAGTAGATGCTTATTGATTGATTAAGTGATTGATTAATTCTGATGATCCATGAAAAGCATGTTCTCTCAAAGTTGTCACTGAATTTGGAAGAATAGCATTGCTATAATTCTCTGAAGTTTAATCTACAGATATTGTGGAGAACGCACTTCCTGGGTGTTTCAGCCCTACCAGTAAAAATTCTCTGCTAGAATGCTAAACACAGAATTGCTCATTGGAACTAATCTTTTAATTTCCGTAATATGTGGTGATACAGACTCCACAAAAGTCTTACTCCAGTCCTTAATCGTGTCATGAAGGCAGGAAGGGGGAACAGGAATGAGCATTTGTAGGCTGCTTACTTTGTGCCAGACACTGTGCTAAACTAAACTCTTTACAAATAGCAGCTCTACAAATTGGCAGTTAGCTGGTATGGTGAATAGAGCACTGGACCTGGAGTCAAGAAGACCTGAGTTCAAATCTAACCTCAGACACTTCCTAGCTGTGTGACCCTGGGCAAGTCACTTGACTTCTGTCTAGCTCAGTTTCCTCATCGGTAAAATGAGGATAATAACAACACTTGTCTTCCTGGGTTGTTGTGAAGATCAAATAAGATAATGATTTCAAAGTGCTTTGCACAGTACCTGACACATAGTAAGTGCTATGTAAATGTTAGTTATCATCATGATCATCATCATTATTAAATCTGGCCACAGACACTAGCTTTGTAACCCTGGGTAACTCATTTAACCATTGCCTGCCTCAGTTTCCTCATCTATAAAATAGGGCTAATACTAGTACCCACTTCAGAGGGTTGTTATGAGGATCAAATGAGATGAGATGTGTAAAGTGCTTTGCAAACCTTAAAGCCCTGTGTAAATATTAGCCAACATGGGGGTAATTCTGAGGTCTTGAAGGTTATGCCAGAGAAGCATACTCGAGCAGATCCTACCAGGCTGGAAAGACATTGAGTTTGGGCCAAAAGAATTGAATATATGCCAGGCAGTCTGCTAAGTGCTGGGATACAAATATAAGCAAGCAAGGCAGCCCCTACCTCAAGTTGCTTACATTCCAGTGGGGCAAGAATGGGCACATAGGGGAACTAAAAGTTGGGAAGGGAAGGGGCCTCCCTAGGGGACTTGTGCGTCCTTGGAAATTCCTGACAAGTGTTGTGGTAGCCTGATTCTGGGTAAGAGAAAATGACAAGTCACCTCTCAGAGCCCAGATTTCCAGGGACAAGAACCTGAGTTGGTGAGAGGATGAAGAGGACTAGAGTGCAGTAACATTGTTTGGAGATCAGACATAAAGTGGGACGGTGGCTTGTTCTAGTCAAGATAAAGTTAAAGGATGCCCATAGTTCCAGGGTAGTTTGCTGAATGCCTGGAGTCTGAGGACCAACTTAATTAGGTCTGAAGAAGTTTCTCACTGATTTGTCTGTAAGGTGATGAGTGTTTTTGGCCCCAGCAATGCTTGAGAAATCATCTACCAAGCTATAAAAGGAGGTTGCAGTGTTCATCAATAGAAGGAATCCTCGCACTGATGAAATTTCAGTGACGCCGTCTCAGTGGGCAGTCTTGTCATGGATCATTATAAATATTGAAGTTGGTTCACTCGGAATATTCTCTGAGGGGTTTCTTCATGACCTCCACATTCAAGAGAATCCCAGAACATGTCACCGAAGAAATCTCTCAGGTTACAATGTTGATAGCTAGTGCTATTCCATAATAAAAGCAGCAGTGCCCTCCTCAGGCTCCTGGTTCCATTTGTAGAATTGAATTCTGGGTGCTTTCTGTAACTTCACAAGTTCTTTGCATGTTTAGTGTAGTTGGATGCAGTTAAAGGTAACGTAGACATGATTCTTGGAGACTTTAGATGAATATTATTTTAAAAGCAGTTTCCTTAGCCTTCAGCTAGGAGGGTGTCTCATTTTTATTCAGAGTCTGCTTCGAATATAAAGCAATATAAATTGGGCTTAGGAAAAAATTAAAGTTTCATTTTGTGAGTTAAATTTTTATTATAGTAGCTTCTAACAATAAGGATAGCTAGGTGCTTTTGAAAGAGTAGTAGTCTTTTAAAATTTTTCTTAGTGAACTTAACAAAAATAAACATTTCAGTACAAAAACTGAAAAGAGGATTGTATATGATACTCTGAACATCTGTTATATACAATTTGAGTTTTTTAAAATGTACATTAAATTTAACACATTAGTAACAAATCTTGGTCCCTCTTCTGAACTCCTTCTGCTTACTTCTATGTATTTAAAAATATTTTCTTGACACTTTTTTTGTATCACTGTCACTATCTACCAACTCTCTACCCCTAAATAGAATCCTTCCCTTGTAACAACAAAAATATATACCTGAGCAAAACAAATTCATACTAGAAATACATATTTTTGTGTACTTCTTGGTTATAACCTCTATCAAAAAACATGAAGCATGCTTCATCAGCCTTTTGAAGTCACGATCATTCATTGCATTGACCAGAGTTCTGAGATCTTTCAAAAAAGTTTTTTCTTCGCATTATTTTGGTCATTGTATAAAATGTTGCATTGCTTCTTCTTATGTCATTCTGCATCAGCTCTCTTGTACTTCCCAGGTATCTCTGAATTTGCCATATTCATCATTTCCTGTAGCAAAGTAATATTCCATTCCATTCATATTTTTGTATGTTTGAACTCTTTGACAAATAATTTTTTCTGCATTAACTAAGAAAAATTAATTTCATGTCAATTCAATCTGTAATAGCTAGATTTATACATAGTATAAAGAAAAATGAGAGTTCTTTTTTTTCTTCTCCTTTACGTTTTTTACTTGGAGTTCTCTTAGTTAAAGGGAACTCTACACATAAAAAACCTACTATAAAATCTATAATAAGGTTTAAAAAAAATTTATTCCAGCAAGAAAAAGATGAAATGCCCATGTCAGTCAGTTTTGATGTCCTTGTCATTCAGAATGGCATCTTTTATAATCTCAAAATTAATCAATTCTTCACAGCTCTCTTTTAAAGAAAAATACCTAGAAGTATTGATTTTTCTAACCCATGGCTGTTACCTAAAGGTCTCGGTCCTTACATGGATCAGGGTTAGTCTTGGGGGTTTGCCCCACATCATTCTCTTTTTGGCCCGTGCCCCTGCCTGCAGATGGTGGAAGCTCTTGGAGTTCCTGAAGAGTTGGCCCTTTGTACGTGAACTCTTCCTCCCTCGAAATTGTCATCTTCCACTTTTGGTGTAGCTCCTCGCCTACAAGGGGAAAGAATGGCAGGGGGTCACTAGAGAGTTGACCTCCTTCAACCAGGACCTGTGCAGTCTACAGAACTCACAGTATTAATGGAGAAAATCATCCATACTTACTCCTCCACATAATAACTCTGACCCTTGCTTGACGATTAGAAACATAAAGGGGCAGCGAGGTGGTGCAGTGGATAGAGCTCTGGCCTTGAAGTCAGGAGGACCTAAGTTCAAATCTGGCCTCAAACACTTGGCACTTAACTAGCTGGGTGACCCTGGGCAAGTCATTTAACCCCAGTTGCCTCACCCCCCCCCAAAAAAAAAGATTAGAAACATAGACAATAAGCTTCTTGAAGGCAGGGACCATTTCATGTTTATCTTTGTATCCCCTGCATCTAGCACAGTTCCTGATATTAAGTAGGTGCTTTAAAGAACACATTTTGACTGTTAGTTGAAAGATTCAAAGGCATGATTCAACAGCTCAAGGTACTTGAGGAAATGGGAAGGAATGAGTGAAAAGAGGAAGCAGAGGGATTAGATTTGCCTGGAAGGAAAACTAGCTCTTCTTGGTCAATCTACAGTGTCTCTTACAGAAATTATTCCATCTTGGTTCAATTTACCTGCTTCTTTAGTTCCAAATTTCACCAGTTTCAGTTTGGATATTTGAATCTTTTCTACTATTTAACATTTGCTAAAAAAAAATCTGATCATGATTGTATTTAATGCAACAGCTTTTTGTAAGTAGAGTGCAAGAACCTTGAAAAAAAAGGCTTTCTCATTTTTGTATTTATTTCTCCAGCACCTAGGACACCTGGCACTTAGTAAATACTTAATAAATTCTTGTCCATTGATTGTTCTGTATAAAACTCAATGCTAAGATTCTGGGAGGTATAGAAAAAAGTGTAAGACATAATTCTTTAGGGATATTGTGGAAATAAACATCTGTGAAATGGTAGATAACACTGGTTTAGAGAGTAAGAAGTATACAAATTCATCCAAAGGACTTATAGTGAAAAATGTTATGCATCTCCGGGGAAGGAACTGATGTACTCTAAGTGCAGATTGGAGCATATTTTTTTTCATTTCCTTTATTTTTCGTGCTTCTTTTTTCCCGTCATGCCTAATGTGGAAACATGTTTTACATGACTTCACATGTATAATAGGTATCATGTTGCTTCCCTTCTCAGTGTTTGGGGTAAGGCCTGAAGGAAGGGAGAGAATTTGGAACTCAAAATTTTTAAAAGAATGTTAAAAAAATTTAAGAGTTGTAGGAATTAAGAGAATAATAAATGTGTCCTTTAAGTAAACAATACATAGACATTGCAGCATAATACTTTCTTGTCTTAAACACAATTGCAATTCCCTTTGCTGTGACTCAAAAGGTCATGAATAAATCACCTCACAGTCTGCTTGTTGAAGAAGGGGCCATGACTTTTGCAAGAGAAAAAGGTTTCATAGTAGAAGAAAATGAACATATGCTAACTAAACACAGTGCAGATGCTTATCAGGTAATGAACCGGACTCATGCTATGGACTTTGGACTCATGACCAAATATATTTTACCGTCAATTTAAAAATATTTATTAAGACCAGTCACTCGCTTGTTACATTACCTCAAGCTGAGAAAAAGTAGTTTGGGTTTTACAACTGTTTTATCCTCTGTCATAGAATCAATCAGTTAAATACTTGTTAAGTGCCAAGTATGTAAAATGCATGTGGCTAGAAGTATGAGAGACAGTCCCTGCCCTTAAGAAGTTTACAATCTAATTGGAAAGAGTTTCATTCTGTTTCTTCTCTGTATGATTTAAAATAATAATAAAAACTAACATTTATATAGTGTTTAAAGGTTTGCAAAGTATATTACATACATTATCTCATTTGATCCTACTCTTTGCTTATTTTCTGACTACAGGAATATTTGGGGAAAAAAGCAAGCTTCTCTGGGCACAATACCTTAGGTAATTAATTCATTTATTGAGAGCATTTTTATATTTTAATGGTAAAAAGCAATAATATAGTCAGTAAATGTTACTTTAGGGGTGAAAAAGTTTCCCACATTTCCCACATTATGTAACTTCATTCTGAGCAGTAATTTGCAAACCAAGAGAATACAGCTAAGAGTTATCAGTCTGATATATGTCTTCCTATAGTGTTAGACACACTAGAAAATTATGATATGACAAATCTTCACCAAACTTTGTCTAGTTTCTTTAATTTTTATAGTCAGTCAGCAATTTTGTCTGGTTTCCTTGATGTCTGTAGTCAATCATCCTTAATTAAGGTTTTGGAGAGGGTGAGACACTTTCTAGGTTTTGTTTAAGACATGGACCCAGTTGGTCTTCTTACATTGACTCCTCTCTTGTGTTCTACAATCTAGCAACACCTAGTTTTTTGTTTGTTTGTTTGTTTTGTTTTTAGCGCTAAGCACTGTCTCCCAACTATGTTCGTTTGTACTAGCTGTCACTCATGCTGGAATGCTCTCTCTCCTAACCTCAGCCTCCTGGATTCACTCAGACTCGTTCCAAATCCCACTTTCTTCTGCAAGAGGCATTTACCAGGACCTTCCACTTCTAGTACCGTCCTCTGGCTCTGGGATCACTTCCCATTTGTACTATGTATATCTGTCTTCCTCATTTGAATATGAGTTCCTTGAGGGCAGGAACCATGCTTTTTAACTTTCTTGAATTCCCCAGTGCTTTGCACAGTCCCTGGCACATAGTATATGGTTAGTAAATGTTTGTTGATTGATTTGAATGGGATGTCCCAGTGAAGACTTCTCAGTGTAATTAAGGTAATGAGTTCAGAAGGTAGTGTGAGAAATGAACTCTCAGAAGTGAAGGCTCCTCAAAGGGTCAAATAATTCTTGATTATTACTTTCAAAATCATCCCCCACTTAGACCCTGTTTTTAAGCACTTAACCGAAAGAATAAGCCCTGCCCCACCCCCAACCTGAGCTTCTGGCCTCTTTCCTTGTCTTTGAATTTCGGGTCTGGAATGTCAGCCTCACCTCCCAGTTAAGAGGATAGGAAGAAACTTTCGAGCTTAGAATGTGGTAAGGGATAGTGGTGGGTGGAAACTTGTTTGCGTGGTGGGTGGAGGCTTGTTTGCGTGGTAGGCGGAGATTTGCTTTCATAAGGTGGCCCCTCTTTCTCTCTCTCTCTCTCTCTCTCTCTCTCTCTCTCTCTCTCTCTCTCTCTCTCTCTCTCTCGCTCTCTCCCTCTCCCTCTCCCCACGTATCATCGAAGGAACAGACAGCCATCTCCCGAGACTGTAATAAAGGTAACCTTTACTTTACACCTTGAGAAGTCTCTGAGTTTAATTTGGGTTGGGGTCACTGTCCCACACAATTGATGAGCAAACTTTGTCATAAAATGACCATGGGGGAAAATTATTTTGATATTTAGATATTCATAGATCTCTATATTAAATCACACAATAATTTAGTGATAAACTACTTAACAATCATATATCTTTGATGTTATTCTGAGACTTTCTGAGTAGAAACATTTTGGGTTATATGCATTAATTAAAATTTGGATCAAACTCCATCATTGTGATAATGTAGTATACCCTTACTCATATGACATTCATCACAATTCCTATTATAATTATGTATATATATATATAGTAAATATTTCCTGTGAATTCTTTATGAGGAAATAAATTTAAACATACAGATTTTATGGGATTTTTCTATTTAAATGTGCAATTCAGCGACATTTTAAAAATAAAATGTATTGTTTTATAACAGTACATGAACCTAAAAACTCTGGTCTTTTTTTAGCTACCTAAATTATTTATTATTCAAAATTAATCTTTTGGAGCTATGAGACAGCACTTTTATCTTCTAAATAATCATAAAATCAAAAATTGATTTCCTGAAGGACTTTAATGAAGTTCTTTCTGACTGAGCCTCATTCCTATCAGCAATGAAATTCAAGACTTCCTGCTAATACATATTTTCAGAGAAAAGGTTGAGTAATTGGGATATATTTTCCTTTTGGAAATGGCAGTCTTTAAACCAGTCATATTAATTGGGTGAATGGTCATCTACAAATTCAGAAACACCCCAGACATGAATCAACTATCATTGTCAGAACAATTAATGCTGCTAGAGTTGTGATTCCATTTCTTTTTGCATTTTCCTTACATGTCTCATTGCCTTGGATGTTCATGGAAAAATAACTGTTGGTAAGAAAGAATTAAATGTAGTATTTTGTCTCTGTAAAAAAGAATAAAATGAGAAGAATTTGGAAAGAGAAAACTTAGCAGAATGTATCATTAAGGCATGGAAAAGAAAATGGAACTTTAAATTGCCTCTTTTTTCTTCCTTTCTGTAGTTTGAAGGACAAACAAACTTCAAATAAAATTTCAACTTTATCTCCATAGGTGTATCTACATCAAGCTCTCCCTTTAACTATCCTGGCAGAGTGGGAGATTCTCCTTTGCCAGGGTGTGGTCTGTATGCAGATTATCAGCTGAATTTTTTTTATTGTGCTTTATTAGTCCTGAAGTTATTGAGGAAGATGGGGAGGAAACCCTATCCGTAGCTTAGCCTCCTGCCACTAACCAGCTCCACGAAGTAAGGGGGAAGGTCAGAAGATAGGGCATGAAGGAAAAAGTACAAAGAGGTGTACCTTCCTGGGACTCTGTTTCTTTGTCTGTAAATGAGAGGATTGGGTTATATGGCCTTTGAGGTCCCTTCCAGTCCTAAATCTGTGATCCCATGATCATCCTCCCTTAAAGAGTATATCTTTGCATGTAATGAGTTTGTTTTTGCGTACAAGTACAGAAAAAGGTAGGTAGCATTTAAGCTTGTCTTAGAGATGTGGGACAGTGAAGGAGTGTAACAGTTGGAAGCTACTAAGCATGCTAATGTCTGTTCTTCTCAGAAGTCCTACTACATAAGGCAAGTTAATAAAAAGTATTTTAATTTTAAGACTAAATCCTGAGCATGCATGTATGTGCCCAGCAGAACCCAACATGGTTCCGTGACTGCACTTCTCGTAGTACCTCCCTTATCTATCTTTAGGCTCTCCCTGAACAGCCACCATTTACAATAGTAGGAAACCTGCCGTAGATTACTAGCAGGAGCCAGAAATGGCCAGAAACCCAGAAGTGTTGGTCTTCAACTTTGTGTTTTCTTTCCACTTCAGTTAACTACATTAACCTGTCATTGACCAGGCCTTGACTCCACAAATGGGATAGGAGGGATAGCAGGATCATATTGTAATTCCCACCACTCAACTATCAGCTCTTTCTGAGCAACAGTTATGTGCTTTCTTTTGGTTTTGGTAGCCCCCAATTTTTCATATGTATTAGATAATGAATGCTTTTCACACTTAAATCACTGAATTCCTTATCTGACCCTTCTGCCTTATGTTTTTTTTTCTTAAGTCTAGACAATCAACACACTAAAGCAAGCCCTAATTCATTGCATATTTCAGCCTTCAAGGTGTAAATATTCACATTCAAAATGTAATAATTGGCTGTGGAGCCAAGTACACCCCTGAGTCAGATTCCTGAGTCTGACACATGCTTTCTGTTTAAGCCTAAAATCACTTAGCTCCTTTGAGCCCCAGCAGCTCTCTAAGACTTCAAGTTGCAAATTGCTTATGTGCCTTGATGAAGGAAATTTCTTCACTGGAAGTTCTCCATACCAGCAAAATCACAGGTGCTAAAAAAAATTTTAATGGAGTCTTCAGAGCAGAAACAGACTTTTGAGACATCTACCCTCTATTCCAGTGGTCCATTTAGAGACGAGGTAACTGATGCTAATGTGTTTAAGGTATTTGCCCAAGATTCCAGAGTTTGGAGTGGCCAAACCTGAGTCTTGAACCTGGTTCACCTGACCCCTAGCTAGTTCTCTGTTTTATGCCTTATGTATTTTCCTTGTGAAATGCCAGATCAGGCTTTTCCTGGAGGGGAAACTTCCTCCCCCCAAAAAAAATTCTAGTGCCGGGCACTCTGGTAGACATACAAGGCAAGAATGAAACCACCTTTGTCCATAAGAAGCTTAGGTTCTATTGGAGGAGACAACATGTACACATATAAGAATCAGATATTTAAGAATAAGTACAAGATAATTTTAGAGAGGAGACACTGGCAGTTAGAGGGGTGAGGGGAATCAGGAAACACTTCAGTAGTGTTGAAGTAAGAGATGGTGCTTGAGTTGAGCCTTCAAGGAAATGTGGGATTCTAAGAGATAGAGGTGAAGAGGGAGTGGAGAACAACAGGCTGTACACAGAGTTAAACAAGGGTTGTCCTGTGTGAGGGACAACAAGAAGGCCCATCTGGATGGACCATCGAGTATGTAGAGGTGAGTAATAATATGTATAAGGTTAGGAAGATATTTTGGAGCCAGGTTTTAAATGGCAAACAATAGAAATTGTTTTTTATCCTAGAAGTTGTAGGGAGTCACAAGTTTACTGAGCCAAGAAATGAGATGCTCAGAGGTATATTTTAGGAGTGTTGAAGAGGTCTAGGACTTTTGGGGTGCTGGGACCCCAAGATTGCTGTACCAGGCCCTGCTGAATGAATTCAACTCAAATCTTCAGCCAGAGGAAAAGTTTATTAGTGATAAATCACGTTGACCAGGTGACACCCGTAAAGACGAGCGGGCATGAGAGGTTCTCAACTGGGTGATGCCCCTAAAGAGGAGCGGGCTTGAGAAGTTCTCAGCCTTTTGAGAGTGAGATTCTCAGCATCTGAATGAAGGCCAAGGTGGATCTTAAATACTAAAGTAACTTTGGGTGGCCAGAGAAGGGGGTTGGGAAAAGGGTCTAGGTAAGAATTCTAATTGGGGAGGTCTAAGAAATTAAGTAGACAATGGGAATAGCTAATGGAGGGAACAGGAAGGCAGAAGTCTGGAAGGCATCTGTACAAAATCAAGGTGGGGCTAGGACTTTCAAAAGGAGATAAAGGAAGGCCTTTCTGAGGCCTGTAGACAAAAGGGAGCCTAAGGCTTTCAAAGGGATATGAGGGGAGTTGATTAGGAAATTTGAAGGTTTAAGGGTTTTCTGGGTCCTGTAGACAAACAGGAGCCAGATTCTATTCAGGGCAAGGGTTGAAGGTGCATCTGAATAAGATCTAAAGGGCTTTCAAGGGGAGATGAGGGTCTGGGGCCTGTGAGTCAGATTCCCTTTGGGGCAAAGGGCGAAGATCTTGGCTTGGGCCCTGCCCCCATCAGTGTCACTTTGAAAAATATACAGAGAATAGATTAGAGAGAGAGACTTGATGTAGGGAGACAAATTCAGAGATTGTTGCAGTAGTCCAGGCAAGAAAGCAATCAGTCAGCAAGCATTGTTAAGCACCTACTATGTGCTGGGCACTCTACTAAGAAGTATGAGGAATTGAACTCATGCATGCATATTGTCTCACTGACCACGGGATGCTGTGAAGGTAGGATCAACAAGGTTGGGCAACTGATTGGGTATGGGGGAGAAGAAAAGCAAAGACTCAGAAATGAGTCCAAGATTGTGGACCTGAATGACTAGAAGGAGAAGCTTGCCCCTAACGGAAATAAGGATGTTTGGAAGAGTTTGAAGGTATAGATAGTGAACGTGAGAACAGATGGTGATTAAAACAATGGGAATTAACGAGCTCACCTAGAGAGTGTAAAGAGACAAGGAGGACCAAAGACAGAGCCTTGGAAAACTCCTACAGAGAACAGAACCTAGAGATAATGATCCCTCAAGGTAGGCTGAGAAGTCAGGGGGCACCTAGGTGGTGCAGTGGGTAGAGCACCAGCCCTGAAGTCAGGAGGACCTGAGTTCAAATCTGACCTCAGACCAATCCGGCCTTGACACTTACTGGCTGTGTGACCCTGGGCCAGTCACTTAACCCCAATTGCCTAAAAATTTAAAAAATTAAAAAATTTAAAAAAGAAAGAAGGAGCAGTCAGGTAAGAAAAGAACTCAAAGAGCAGGGTCACAAAAACTCAGAAGAGGCAGAGTATCCAGGAGGAGAGGCGGTCAACAGTGCCAGACATTGCAGAGTTTTATATGGATGTGGAGAAAAGGCCATTAGTTTTGTCAATTTAAAAATCATCGGTAACTTTGAAGAGAACGGTTTCATTTGACTGTTGTATTCAAACAGAGATTGCAGGGGGTCAAGAAGGGAATCAGAGGAAAGGAAGTAAACAGTTTATTCTAGGAGTTTGGCTGTGAAAGATAGGAGAGAAATAGGATGATGGCTTGAGGGGGTGGTAGGATCAATTGAAATTTCTTTAAGGATGAGAAGACCTTGGATTATTTGTAGGCAGAAGGGAAGGAGCCAGCAGATTGAGGATTAGAAAGAGGGAATGGTTGTGGGGGCAGTCTGCTTGAGAAGATGGGAGAGGATGGGATCCAGAGTATATATGGATTTTTTTAAAAGGGTTTCTTTTTTTGGTGAGGCAGTTGGGTTTATATGACTTGCCCAGAGTAACACAGCTAGTGAGTGTTATGTGTCTGAGTCCGGATTTAAACTCAGGTCCTCCTGACTCCAGGGCTGGTACTCTATCCACTGTGCCACCTAGCTGCCCCTGAGGGAGATTTTTAAAGAAGGGCTATCTCTTCATCAGAAATTGGAGTAAAGGAAGAGAGGATGGGGGATGTTGTTAAAGGTTTTTGAGATGTAGACCAGGAAGAGAAGCACCTTATAATGAATAGAATGAAGTGGATTACTCAGATCCTTCAAGGATCTGGTCTCTCCAGTTGTCTAGGAAGGTATTTTCTTCTAGATATTAAAACGTTCATTTTTAGATAATAGAGAGTCACTAAACGATTTCATTTTAGCAATTTATCTTTATCCTAGAAGAATAGATTTGGTGCCATAAGAATGTTACAAACCTACTCACCAAAGAACCACTACTTTGGATATTGACAAATGTGATTCATCTTGTCTTTCCTTGGGAGTGCATAAATTGAATTTATTATGCATACAGATTTCTTTATAAGATCTTAAACTGGATATATTTTATCATAGTATGATAGTAATTATTCAAAGATGTTTACCGTAATTTTGCAGTTTTAGAATAAGCTCAGAACAGATTTTCTCTAAGGTGAATTAGTCATTTAAATACCTTCTGCCTTAAAACAAAGCTAGAAATCCCAAGGGGGCCTTAGCAGTATGTGTGTGTGTGTGTGTGTGTGTGTGTGCGCGTGTGTGTGCACGTGCACACATATGCACACGCACACACACATCCAGTCCACTGTGCCCCTGGGGCAACTTCCCGCACTTAAAAACAACCCAATAAAATTAGTACCAGAGCCATGATTATGAAGATTTTTAAAAAGAATTTGCAGGATTTCCTTAGCTCCCTCCAGGAGTCTTCATCCAGGTTTGTGAATATCCACTCACCTGCCTAATATGAAGAGAAGTCCCCTAGAACCCCTTATAGGGCTTCTGCCAGACCAGACCAGTGGACTCCTTCCGGAGCAACTGTCCAAGTCCTCCAGAAAATCCTGCCCTCCTCTGCACCTGTTCTGTGCCTCTGATGGGTAAGCCCCCTGCTTATCATATCCACTTTTGTTTGGACAGCTCCTCCAACTTCCCCAGTGAGTTGTATTCAATAAAAGTCTGTAATCACTACTCAGAGCTGTAGTGGTGGAAGGTTTTTCTTGTGCTGGAACAAGCACTAAGCTGAAGACACCTTCAAAACGTTACACTAAACTTGGCCTAATTTTGCTTGTGGAATAACAATATTGTGACCACTTCATTTTTTTCTGTATGTTGTTCTTGTCCATTCATGTCCCATCTGCCTTTGCCCTACCATTCTTCCTTTCTTTCCATCATTCAGGAGATTTGGGTTCTAATCTTGGCTTGGCCATTTTCTGAGTTTGGACAAGTCTGTATGTGACCTGTCTGGGTCCTTGTTCCATTGCCTGTAAAATAAGGGGATTGAGTCTCCTTCTAGGTCTGAAATTCAGTTGTTCTTTTTCTTTAAAATGCCCAAATAAATACATATTACTTTTATTTTTAAATCAAGCAAAACAAACTCTCCTTTTCCCATCATCATGTCCATTTTTCTTTTCATGGGTTGTAGTATGGTGGAGTGGAAAGCCAGGATATATTGGCTCTAGGCCTGTTCTTGTCACTGAATTTGCTGTACGACCTGCAGGAAAACCATGCTACTTCTCTGGCTCTTAGTCTCCATCTCTAAAAAGAGGGTCCCAGATATAGATGATCTTTGAGGCCAATTCCAGTAGAGGAAAGTCTCTGTAAAAGAAATTGCCTCTGAGCTGAAATCTCAAGTAATTTAAAGTTTACTTCTATTTTCTCTTTTAGTTCCTGTTCTTTTTTCTTTTCTCCTTTTCAGTGTGATTGACCTTTAAGGCTCTTGCCAGACCTAAAATCCTATTACCTCAAATCCTGTGTTTCAACCAAAAGGATAATAGAACTGTAGCCCAGAAGTACTGCTGTAAAGGGGAACTTTTCATTTTGTTCTACAGTCTTTAGTAGTTGGTTGGAAGCCTCAATCAGGTGAGAGATCTTGTCTTGCTCAGGTTTTTTTTCTCTTCCATTGCCTACTACTCTGAACATACTGGGCATTTAATGCTCTTTTTTTTTTTGCCACTAAATATTTGTCCTCTATGATTTCTTTGAGAGAAAGAACCTTAAAGGGAGGGTTTGTGACCATCAAGAAAAGCTTAATAAATATATGCTCTTTTTTCTCCAAACCTAATTAGACCAGGAGAAAAATTGAATAAACACCAATGGGATTTTGATTAGCCTGTAGTGAGAAACTGGCAATTTTAAATGTTTGTTATTTTCCATCTTTAATAGGCTTTTAAAAATCTCGAAACCCTAAAAGTGCATGTACTTTTGGAGCAAGTAGGCAATAATTCTCTTTCTATCAAGGAGGGACTTGTGCACTCCTAAGAGTCTGGTTCAGTGTGTTCTAAGCCCCTCCTAATCACTCCCACTTAGCTTCCTCAAGCATTGTATTTTGAGGAATATTAATAGGATGAGAACTGGTTCCTGTTTTATCAGTGTAATCATTTTTATGTTTATAAAGCATTGAAGGGCCTAGTAAAGTTATTGGGGTGTGTTTCATTTTTATATAGTTTTTATTTTCATAACAAATACGCTTGTGGAATAGAAAACAAATTATTCTGTTTTCTCTTTCAGGGATGTTGCACAGAGAGCTTAGATTGATTTGTCTATGCCCTACCATGGTAGGCAAGTGACTGAGTTGGAACCAGAACTCAGTCCTTCTGTTTCCCAGTTCAGCCAGCACTCCCCTTTACCTGCCTAACTTTTATTAGATGCTGTTAGATGATAACCTGTTAAACTAATGCGACAGACCCATTAGATTGTAAACTCCTTGAGGGCAGGGACTGCCTTTTGCCTCTTTTTGCATCCCCAACACTTAGCGCAATGCCCTGCACATCGCAGGGTCTTAATAAATGTTTATTTAGTGGTAATGCTGTCTTTTATAAGAGTAATCATCCTGGGTTAACCTCTGCACATCAACCCAAAATGTAGGATTTAAAAACTGAATATCCAGGAGAAAAAATAGTTTAAAATATGACTGATTCCTTTTTTGAATTCACAATTAAAATATTAGCTGACTTTGCAATCAAGAGAAGCCGCAAGGTAGAGGCCATTGTAATGCAGAACATTATTTTACCATTTAGGTAGTAGGGCCCTTTAGGCAATGGAAAGCAGAAGTTGCTGCTTAATCTTGCCCCAGACCTCTTTCCTCCTAAATCTAAACAATAGTGAAATGTACTCCTGCATGGCTTAAGCACAGCCCCTACCTCCAAAGCAAATGGATAAGAAAACTTGCAATACAATGGCTTTAGATAATTATGTTTATACCAGAAACCAGGACACCTTGTCTGGTTTGTGTGATCTCTGATTTGTAATGATGGGGTGCTCGGGTGCTTGTGCTTATACTTTTGCCCCAAAATGCCTCCCTAGTCTCAGAAACACTATCTCTAACAACCACTCCCCAGCCCAAGGACGCTGTGCCTAGCAGTATTCATGCATGGGCCTCAGCAAGACCCTTATCTGGCTGCTCAGGAAAGTTTGCAGAGCATTATCATATCTACACAGAGGGAGAAGGGTGTCCTTGACCAGCCAGACTTCAAAGATCCATCCTCCTCCCTGTCCTGTATACTCCCTATATAAACCTTAGCTCAACCCCTGATGGGGGCTGCTTGATTTGGATGTGAATATCCCTGGCAGCCGTGTGCTAATAAAGTCCACAATTTAAAATTAGCTTGGGTGGTCAACTCGTTCATTTCTCGGTATAACACCATGACATGGCAGTGACAATACAGGGAACAGAATATATTTGCAGAATCTTAGATGATTATAAGGCAATGATCAAGGCTGGTAGAATATAAGGAAATAGCTAGCTTGTATGTCACTGGTGCCATGTATGTTACTGTGGTGAGTGTTCCAAATGTGGGCATGTAGTGCCTCTGCGACAAGATGTTTTCAAATTTACTTCATGTTTGCAGCTGATACGGAAGAAATGGAAGAAAAAATGGGGTCAATGAAATCTAAGAAATGTTAACTGAATTAACTAACAACAGAAACTCAGTACCCAGTCAACAGGAGAAAAAGTTTGTAAAAAAAAAAAAAAGAAGCACAAGTTGCATGATTTTTTGAGAGTAAATACATGATTATCATTCATTCATTCAATATGCATTTATTAAACTCCTGCTATGTGCCAGCCACAGTACTAGATGCTAAAGATACAAACCCAACAGTATTCGCCTTTGAGGAATTTACATTCCATTGGGAGAAAGCAACATGCACACAGAAGATTAGATCCAAAATATATATTAAATAGATGCAAAGTCATTTCTGAGGGGAGGGGACTAATGTGGATATTATGCATCCCCTTATTAGTTTTTTCAAATCTGTTTACTCTTTCCTAAATATTTCCTTGTTTTGAATGAGTCCTGATGTGAATGTGGGTACTGGATCTTGTTTAAAAGTCTAGGTCTGGTGAAGTGAGCAGAACCAAGAGGACTTTGTACACAATAACAGCCATGTTATGCAATGACTAAGAATGTTAAACTGAACCCTTCTCAGCATTACCAGGATCTAAGACATCTCCAGAGGCCTCGGGATGGAAAATGCTGTCTACATCCAAAGAAAGAACTATGGAAGTCGAACCGCTATCACTTATTTTTTTACCTTCTGTTGAGTTTTGTTTCATCTTTCTGATGGTTCCTCCTATTGGTTTTAATTTTTACTTACAACTTCACTAATGTGAAAATATGTTTAATGGGTATGTAAATGTAAAGCCTATGTCAGATTGTGCTCTGTCTGGGGGAGGGTGGGGGGGGGAAAGGGAGAAAAATTTTTGACTCAAAAGCATATGGGAAAAAAAAAGTTAAAAAAAAAGTCTAGGTCTGGATAACTAGATCTAAAGGAATAGCACCAGTTCCTTCATTGGTCTTAGGGTTTATCGAAAGAAAGAAGAATGAGAAAAAGAAATAGGCTACAGAGTGAATAGGAACAAAAAGTAGCGCTTTCTCTTACTAATCAGAGTATAATAGAATAAGAAAAAGAGAGCTGGAGGAAAGACTGGTTGGCATGGCTGTTGGGAAAAAACTAAGAGACCAACCCTATAATTAAATAGTCCTGGTCCAGTATCACAGTGTTTTGCACATAACAAGACCTTTAATGAGTGGTTTTTCATTCATTCATTTACTCATTCATTCATTCACAGATAATGAACAAATATTCCATTCTTAATGGAATCAAAATACCAAACCCGAACCATGTTGCCTGATCTTAAATACAGGACTTCCACCTCTGATATTTCATCAGTTTTTGTTCAGTCATTTCAGTCTTGTCCAATTCTTCATGACCCCATTGGGGGTTTTCTTGGCAAAGATACTGGAGCGGTTTGCCATTTCCTTCTCTAGCTCATTTGAGAAATGAGGAAACTGAAGCAAACAGGGTTAAGTGACTTGCCCAGAGTCACACAGCTAGGAAGTGTCTGAGGCTGGATTTGAACACAGCAAGATGAGTGGCTCAACACTTTATCCACTGCACCACCTAGCTTCCCAACTCAGAATTACTCACAAGAAAAAGCCACAGTAAGGGATTTTGCAATGAAGTTATTAACACCTACTTTATTTCACTTATTCCTTATGTTAAGGACTTGCCTTCAAGAGGCAAGTAGACCCTTCCCCCCTTACTAAGTGCCTACTAGATTAATTAATAAACCAATTATTATCTATATTAATGTTATTAAATGTTAATAAGTGCTCTGAGGTTGTTGCTAGGGGAATAAAATGATTTTTAAAAGAATCTTTACCAGCAGAACCAGGAGAATGTTGTACACAGTAACAGTCACATTGTGCGATGACTAATGTTGATAGACTTAGCCCTTCTCAGCAATGTAAGAATCTAAGACACCTCCAAAGGTTCCATGATGGAAAATGCTATCCACATCCAAAGAAAGTACCATGGAGTTTGAATGCAGATCGAAGCATACTATTTGCTTTTTTTTTTCTTCTGTTGTGTTTTGTTTCCTCTTTCTGGTAGTTCCTCCTATTGGTTCTAATTCTTCCTTACATGTGAAAATATGTTTAATAGGAATGTATGTGTATAGCCTATGTCAGATTGCATGCCATCTTGGGGAGGGAGGGGGAGAAAAATTTAAACCTCAAAAGCTTATGGAAGTGATTGTTGATAAATCAAAATAAATTAATATAAAAAAATTTTTTTAAAGAGTCCTTACCCTCAAAGAGCTTATAGTCTAGTTATAATCTAATGTGGGAACTAGAAAATATTTAACTCACTTTGTTTTGCAAATAAGTTACATTGTGAAAGAGTAGTACACTTCTGTGATAATATCACAAAATCACAGAATTCCAGAATCAGAAGAGACTTCCCAGGACTGGTCAATTCAAGACTTCTTTTGAGAAGGAACTCACTGCCTCCAGGCAGCCTATCCCACTTTGGAAAGGAGCTTTGTTGGGAAATGTTTGTGTCCAGCTGAGTTTTGCCTCTGTAACTTCCCCCCCACTCTTAGTTTTCTGGTTTCTGGACCAAGCAGAACAAGTTTTAACTCCTCTGTGACAACCTGAAGACAGCTGTTATGTCCACCTGAGCCTTTTCTTTTCCAGGCTAAACATTCCTAAGTTCTTCAACTGAATTCTCATACAACATAAACTCAGAATCCATAGCTATCCTGGTCACCCACCTTTGGACACACTAGCATATCAGTGTCCTTAAAATGTGGCACCTACAACGAAACACAGTGTTGTGGTCAGCCCCGTATACTTAGTGTATACCTTTGACTGAATGATGGATTGGTTCAACTTATTGAAATTGGCCATTTAGCAGCTGCTAGGGTGGTACTCTGGATAGAAACTGGTCCGGAATCAGTACTGAATTCAAATCCAACCTCAGGCACTTACTGGCAGTGTAACTCTGGAAAAATCACTTAACCTGTTTGCCCCAGTTTTTGAACTGTAAAATGGGAATAATAACAGCACCTACCTCAGTATCAAATTTAATAATATTTGTAAAGTTCTTAATATAGTGCCTGACACAGAGTAAGTGGTATAGAAGTGCTTATTCCCTCCCTCAATCAGAAGTTTGACCCTTGTGTGTTTACATTAATTGATAATGGGGTGAATCAAGGGAGTCTCTTCTAAATAGATGGAAAAAAATAATTCAATCCAAAATACACGAAGGTGTAACTATAAAATCATGAAGCTGATTTACCTATGAGATTCCTGGAATAAGGCTCATTATTTCAGTTATGCCTCATGTATTTATTGAGGAAAAATTGATATGGAGATTTATATATGAATATATCTGTGTATATACATATATATGCATATATATACATATATACACACACACACATATATATATACACACATATATATATATATATATATATATATATATATATATATATTTAGTCATTTTTCAGTCGTGTCCAGCTCTTCATGACCCCATTGGGGGTTTTCTTGGCAAAGATACTGGAGTGGTTTGCTCTTTCCTTCTCCAGCTCATTTTACAGATGAGGAAACAGGCAAACAGGGTTATGTGACTTGCCCAGGGTCATACAGCAATGTCTGAGACCAGATTTGAACTCGGCTCCAGATCACTTCACCACCTAGTGTTCTTTCCCAGCCCCCCCCCATATACTGCTCTCTCATCCTGAATTTTCTTTTCACTCCTATTGGTCAGATTAGTTTTTACTACTACTACTAATAGTTACAGCACTTTAAGGTTTGCTAAGGAAAGCTATGGCAAATCTGTATAGCATACTAAAAAGCACTGATAATACCTTGCTGACAAAGGTCCATATAGTCAAGGCTATGGTTTTTCCAGGAGCAACGTATGGTTGTGAGAGTTGGGTTGTAAGGAAAGCTGAGCACTGCAGAATCGACGCCTTTGACTTGTGGTGCTGGAGAAGACTTAAAGAGCCGGTTGGACAGCAAGGCACTCCAATCAGTCAATACTTAAAAGACGTTAATTCAGGCTGTTCACTGGAAGGTCAGATGCTGAAGATGAACTACTTTGGCCACGTAATGAGAAGACAGGAAAAGACGCTGATGTTGGGAAAGGTTGAAGGCAAAAGGAAAGGGGGGAGCAGAGGATGAGATGGATGGATGGTGTCAGAAAAAACAAGCATGACCTTGGACGGACTTGGAGAGATAGTAGAGCCTAGAAGGGCCCGGCGTGCTATTGTCCATGGCACCACAAAGAGCTGGATGTGTCTAAACAACAACAATGACAAATATCTCGTTTGATCCTCACAACAACCCTAGGAGATAGGTGCTTTTGTTATCCCCATTTTATAGATGAGAAAACTGAGATAAGAGATTAACTGACTTGCTTGTGGGTCACACAGTATGTATCTGAGGGCTGATTTGAGCTCAGGTCTTTTTAACTCAGCCCAGGACTGTATCCACTGATTCATTAATGCTTAAGTTTAAGAGGATTTAGCTGCCTCCTAGCTGCTACTACTATACCATCACCACCACTACTAGTTACTTATCTGAATACTTTTATATGAATGACTGTGAGTTACCTTATTGTTCTTTTTCTTCTACATGTTATGAATCTTCTTGCAACATGTATCAATATGAGTTTTTTATTGATTTAACATTCCACAGTGATGAGATGACACCAGGTACTCAATTAGAATCTTTAAGTTCAAGTTAAGCTAAGAATAATCTTGATTTGGCTTGGTAGGTAAGACATGAATGAGTGTCCATGTTTAAATTGTATCTTGTTCTGGTCCTCCTGGCTACCTCTCTCCCTCCCCTGTCCCCCAGTCCCATCAGTATAGTAAGTTTATAAGTAGCCAGTACAAAGGAGCAATAGTAGCAAATTAGATTTCAAAAGAGAACCTGGAAGTCGGGTACAAATTGTCCTAAAGATCAAAGAAGTGTAACATACAAGTTGTGTCATATAGTAACCAAAATTCACATCCTGGTAATGTGTGCCCAATCAGCAGAAGCCATCTTGGTGCTGCCATCAAGGTCCTATGATATGTAAATTTCAATCAGGTTCCAGATCTACAGAAAATCAAAAAGTTGTTGATAACTGAAGTTTTACCAGTAACTTTGAGATGATTTGGATATGTTAATGGTCTAACCCCAAGATGGTACAGATAAGAAGGAGTTGGTCGGTTTCCTCAAACTCCTGCCCCTTGAACACTGTCCCATCTTGGTCAGGGCTATACTGCCAGTGCTCCCAACACTAATCCATATGTATGTGAGTGACAATCTATACTTCACCCACCAACCTCTTCCTCTCACTACCTGCCTTCATCGTCCCATTCCCACATTTCTGAGCCATGCCATCTGCCTCTGTACCTTTTTCAGTGCTTGTCCCTGCCTTAAAGGGCTTTTTGCCTCCATACTCACTGTATCTAACTGAAGTCTGATTGCCGGGGCATCTAGGTGGCGCTGTGGATAGAGCACCGGCCCTGAAGTCAGGAGGACCTGAGTTCAAATCTGGACTCAGACCAAACCCTTCACACTTACTAGCTGTGTGACCCTGGGCAAGTCACTTAATCCCAACTGCTTTAAAAAAACCAACCAAACAAAGTGTGATTGCCTCCCTGTTTCCCACCACCGATTGTGGTATTTCCCATGAATACCCAAAGAACTTGGGGTACCTACCCACACTCCATAATTTCACTAATTAATTATCAATTCAACCCCCAAGTATTTGTACCTTTTGGCTACAGTTGTAAATGCCAATCTTATTTAAAATTCCACTCATGATTACTAGATATCATATAACATTCAACAGCACACCATGTTGGGATTCTCAAACAAGTTAGAAAATTTTGATATAATAGCTTCCTCTTAATCTTTTCTGGCTCTGCCCTAAAATAGCAGAAGTTAATTAGCTCTACTTAAGAGCATCAACAGTATCATACCATGATATAACATTCTTATTTATTGTTATCCTGTGCTAAAAATAGTCCTTTTTGGAATATATTGCTAGCCCCTTAAGCCCTGCATACATATATCTAAAGTGTATATTTTGAGTTATTCTGAGTAACTCGGTTTTGAATAGAACAGAATCCAAATTGTTGCTATGAAGAGAACCAGGTATGTGGAATCACAGCTTTCTGATCTACTCCCCCCCCCCAAGGCCTTAAAACTGTTGCATCCAAAAAAAAAGTTACTCCTTTGGCTTTTCCTTTTCAGTAATGGAATTTAAAGGAAACAGAGGTATTTATTGTCTTTTGTGATCACCACTCAACTTTATCCATAGGTATATAGATTGTTCAACAAGTAATTGTTGTTTTTTTTATTTTTTGGGCAGGGGGAGGCTAGGCAATGGAGACTTGAGCAGGGTCACACAGCTAGTAAGTGTCAAGTGTCTGAGGCTGGTTTTGAACTCAGGTCCTTCTGATTCCAGGGCTAGTACTCTATGCACTGTGCCACCTAGCTGCCCCTACAAATACTTGTTGAATGTCTGCTCTGTGGGAAGCATTGGGCATTTTGTGGGGATACAAGGCAACATCAGATGCAGCCCCAGAATTTGCTGTTGGCACACATAAATAAGGCAAAGCAGTAATTGACAAGGACTGAATAGGCTGTATAGATAGTAAAGGATTAAGGAAGGAAAGATACTTTCCTGGAAGGTCATCGGAAGGGTTTAAGGAGAAGGAAGAAACCTTGAACAAGGACTAGCAGGAGCAGCAGTGCCCAACACACAGACCTACAAAGCTTTAAGCCTTGCCTTGTGTTTTATATATGTATCACCTCATTTGTACTGACAGCTCTGTGAGGTGGACACTACATTTTAGAGACGAGGAAACTGAAACTTAGAGAAGCTAAGGGATTTGACTCCAGATACTCAAATCCATCACTCTTTCCAGCAAGGCCCTTTCAGAGCTAAGTAGATAAAACCCTGGACTTGGGAGACCAACAGGAACACCTCCATACAAATATATTTGGCCTCTTGGAGCCTCAGTTTACTCATCTGTAAAATGGGGATAATAACGGTCCATACCCCCTACAGAGTTGTGAAGAGGATCAAATGCAATGAAGTCCATAAAAGGTTTTTACAAACCTTAAAGTGACACACACATATGCATGGGGTGTCCAAAAGTCCTGGTGCAGTTTTAAGTGACTAAAGCTATGTATTTAAGCCACAATTACAACGGGCAGCTCATGGTAGTTAGCATTTTCATAGACGGAAGAGAATGAGAACAGTCATGACAGGGAAAGGGTAAGAACAAAGACAGGAGAGTTATAGGCATATTAAAATAATGAGATCCATTTGTGTAGTGGAATAAAGGGAGATAAAATTGGGATAATAGGTTGAGGCCAGATTTTTGAGAGCCTTTGATTCCAGACTGAAGAGTTTGGGCTTTATTCAGCAGGCAATGGAGA
Source organism: Phascolarctos cinereus (assembly GCF_003287225.1). Taxonomy (NCBI): domain Eukaryota; kingdom Metazoa; phylum Chordata; class Mammalia; order Diprotodontia; family Phascolarctidae; genus Phascolarctos; species Phascolarctos cinereus. The sequence goes on along the minus strand of NW_027555625.1, from coordinate 114,920,095 downwards.
GCCATTAGAGGTTTCTGAGTGACAGCTGTGTTTTAGGATGATTCACCTGGCAGTGATGTGCAAGTAGATTAAATAAGACACTGAGACCAAACACTGAGAGGGCCCTGATTTACAAAATACTCCATAAAAGAAAAGAGTTGTTTTGGCCCTGAATATTTCTTTCCCTTACAGTTAATATGGGTTAAAGGGTGGGGGTGGGGGCCTGGTTTGGAAGTCCAGAATGTAAATGCCACTGACTTCTGAGCGGTCTTTCTTTCCTGGGTGGCCTTTGTGTCACTATGGTTTTATTCTGAAGCTAGAAACAAGTTACTTTATCAGTTCTATATTTACTTGACTGTCAGTGAAACTGCTACTTTGCTTGTCTTTAACAGACCGGATATGTCACGTTCAGAGACAGGTAAATTGAATAAGTACATTGTAACCTCATTTGTCCAGCCCTGGACATCTGCTTTATCCAGATAATTTTGCCGTCTAAGCTTGCCTGTTGAACCTCTGCAGACCTCCCTTCAGGGAGTATTTTACATCATTACCATTCTTCATGCAGCATTTGTTCAGTTATCTCCCCTTAAATTAAACAGAACCGATGAGCTTCCACGAAGCTCCACTGAGCTAACTTGACTTTTTAGCCTGTTCTGGGAGGCCTTGTTCAGTCTCCCCTTTGCAGCCCTATGGTATGGTGGACCTCTGCATCCTAACACCTGTATTCACATTCGCCTCAGAACTTAGAGATTCATAGAATATATTCAGTCAGTAAAGAGTTCTTAGAGGTCATCTAGTCCAGTGCCATTTTGTAGCCCTAAAGGATTGGGTCTTGTCTCTGGGGGTCACACAAATAGAATCTAGGTCATCTGACTCCCAGGCCAGTGTTGTTGACAGGATCTAGCTGCCTCTTTAAGGGCCGGTTCCTGGAGGACCAACTTGGAAGTCACAGCAGCTCTGATCTGCCATTCTGCTAATTTAATAAAGGATACTTAAGCCTGTAATCCTAAAAAGTACCTAATGAGCACCAAGCACTATGCTATGAGGTACAAAATTAAATATAAGATGTATTTCCTGACCTCAAAGAGTTTGCAGTCTAGTTAGGGAGCCAACCTTTGTTTTCTCTGGGTTAGTCTTAATTGCTAGACTATGTGATACATAAGAATTCAGATTAGAAGAGAGCAATGTGGATTGTGACTATATAACAGGTTACTACCCCGGACTGAGTGTGGGAGTGTTTGGGGTAGTTAAGTTATGAAAGGAGCAAGCAGGCAGGCCGAGAACTAGGATAGAGCAGTGTCACAAAAATCCAGGGGGGCCAGCACCCAGGAGGAGAAGTGGTCAGCACTGTCAAATGCCGAGGAGGATGAGGATTGTAGAAAAGGTCATTGGACTTGGCGATTAAGACATCACCAGTTCCAGTAGAACGATGAGGTTGGAAGCCAAACAGCAGAGGATTGAGAAGTGGGTGTGATGGGAGTGAATGGGAGGAAAGAAGTTACATAGTTACCCTCAGCAAGTGCTGTTGATTCCATGTCCTTGTTGTTAGGGTCCATTGATGGAGAAAGCAGGAAGGGAAAAGAATGGGAAACCATGAATTGGAGTTTCACTCAAGATGCTAGTTGGTTAAGTCCACACAGACTGCAGGCCAAGAAGAAGGAAACATTCACTGACTCCCAGCTGAGGAAGGAAACTTGGGGGGGAGGGGGAGAGAGCACCGGCAAGCTCCCTTGAACCCTTAAGCTTATTGTTTGCCCCTTAACTCCCTCTGCCCTCTAGTGTTAGGTAGATTCAGCCTCTGGCCATCTTGTATTGTGGTTACTGTTTATGTTGTGATATTTCCCATCATACACCATAAGGGCAGGAATTGTAATATCTAAATTTGGGATCGTTATGGTGGTTACTTAATAAATTTTTGTTGATTTGATTGAATTGAATTAGAATCAGGTAAAATTATATAAAACTCATTATATATATATATATATAATATATATATATATATATATATGTATGGATGGATGGATGTATATATAGTCAAAACTGGTTTTAAAGTTAACGGGTTTGATTTTGTTTTAATGCTTACCATGTTTTTCCCGGAGTTGCCTTCCCCTCCTTCTTGCCTGAGAAGGCCTAGAATTGAGCCCTCTATTTCACTTTCTTCCATCTCTTCTAGCAAATTAGACTCTCTCTCTCTCTCTCTCTCTCTCTCTCTCTCTCTCTCTCTCTATATATATATATATATATATATATATATATATATATATATGTAATTTGTTCTGATTAATCTGTTGCAACACATGTATTTATTTACAAATTTGAAGTGTTTTCCACAGTATTATAATGCATGCATGATAGGGCTAGGGCTAGGACCTATGATTATATCAATATGGGGGACTCCCATAGAGATAAGGAAATTCCCTTGCCAAAGCAGGTTGGCATCTTCTCTTAGAGAGCTACCTAGACTCCTGAAAGGTTTAGGTGACTTGCACCAGGTCACAGTCAGTATGTGTCAGAGGTGAGACCTAAACCGAGTTCTTGGTTCTGAATCCTGCTTTCTTCCACTGTGCAACACTGTCTCTCAGTGTACAGAAAATAAAATTAATTATAAATTCTCATTGTAAGTAAAACAGCACAAAAAAATTTCTTGCCGTCAAAATATTTCTATGTCCTAGTGGATGGCTAGTAGTAACAATGCTTTATTGATCAGGTTACACTTTTCAGTGTTTCAAGTTTCTAATACTTGGCCATGTAACTGTCATCATCGTTATCATCATTATATTTATATAGCTTTTATTATATGCCAGGCATCATGCTAAGTGATTTACAATTATTATCTTATTTGATCCTCGCAGTAACCCTGGGAGATAAGTGCCATTACTACCCTCATTTTATAAATGAGGAGACTGAGGCATATAGGGTTAAGTGACTTGCCCAGGGTCACACAGAGCTAGTGTCTGAAGCTGCATTTGAACTCAGGTCTTCCTGACCCCAGTTCCTGAGATCTATCTGCTGTGACCCCAAGCTTCCTATTGTAGGAGACCTGAGCTGATAAAGTAGAGCAATACGGCTTGGACAAGTCGCTTTATGCCCCTAGTCCTCAGATTCACCTTCTGTTAATTTAGACTAATAACATAATAATATTTGCATTATCTTCCTCATAGGATTATTGTGAAGAAAAAATGTGACATGTACTATTTACAATTCTTTTGCCCTGACATCAAGTTAAAATCACCCTTCAAATTCCCTCATTCCCTATTCCCAATAACAAACCACCCCTTTATTTCTAGAAAAACCATGTAAACTCCCAAACACCTAAAAGCCCTAGGTCCAGTCCATTGGAGCAGGAAAAAAAGGAAGCTGTGTCCAAGAACACTCTCTCTCTTCATAGTGGATTCAAAGCCCTCTTCCTGATTTGATGATCCTTATAGCATTCTGGCCCTAATTGATCTGGTTATACTGAGTGTTCCTTTGCTACAGAATGCGGAAGTCTTGACTTCAAAAGAGGCTGTAAGGGAGCAGCCAGGTGGTGCAGTGGATAGAGCACTGGCCCTGGAGTCAGGAGGAGCTGAGTCCAAATCTGAACCCAGACACTTGACATTCACTAGGTGTGTTAGTCTGGGAAAGTTATACTCTGCTTGTCATCTCCATGTCTTAGGACTATGATTTCCTGCAGAACTGTTTATTAAAACAAAATATTGTAACGAAAGAATCCAGTGGTTCTATGAGATTAGCTATAATCAGAATTTACTTCTTCATGTGAATAACTTAGGTGTTAATTATTCATTTTAAGTGGTAAAAGATTACCCAAAATATTGTTTAATGCAGTGTTAGGCTATAAGTGCCTTGGGGGCAGGAATGATTGATTCTTAAATAGACTGTATTACAGGTAAATTTGTGACATCTCTTTTTTTAATTTATTTACAGCAACTGGGAAAGGAGACAAGATCATGTGTTTTTGTCCTAATGAAGCAGCTAATATAACTACATTTTTCTTGCTTTTAAAATGATTATATGTATTTGGATAATATTTATGTTTTTGCCATTTTTAACCATGCGGTTTAGTAGAAAGAATACCAGACTGGAAATTAGGAATGCTTAATTGTCTTCCAGATAACTGTGTGACCTTGGGCAAGTCACTTTAGTCACTATGAACTTCAGTTTTCTCCTTTGTAAAATGAGGCAGTTGGACTACCTCTTAACTCTAAAATGCCACTACTGGGCATTTTATTATGGCATTTTTTTATTTAAAAATTTTTTTTTCAATTAACAAACATTTATTTTCTCTCCTGGGGCAGCTGGGTGGCATAATGAACAAAGTACAGGGCCTGGAGTCAGGAAAACTACTTGAATTCAAATCTGGCTTCAGACACTTACAAGCTTTGTGGCCCTGGGCAAGTCACTTAACCTCTGTTTGCCTCAGTTTCCTCAATTGTAAAAATAACAATAACAGCACCTACAACCCAGAGTTGTTATGAGGATCAAATGAGATGTTTGTAAAGTGTTTAGCATCGGGCCTGGCACATAGTAAGGGCTTATTGTCTTCTCCTCCTTCCCGCTCTTCAAATACCTTCTGAAGACTACCATTGTATCCTTCTTGAGTCTTCTCTTTGTCTCCAAACTTGATCATTCCCTTCAACCCATCCTCACATGATATGGACCTAAGTTCTTTGGCCATCTTAGCTGACCTCTCAGATGGTCTTTACCACTTCCCTCCTTAAACTTAGGCACCCAGAGCTGAGCACCTTACTCCCAAAGAGGTGTGACTGGGACAGAGTACGAAGGCACTTTCGCCTCCTTATTCCTGGAAGCTGTGCCTCTCTTCCTGTAGCCCAAGTTCTCACTAATCTTTGGGCTGCCATATCACACTGCTGACTCATGTTCAACTTGGCACTCCGTTAAAACTCCTCGTACGGCCCGAAAAGTCTGGCAGTGCTGTCTTTGCCCTTGTTTGAGAATCTCTAAAGCCAGAAGCGTGTTTTCCCTCCAGGTTATGAGGATGTCCTAGATGTCTGTTGGACCTTGGCTTATCTCCCAAGAGGTCAAGCTAGGTTGAACAGTGCAGAGGGCACTAGGCCTAGAATCAGGAAGAACTGAGTTCAAATCCAATCTCAGACTCTTACTAGCTGTGTGATCCTGGGCAAGTCACCCTGTTTGCCTCAGTTTCCTCATCTACAAAATGAGCTGGAGAAGAAAACGGCAAACCCTTCCAGTATCTTTGCCAAGAAAACCCCAAATGGGCTCACAAAGAGTCGGACATGACTGAAACAACTGAATAACATCTCCCAAAAATGGATGTAATTTTTGTGTGGGGTGCCTCTCTATACTTCATCAACTGAATGATCTCTTTGTGTTTAAAATAATGTCTTATTAGATTTAATTATGGTCTCCCAAACATACACTGAAAAGTTACTTCCTGAGAAAAACTGATGGAGTCTGAATGCAGATGGAAGCACACTTTTATTTTACTTTATTTTTCTCAGTTTTGTTTTGTTTGCTGTGTGTTTTCCTTCACAACATGATTAACATGGAAATATGTTTTGCATTACTGCACATATAAAACCTATATTAAATTGCTTGCCTTCTCAGTTAGGAAGGAGGGAGGGAGAGAGTGTAGAACTCAAAATTTTAAAAAAATGTTAAAAATTTTTACATGTAATTGGAAAAAAATGGAATATTTAACAATTTTTAAAAGGGTCACTTCTCCACTGGAAAGATTTCCTCTTTCAAAGGCACTATTTACATCTGCTACAAGGTTAAAAATATTGTGGTGATAAATATCTTCCAGCATCATGAAGGCTCCATAGAGCTGCAAAACTGATATTCTAAAAATACAGATTAGACCATGTAATCTCCCTCCTCAGAAATCTTCAGTGACTTTTTATTGCCTCTAGGATCAAATACAAAATCCATATCTGGGCATTTGAAGCCATCTCCTCCATGGCTCCCTTCTATCTTTCTAAATCTGGCTTCAAACACTTACTGGTTTTTGACCCTGGGCAAGTCATTTAACCCTGTTGGTCTCAGTTTCCTCATCATTAAAATGAGCTGGAGAAGGAAATAGCAAACCATTCCAGTACTTTGCTGCTGTTCAGAGGCGTCCAACTTTCCGTGACCCCATTAGGGGTTTTCTTAGCAGAGATACTGGAGAGGTTTGCCATTTCCTTCTCCAGCTCGTCACAGATAAGGAAACTGAGACAATGTTAAATGACTTGCCCAGGGTCACACAGCTAGTAAGTTTCTGAGGTCAGATTTGAACACAAGAAAGGAGTCTTCCTGACTCCAGGTCCAGTGCTCTATCCACTGTGCCACCTAGCTGCCAATTTACTCACTATTTTCCCTTTTATCTGTGATCTCTATAGCTAAGACACTAACTAATGGAGGATGCAATTTTAAAAGATCTTTATCTAGCACTAGTATTGAAATACAAACAACTAGGAAACATTTAGCTGTAACCAGTGCTTGACCACGTGTAGGCAATAACAAGGAAGAAACCGGGACAGACTCGGCGCACTGTGAATCAGAGACTTTTCCGAGTAGGTATAATAATCCTTTTCACTCCTGTTCCATTCTCTTAACGAGTGGATAAGAGCACCAGGGAAAGAAGACTCCAGACACCACAAGGCTGAGTCAGTCTCCATCTGCTCTCACCACCACTGCTGCCCTCCGTCTTCTCTCAATTCACCCTCTCCAGAGAAATTTTAAAACTTTACTCTCCAATGCCGATCCAAAATAGCTTCATTTTTTCCTGAAACGATAAAAAAAAAAGTACAACTCATGGGATATTTAGCAACCCAACCCCTAAGCGCTCTTCCCACCTTCGTCCCCTCACAAGGCATCTAGTCCAACCCTTACCTGAATGATATGTGTACTTTAAAAAGTCGAACTGCCGTGAAGTAAGGCTTAATGTTATTGTTTCCAAGATCAACCTTCTCTGCTCAATGTTAACTTCTAAAGAAACCTAAATTAAACATTTTAAATATCGCAGCTGTGCCCTGCTTTGAGAAAAACTGATAACATGAAAACATGAACTTATGCAAGAGAAAAAAAATAGGGGGTGATTGGTTAATCCTATTTCAAAAGGATTTTTCACTTTATGACAGAATTTGCCACAGAGGTCTAAGTGGTGAATTTAGTGCATTCAGACAACTAGGTGGCTCTGGTGGATAGAGTGCTGGGACTAGACTCAAGAAGAACTGAGTTCAAATCAACCTCAGACTAGCTATGAGACCTTGGGCAAGTCACAACTTTTGTCTGCCTCAATTTCCTCATAGCATATAACTCTCAGGGTTGTTTGGAAGATAAAATGAAGCATTAGTTGAAAAGTGCCTAGCATGTGCCTGTCACACAATAAGTACTTAATAAATGTTTATTCTTTCCCATTTGAAATTTCTTAATTTATAAAAATTCAACTTTCAATTTTTGTGAACACATTTGTTACCAAAGGCAAGATATATTGACATGATATACACTAAAATTTAAACTTTCAGTTCTCTATTGATTTCTGCTCTGTTTGAATTAATAAAGTTGATAGAATCACAAATTTGGAGCCCAAAGAGGCCTGGCAGACCATCTCTCCTCTCATTTTAAGATAAAGAAACTCAGGTCCCAGGAAGGGTGGGTCACTTACCGAAGGTCACAAGCATTAAGTAGCAGGAAAGGGTGTTAATCCCTCCCTGACCTCCGAGGCCAAAGCCACCTCCTACTACACTACAATGCTTCTAGCCCTAGATTGTATTTGCAAGTACACTTTTATCGTGCGTAGAAATTTTAAATTATCTTTAGATGTTCCTATGACACTTAAAGTGGTTTGTTTTATCTGTACTTGTAATTTGAATTTAATAATTTTGTCCAATGAAATACCAAAATAAAATTATTAAAAGGATGCTATGAAGAAAGTACAGATTAAAAATTAGAAGCAAACAGGAGACCAATAAGCACTCAATCACTAACATAAATGTATTTTGGTAATTAAGGTTATTCTCAAATCCCCCTGTGATTTTATGTAAGAGCTGGAATCTTAAAAGTAAGATGTTTCATTGGTTTCTCTTATGTTGCAGGTATTGGTTATTTATATTTTTACTTCAATAACTTTAGCTCCTGAATTATTTTTATTTTCCCCTCTTGTATTAAAACCTCTTAGAATCTGGCTTTTTCTCTTGTAGAGTTTATCTCCCAAGGAAGCATGTGAATCTGTCCTTAAACATATAACGTATCAAGTGGGATATGAAAATATGTTTGAACTTGGAATTATTGCAATGAACATGAAGGTATTAAATGTGATTTTTTTTAATAATTAAGGTAGAGAGAGGGGAAAAAATTGGCCCTACCTATAATTTTATCAGTACCAGGAATTCCTAATGTGGAAACAACTTTCTTCACTGAAGGAAATTGGCAGTTCCTTTAAGATATAGTCTTGGAGAGTTGCTAGGTCTGTGAGAGGTTAAGATTAAGCTCACTCAGCTAGTGAGTCTCTGCCAGAGGAAGTATTTCCTGACATCCTCTTCGGTAAAAGGAATCCTGTTTAATTTCCAAACTTGAAAGACTATATAAATGTAACTACCATTCCCAGAAAACCTTGCAAAATGACATAATACGTTAGGGCTTTGGGAGTTTAAGCTCTGCCAGGCAGTTTAAAGGTAGCACCCTGTACAGCCATGGTTACTGAGGTCACACCTCATTGTGTCCTGAAGACCTTTCCCCTTCCAAGAGTCTGTGATAGCCTCACCAGAGATATCTGTCTGCTTGCACAAAACAATTCTTTTCTTGAATTTTGAGGCAGAAGAGCCAAGGACCTAAAGAGTTTTAGACAGCTCCTTGGAGAAATCTCTGTGGTCCAGATTTCTCTATTCCAACCTCAGCAATTCTGAGATCTCACCAAAATCACAGAGCTTTGTGAATTAGTTAAATATGGATATGTATATGCATATATATATATATATATATATATATAATGTATTCATCTAGTATATATACATGTGTGTATATATATGTGTATATATACACACATATGTATAATTTTGTTATTCAATTGTTTTGCAGTCATATCTGACTTTTCATGACCTCATTTGTGGTTTTCTTGGCAAAGATACTGGAGTGGTTTGCCATATCATTCTTCAGTTCATTTTACAGATGAGGAAACTGAGGCAAAGAGGGTTAAATGACTTGCCCAGGATCACACAGTAAGTATCTGAAGCCAGATTTGAACTCAGGAAGATGAGTCTTCCTGACTCCAGGCCAGGTGCTCTATTCACTACACCACCTGGCTGCCTCTCACATATAAAATAGTTCAGTAATTGTGCACATACATATATAGTGTACTTACAAGTATATATATATATATACATATATACATATATACATATATATATGTATGTGTGTGTATTTGCAAGTGTACAATTACTCAAATTAGGTTTCTCTCTCTAACCCTTACTATTTTTTATAGGGCAGCTTGGTACAGTGGATAGAGTACTGGGGCCTGGAGTCAGGAAGACCTTAGTTTAAATCCAAACTCTCCTCTTCTTGGATGAATGACTCTGGGCAAGTCACTTAACTTCTGCCTGAGTTTCCCCAACTGCAAACTAATGATAATAAAAGCACTTACCTCCAGTGTTGTTGTGAAGATCAATGAGATAATATCTATGAAGCACTTACCACAGGGTCCCATGATCAATAGGTGTGTAATAAATGCTTATTTGCTTCCTTTTAGGGAGAAACTGGAACTGCTTCCTCAGTTCAGTTCACCTATTGTGACTGGTCTCAGAAAGATGATTCCATTGAACAGTTAATACAAACACCTTTCCAACCATGAAAAATACTATCAAACATTTTATTTTTACTGTTCATTCATTAGCCTATCAATTAGTTAAATTCATCTAGATAAACATAAAATAAATGAATCTTGAACTTGTCTTTTTCCATTAAATATATTTCCACATACTCATTTTAGACCTCAGTGATTGTGTAGGTGCTCATTTCTTTGTTTTCATAACTTTCATTTTTCAAAGCTAATTTTGTTGTTAAAGTTTGCCTGGTTCTTCAAATCAAATTAACAGATTTTTGAGTGCATACTGCCTGGAAGACACTGTCCTTTTAAGTGTATGTTTCACCTAAGAAGCAAAAAGTTTTTATTAGGAATGGGAGCGTTTTTTTCTTTTGTTGTTTGATATGATTGAATCACATAACCAAAGATCATTCGTTTCTTTTGATTACTCAGTTTTGTGGATTTAAAAAGTGATGTCAAAAATGTTCCTATCACAAAGTAATAAAAATCTACATGGTATTGATGGCATGAAAAGTGCTATTCTTTGTGGATATGTATTTGCAGGATTAGGCTAGAACGAGGAGTAAAAGAATTCTTGACCAGAATTTACTTTATTTTATTTTTGCCAGGCAATTGGGATTAAGTGACTTGCCCAGGGTCACACAGCTAGGAAGTGTCAATTCTGAGGCCCAATTTGAACTCAGCTCCTCCTGAGTCCAGGGCTGGTGTTCTATCCACTGTGCCACCTAGCTGCCCCCACTTTTTTTCTTTAACCAGAATTTATTGAGGTCACCCTTCACCTTGGCAAGAAGGATCTTGTCCCCACAGAGTGTGGACATCATGCATTATTAATCCAACCTTTGTTATGAGTTTAACTAAATGATACAATAGGTAGTAGATACTTGGAGCCTTTTATCTAGTAGACTATAAGCTCCTTGTGGGCAGAGCCTAATTGAAGTTTTGTTCTTGTATCCTCAATTCCTAGAACAGTAACTGACACATAGTAAGCACTTAGTGATATTTGCTGAGTTGAACTGAATTTCTCCCAAGACACTCTACATGTTCAACAAGAAGTGCTTAGATAGGGGCAGCTAGGTGGCACAGTGGATAGAGCACTGATCCTGGAGTCAGGATGACCTGCGTTCAAATGTGGCCTCAGACACTTAACACTTACTAGCTGTGTGACCCTGGGCAAGTCACTTAACCCCATTGCCTAGCCAAAAAGAAAAAAAAAGTGCTTAGATACATTATGGAAGCATAGAGTTTCAGAACTGAAAGAATCTGCAGAGACCATTGAGTACAACCTGTATAGTCAGTTCTGCCATAATACAACATATTTGTTCCTAAATCACTATGCTATTCAAAACCGTACAACAAAAACTACAAAACTTATGGGGGAAATGGAGTTAGGGACATAACACTCAAAAATGTTGTCAGTGTCATTAAAAAAAGATAGGAACCTAATAAAAAGAGTAATGCCATTTTATATATGTTAAATGGTAAAATACATAAATACTACAATAAATAGTGGCAATGCCTACAGCCTTGGGTTGTCTACAGGCAATAGGCCACAGCCATGGCAGGAGGTAGGGGGATTAGTGGGGATAGAGTTGGTGGATATGGACCAGCTCTCCTCCATCACCCCTCTGGAGTGGTCACCTAGACTTTGCTTAAAGGGAGAAAGCGGAAGGCAAGGGAACAAATATTTATGTAGCACCTGCTCTGTGCCAGGCACTGTGCTAAATGCTTTTTAAACTTAAAAGGTGTCATTTGATCCTCACCACAATCCTGAGAGGTAGGAGGAGAAACCCACCAACTCCTGAGGCAACCTATTTCATTTTTGGATAGTTCTAATTGTTAAATCGAGGCAAATTCCACTAATTTCTCCTAACACTGCCTTATGGGACCACACAGAACAAGTACAATCTAATTTCTGTTTGACAGTCCTTCAGATACTTGAAGAGGCCATCATGTGGCCTCTAATTCTTCTCTTCTTCAGAATAAACATACTCACTTCTAACCAGTTTTCATATGGCATAAGTTTTAGGTCCTTCACCATCCTGTTTGTCCTCCTCCAGATACTCAAATGTGGCCTCCAGAGCTGAACATCAGACTTCAGATGTAGTCTGATCATGGCGGAGTACAAAAGGATTGTTACCTCCTTGTTCCTGAAAGCCATATCTCTTTTTATATAGCCACAAACATTTCATTAGCTTGGCTAATTCATTCTGGCTATGATGTAACACTTGTGATTCATCTTAAACTTGCACAAAGACTCTCAGATCTTGTTCAGATAAATGACTTTCTAACCATCCCTCCTACATCTTGTGAAAATGATTTTTTGAACCCCAGTATAGGATTTCACATTTATATGGATTAAATTTCATCTTAATTAATTCAGCCTATTGTTTTAGTCTTTGCCCTGTTGAAGGCCGCTCTTAAGAGTCTGATAGGGTTTAAGATCCAGGACACAGTTTGACCTTTGCCCAGGCTTTAACCCAAAGGGCTCAATAATTAAGAAGCAGGGCTCTCCAAATCTCTCCCTGCTAGGAGGCTCCTGAGACATTCCTTCTCACTCTTTGAACCTTAGATTTACATATTCACTCCTCTATACAGGTGCCAAGAAAAAGCCTTGGAATTTACAACCCTATCTAGGAACTCTGATAAGGAGGAAATGTATGTTATCACATCCTTAGTAGATGTTTCGGGAGTGTTTCACGGGGAGGACTCTTTGAAGTTAGGATAGATTTTCTTCGTGCCTTTCTGTTTGGTGTATTATCTGATTGCGGGCAACATTGCCCCTATCCTACTCACCTCAACATCTGTTCCAAACCTACTCTCCTGTCTTCAAATCCCCAATGGCTCTCTTATTCTCCCTTCTTTCAGGAGATGCCATTGCCTCTTACTCTACTGGGAAAATAGAGATTAATTGTGAGCTCCCTCATGCCCGATACTCTATTCCATGTCTCAAAATCTCCCTACATCTTCACACTTTTCTCCTCTATTAGTCCTGTCTCTGAGGAAGAGGTGACTCTTCTCTTGGCCAAGGCCAATGCCTCTACCTGTGCCTTTGTTCACTTCCCCCTGGTTTCTCTAGAAGCTTGCCTCATCTCTCTGTGTATCTCCGTGTCTCTATTCTGTCTCTCAGTCTCTATCTCTATGTCTCTTTTGGTCTCTGTCTCTCTCAGACTCTATCTGCAGACATTTTCCCTCCTGTCTATAAACATGTGCAAGTCTCCCAATCCCCAAAACAAACAACCTTTTTCTTGACTCTAATATCTCTTTAGCTGTTGTGCTCTATCTCTCCTCTCCCAAACTCCTAGAAATAAAACATTAGCTGCCTCAATTTCCTCACAATTCACTTACTTCTCAATGTGTTGCAACCTGGTTTCCAATCCATCACTCCACTGAGACTGTTCTCTCAAAGATTATTCTTGGAGGGAGAGAATTTGGAACTCAAAATTCAAATAAGTAAATAAATACAAGAATGTGAAAATGCCTCATGGTACCTAAGCTCTCTCATCTCCTGACCTAAATTGCGGCAACTGGGTACTTCAAGTCTAATTCAAACTTCCTAGATCCTCCAAGTATACATATACATATACACATTACTGTGAAAAAGGATACAGGGTGGGAGTAATGTCTTCTGAGATGGCAAGTGATCTAAGGGTCCAACATTTGAGCAGCAATGACTTCTTCATAAATTAGACCAACTAATTATGTCCACTAAATGCCTAATTATCTTATCAGGAAATCCAGCTTCAGGCAAATTCCTGGGACTACTCCCTTACTTCACAGAATGGAAGCTGCCACTCAGCAGGTCTCCCTTTGACATCAGTGACTAAAAAGTTAAGGACAGGAAAAAATAACATTAGGTGTGGGGAGCAAAAAAAAAAAAAAAAAGAATCAACACCACTTAATCTGGAAGTGCAAATAGTGTCCCTCCCTCCTTCAAGCCCTACAGCCTTACAGCTTCTTACCAAAGTCTACTCCATTCGACTTCAAAAATGACTTCAAATTTTGCCCTTTACCTGGTTTGACCAAGGACCTGGAGTTTACACTCCTGTTTCTCATACTTTTAAAGATAACTTCTTCCCCCTTGTGCTACAATTAAACAAGTTCCTTTCTGTGGGAGGAAAAAAGATTATTCTTGATCTCCCAAAATAAATCTAATAGCCTTTTCTCAATCCTACTCTTCCTAGGCATTTGTGAAGCTTTTGATACTATTGACCAGTTCTTTCTCCTGGACACTCTCCTCTCTTGGCTCCCATGCCTTGAATATAGTAAGTGTAATTGTTGACTTAAATTGATTGGATATGTGTGTATATGTATACATATACATATGCATGCACACACAAGGGGACACACACACAGACACACACACGGAGTGGATAGAGTACAAGGCTCAGAGCCAGTAATACTTGGGTTCAACTCCTGACCGTTATAGTTAGTATCAGTGTGACCCTGTGTAAATCACTTCTATGTGTTTCCAACAACTTCCTACAACTCTATTAGCTTCCCAGAGCTGAGTTCATAGGCTGTGATCTGAATTGGTGAGTATAGCTCCTCATCCAAGAAGTTCTGCATGTTGTCAAAATCATGGGATTATAGACCTAGAACTATCAGGGACCTCAGAGCTCATCTAGACTAACCTCCAATAACATATCCTTAGGTGTTGTATTTTGTTTTCAGTGTATATGCATATATATACATATATATATATATATGCATGTGTATTTTGCATATAGGTGTATATGTAAATGCACACACATTTATACTCATACATATATGTACAGAGTATATCTGCATTCTGTTAAATGAGATGAAATGATTCATGTAAAACATTTTGCAGAGATGTCACATACAATTAAAATAATTCTATCTAGACCTATTTAAACAAGCTATTGTTGATGAAAATCAAGTATGTTTGGAAGAGAGGATGTGAATACAGACTAAAATAATTTCATAAAGAATTTTAACCTATGAACGAACAGGTGAATGAAAAAAAAATTATTAAGCATTTACTACTAAGACAAGCATTATGCCGTGATAGGGATGAAAAAGCAAAAGTGATATAGTCCTTCCCCTTAGGGGCTTACATTCTAATAAGTGCAGACAACAATAATAGGAGAGTAATGGCCAGGAAAGAGAATTTTGGTTTGGGGAGTCACAGGAATTCATTAGTAGTGCCATAGGGACATTGACAGGGTTACTGTTCTCCCAGCAAGAAGTGGAAAGTAGGAGGAGAAGGGTATAAAATGGGGATAGGGGGAGGGGAGGGAAGGGGGAAGCTGCAAGACAGATGGCAAGATGGCCAGAACGGTGCATGGTCTGCTTTGGAACCACCTAAATATTGTGGGCTATGTGAGTATTCACTCACATATTCATCATTCTGTTCAGCTCAGCCCTAAGGCAGCAGTTCCAAAGCCAAGTAGTTTAACTTATCCAGGAATGAGGGGCATGAATTCTGGAAGTCTGGAAGCACTGTTCATAGCAGAGAGAATCAGGGAAACAATGGGGAAAGTGTCAAGATGGCTGGGGGACCAATGAAAGTCATTTTCCTTAAAAAGGAAACCATCAGAGCCTAAAAAAGCACCTTAGCAAACATTTGACTTACTTGCCAAACAGAAAGATATTGCAGCAAAAGGCACTATTGCTTTTAGAACATAAACTTATTGATGAGATTTTCCAGAGGATAATGAAAGATTATGAGTAGCATCCCTTCAGAAAGCAGAGAGGAACAGTGAAATTTAAAAAAAAAAAAAGTTTAAAGAAAGCCTGATGAGAAACTCAACTAGTCAAAGTCATTCCAAGAGCATTCAAAGATAAAATGGGAAGAATAGCAATTAGATCAAAAATGGAAAAGTTATGTAAAGATTTAAAAACGTTTTAATGGACTATTGGTACCTTTTATGTTTACATTGCCTACACTTCCTTCATTATCATTCCCCTCCTAAATGCTGCCATCTCTCTCTCTCTCTCTTTTTTCTCTTTTGCTTTTTGGTGAGGCAATCAGGGTTAAGTGACTTGCCCAGGGTCACACATCTAGTAGTTACCAAGTGTCGGACACCGGATTTGAACTTGAGTCCTCCTGAATCCAAGGTTGGAACTCTATCCACTGCACCACCTAGTTGCCTCTAATGCTGCCATCTCTTCCAACTTCGGTCTCATCAAAATGATTCAATCATGAATCAAGCATGAAAATCATTCAAGATTACCTGAGAGATAAAACAAAAAAAGATAACCTGATAACCTTGTTCAACAACTCTGTCATCATTAATATCAGGTGTGGCACAAAACAGAGAAACATCCTCACCGAAGGCGTTTGTCCTGACCATGAAGAAGAGGCAGATGAGGGTATTAGTAGAAGAACATACAGGTATTCCAAATGCTTCTGTCTGCAGATGTCTTCATCCTGGCAGCATCAAACTGCAGAAGAACCTCCAGGATGAGATCTGGAACCACCCAGAAGAGTTTGGCATAACCATCCACACAGAAAAATACTAAGTGAATGAAGCATATCTGTTGTCCATATTATAACATGTGATTAGCTAGATAACCTGCAGAGCTCAGTGGGGCGTATGGGGTGTTCAGGGACAATGAGCACCTCTGGCGTGACGGCAGCCAAGCCCTTTCCAGGACTGTTCAGCCACCTGTGGTGTCCACCCGATCCACCCAATTCTCACCTGTGACTCCAAGAAACTGCAGCATGTACAGTGGCCACACCCTGGTAAACTGTCTCAGCAGACAGGCTAAACCAGGTGGAGGGTAAGCAACAGTCCTCGAACCCTTCAGTGAGTTAGGAGGGGTGTCTACCCCAGTAAATGAAGAACAACTTGTTCCAATGGCCATGAAGGTGGCTGAAGCAGGCACCATGGAGCACTTAGAGCTTGGGCAGACATCGAATATGCCAAGGTCATCCTGACTTTTGTTCTGCCCCTGGACTTTGATGACTCTGGAAGAGAGAGTGAGGCTGATGACTTTGGGCAGCTCTGCCTCACTTAAATCCAATCCACAAATGAGTCAAGACATCACCCTGTGATGTCATTGGTCCTCTTTGAAAACGAAGAACATACAACAGCAATAGAGCTCATCCATCA
Organism: Phascolarctos cinereus; assembly: GCF_003287225.1. Classification (NCBI taxonomy): domain Eukaryota; kingdom Metazoa; phylum Chordata; class Mammalia; order Diprotodontia; family Phascolarctidae; genus Phascolarctos; species Phascolarctos cinereus. The sequence continues at coordinate 114,903,256 of NW_027555625.1, read as the reverse complement.
TTATTTTGACATTCATTTCAAGTGGACAAAAGGAGGAGAGGAGGCTAGATTGATTCCCTTTGGGAAATTGCAGAGCTCCTTTAATAACAACAAAAATCTCCCAGAAAAAAAAGGTATAGAATATGGATGGCTTGCAATCAGCACCATGTGTGAGAACATTCGTGTAGTTGAGATCATAGATTCATTAGACTGAGGGTAGTGATTATTAAATTAAAAGCATCTATAGTGGCATTTAGTTGCAAGGTGACAAATAACATGCCATGTTTAATAGAAAGCTTGGTGAGAAAACCACAAGGTTGTTGTCAAGATCAAATGAGAGGATATTTGTAAAGTGCTTAGCACAGTGTGCAGCACATGGTAAGAGCTTAATAATTGTTTGTTCCCATCTTCTCTCCCTTTCCCCTTATTGATTTTAGAGAAACATAGTGAAAACACTATTTTAAAGACTTTCCTTAAACATGTCTCTCACGTGTACATCATAATTACATGAAATTCCATGACAGAGAAGATAAGAGATTATTTTATTCAACAATCTGCTAAGTATTGCCATCAAGCCAAGTATTAAGCAAGGAGAACACCAGAGGCAATCCTTGGAGTCATGGACAGTGCCCACCAGCATTTGTATCTACAAAAAGGCCTCCAAATGGACAATGAGTTGGGATCAGAACTGAACAGGAGGTGTCTGGGACTCTATTGTAAACTCTGCTGCTGAAGAAAAAAAAACCCATCATCTTAACACTGCAGTAAAAGAGGCTGATTAAGGAAGTCCCATGATGGAATTGGTGAACTCTCAGGTCATTTTGATGATGCTCAGGGCATGAAACTCTGCATGTGGTCAAGAAAAGACCTCTACACAAAGAATGTGTTGGTGAGAGCTCACAGCCAACTTTGGATTGGTGTTCAGTACTGGGGACAGCCTACAATATGCCTGCATGGCTGGGACTCAGTGATTTGAATTCTTATGGAAGCACCCAACAGAGGCAGTGATGTGCTTGCCAAAGCCATGGAGAGGTTAGGTTCCTGAGAGTGGGCTTTCTAAGCCCAAGCGATGGCCACAGCCAGGGCATTGACAGGTTTTCTGAAGAAACACATGGCAAAAATTGACATGCTCATGTCAGCTCACCTGAGAGGGGAGCCCATGAACAATATCCCTTAACCCCAACCTCCTGTGTAGAAAAGGGAGGATTTTGATAACCTAGGTGGCATGACCTAGAACCTAGCCTTCTAGACAGAGAAAGGAAGTTGCCTCCTAGGCAGTGTTAGATATGGAGGTTACCTCATGGGAGATACCAAGTTCAAGAGTTTGTAGACCTGGCCTTTTAGAGAGAGAGAGGGTTTTCCTAAACAGCATGCTTCCTTGAGAAAAAAGAATCATCTTCCTGGTCCCAGTAGCTGAAGAAAGAGATAACTAACTTGGGGAAACAAAGGCTCTGACCTAGCTGCCTTCCATGCCTGTTATTACAACCAGTAACTTGGACTGTGGAGAGTTAACAGAAAGGGCTATTTCTTGTTCAGCAGCTCCAAACTAGGTTGCCTTCTGGGAGAAATTTACCAGTTCTTTGAGCATTTTGTATGTTTTTTGTATCCATTTACAGACTCCTGTGAGCCCCCTGTGTTGTCTTCATTTTCTGCAGCACAAAATAAAGGTTATCCCATGCCCTAAACCCACATTGTTACTGTGACTGGTCACTAGGAAGCTAGGGACTCCCTTTACTCACCTCCATGGAAATCTAGACACTTTATCTTTTACCTTTATTTGGAAATTGCCATAGAGTAAACTCCAGGTGGGTGTATAACAAGCAAAAGAGAAAATGACCCTTATGGGGTAATCCCCTGAGGTTAGACCCAATCCATATATGTCAGATGGCTAATGGGGAGGTGCCCAGGCCATGAGTTACCACCACTATTATATGACTGACTTTAAATCATGGATTCCACATTCTCAGAAGAACTGAAATGACAAACACTTTAAAGGGCAATGGGAAGGATGCAGTATGTATAAATAATTTGTGCGCAAGATTTGGCGTAAATAATACTATTGAACCTATGTATGATTAGAAGGGAGTGTTGATTGGTCACATAGTAAGAATGAAAGACAATAAATGGACAGACGCACTGATTCATTGATTAACTTCTTGTTGCTGAATGAAAGAAAGAATCTGACACATTCACTAAATCTTCTCTGATCTTATGGGAAAACATGGGTAAGAATTGTTAAGAATTGTGTTTGTTTGGGTCAGGCAAGGGCATGGGGGTGAGTACGGATGCTAATGTACCAGGCTAAGTGGCACAGTGGACAGCGGGCTGGACCTAGAGTTGGGAAGACTCCTCTTCCTAAGTGCAAATCTGCCCTCAGACACTTATTAGCTGTGTGATCCTGGGCAAGTCACTTCACTCTGTTTGCCTCAGCTTCCATATTTGTAAAATGAGCTGGAGGAGGAAATGGCAAACCACTCCAGTATCTTTGCCAAGAAAATCTCAAGGGTCACAAAGAATTGGACACGACTGAAACTACTGAACAACAAAAACAAATGTTAATGAAATCACCTATCCTTCAAAGCAACAAAGTGGAAATATCAGCTTAGTAATAAGCAAACATATAGATGGGTTTCAAGGCTAACACGTAAGTAATTAACACTCTAACGACATGTCATACATCTATATTTATATGCAGAATTCCTAATTTAGTTTTTTTTCACTTGAATTACTTCATAGAGACTTTTCCATATCTCCTTATGTCCTATCTTTGTCATTCTTGGTTTTGTGTTTTCCCTTTATACCTATCCCTGGAGAATGTTTTCATTGGTGGAGAGAGCTGCCAGTGAGGAAACTGCTGTTGTTCAGTCATGTCCGACTCTTTGTGGCCCTGTTTGGGATTTTCTTGCCAAAGATACTGGAGTGGTTTGCCATTTGTTTCTCCCACTCATTTGACAGATGAGGAAACTGAGGCCAACAGGGTGGCATATCAGAGATGGCCCTTAACCTAGACCCTCAGGCCTGCACACTATCCCCTGTGCTATGCTTCCCCTCCATATTTTTCATTCTATAGGATAATATAGTAATTTGTGACATTTTGAAGTCCAGGCATTCTTCAACTACTGGATGTTTAGATTGTTTTAAGTATTTGGCTGTTATAAAGAGTGCCACTATAAGCACCTATGCACAAATAAGTCTTTTTTTCTTTTTAATTATTTCCTTGGTAAACATCACAAAGGAATGTCTCTTCACTAAGGTCTAACTCTCATGACTTATCTTGGCGTTTAGTGGCTGTGAGGTAGAACCTCATGATTGTTTTAATTTTCATTTCTTTAAATATTAGTGTTTCATTGTAAATGAGTCCTTTACGATTGAGAGTTCATATGCCCAAAGGGCTATATAAATGTGTATACCCTTCGACACAGCAATACCACTTCTATCCCAAAGAGATCATAAAAATGGGAAAAGGACCCACATGTACAAAAATATTTATAGCAGCTCTTTTTGTGGTGGCAAAGAATTGGAAATTGAGAGGATGCCCATCAGTTGGGGATTGGCTGAGCAAGTTGTGGTATATGAATGCAATGGAATACTATTGTGCTACAAGAAATGATGAGCAGGCAGACTTCAGAAAAACCTGGAAAAACTTGTATGGTCTGATGCTGAGTGAAGTGAGCAGAACCAGCAGAACATTGTACACAATAATAGCCACATTGTGCGATGACTAACTTTGATAGACTTAGCCTTTCTCAGCAATGCAAGGATCTAAGACATCTCCAGAGGCCTCATGTTTGAAAATGTTATCCACATCCAAAGAAAGAACTATGGAGTTTGAATGCAGATTGTTAGAGTTAGAAGGGCTTAAGTTTCCACAGGTAGAATAATGCAGAGATTTAAAGAACAAAGGTCCCAGGAGGTGGTACACTGTAGGTGGGCTGGGCTTGACCAATAGGAAGTAAGTGGATTGTTCCAAGAAGACCCCAAAATCAAGACAAGGGTCGAGCCAGCTCAGACCAGTTAGGGTCAACCTGAGAACACCTGAAAAATGTTAGTGTACCTGCTTAATGAACTTCATTACTATTATCTGACACACCCCGCATAAAATTAGAGCCTCATTAACGAGTCACGGGACGTATGACCAAGGGAGGGGGAACATACTTGAACATATCAAGGGGAAACATGTAAGGAAAGGTGTAACCTGGGGAGGGTTGGACCAATCCCAGCCTGGGAGGTTCCCCGACCGAATTCAACTGCATAAAAGCACAGTTTCCCTTGCACTCAGGGCCCACCCCTCCTGAAGAGGGGTGGATCCCGCTTCTGGCCAGAAACGTCTAAATCCTCTGGACTTTCTTTATAATAAATTTTCTTGATACTAAATTTTTGGTGTGAAGTCTATTTCTAACACAGATCAAAGCATACTATTTGCTATTTTTTTTCTTCTGTTGTGTTTTGTTTCCTCTTTCTGGTGGTTACTCCTATTGGTTCTAATTCTTCCTTACAACATGACTAATGTGAAAATACATTTAATAGGAATGTATATGTATAGCCTATATCAGATTGCATGCAGTCTTGGGGAGGGGGGGAAAGGAGGGAGAGAAAAATGTAAACCTCAAAAGCTTATGGAAGTGACTGGTGATAAATCAAAATTAATTAATAAAAATAAATTTAAAAAAAACAAAAAATTGAGTTAAATGTTTGTAGTAGCAATAATAACTCAAATTCATATAGCACCTTAAAATTTACAGGGAACTTTCCTTCCAAAAACACTATAAATTATTAGTTTTCCAATCTCCATTTTATGGATAAGGAAACTGAGGCTCAGAATTTTTGTGATTACATAACAAGTGGAGTTTTAGAAAGCATTCTAGGATGAAGGAAGCATTTATATTTTCTATTCTTGAAACATTTCATTCAGATATTTGTAATTTAAAAATCACTGTCAGTATGTTTTCTAATCCCTCTTTCACATAAAGGAAACATTTAAGTAAATACCCCAGAGGCAGTAATATACACAAGAAAATATGAAAGTAAATAAGTTAGGCACCTTGAACAAATACAAGGGAAAATTGTCAAGAAGTAATTGGATGACATGCTAGCAAATATGCCTAGCTAGTGCATACCACAACTGGGCTAGAAACAAATAAGCAAATCGCTCTTTGGGTGTGTGAAGCACAGTCAATGATACACTCATACTTTTGATTGTCAACTGATTCATTCTCAGACACATAATAGTTCTTGCACCACCATTCTCACAATCACTCACAACTTTGGAGTCATTCTTGACTCTTCCTTCTCTCCCTCCCTTACCCTTCCTCCCACCCTAATGCAATTAGTTCCCAGATCTTGTGGATTCCACTTCTTTTTTTTTAGGCAATTGGGGTTAAGTGACTTGCCCAGGGTCACACAACTAGTAAGTGTTATGTGTCCGAGGCCAGATTTGAATTCAGGTTCTCCTGACTCCAGGACCAGTACTCTATTCACTGCGCCACCTAGCTACCCCAGATTCCACTTCTGTCATATCTTTTGCATCCATCTGTTCCTTCCCAAACCCACCACCATCACCCACTGCCATCACCCTAATTCTAGCTTTTATCCCTTCTTTGCATGGAATATTGCAATGGCCCTTCCTCTAATTCACATTATGTTATAAAGAAATAATTTACCTTTACCTAACACTTTACAATTCACAAAACACTTTCCTCCAAGTATTCACTGAGGTTGATAGAGTGAGTATTATTATTTCCTCCTTTTATAGATGAGGAAACGGAGGCTCCAAAAGGATAATTCACTTTAATTATTGAGCATTTATAAATTGCCTACAATGTACAAGGCACTGTGTTATGTGTTGGGAATAAAAGATAGACAAGACAAATTGCCCCTTTTCTAAAAAAGTTCCATTTGACTGGAGGATACATCATGTGTACAGATATATAAGTATAAGATCATTTGAGAGGATGAAAGGAAGGAAACCAGCATTTTTTAAAATGGTAATTGGGGTTAAGTGACTCATCCAGGGTCATACAGCTAGTAAGTGTCAAGCGTCAGAGGCTGGATTTGAACTCAGGTCCTCCTGAGTCCAAGGCCAGCACTGTATCCACTGTGACACCTAACTGCCCCTAACAATCGCCTTCTTTAGAACAGCCTTAGTGGTGGTGCAGTGGGTAGAGTGTGCGGCCTGGTGTCAGAAAGATCTGAGTTCAAATTCTGCCTCAGACCTGGTTTTGTGGCATGAGCAAGTCACAATCTCTGCTTGCTTCAGTTTCCTTATCTGTAAAATGGGGGGTGGTGTTGTGATAATAATAGCATCTACTTCTCAGGTTGTTGTGAGGATCAAAAGAGGTAAAAATCATAAGTATTTAATACGGTACCAGGCATAGTCTGTGCTGAATGAATATTAACTATTATCCTTTGGGGCAGCTAGGTGGCGCAGTGGATAGAGCACTGGGCCTGGAGTCAGGAAGAATTCATCTTCCTGAGTTCAAATCTGACCTCAAACACTTACTAGCTGTGTGACCTTGGCCAAGTCACTTCACCCTGTTTGCTTCAGTTTCCATATCTGTAAAATGAGCTGGAGAAGAAAATGGCAAACCATTCCAATGTCTTTGCCGAGAAAACCCCAAATGGGGTCACACAGAGTCAGACACAACTGACCACAACCACAAAATCTTTTTGTGTTTTGGGGAAGTAGTCAAAGGCCAGAATGAGCCAAGGCTGGTGAATAAGGTGGCCCATTTAGAATGAGTACTAATAACAGTGGACCTGGAGGACCTTGGTTCAGATCCTGACTGTTTAACTTAACTGTGTAACCTTGAGAAAATTACTTCCCCTCTCTGGGTTCCATCTATAAAAAAAAGAGCAGACTGGAGGGAACCTCTGCGGTCAAAGCTCTGACCTGGGGCCAAAAATATGGTGTGACCATAGGGTAGGTTCTACCATGTGGATCCAGAAGATCCCTCCCAAAGAGGAGCCAAGTCACTAATTGAGCAACGGTAGTTTCCCCGAGCAGGTGGTTTTTACCCAAACCTTATCTGGTGGGACAGGTTCTGAATCCTTCATTTTATAGCCTACATGCCTTTCTCCTCAGCCACAAAGAGCAGATTGCCTTCTACTGACCTCTAAGTATTAGGTTTTATTATCAGTATTCAAAAAGAAAAAATAGGTATAGTTTGTACAAGTGGCAGTATGGTGTAATGGCTAGAGAGATACTCTTAGAGCCAGGCAAACTTGGATTTGACTCCTGCCTCTCCCGTCTATTATAGAACTGTGTTATCTTGGGCAAATCTCAGCCTTTCAATATCCCGGGCAGTTCTCTAAGGTGAGAGGGTGCAGACCTCTGCATTGAAAAAAGGAGTTGTTTCCCTTTGAGAATCTCCCATACTAGTGAAATCAAAGGTCCAGGTTTTATCCCTATAACAAGTATCGTCTTCCAGGAATTGTAGTCCTCTGAATACTTATTAGGAAAAATTATATTCCTGTTCTTCTGGCCTTCTTAGATGCTCTGCTTTAAAGTGAAAACATATATACTATGTGGTTAGTGTTTTCCCCTGCAGTTGTTGGCTCTTCTGATGGACAACTGATCATCTTTCCTTTAACACTAAGTAAATTTCCCTTCGCTTCATGTTTTATGAAATTTCTGAAGTATGTGGGTTTTTTTTTTAAAAAGAAATTTATTTTTAACATTCTTTTTAAAAAATTTGATTTATGAATTCTCTCCCCTACCCTTTGAAAAGGCAAGAAATGAGATATCAGTCGTACATGTGAAATCATGCAAAACATATTTCTATATTATCCATATTGCAAAACAAAAGCAAGAAATATAAAGAAAATGAAAAAATATGCTTCAATCTGCACTCAGATTCCATCAGTTCTCTCCCTCGAGGTAGATAGCATTTTTCATCAAAAGTTCTTCAGAATTGTCTTGGATCATTGCATTGATCAGAATAACTAAATCACTCACAGTGCAGTATTGCTGTTACTGTGTACAATGTTTTCCTGCTTCTGCTCACTTCATTCAGCATCAGTTCATGTAAGTCTTTTCAGGTTTTTCTGAAACCACCCCCTCTCATAATTTCTTATAGCACAATAGTATCCCATCACAATCATATACTACTACTTGTTCAGCCATTCACCAATTGATAGGCAAACCCTCAATTTCCAATTCTTTGCCACTACAAAAAGAGCTGCTACAAATATTTTTGTACATATAATCCTTTTCCTTTTTCTTAGATATCTTTAGGATATGGACCTAATAGTGGTGTTGCTAGGTCAAAGAGTATGTACAATTTTATAGCTCTATGGGCATAGTTCCAAATTGCTCTCCAGAATGGATGGACTAGTTTACAACTCCACCAACAGTGCCTTAGTGTCCCAATTTTCCCACATTCATTCCAACATTTATCATTTCCCTTTTCTGTCATGGTAGCCAAACTGATAGGTGTGAAGTGGTACCTCAGAGTCGTTTTGATTTGCATTTCTCTAATCAATACTGATTCAGAGCATTTTTTTCTTATGACTATGGATAGCTTTGATTTTTTCTGAAAACTGCCTGGTCAAATCCTTTTGTTGAGGTTTAGATGCTAGGGGTGCTAGGACCTCAAAATCACAACACGAGGGTCCTGTCCAAAAGAATTTGACCCAAGCCTTCTTTCAGCCAAGGTTTATTAAAGATCAGCCATATTGGCCAAACGCTTAAGGAGTCCTTACAAGAGTACATGAGGAAATCAGCCCCTAAATGCTGGCCAGGATGAATCTTATATACAGAAAGACTATGGGAGGAATCTAGGAGTGGCCAAGTAGTTTGGGGTCACTGGAGGAGGGGCTGGGAGAAGGGGTGTCTTGATGGGAGTGGCAATAAGCTACGGTGACTGGAGGGTCTAGGAAGGATCTGGATGGGAGTGACTGGGACAATGGAGGGCTAGGCTTAATTAGGGTAACAAAGAATTGGGAGATTGGGTTTAGGCTACCAGGAAAGGCCAGTTGAGCAATATTATAGCCTCAGACAACCATTTGAGACTTCCTTGACTCTGTAAGTGAGTTCAAGGAAAGTTTGAGGGTTTTCTGGGGCCCATAGACATATGAGACCCAAATTCTTTTTGGGGTGAGGAGCAAAGGTCTCGGCTTGGGCCAGTACCCCATTACTTTGACCATTTATCAATTGGGAAGTGACTCATATTTTTATAAATTTGACTTGGGTACTTATAGATTTGAGAAATGAAGCCTTTATCAGAGAAATTGCTATAAAATTTACTCCCTGCTTTCCTGCTTTCCTTCTAATTGAAGGATATCTTTTAAAAGTATATTGATAGGGGGCAGCTAGGTGGCAGCTAGGTGGCACAGTGGATAGAGCACTGGCTCTGGATTCAGGAGGACCTGAGTTCAAATCCGGCCTCAGACACATAACACTTACTAGCTGTGTGACCCTGGGCAAGTCACTTAACCCCACTGCCTAACCAATAAGTAAGTAAGTAAGCAAATAAATAAATAAATAAATAAAATGAAATAAAATAAAATAAAATAAAAGTATATTAATAATACAGTGTTACTGTAAAGAGCTCCTCTGGGCCTTTATGATGATCCCATGAGCCTTGGGAATCAAAGTCTTCCAGTCCCAGAAGCCATAAATAAACATTCAGAAGGTGGGAGTTTTCTAAAAGGATACTAGGAAGATAAGATTAGGAGGAAGGTAATAGCCCCGGAGGAGCCCTGGTATGTGTATGTAGAGCCCCTAAGCGCATCTAGCAGGATAGCTAGATGGCTCAGTGAGTGGAGTGCTAGGCCTGATGTCAGGAACACTCAACTTTCCTGAGTTCAAATCTGATCTCAGACAGTTACTAGCTGTGTGATGCTGGGCAAGTCATTTCACCCTGTTTGCCTCACTTTCCTCATTTGTAAAATGAGCTGGAGAGGACATGCAACCCACTTCAGTATCTTTGCCAAGAAACGACTGAACAACAACTGTCCATGTAGAGCAGTCAGTCTTTGTCCTCATTCTTGATGGTCCAGACCAGAAAAAGGCAGAATTAAAAAAAAAACAAACCTCACTGTCTCTTTCTCTTTTTCCTCCCTCTCCCTGAACACTATATCTAAACAAATCAAACTTGACTAAAAAGCAGCATTGCACCGTGAAAAAATCTGCATGAAAAGATAGAAATCTCCATGTGGGCAGACAAAGGGAGGGAAGAGGAGAAGAGAGGAGATGCCCTCAGCTGTGGCCTTCACAGCCAATGGAAGAGTAAGTCCACTACAGCCCTCTGGATGCCCCCTGGGGGGAAAGTCTCTCCCCTCTCTGTGTCTGTCTCTCAGTGCCCTCTCTATGACAGCATTCTCTCTCTGACCCAATTTCTGTATAGCTGAGATCCCCAGTTCCTTCTTCTTCGGGAACCATCTCCTTAAGTTCCTGGAAACTTGCAGGAGAATCTACAACATGCTTCATTTAGTCTTAGCTGCCCACTTGAGGCTTACCTTGTAAACTTATACTTTGGGTTGTAGAAGTAGCAGCTACAGTGCAGATTTGGATTGGAGATCTGTCCTCTTGCCTGGCTTGGGACTTGATGTGGTCACATTTTCCCAGACCCTGGGCAGATCCATTCCATCCCATCCACACGCAGAGGGGGAAAAGTTCCAGATCCCTCAACTTTGTGAGCAATAAAAGTGATCCAAATTTCAGGTGCAAAATCTTTAGTCTATTGGACAAGTACCCCATAGCTTGTCTGCTCTCTGTGTTTCACAGTGTCGTGTGATAAGGCAGTATTTGGAAACACTAGTGGCCCCCCTAGCAACTTATGGGTCAGGAGTCAGGAACAAAGGTGGAGAAGAAGAAGGTGGTTTAGGGACACACATGATTGCATTTGCTGTATTTGAGTACATTTGTCATATGATGCTTTCTTGGTATCAATGCTTTCTATTTTAAGAAATTGTTTTTGTTCCTACCAAGATAGGAGGTCATGTGGTAAATACTGACTGGCCTAAAAGAGATAGGTGGGGCCTTATGAGTACAATTTTGATGTGGTCTTGAATTCAGGCCAATCTTTATAAGCTTAGAAATCACTAGAGGGCACCATATCACAGCAGGCTTCTCATTTAAATGGTAACTGAAGTGTCAGGAATTAGTACAAACATACAAGACTAAGAACCATTCTCTAATAGGTACAAGTCAACAGAACTGAACAAAGAGTTCTTGAAAGAGAAGCTGTAAACTTTTAACAACTACATGAAAGACTGATCCCGATCACTCATGATAAGAAAAATGCAAATTAAAACAACTTTGTGATTTGACTTCCCACCCAGACAATTAGCAAAGGTGAGAAAAGCCAAAGCTGGAGGTACTGCGGGAAGACAGGCACAATGTTGGTGGAAATGTGAACTGGTCCAGCCATTCCAAAACAGCATTTTCAGATATTTCAGATATTTGGCATTTCAGATATTCTATGTGGTAGAAATATTTTGGGATTTTTTCGGTTCCCTTCAAATCATACCATATAGGTAATGACCAAGAATCACAGTATTTTTTTTGGGGGGGGTGTTAGGCAATGGGGTTGTGACTTGCCTAGGGTCACACAGCTAGTGTTATGTGTCTGAGGCCAGATTTGAACTCAGGTCCTCCTGAATCCAGAGCCGGTGCTCTATCCACTGTGCTACCTAACTGCCCCAAATCACAGTATTTGAAAGCAAGAAGACACCTTAGGATCATTTTGTCCAGTCTTGTCATTTTTTTCAGAAGAGTAATCTGGAGCTTTAGGAGGTTAAGTGACTTGCCCAGGTTGATGTAACAAGTAGGTAGCAGAGCCACGATTATAAGATTCCTGATCTCCTGTCTCTTGTTCCTGTAAGCTCTTTTGCCTACATGGGATCTACTCTATACACCCTAAGGTAAGCCCAGTTCCTAATTAGTCATGTGATGCCATAGAAGAGGTGTTGGATTTAGAGTAGAAGGAGCTGAGTTTGAATCTTACCTCTGCCATCTGCCACCTGGGTGACCTTGAGCAATTCATTTACCCTCACTGAGCCCAAGTTTCTTCATTTGTAAAATGAGGGCATTGTTTGGGTTCAAATGAGATGTGTAAAGCAATTTTACTAACTAAAACCTCAGGATATTCAGGTGTGCTCATTGACCTTTGGTTGGAAGAGGATCAAAATGACATCTCTATGTCAGGGTCAGTGGCTGACCAGACCAATCTAAACTCAGAAGGCTCTGTCACAGATCAGGCACAAATAGTCCATGTGAACATTTGGAGTGGATTCTCTAAATCTGCGCATCTCACATTTCTTTTGAGCAACTTCAGTATTGCTTTGCTTACACAGCACTGCACCTTCTCTGATGGGGGCACACTACGCTGGGCGGTCCTATGCCAGCGTCTCCCACGTCACACAACCAATTCCAAAGTTCTTCAGAGAGACCTTGAGAGTGTCCTTGTATATTCTAATGTAGCAAACTTCTCCAGGACTACTCTCCCAGCTTGCCCTTTTATACTCCAACCATGGCTATTTCCACTTTTTTCAACTATTACTGCTCTAGTGGTCACTGTTACTGCTGCCATCCAACTCCAACTGCTACGGAGACCTGTTAGTATGTCTGGATCTCCAGCATTCACAAAAGTGACCTAGACACTAGAATCACAGATCATTCATTCACCTAAGATTAGGAATGAATTTAAAAAGATTGCTGTGCATTCACACCCTCTATGACCGGATGGAAGACTTGTCTGCCTTCCCTCCCCCACTCAACTCTTAGGACCACCCCTAAGTAGTCCTACTTCCTTCCAGCTGCAAAGGAAAAGAGGGCAATAAAAGGGTGGGTCATCCTTCTGTATACCCATCCAGATCCAGTTCCACAACCCCTGAGTCATCAGCTCTTCCTGCTCCAAAGCCAATTAGAAGATTTTTCAATGTCATGCAGTACCAGACCCTCAGACATGTAATACCAGAAAATGGCTCCTGTAGAGCTTCTCTATGGTCACTTGGACTGAAACCAAGAAGTGTAATCTGGCCCTGATAGGGCAATCCATACTTGCTACACAGGAAATACTAGTACAAGAGAGCTTTATTTGTTCTTGGGGTAGTTTTTTTTCCTATACCCTAGGTAGTAGATTTTTACACAAAATCATAAGAGATTACTCATCCCATATTTGGAAATGGCAGTATAATCCCCCTCAGTAAACACAAGAGTGTATACAAAGATGCTTAGCTTCAAGTGTTATTCCAGATGCTCTTGGGTTTCTCTGAATGAATGAATAAATGATGATCCACCATAGCTGTGTAAGGGCCCTATCATTAGTCCTGCAAAATATACAAATATATAACTGAGGTTGCCGTGAAGTAAAAGTCTATATTCCCAAATACAGGTTTTCTACTGGAAACCAGCTAAGTGGCAAAGTAGATAGAGCACTGGGCTTGGAATCAGGAAGATTTCTCTTCCTGAGTTCAAATCTGGCCTCAGACACTTACTAGCTGTGTGACTCTTCACCCTGTTTGCCTCAGTTTCCTCATTTATAAAATGAGCTGGAGAAGGAAGTGGAGAACCACCCCAGTATCAATGACAACAGAAGAATTGGACATGGTTGAAAAGACTCAACAATCACAACTGACATCAAAATAATCAAGGCTTAATATTTAACTCATACTCCCTTATCCGACCTAAGTAAACGATGACAAAAGAAGTGAATGTTGCAGAGTGGATAAAGAGTTGGCCTCAGAATCAAAAAGACCTGGGTTTGATCTCTATGTCTGAGGCAGCTAGATGGCTCAATGGATAAAGGGCTAGTCCAGTAGCCAGGACCTGAGTTCAAATTTGGTGTTAGACACTTATTAGCTGTATGACTTTGGATGAGACACTTAACTTCTGATTGCCTTAGTTTCTCCCACTATAAAATGGGTTATTGTGAAGATCAAATGAGATAATATTGGTGAAGTACTTTGCAAACCTTAAAGTGCAGCTATTATCATTGACATATGCTAGCTGAGTGACCTTGGACAAATTACTTAAACTCTGAATGCCCTAGGCAATTCTCTAAGATTATAAATCACTGAGAAGGCTGATCTCTATTGGTAAAGATTCTTCATAGATGAAAAAAACAGATCTGATTTTTTTTAAGTGATGAAAAGTCTTATCACCAAGGTCCTCTTTGCCCTTGTTTTAGTCCTATCAGGGTCCCCAGGCCAGACAAAGAGCAACCAGTTTGACTGGAAGTTTGAGCTGGTGAAAGAAGATGTCCTGAAACTGGTTTTAACATTGTTGGGCAACAGGTTGGAGCTATTGCTGTTATTTTAGGAACGTATGGAGGCAAATTCTTCTCTCTTTCCCCTCAAGGTAATGTTGGATTTTGATTCGAGGTTGACGTTCATCCGATGCAGGGGGTCAGATCATTTTTAGGTTCAAGTCTAGCTTGCCAATGACCCGGCCAACGCTACTGAGAGTTAACCAAGGAAACCTCCCTGCTAAATAAAACCTATTCTCTGAACCTTCTTGGCTGAGTTGGTGGGAAAGACATCATAATTTTACCTCCTCTCTCCACCCCCCAGACTAATTTCTGTGAGTAACTCAAGCAAAACCACTGCTACTTAAGCTTGTATCACAGTGAACTATCAGATGGAGTTCTCATGCCTTTTTGGGGCATCCTATATTTAGTTGTGTGTTGCTGCGTAATTGCAAATTATGCCACTGAGGCAAGTTGACAAGCATTTATTAATCACTTTCTAAGCAAGGCACTAGGCTAAGTGTTGGGGATACAAATAAAGGTGAGAAAATACTCCCTGTTCTCAAGGAGTTCCCAGTCTAATGAGGGAGATAAAATGCAATGCACAAACAAGATACATACATGATAAACTGGAGGTAATCAACAGAAAGAAGTCACTAGCATTAAGGGAAAGACTTCTTATAGATGGTGGGATTTTAGCTGGGACATAAAGGTAGCCAAGTAAGCCAGGAGAGGGACATGTGAGGGAGGAGAATTCTAAGCATAGGAACAGCCGGTGAAAATGTATGGAGCCAGGAGAAGGAGTGTCTTGGGCAAGAAACAGAAAAAAAGTTATTATTAAGTGATCTAAAGGTGACCTAAATGCTAAAGGTAATTATCATCTACCCTCAGTTACGAGAGGCCATAGGGAAAAGATGTCCCAAGTAAGACATCAAATGTTACAATGCACTTTGACTCCTTAAAATCCCTAGATCATTTAATTAATAAGAATTTACTTAGTATCTACTGTGTGCAAGGAACTATGGTAGCCACTAGGAAGACAAATTAAAAACTGAAAGTGCCTCTGCCTTCAAGGAGCTTAAATTCTACCAGGGGAATACAACACATATTGGGGAGTGAAAGTGAAAGAAACTTTGGTTTGGGCAGAACCACGGAGGAAGGAAGGAAAGAAAAGGGAAGGAAACAAGCATTTATTATGTGCCACACACTGTGGTAAGAGTACGATACGATCTCATTTGATCCTCACAACAATTCTGAGAGGTAAGTGCTATTATTATCCCAATTTTACAACTGAGGAAACTGAGGCAGACAGTGGAAAAGATATTTTGCTCTGGGTCACCCAGCTAATAAATATCTGAGGCTAGATTCAAACTCAGGTCTTCCTGACTCCAGGCCACTGCTCTACCTAGCTGCCATAGGGTAGTAGATTGTCACACTCTTTCCAGAAATAATGGTAATATTGATTTTTATTATTGCTTCCTAAGAAAGAGATAGACAGGTAAGGAGTATGTGAATAACAGCAAATTATATCGTAAGAGGCTCACATGAGCTAGTCTCTGATGTGCTGGGGACATGTGGATAAGATGAAATACAGGCTGCCGACACACAGAGGGTTGAGATAAAGATTGACCTGCTCTCTGATCTGAGCAACGTTGCTCTAGGGCAGGTCGCTAAAATGGACTACTTCCTCCCTCCTCCCCTTTCTTTTACCTCTTTAACCTCCATCCCATAGAGAATCAGGGTCTCTAGAGCATCTCTGTTCCTGGTGGGAATGCAGCAGGACAAATGGCAAGATCCCTGTCCTGACTATGTCCTGGTGGCCTGGTAGATGGACGGATGGATGGAGGCAGCCAGCTAGATGTAGAGGGTTGAGGGGCACAAATAAGTTATGGTGTGAGACCTACGGACAACTCTGTGGCTTCAGTATTGGATTCTTTGATCACAAGAGCCATCATGTCTATTTTATACACAACAATGCATTTTACAACCCATCCAATGATTCCTGCCCATGCCATGCAGTTCTTGCCGATGTCTTCCCATAAATCCTCTAGAAGACTGCCCCAATATACTGTGTGCCTTTTAATGTTCCTTTGACATTAAATGAATACCAAAAGAGGAGATGATCTCCCATCAGTGATTCCTTGCTCTCACTCTGAGACTGGCTCATTTTGTTTTACTAGTTAGACATCTTTGATACCTCTCTTGCATAATTCCTCATGTATGATAGAATCCTAGACACTTGGATCTGAAGTTCCTCTCCTCCCCACCACCTGCAAAAAAACCCCATGATAGTTCATCTTTGACCACTTTTTCTAGCATTGGTGACACCTCCTTTCATATAGTCCAACACATTAATCCTGGAAGGGGAGTCAAAATACTCCTTATTCCCCCTTGCCATGTCACCATCACTTAACACCATCTCCTTTGAGGATCCTCCTTTGACGTTCCCCCAATCCAGATGCTGGTTCCTATTATCTGTTGGTGTCCAGGTCAGTCTCTCTCCTTTCTTAAGGAGCGCAGTACTTTGCAGTCTTCCAACCCCAATTCCTCCTCTTCTACACTAGAGGCCTTCAATTCCACGTTGAAACATTCTGACCTCCCAATTCTTCAATCTAGTCAACTGATGTGATCTACTCTTCCATCCCACCTAAGCTATACACAGGGATGGGCACCCCCTTGCTCTTGCCATTACCCCAAATTGTTTTACTTCCATGATTGAGAATTCTGAAATTCTTTTATTAAATCATAACCTCCTATTATTCCATCTCTCTCTCTATGCTTTCCTTACTCTCCCATAAACCCACTCTTCAACTTCACTATGACCTCCAAGTTCTACACCCCTCAGTGTATTTCCTAGGCTATCACTCCTGCTCTGACTTTACTTTCCTAATCTTCCATTAACAACTCTTTAGTTAACCAGTTCAACTCAATACTACATTTCCGGTCAGGTGCTCTATCCACTGCACCATTTAGCTCACATAGTCAATCAGGAAGATCTAAGTTCAAATCTGGCCTCAGACACTTCCTAGCTGTGTGACCCTGGGCAATTCACTTCACCCTGTTTGCCTCAGTTTTATCACTTGTAAAATGAGCTGGAGAAAGAAATGGCAAACCACTCCAGTATCTTTGCCAAGAAAACCCTAAATGGGGTCATGAAGAGTCAGACACAACTGAACAATAAATTATACACATATACCTATGTGTGTATAATATATTTGTGTGTGTGTGTGTGTCTAGATGGATGTCCAGTCTATGAGCCATGTGACAACACCCCCACGCTACATGTGGCTGTGGTAAAGAGAAGAGTGGTATATGTTCTGAAGCACCCCTAAGGATTCCAGGTCACAGGGAGACATTCTGAAACCAGCCCAGTGACTCCAGGATCTGACGTGATTTGGTATCCTCATAGTAGTCATAACACACCTGACCTCTGACAGTGTCCTTGAAACTTCATTGGTCCTTAGAGTTTCCTCACAATCAGGGGTGACCTAGGGATACTCCAGTGAGTATCCTGAGGCCTAGGTGGATCCCCTGATGGTGGGGACTAGGCATCTCTAGCCTCTTCTTCAGCTACCCTTCTCCAAGGGAGACTTGGTTTCCTGCCAGGAGGGAAAGCAAGAAGTTGGGGCAGAAGCTTGGCTACTTTGCTCTCCTCAGAGAGACGGGGCACTGGGCTAGAATTCTATCTATCTGTTTTCTTAAGTATTATTAGTCTAGGGGATGTGATTTTCATGTTCAAGCTAAACTTATGATTGCTATTTCTTTAATGAGAAGAAAGGAGGATCCCAAGGTGACTCCCTTACTACCAAATACCAGTTCCACAATGAACACACATAGAAATCCATTTATCCAAGTCGATAGCAAAAACAAAAACAAAAGACCAAAGAAAAATGTATAGGATAGAATATATCAGATAATACGTAGTGAAGGAGCTCTATCATTGGGAGCAAGGAAATTCGGGTCAACCAAGAGAGAGTCCTAGATCACATCCAAGGGAAAGATTCCCAAAGTCTCTAGGGTAGCAAATTGGGAACAGGGACATGATGGAGACTACTCTCTCCTCTCACATTGCCTTCTTCCCAGAGTCTTTTCCTTCAGCAACCTGAGGTGGGGTTGGCATCTTCCATCTCCCTGAAAGGTAGAAGCCAGAAGCACCCAAGCAACTTTAGAGACTAAAATGACTGAAGAAACTCAAAGCAGGTCCAAAGACTGGAAGAGAACAAAGCTCTCACTCAAGGACTGGGCATTGATCTCCGTCATGGAGGAGGGAGTGCCACACCAACGGGTTGTGGACCTCAGGTTTCATGTACCGCCTGGATAGTTGTTTGCATGTTGTTCCCCTGTTGTTGCTGCTGCTGCTGTTTTGTTTTATTTTGCCTTCCTTTTTTTTAAATATCTCCAGCACTTAGCACAGTGTAGGTATTTCATAAATGGTAGTTAACTGATTCAGGAATTCTACATTCCAGTCAAACTAGCTGTTCTCAAAACTTAACATTCCATCTACCTCCTCTGTGCTAAATGTTTGTGGAATTTAACTCAATTTCATTATTTGGATATCCGACAGAAGTACAATGTCACCATGGTGTTTAGTACTTCTAGACACATATCCTAGGACTTACATATTCCAATAATAGATTATTATAATGTACTTGACCCAAATGTTCCATATTAATGAATTAATAATTACTACTCACATCAAGCAACAGCCCTAACAGGTACCGGGTAGTACACGTGTTATTGTTACTTTGGTGTCAGGAAGACCCAGGTTCAATTTTCTACCTTTGATACATACAGGCAATGTGACACTGGGAAAGTCATTTAACCTCTCAATGTCCCAGGTTATCTCTAGACTACAAAATTATAGATAAGGTGCAGTCTATATTGGTGGAGAGAATTTCTAACGATGAAATCAGGTCTGAACAAAAGAAATTTTTTTTTTAAATACATGAAGCAATTGGTTTGGAGAAAAGAGGTCAATGACTTTGCTATGGTCCCACAAACCCAGCATGTGTCAGAGCCAGGACTTAGTTCCCGTCTTCTGGCTCTCCTTCCAATGCACCAGTACCTATATTATGTTATTTCTCAGTTGATTTCTGATTCATTTCTGGTATAAAAGTAATATACTTTTACTAATAAATATGTAAGCATGAAATAGAATTAAGCTGATTCACTTGAAAAACTGTTTTAAAGTGTGATTTTAGGTTGAGTAAATGAATTCTAGTGAAAATGTCATGAATTTTACTAACTTTTACTATCATTTAATAACAATTTATTAATTTATTATAAATTTAATAAATACATTAAATAAACAAAATAAAATTTACCAATTTATTCATATTGTACAAAGCACAAAAATTGGTACTGAAAGAAACTGGCTTTTTAAAAAAAATCTGAGTAATATAAATTCTGTCACTATTACTTGATATTCAGTTTTGGCTACATAGTTTGTTGTTAGTTCATTTTGTAACGATGAAAAAAATGACGACTTTGCATATCTTGTGTCAAAGGTACTTAAAACGACTTTGCAACCAGTCTCTGCAGATTATTTTCTTGGTTCCTTAGAACAAGTTGGAAGATAAACTTTGGTCAGTGTATTATACTATGCCCTTTGTAATTAAATAACCCAAGATAGTGTGAGTTTAGTAGAGATTTAAATTCCAAACCTGATTAAAAAGAGCTGTTAAGACTCGTAAGACTTGGGGGGGAAAAAGAGTCCTGTTAAATGTTACCAACCAAATTCACACACATTAGGAGGCCATCAGAAGCTGTATGGTGTTTGTGCATTGAGTACAGCCAGATTTGGAACTAGGATTACTTCAATTCAGATCACACTGTTGACACTGCTCAGCTGTGGTGAGGGCTTCAGGCTGCTCTCAGAGCTGTCCAAGTTGCCATCTCAAACCTACTGAGTCATAGACTGGCTATGCTATGCCTTGTTGTCTATGGATACTGATTCAATAGCAGGTTCGTGTTAAAAATCTCACAATTCCCCTTTCTAATTATACAGGATTGGTAGGTAAGGTATTAAGCTAATAGCTACCACAAAGATAATTATACTTCAGTTTACAAGGGTTTTCATCCAAGGAATGAACTAAACAAAGACAATATTGAGGGCACAACATTGATATTGCCTCTGGGGGCTGAAGTCATCAATTTCTGACAAAAAGACACCTGTTGGATTTTGCTAAGCCATAGAACGAACAACCTTTAATTCTTAGTTAAGAATTAATTAATTTTTAAATATCTTTCTTTTCAAATGCATCTTCTGTCTCCTGTGTTCTTCTGCAAATGTCTTTGATCTGAGGATTCCATACATACACCCACACACATGCACACACACACACACACACATAAACATATATATGGAATTCCATATATTTATATATATGGAATCCTCAGATCAGGGACACACTTACATAGATATATGTATGTGTGTGTGTATGTGTATGTATGTGCATACATATAGGTATATACACACACATATACATACATATGTATACAGAGACAGACAGGGAGACAGAGACAAAGAATGATTAAAAAGTTTTGTCAGGAGAGTAGGGAATAACCTGAGCAACCTTTTATTTCTAGGATGGAACATCATTTGCATCACTGACCAATTCATGGAGGAATCATTAAATTTATACAGGAATTTCCTTTTCCCTTTGTCCAGACACTGACAATTTTTTTTTTGGTTTATAAGATTAAACAAACAAACAAACAAACAAAAACTTTCTCCCCCCGCACACAACCAAATCCTAAAAGACATTTTTAGGTGAATAACAAATCTTTGTCAGCTAGGTGGTGCAGTGGATAGAGAACCAGGCCAGGAGTCAAGAAGATCTGAGCCTCAGACACTTACCTTCAGTGTGACCCTAGGCAAGTCACTTAACCCTGTTTGCCTCAGTTTCCTCTTCTGTAAAATAAGCTAGAGAAGTAAATGGCAGACTACTCAGGTATCTTTACCAAGAAGACCCTAGATAGAGTCATGAAAAGTTAGACACAACTGAAATGACTGAACAACAACCAAACACAAATCCTTGCAGCTGAGATTTGAAATCATCCAAACAAACTACAGGGAATGAACCATAGAGGACACAAAAGACTGGGGAGATTGAACCTGTGATTTCACTGGTTTTGGGACCTCCTGGCTGAGGAAACTCCCTCTACCACTTCAGAGTGATTCCTTCTCTGAGATTTACAGTGTTAAGAGAGGTACTTGGGGAAATGGTGTCAAACTCAGAAAAAGGTCAATAATCCCTCGATAAGGATCCCTGCAGTGACATATTGACTTGGTTTTAAAATGCAATATTATTTATGCTTTATTGTATTTTTACTTTATTAAGTTTTTCCTAATTACTTTTTCCTCTGGTTCAGGACACACTAGGAAGAGTTGCAGCCACATGGAGGCCCTGGGCCTTGTGCTGGACACCTCTGGCTTACGACCTGAGAGTTCAAGTGTCTTACCCAGAGTCACACAGACAGTATGTGCTACAAGTAGACCTTGAATCCAGGCCTCCCTGGCTCTGAGTCCCATTCTCTATCCACTACCCCAGGCTGCTTCTCACACTTAAGATACAAGAAAAGATGAGGAGGAATACAAGGCCCCATATTATCGCTCTGCCGACTTCAATTAGGCAGATATTGCTTCAATTAAATTCAACATGCCTATATTAAGTATGGACCAGGTGTAAGGCACTGTACAGAGAAACAAACAAACAAAAATTAAAACAGGGAGATACAAAACATACACATATATGTAAATACAAAGTATTAATGAAGTTATAAAAAGTGAGTTTGAGAGGGAAAAAGGAGACTAACACCTGAACAAGTGAAGACCTTCTATGGGGGTGCCACTTGAGATGAGCCTTGAAAGAAGCTAGGAATTCTACCAGGACTGGATAAGGGGGAAGGGCACTGCATACATGGGGGACTGCTTATGCAAAATATGAAGGATGGATTTGAAATGCTGTGTACAGGGAATAGCTAGCAGATCAATATGACTAGGAGAGAGCAAATGAGGGAGAATAAAATGAAAGGTAAGCAGATGCTACATTGGATAGGGTTTTATCCTAGAGAAAATCGAGCTGGTGAAGATTTCTGAGTCGAAAAGTGACATGGTGAAATTTGTGTTTTAGTAATATCCACTTGAAAGCTGTGTGGGGGAATGAGCTGGAGAGGAAAGAGATTCTCCTGGGAGTCTCCAAGTCCAATTAGGAAGCTCTCTCAATAACATAGGTGCATTCATTCACACATTCATCCATTTGTTCATTAAACATTTATTAATGAGAAAAATAATATAGATGAGAAGTGATTGAAGCCTGAAGCATAGCAGAGGCTGAGGTAGGGTAGAAGACAAAAGGGTATATTGTGAAGGTAGAACCAACAAGATTTGTAGATTTGTTTAAATATGGAGGACCGAAGGAGAAGAATGACTCTAAGATTCAGAACTAGGTAACTGGAAAGATGGTGGTGCTCTTAACAGAAAGAGGGAAGTCTGGAGGAAAATATCGTGGATTCCAGTGTGTGTGTGTGTGTGTGCGTGTCTGTGTCTGTGTGTAGATATGTAGTATATATGAGAGAACTACAGGACATGCGGGAGGGAAGATGTCCAGCATTTGCTAATGCTTGATTAGAGTTCCAGAGAGAGATTAAATGTGAGTTCTTTGAGAGCAGGGGCTTTTTTCCATTCCTTGTTCCCCATTGCCTAGTACAGTGCCTGACACATGATAGGAACTTAATAAATGCTCGTCCATTGATTAATTGGATGTGTAGATATGAATCATATGCATAGAAATAAGTGAACCATTTGGAGCTGATGAGATCACCTAGAGAGAGGGTATAGAGAAAGAGGAGGAGAGGATCCCAGATAGAGCTTTGGGGATGCCCGCTGTGAGAAGCAGGTTGATGATCTAGTCCGTCAGCCAGTCAATCAACAAACATTTATTTATTAAGTGCCTACTATGTACTAGGCACTGTGCTAAGAACTGGGAATACAAAGGAAGGCAAAAGACAGTCTCTATTCTCAAAGAGTTTGTAGTCTAATGTATCTAGCAAATAAGACCTGGAATAAACTGTCAGACAGAAAGAAAGGTGGGTCAAGAAAGTAATGTTGAACAAGCCAAGGGAGAAGATAGTGTGCAGGAAGGGGGAGTGGTCAAAAGTTTCAAAAAGTGGAGAGAGGTCAAGTACACGGACAGCCTTTGACAGTGTCAAAGGTAGCATGTAGAGAAATCAAGAAGGATGAGGATGGAGAAGAGGCCATTGGATTTGGAAAGAAGAATGAGAAATAAAGAGATTTAGGATAATCTTGATGAGAACATGTTCATTTGAAATGGGGTTAGAAGCCAGATTGTAAGAGATGAAAAAGCAGACAAGAGGGAAAAAGTGAATGGAGACAGAATTATGGATGACCATTTCTAGGCTATCAGTTGTGAAAGCAAGATGAAATATGATAGCTTGAGAGGATGGCAGGGTCAAATGATATGTTAACAATAGGGAACATCTGAGTATGTAGTAGATGGCAGAAAGGAAGCCAGTGGATAGGGAGATTCAAAATGAGGAAGTGAGAGGAAATAGTAGAAAAGGATTCAAGCTTTTGGAAGAGATAGGAAATATTGGGATTAAGATCCCAAGTAGAAGAGCTAGATTTGGCAGGAAAATTCACCCTTTCATTCTAGACTAGAGTAAAGAAGAAGATGGCTAAGAGGGGTTCTGAGATGTAGAGTGGAGAAGTGTGGGACCTTCTAGAGTGGGACAATGAAAATGGGACAATACAGTTGCTATATTTACAGTAAAGAATGAGATGAAGTCATTTGCTGAGAGGGAGACCTAGAAGCTGTGGTGTAGGAGGTCTGAGGAGGGAGGAGGTTTGGAATACATGGGATGGAGAGAGTGATAGGTCAGGTCAAGTCAGAAAGCATTTATTAGGAATCCACTATGTGCCAAGTACTGTGCTAAGGGTTGGGGATATAAAGAACGGCCAAAACAAATTTTTTCCAAATTAAAAAAACAAACACCAAAACACAGTCCCTGCTCTCCAGGAGCCCACAGTCTATTACTGGGGAAAAATAACATGCAAACAAGATATATACAGGATAAATTGGAAATAATCTCAGAAAGCACTAGCATCAAGGAGAATTGGGAGAGGATTCTTTTTTTTTTTTTAGTGAGGCAATTGGAGTTAAGTGACTTGCCCAGAGTCACACAGCTAGAAAGTATTATGTGTCTGACGCCGGATTTGAACTCAGGTCCTCCTGACTCAAGGGCCAGTGCTCTATCTACTTCACCACCTCGCTGCCCTGGGAGAGGCTTCTTCTTCTCCTTTTTTTGTTTTTGGCAATTGGGGTTAAGTAACTTGCCCAGGGTCACACAGCTAGTAAGTGTCAGGTGTTTGGTCTGAGGCTGGATTTGAACTCAAGTCCTCCTGACTTCAGGGCCGGTGCTCTACCCACTGTGCCACCTAGCTGCCCCCAAGAGGCTTCTTATAGAAAGTAGTTATAGCTGGGACTTGAAGGAAGCCAGAAAAGTCAGGAGTCAGGAATGAGCAGGGAGAAATTTTCAGTTATGGGGGACAACCAGTGAAAACAACCATAGTTGAGAAATGGTGTGTCTCATGGGAGAAACAGAAAGGAAGCCAATGTCATTAGATCACAGCAGGGGATTAAAGACCATAAAATATGACTATAGAGGTAGAAAGGGGTCAGGTTTTGAAGGGCTTTGAAAGCCAGAGGATTTTATATTTGATCCTGGAGGCAAGAGGGAGCCACTGTAGTCTATTGAAGGTGGCAGGAGTGAGGTGACTTGGTCAGAAACTGTGCTTTAGGAAGGTCGGTTTGATATCTGAGTGGAGAATGAACTGGAATGGAGAACAGTGAGGGCGTGAGACAAGTTAGAAGGCTTTTGAAATGATGTAGTATGGGCCTGCACCAGAGTAGTGGCAGTGTCAGAGGAGAAGGAGGCATGTACAAGAGGTGTTGTGAAGATAGAATCAATATACCTTGGCAACAGATTGAAGATGAGGGCAGTGAGAGAGACAGTGAGAAGTCAAGGAAAACATGTAGATGGTAAGCCTAGGTGCCTGTGAAGATGGTGGTACCCTGGAAAGTAACAGGGAAGCTAGGAAGAGTTATCTTTAGAGGGAAAGATATTGAGTTTTGGATGTGTTGATTTTAAGATATCTACAGGACATCTACTTTGAGGTATCAAATAGGCAGTTGTAGATGCAAGTCTGGAGGTCCTCAGAGGGGTTAGGGCTGGATAAGTAAAATAGACAGTCATCAGCAGAGAGATGACGATTTAATCCATGAGAGCTGATGAAGTCACCAAGTAAAATAGTATAGGAGAAGAGAATAGGGTCCAGCAAAGAGCCTTGATGATTAGCAGAAATGACTTGGATGAAGATCTAGCAAAGAAACTGAGGAGCAGTCAGAAAGAAAGGTAGGAGAAACAGGAGAGAGTGGTAACAACCTTTTAGGGCAGCTAGGTGGAGAGAGCACCAGAAGTGGAGTCAGGAAGCCCTGTATTCAAATCCAGCCTCAGATATTTACTAGCTGTGGGACCCTGGGCAAGTCACTTAATATCTATTTGCCTGGGTTTCATCATCTGTAAAATAATAGCACCTACTTTGCTTTTGCTGTCCAGGTGTGTGTGTGTGTGTGTGTGTGTGACAGGGACGCCCTGCGCGCCCCTGTTGTTGTGAGGACTGAATGAGATAATAATTGTAAAGTGCTTAGCACAGTACCTGGAACATAGTAAGCGCTATATAGATGTTAGCTGTTGTTGTTATTACTAACAAAACCTAGAGAGAAAGAGGGTATTAAGGTGAAGAGAGTGATTGACAGTATCAAAGGTTGCATGCAGAGATGTCGTGGAAGATGAGGGCTGAGAAAAGATCATCAGAGTCAGCAATTAGAAGATCATTGGTAACTTTAGAAAGAGTAGTTTCAATTGAATGATAAGGTCAGAAGCCACACTTTAGCTGGTCAGTTTCCCCACCCCTGCATTAGAGACTTAAGAAGAATGAAAAAGGAAGTAGAAATCCTGATAATAGATGACATTCTCTAGAAGTTTTGCTATGAAATCAAGGAGAGACATGGAGCAATAGTTATTGGGAATGAGTGGGGCAAGGGAAGGTTTTTTTGAGGATACCTGAGAGATGGGTGTGTATATAGATAGTGGGGAAACAGCTGGTAGACTAGGAGAGATGGAAGTAATTAATGAGAGAGTAAGGATGATAGAGGGGACAATTTGCTGAAGAAGAAGGGATAGAATAGGAGCACTTGTACAGGGAGAGAGAGGGGTTTGCTGTGGAAAGGAGAAGGGACCCTTCTTGCTGTAAGCAAGAATGAAGGAGGAGATGGTGGGGAAGGCATCGGAGTCATGTGAAAGGAGGAGGAAGAGATAAGAGGGAGCTCTCATCAAGTGAATGGAATTTTTTCAGTGAATTGTTCCTTAGGATGAGGTACTCAGTGGTCCTCAGTGGTGGGAGGCAGGAGGAACTATTAGAGGCTTAAGGAGGGCAGAAAAGGTTTGGAAAAGTGTCTGTCTTGAGTTGAGATTGTGAGTCAATTAAGGAAATGTAAAAGTACTGCCTTGCTGAGGCAAAAAAAAAAAAAAAGGTCCAGCTGGGAATTTGAACATAAATTTGCAGTAAACCCTGCCAGCAGGGTTTTATTAGTTTCTCCAGTTTAGTTTTAGCAGCACAAGAGGAAGAGAAAAGTATTGGATGGTGGGAGTATACAAAGCTAAGGCCTGGAAGGGCAAGATCATCAATAGAATGAGGGTCAAGGGTCTCAAGAGAAAGATGACAGTGAGGAGTTGAACTGGTTCACCACAGGGTCAAGGTGTGGAAAGTAGGAGAGTATATAGTCAGTGTAAGAAGTGATAGCCATGAGGGCAGCTAGGTGGCACAATGGATAGAGCACCGGCCCTGGAGTCAGGAGGACCTGAGTTCCAATCAGACCTCAGATGCTTGATACTTACTAGCTGCGTGACCCTGGGCAAGTCACTTAACCCCAACTACCTCACCAAAAGAAAAAAAAAGAAGTGATAACCATGGAAAGAGGTTGAGAGGTAGAAGGATTAGAGATTGTGATGAGGACAAAGACTCCAATTAGGGATTACAAGGCAGGGGAAGAGATGAAATGATAACAGGCTGTGATTAGATAAAGGAATTAGATAAAGGAAGGGAAGCTCATGAACACACATGTAGGAGATGGCAAAATCAAGGGTATGACCACATCTGTGTATAGTTGAGGTGGGGTGGAGAAGTAGGCCATAACAAATGTGTTCATTTGAGAAACTGGAAGGCTAAGGTATTTAGGGGAGCATCAGAGTATATGTTGAATTCCCCTAGTGTGAAAATAGGAGTTGGGAAACTGGGGGCAGGGAGAGAGACAGGGAGAGACACACAGAGAGAGGACAGAGACAGAGAGACAGACTGTGATCCAGGCACTGAACTCACTGAGGAAAGGAGGGTGTCCTTGAAGTCGATAAATAACAGCTACCAGCATCTTGATTGGGTAATAAATATGGCTTCAGTGAACCTCAAAGAAGAAGTTTGCTCAGTGATAGATGGAGAGCCTAGAAGTGGCAATAGGGAGCAAGGAGTATTCTAATTCCCCTAACATGATTAGTTGGAGTATAAATGAAAGGGCAGCTAGTGTGGAAAGGGTGGGCAGAGAAGCTGTGTTATCAGGAGGGAGCCAGATCTCAGTAAATGCCTGTAGACCAAAGGAGTGAGAAAGGAAAGGGTTTAAAATGAAAGCAAGCTGTTATTTCTGGAGTAGACATTCCAAAGAACACAGTGGAAGGGGGTGGGTAGCTTTAGAGTGGGGTATTGAGGGGTGGGGACAGTTGGATTTTGGGGAATGGAAAAAATAACAATAGCTAACATTTATAGAGCTCTATGTGCCAGGCACTGTGTTAAGTGCTTTGCAATTATTATCTCATTTGATCTGCACAATGACCTTGGGAGGTAGGTGCTATCAATATATCCATTTTACAGATGAGAAAACTGGGGCAGACAGGGGTTAAGTGACTTCCTCAGTGTTAAGCAGCTAGTAAGTGTCTGAGGTCACATTTGAACTCAGGTCTTCCTGACTCCAGGCCCAACTCTCTTGTCAGAATGGATTTGAACAAATCAGAACGTAGATTTGAACAAATAACAAACAGCTGGAGGTTCAGAGTCACTGGGATGGGAACAGTATGACTGGTTGGGAATTTGTCAGTCTTTGAGAGTGGGGAGGTACCTGAATTAGGCTCAGATGAGGGGCCTGGCAGAGGTGAGTTATAGGAGGTCACAGACCATACTAGTAGGGAGGAGGATGGAAAGGTGGGCCCAGGAAGCCTGGGACTGGGTAGCTAGGTGGTAGCATTGGCCTTGGAGTCAGGAAGACATAAATTCAAAAGTGACCTCAGTTAGTTACTGGGTGTGTGTATAGGCAAGCCAATTAACCTCTGCTTAAGTTTCTTCAGCTATAAAATTAGAGTTAATAATAACACCTACCTCTCAGGGTTGTTGTGAGGATCAAACTGGATAATATTTGCAAAGCACACTTAACAAGGTGCCTGGCACACTTCAGGTGCTTAATAAATGTTTGTTTCCTTCCACCCTTCCACAGCAGGCAATTCCCTCCTTACCTGACAAGCTCAAGAGGGTTGCAAAGCTTTAAACTGCACTGAGACTTATGGGACACTTTGTATTTGTAAAGGGCCTAGTGAGTAGTACATACAATTGGTGCTTTCTTTAGATGTTTAGAGGATATAGAAATTGACTGGAGTAGTTAGAAAGTCTTCAAGGAGGAAGTAGAAAAGGGGATAGGAATTAAAGGAAGAGCTAGCCCAAAGGTTAGTGAGCAAAAGCCAGGAGCCTGGAATGGGTAAGGCATGCTCAGGGAATGTCTAGCTGAAACAAAAGATTCCTGTAGAGAGTGATAAAGCAAAAAAAAAAAAAGTTGGGGCCAGCCTTCAGAGGCCCTTGCATTCTTCTCTAAAGAATGTGGCCATGGTGGAACCAAGATGGTGGAGTAGCAGGACGCAAAGCAGCTGAGTTCCCATCCACAAAACTCCTCCAAATCAACCTAAAAATGTACCAGACCAAATCCTGTTAGGGGAACCCAGAAAAAGTCACAGTGAGTCCTTTGTTCAGCTAAGGTTGGCATAAGGAGACAGAGAGAGAGGTCTGTTGACACTGGGGATGGACTTGGGGCAGGAACACACTGGCATAGAGGAGATTCCAGCATCTAGGCAGAGACTGTGCATCAGGGCAGGAGGGGATCCCAGACCTATACTAGGCACCCCTATATCCATACTAGGGTAGCGTGATGGGAACAGGTGCCCACTGAAATCTTTGTTGCCCACTACACTCTTCTGGGTCACAGTCTTACACACAGCGGTAGTGTTGCTGGGTAGGGAATTCCCAGGTGGTATACTGTGAAAGGAGCAAGTTCAGAAGCAAGCAGTACCAGTTTGGTTCAGACCCCAGGGGCAGAATGGGCAGACCCCAACCAGCATAGCAATCCCAGACCAAAAGGGAGCAATAGTTCTGTTACTCTCAACCAGCAGAATTTCCTAGCTAGTTGATAAGGGCTGAGTTCAGTATCATTCTGTTGTTCTTTGACCCAAATCCAGGTCAGGCATTTGCAGAGCTCAGACTCAGGAGGCAGCAATCAGACTTTGCCCTGGATCAAACCACTTTGGGAACACCCAAAGCCTGCAGGTGCCCAGCTTTGGCCTGAGAGCCTGGAATAACATAACACTTACTCCCCTAAGAAAGCAGCAATAGGAGCAGCCCAGATTGTCCCTCCAAAAGTGGCATGGGGCTCGGCTCTAACATTAATCCAAAGCCAAGAAACAGGCTGGAAGAACGGGCAAACAATAACAATAATAACTAACATTGATATAGAGCTTATTATGTGCCAGGTACTGTGCTATGTGCTTTACAATTATTATCTCATTCAATCCTCAACTGTCCTAGGAGTCCAGTGCTATTAATACCACCCCCCCTATTCTACAGATGAGAAAACTGAGACAAAAGAGGTCAAGTGACTTGCCCAGGGTCAACACTGCTAATAAGTGTCTGAGTTGGATTTGAAATCAAGTCTTCCAGACACCAGGTCTAGGTACTCTCTCCCTGTACCACCTAAGCAAAAAAAGAACCCCACCATAATGAGCTATTATGGTGACAGGGGTACTCAAGACAAAAATACAAAATAGGAGAATGACTCCAAAACATCTACAAGCAATGCCACAGAAGAAAACACAGCTTGGGCAAAAACTCAACTAGAATTCCTAGAAAAGATGAAAGAGGGGGCAAGGAGAGAGGGAGGGAGGGAGGAGAGAGAGAGGAGAGAGAGAGAGAGAGAGAGAGAGAGAGAGAGAGAGAGAGAGAGAGAGAGAGAGAGAGAGAGAGAGAGATGCTTTTATTAATGGAATGAAAGAGCTTGAAGGAAAAAAATGGAAACGAAATGAGAGCTATGGAAGAAAAGATTGGAAAGGGAATTAACAGTTTGGGACAAGTTGTTGGAGTGGCAGCTAGGTGGCGCAGTGGATAGAGCACTGGCCCTTGAGTCAGGAGGAACTGAGTTCAAATCTAGCCTCAGACACCTAACACTTACTAGCTGTGTGACTCTGGGCAAGTCACTTAACCCCAACTGCCTCACCAAAAAACCAAAAAACCTTATCTGAGCAACAAACTCCCTGAAAAATAGAATGGACCAAATAGAAACCAATAACTCTATGAAACAAGAGATGTTAAAACACAATAAAAATGCTGAAAAATAGAAGAAAATGTAAAATATCTCTTAGCAAAAACAGCTGACTTGCAAAACAGATGGAGTAGAAAAAAATTGAAGAATTATTGGATTATGTAAACATCATGGAAAAAAAAAGGAAAGTGTCCACATCTTTTAGAAGAAGGCATAATAGATATAAAAAGAATATACCAGTTCCCTCCTCAAATAAACTCCAAAATGGAATTTCCCAGGTACATCATAGCTAAAATGCAAAGTTTCCTGGTTAAAAAAAAAATGCAGCAAGCACCCAGAAAGCAAGATTTCAAATACCAAATAGCCACAGTCAGGATCATACAGGATTTAGCACCCACCACTTTAAAGGAATAGAAATCTTGAAATATATTCCAGAAGGCAAAGGATATGGTTTTACAGGTTAAGAATAACTTACCCAGCAAAATGCACAATGCAACAAGGAGGAAAATGAACCTTTAATAAAATACAGGATTTTTTTTTTTGGCAACTAGGGTTAAGTGACTTGCCCAGGGTCACAGAGCTAATAAGTGTCAAGTGTTTGGTCTGAGGCCAGATTTGAATTCAGGTCCTTCTGACTTCAGGGCTGGTACTCTATCCACTGTGCCACCTAGCTCCCCTAAAATAAAGGATTTCTAAGCATTCCTGATGAAAAGGTCAGAGCTGTACAGAAACTTTGAAATTCAAATGCAGGAGATAAGTGAAACATAAAAAGGTAAACATGAACAAACACTGATAATTGCCTAAACAAAGATTAGACTTAACTGCTTACATTCTGTTACAGAGAGGATATATGTATATCCTCTGAATCTTATTATCATTGGGGTTCATAAAGGAAGTCTAATTAGATGAGGCCGAGGAGAATTCTGTTACCTCTTGATCTTAAGAGAAGAATGGAAAGAGAGAGGAAGAGGAATAGAGGAGGGGAAGGAGGATTAAATTATCTGACATAATTAGGATGTACAAATGACTACACAAACAAGGGAAAAGAGTGGAGGAAATGGCTGATACTTCAACCTCACTTTCATCTGAATGAGTTAAGCAAAGGAAGAATACACACCAACACACCCACCCACCCACACCCACACCCACACACACCTGGACAGCATAGAAGGGAAAGGGGAGAAGTAGAGAGGGAAAACTGGGAGGAGGGTAGATTAAGGGAGGGATTAGTCTTAAGGAAAACAAACTCTAAGTTTGTATAAAAATACTTAAAATTCTTTTGAGATGGCAAAGAATGGGGATCAGAGGGGGCATCCATAAATTGGGGAATTGAATGAATAAATTATAATATACTTTGGAATACTGTTGTGTTGTAAGAAGAGTTGAAAGGGATGGTTTCAGAGAAACCTGGGAAGACTTGTATGAACTGATGCCAAATGGAGTGAGCAGAAACAGAACAATTTGTACCAAGATAGCAGTATGGCAAAGGCAAGCAACTTACTTCATGTGTTGCTAAATGAAGGTGGAGAAAGAATCAGGAACTCTTATCAGCACAATAACTAACCATGATTCCAGAGGACTAATGATGAAAAATGCTACCCACATCCTGATAGAGGTTTCAGAAGGGAGAAAAAAGAATTCAGAGGGCAAAATGAGACAATTTTTTTAAAGGACATGGTCAATGTGAGAATTTGTTTTTACTAACTATATATATATATATATATATATACATATATATGTATATATATATATATAACAGGATTTATTTTTCTTTAGTTCACAAATGTGTTTATGGGGGGGTTGGAGTGGAAGAGGAAGAAGGCAGATCATTATATATGTATATTACACATATATTTTTTTTCTTTTTTTTTTCCCCAGTGAGGCAATTGGGGTTAAGTGACTTGCCCAGGGTCACACAGCTAGTGTCATTCATGTGTCTGAAACCAGATTTGAACTCAGGTCCTCCTGTCTCCAAGGCCAGAACTCTATCCACTGCGGCACCTAGCTGCCCCCATATATATATGTGTGTATATATATATATGTATGTATATATATATACATATATACATACATATATAATTTTTAAAATTTTGGGGCTTGATTTTTAAAGGCCATAGCTCATATGTTCTTAAGGTTTACAAAGAGCTACCTCACATTAACCCAGAGGGGCAAATATTCCCCATTTTACAGATAAGGAAACTGAGGCTCAATGACTAGCCCAAGGTCACCCAGCTCATAGAAGTGACATAATGAAATCATCTTCAGTTAGACTGCTCTGACAGCCAGGTACCAACGGGATGAACTGGACCAGGCAGAGGCAGGAGGACTAATTAGGACACTTTTGAAATTATGTGAGTGTATGTACACGTGTGTGTGTGTGTGTGTGTGTGTGTGTGTGTGTGTGTGTGTATCAGAGGTACCAAGAGGAAGAATTAGACCAAGTAGATGAAGGACTAATTAGGAGACTTTTGAAATTAGGGTTTAGAAAGTGTGTGTGTGTGTGTGTGTGTGTGTGTGTGTGTGTGTGTGTGTGTGTGTGTGTGTGTGTGTGTGTGTGTGTGTGTGTGTCTCTGTGTGTCTGTGTCTGTGTCTGTGTCTGATTGGAGGTCGGGGAAAGGAGAGGGAGGAGTCAGGATTACACGAACACAATTCCAGAGTTCAATCAGGTGTAGCAGAGGCAACGGGAGTATCCGCTTTGCTCCCAGCACCTTTCAAAGTCTTTTCCTAGGAATCTTATATTCGGGGAATTAAGGCCCTAAAGTGAGACAGCTCAGGGCGGCTTCCCACCCAGCTGCCTTTCTAAGCTTCCTCCCTCTAGGGTTTCCTCTCCAGCTGGACCCTTCCCTTTTCTTCCTTCCTCCCGGCTCCTTTTTCTCTTCCTCTTCCCCGCCCCTCGCTTCTCGCCCCACCCCTCTCCCGCAGTTCAGCCCCTCCCTTGACACCTCCTCCTCCCCTTTAGGTCACTGACTCGCCCAGCTGCCACGTTTCACTGATGACATCACCGAGGCCGCTCAGCTTTAGCCAATCCGCTAGGGGGAGTCAGAGCGGAGCCTTCTCCCGAGAGACGGTCGGGAGGGGAGAGGAAAGGGGGGGGAAGTGGGGTAAAGTGGGGTGGTCAACAGTTCCATTAATGCGCATGCGCCAAGGGAGCCGGGCTCGTCGGGAAAGCGAGTCCCAGCCGCCTTACCAAACCATCTGGCTGCGGGGCCGCCAGGCGCGCGCCTGGACTATCTTGCCCGGCATGCAGTGCGGTGCGGCCGCCCTCTGGGCTGTGTAAAGGCCCTTCGGTCTGAGGCTTCCTTATTTCCTGGTTCGGCGGCGGCCATTTTGGGTGGAAGCGAGAGCCGAGCGGCTGGAGCGGTGGCGGTCGCAGTGGCAGTAGTGGCAGCTGATTGTGTTCACTGGTGCGGAGGGGGGAAGACGTTTGCTCTCCCGGAACGGACTTTCTCATTCCTTTTCGTCGGTTCCGGGCGCGGAGAATCAAGGCGGCAGCGGCGGTAGTAGCAGCAGTACCAAGGGCGGAGGTGGCGGCGGCGGCGGCGGCGGCAGCTGCAGTGACATGTCCAGCATGAATCCCGAATAGTGAGTGAGGGTCCGGGAGCAGGAGCCAGGCCGAGGCCGGGCCCGGGCGGTGAGGGGCGGACACCGGACAAGAAGAGGAGGAGGAGCGTGGGGCCCGGGCCGGGCCGGAGGCGGCCGGCGCGCAGCCGAGCGAGGCCCGCCACTCCGAGCCGGGCCGAGCCGGACCAGGGGGGCCCCATTGTCTGACGGCGGAGGGGGTGCGGCTGAGAGGGAGCCGCAGGACCCAGGTGGGGGGGGCGGGGTCCGGTGAAATGGAGGCTCCCTGAAGCAGGCCCGGGAAGGAAGGGGGAGGGTGTGAGAGGCTGCCTCGGAGGGCCCGTTGAGAGCAGTGACTTTCGAGAGGCGGGTGGTTACTTCGGGGAGGCCGGGATGGGGTGCTGTCAGAGCCGGCCCCTGGCCCTAGTCTTGTTGCGGGCGGGGCAGGGTCGTGGGGAGAGGGGAACGGCTCCCCTTCTCCCGAGCTTGTTTTGCCCTCCTTCCTCGGGGCCCCGCCGGGCTGCAGGTGAACACGGACGCTCCTCTGGGACCGTGGCGAGAGCGGAGGGGCGAAGAGGAGCAGGGGTGTGGAGCCACTTTTAAAATGGACTGATTTCCCCGAGTCCTGTTTCCTAGAGGAATTCTGCGAGAGCCAGCCCTCTTGCCCTCCTAAGAACCCGGTCATTTGGGGTAGAATGACTTCCATCGCCCTCTAAAACACTGTTTTCTGTAGGTCAGAAGGAAAACCACAGGCACAAGTACACCTACCCATCATTACCGTATTAAAACGTACAAAGTCAAGTAGCCAGTCACACTGAGTGACAGAGAGCTGGCCTCGAAGCCCGGAAGATTTGGGTTCAAGACCCACCTCTGACAAAAAATTGACTCTTGTGGCCCTAGGCCAGTCACCTAACCCCGTCGGGGCTACTAGGCCACTCTCTGAGACTCTTAAATTGCAGAGGAGGTGCTAACCTATGTGGGTAGAGGGAGTTTCTTCACCTAAAAGTTCCGGATACTACTGAAATCACAGGTCTTTTCCCTGTCCTTATCCTTAAAGTCATAGTAGAAAGAGAGACTGGTGGGATCTTTGGTAGATCTGCAAGTTTTGGATTACCTTACCTGAATGCTTGCAGATAAGGAATGAGGTTTCATGACGTGTCATGAAAAGTTAATGCATTTCTTTTTCTTGCTTAATCGAGAAGCAGCAACGGCAGATGTGACATACTAGGCACCTTTTCTAGTAACTGGAATTCACTTTTCTTGGGAAAATTCTGGCTTCCTTCTCCCCCCACCCCCAGTTTCCTCCCCTCAATACATGTAAAATTAATTAAATAGTAATGAGATGATTGAAGTGAATGCCTTTAAAATAAACAGGTATGTTAGAAGGAAAGATTAAGTAATGTCAGGATTTTCTAAATCCTAACAAGAGTGTTTTCTTAAAATTTGAAGTTCTTTGCTGCTAAATTCTCTGAGCCCGTACCCCCTTCTCTTCTGGTCCACCCATCAGTTTAGCTGACAGTCATGTGTGTGTCACATGGCTCTTGCAAAATGCATTCTTACTGCAGGTTTTGTAACACTGTGGTTTGGTACTGAACTGTTTCCTTTGGTTTGAATTAAATTGCAGAGAAGGCATCATATTTAATTAGAATTCTGCATATTTCAAGATGTACCTAATGTTACTATGATTTATTTGCAGTCTTGCAGAGTTTCACCTTTCCTTACAAAGTTCTGGAAAAGGGGCCCCAAGAAAACAAAGCTGCAGAGTTGACTGGTGTCCTCAATCACTTTAACAGTTTCTTGGCAACAATCAAAAACACTGATTTGCTGTTACTTTAGAAGTTGGTGGTCCTGCTGCTCAGGCAGCTTCTCACACAGACTCAATTTGTTTAAAAATAGTT
The DNA here is from genome assembly GCF_003287225.1 of Phascolarctos cinereus. Classification (NCBI taxonomy): domain Eukaryota; kingdom Metazoa; phylum Chordata; class Mammalia; order Diprotodontia; family Phascolarctidae; genus Phascolarctos; species Phascolarctos cinereus. The sequence goes on along the minus strand of NW_027555625.1, from coordinate 114,866,926 downwards.
ATAGAAAACTACTGTATCATCATAATCAAACATTAAATAGATCAGTGCAAGTCACTTATTTTTCTTATTTATTTCCTCATTGTAAAAAGGGGGTAATAATACCTGCCTAACCCATCCCACAGGGTTGATTTGAGGATCAAATGAGATAATGTATGTTGAAGTACTTTGAAAACGGTAAGGTTATTGTTGTTTATTATGATTATTATTTGGAATCAAAGTTTCAGTAGGTTGTTTAGGAAAGCTTCCATAGATTGCCTTTAGGGTTTTTTCAGTTTTAATTGGAAACTAGAGATATGCTCGCTGTCTTACGTTGTGATTTATAACTGCTATGTAAGTGCTGCATAGGAAGGAAGAGATCATCATGGTCTTGAGAAGGCTTATGTAGGAGGAGCAACTTGGACTGGCCCTTCTTGATGGAATGGTAAGATTCAGATAAACAGAAAGGAAAGGAGAGGACATGTGCAAGGCAAGTGGAACATTGTCGGGCAAAGATGAAGAGGAAAAGCCAATATTTTTAAAGTGAGTTTTGGATTTTCTAAAGTGAGTTTCAGATTTTGTGAGTAAAGTTAATAAATATGGTGTGAAATGTATCTACCTATACATTGGCTTCTTAATGAAGTTAAAGGCTTGAGCAGAAAAAGCCCTGCAAAAATAACTTCTTTGTATGATAACTGTTTTTAATAGTTGCATCCTAGCACAGAAAATTGACCTATGACCACACGTTTACTGTCTAATACTAGGTCCAATCGAAGTAGAAGAGAGTTTGGAAAGAGGAAGTTTTTTGTAAATCTTAGAGCAGATGGTGAAAATGACTTGGGACCTGACATAGCATTTAGTGGAAAAGACCAGTCACTTGTCAGCAACCAGATTTGAAAAGTCAGACTTAGAAAAATGCCTTTCTTGAATTTTTTTTTCCTCTGGCAGGGCAGTTGGGGTTAAGTGACTTGCCCAGGGTCACACAGCTGGTAAGTGTTAAGTGTTTGAGGCCAAATTTGAACTCAAGTTCTCCTGACTCCCGGGCTGGTGCTCTATCCACTGTGTCACCTAGCTGCCACAAGCTTTCTTGAATTTTGAGATTGCTTTTTCTAATTTCAACTGACACCACTTTTGTGAATAAATAAATACCCTCCATGACAATGTCCTGGAAGTTCATAGTCAAATATTTTCTTATATACTTAGAAATGTTTGCTCCAAGTTGATAAAATAATTGTCATCCATATTAAAATGTAGGGAAAGTTTGAAAGAATTAAAAATGTTACCTTTTTTAAAGCAAAATCCTGGTGAAAGTAAGATAGAAAGAACTGAGCACTGAGCTTAATCAGGTCTGGATTCTACCCCTTGGTATGGCACTAACTGACTTATGTCAAGTCATGTAACCTTTCTGGATTTCTGATTGCCCATCTGTTTGAAAAAAGATGTTTGTGTGTGGGGGTGTAGACTAGATGGTTTGAGGCCCTTACAGCTCTTAAAGCTAATTTTTTGGAGGGATAAAGTTGGCTTTGGATTCTAGGCTGGTTTTAGAGTGTTTGTCCAGCCAAATGTACATACTTCGTCATTGGCAAAAGAGATGTTCGGTGGAGTAGTATAGGAATCTCCCTCTTTGACAATCTCAAAAATTAGGGATGTACTTAATACATCTTCATAATACCATGAATAATTGGGGTAGCTAGGTGGTGCGAAGTGGATAGAGCACCAGCCCTAGAGTCAGGAGGACCTGAGTTCAAATGTAACCTCAAGACACTTGACCCTGGGCAAGTCACTTAACCCCAGTTGCCTTAAAAAAGAATACCATAATAACTCCCAAATGAGCTGTCTTTAAATTCATTATAATCCAAAATTAGTTATGCTTTTTGAATTTTTTTTCTATTTTCTTTGCTGCTGCTGAATTTAATTAAAAAAAAGATCCTTTGGTAGGTAGGAGACATGGTCTACAGTTAGAATAGAAAGTTATGTACCGCATTTTTTTTTTTGCTTTCATATTGGTTGATATAAAAGGATTACCTACCGTAGGCTGCTTTTCCGTTGAGTTTTTTTTATTTCATAAGTTGTAAAGCTTGAAATAATATTAGTAATAGTAACTTTTTTTTTTGGCTTTTTTGTGAGGTTAAGTGACTTGCCCAGGGTCACTCAGCTAAGTATCAAGTGTCTGAGGCTGGATTTGAACTCAGGTACTCCTGACTTTCTGGGCCAGTGCTCTATCCATGCCCCAGTAGCTGCCCCAAGTGATAGTAATTTCAGTCTAGCTTCAGACACTCTTTGTGGGCAAGTCACTTATACCTCTGTTTACCTGAGTTTCCACAATAATTACACCAGCCTCCCAGGGTAGTTGGGAGGATCAAATGAAATAATATTTGTAAAGTGCTTAGCACAGTTCCTGGTACATAAGTGCCATATAAATGTTAGCTATTCTTATAATTGTTGTTAATAATTATAATAATTGATAAGGTTAAAGTTATATTTTTACTCTTTCCCTAATAACCTGACTAGTTTGAGATAAATGTGTGGCACTGTAATATGGTATGCTACAAACTAGGAATAGGTACTGAGTTACTTAAATTTAAAAATATAGGTAAACAAGCAATTCAAGGGCAAGGGATTAAAACAGTAATTTTCTAGAATTCTTGTGAGGTGGAGAAGAGGTATTCTGGTTAAGAAGTATTTAACAATGTCAAACCAAAAAGCTTTAGGAAGTAGCTATGATAATGTTGAAAATCAAACGAATGGGTATTTACTTGCTTAGGATATTTAGGCACTATCTTAGGAATCCACTGTTGTTTTTATATTTGTGAGAATTGTAGTTGATTGAAGTATAGTGTTTATCCCAAAGAGTTCATAAAATTTAAGTCAGCAGCTTGAGTCTTTCAACAGTGTTTGTTGACCTTTTAAAATGCCAAGTCTCCAAATTCTCATATTTTGAAGTCTTAAAACCAACTTTTGGACTTTGTTCTCTCAGCCATAGCAGACTTTGAAGGGCATTTGGCCTTTTTAATAATCGCCAGACTTCATAGTAAATCTCTGCCACTTAATTTGTTTATGAAAATAAAAACATTAATCAGTTCTTCCGAAAACTTGCCGTAGTGAAGAATCCTTAGCAATTATACTCACATAGTATGTCTTTAGAGTTTTACTTTAAACAAAACTGTAGACTAAAGAAGCAAAAACAACTCAAAGTAGTTTGACGTTCAATTTTAGTTTGTCCCCATGACTTCTTAATGACTGGGCTCACTGGCTGTACTTCTGAGCAATGAAGCTTCTTTAAATTATACAAGATTAGAGAAACTTCAACTGTCTTTACATTTGTGGTCTACCTTAAAGTTTAAAGAGAAATTGGTATTTATTACAGAAAACATCTATGATTAATTCATTTTATTCACCATTTACTTATTTATTTTAACTCATTTTAAAGACAAGTTGAATTGTAGAATGTTGGAGCTGAAAAGGACCTGAGAGACCTGTTTGGTTTTGTTGTTGTACTTCTAAAATTATTTAGCTTATAATCTAGTTATACAGAATGAGATGCTGAAATCTTTCTGTTTCATGGTGAGTCTTTTAGGATATTTTCTCAACAGGAGATATTTAGAGTCCAAGTATTTAAATTTAATTAGTTACTATTTAAAAATTTTACCAGATTTCTCAAGTGGACACACAGGGCAACCCCTGAGTAGTTAAAGCTTTTGAAGACTATTTTTCTTTGAGGCATTTTATTCCTTCAATAACATTAGTCTTTATTCTGAAAGAAGTGACACTAAATCTGTATCTTAATTTGTCATTTTGCTTATATCCTCTCAGAAATCTTTTAATTTTGTATTACATCTTTTTTCAAATATTTAACCTTATCTTGGGGTTCTTATATATTTTTTTCTGAGTGCGTATCAACAGTTTTTGAAAAAAAGTAGTCTTTATTCTTTTACTATTCTATTCTTTCTAACTTCTGAGGGCAAGTATTAGAGTTTTTTCCCTTGCCTATGTTATGATCTGCTTGTCTTGCTTTCTTCTCCCAGTTTAATTTAATGAAAGTATGTTTCAATACTTAAATGCTTTTTGAGTGTTAGGACATAGAAAGATTTTTTTGCTGAACTTCTAAATGCCAGTTACAGAGCTGGAAGAAAAGCCAGAATTGTGTGTGTATATACCCCGACCCCACCATTTTAGAGGTTCAGCGTATCAACTTTTTCTACCACAGTTTGGCTAAACTATATTTGCAATTTTAGTAAAAGATATAGGCAAAATGCCCAGATTGTTTTTTTGCCCTTAACCTCCTCCTCAGGGAGTGTGACTGGGGTAGAGAGAGGTGTAGTCAGGCTTTTTCACTGCTTTTGAGTTGAAGGTGGGGCTGAGATTTTTACTTTGATATTTGGACTAGAGTCTAGTAGTATACAGAGCTGGGAAAATGACTTCAGTCTTTGATTTGTCAGATATTGGTGGGAGAAGAAGATACTTCCAAAGATGGGAAGACACAGTGCAGGGTCTTCCAGGAGCCAAGAAAAATACAAGTTTAGTTGGTAGTTGAGACCACTGTGTTTTAACACAGATAGGCTATGGAGACAGTTGCTGAAATTTCAAGTTTTGAGGGTTTTTTGTTTTGTTTTTGATTTGGAGCACACTGCTAATGAAAGCCAAGGTCATGATAGTAGCCTCCTTTGTACCACTTAGCATTGCTTTGTTCTACAGCCACTAACCCTGACCAACTATCCTGCAGATGCCTGCCTTAAATCAAAAGGGGACTGTAGATCTGGACTCCTTTGCAACTCAGAGGTCATCTAGTCCAGCCCCCTTAATTTTTTAGATAAGGAGACTGCTTAGCTAACTTGGACATTTTTTGAGGAGTAGTTTTATTTCACTGGTTATGTTCTACAGAATACCTTGCCAATTTATACTTAACCATATTTCTTCTGATTTTATTATTACAAATTGATCACAGCACTAATACAAGGATAAGTTCAAGTTAGTTTCTAGAAGTCTTTTTCTTTAAACTTTTGACTTTTTGTACTTTAGAAAATTTCTTGCCTTCTGAAGGAATGAAAAGTGCAAAAATTGATGTTTGTTTAGCTCCACCAACAAATTAATTGTGGCTAACTAATATTTATATATGAGCCAATTTTGTCTTACATAAAAGTCCTGCCCAGGATATAGTTCATCTCTGGTTGAGTGTTTTAATTTGAGGGAGGAAAAACATTTTCTCCAAATATTTATTTAGTAGCTGTTATACCCCTTACGTTGCTGTTATAAGTAAAGTATAGTGGAGAAAGGAGTAGAACCATTCTAGAAACTGGTTTGAGGCAATATTTAGCAGTATGTGGGGATTTATTTTTTACATATCTCATGTTAATTTGTGTACTCTTCTCCAGTATGTTTATAATCTGTTTAACACAATGCCTTAGGTGTGAAATAAAGCTGTAGAAGTCATAAAGCCGTAAGATCATTTAGTTCTGTAAGACTTCTTTTCTTCAAAACTTCTTAAACTTTACTACTGTTTACCACCTATTCAGCCATGTTTGGAGCCTCAGTATAGTGTTACCTTTTTATTCTCCTCTTCTTCACTTTTCATATCCAGTTACCACACTCTCCCACATCATGACTTTACCCATTGAGGTTTCAATATATCACAGATTGGCATAAGAAATTAAATGGGAATTTTTGGGGAGTTTTGCGGAAGCCAAGGCAGCACATGAAACCCAGCAGACTACACAGGAAAACTTTAGAAACTCTGAAGTGCATAAGTATGGTATTTTATAATATCAGTTTGTTTTATCTTTTAATACCATAAGTATACACTTTCTTTTTGAAAGTTAAAATAAGTAAAAGTTAAAGTTTGTGAAAAGAATGTGATACACACAAAGGCTAGAAATGTAGATATATCACATTGACCTACATATAGCTTATGACCAAATACCTAACCTAAATTTTACAATAAGGTACTGTAAATACCTCATAAAAGAAAAAGAAAAAATTCAGACTTTTTGGTACAAAGAGAGGACCAAAAATTTTTACGTGGATTTTCCAGATCACAGGAGTGCTGTACTCCTAACTCCTAAGATGTGGAAGGGATAACTGTATATTTATTCTACCTCTGCACCGTCTCTTCTTTCTGTACCTTTCTCTTTAAGTTCCTGTTATGTGCCAAGTACTGTGCTAGGCACTGGGGATACAAAGACAAAAAGTGAAGCAATTTGTGCTCTCTGGGAGCTTATATTCTTTTTTTTAAAATTTTTAAAAAATCATTTTTAGGCAATTGGGGTTACGTGACTTGCCCAGGATCACACAGCTAGTAAGTGTCAAGTGTCTGGTCTGAGGCTTTGAACTCAGGTCTTCCTGACTCCAAGGCTGGAGCTCTATCTACTGCGCCACCTACCTGCCCCTATCAGTTCTCTTAAGGAACATAATGAGTCTGAGATAACTGAGAGCACTTGCAAATTTATTTGTTTGGCAGGCATGTGGAGATGGAAGACTGGAGCTGTAGTAAGAAATTGAACCTAGATAAACATGCATTTGGGGTTTATCTTCATTCGGTTAATGATTAAACGTACAGGAACTGATGAAATCATTGACTGCAAAATTAGAGAGAAGAATGCCTAGGAACGACTTGGTTGGCTCCCATTCATAGGAGTGAGGAATGAATGATCTAGCTGGGGATACTGAGCTGTGAGACAAAGTGGAGAAAGCAGTTCGTGGAAGCTAAGGGAAGAAAAAGCAGTCAGAAGACAATGTAGTTAGTCCATATTCAAAAGTTGCAAGAGGTCAAAGGGAGTGACTGAAAAAAGGCCATCAGATTTAACATTTAAGAAGTCATTGGTAACCTTTTAGGGAGTAGTTTCAGATGAGTGGTAGTTTTGGACACCAACTTGCATAAGGAGTTGGGATGAAATAGAAGTGAATGCAGGTGATTCTAGGATTTTTGTCAGCGAAGGGAGGAGAGAGAAGAGTGTTAGGAGCTGTCTTGGTAAAATGAAGATTTCGAAGGATAGATGGGGCATGTTTTTAGGCCGCAGAGAAAGATAGTAGTTGAGATTGTAGCTGAGAGAAGGAATGATGAAAAGGACAAGCCTCTTGGAAGAGGTAAAATCAAAGGTTAAAGTATGGAAGGGTTAGCTATGATAGGGAGAAGGGCCACTTCTTCAGGCTGAATCAGAGAAGATGAGAGCCTACAAAGTGAAACCTGGATTTTTTTTCTCAGTAAAGAAGGAAAGCATGGTGTCAAATACAGTTGATGGGGTTTTGTTTCACTGCTTCCCCCTCCCCGCTCTTTCAAAATGTTTTTTTAAAAGGAATGACTCTTGGATAGAGGGGAGAGAAGTGAATGTGATGTTAAAACAAAAGGCATCCCCCAAAATAGAAAAACCTGCCATATATACCTGCCAGGGTTAGGTATAACTCAAAAAGAAGAGTGTCATGAAAACCTAGAGAGGAAGAGAATATCCAGGAAGAGAGTGAGTGGTCAGTAGTATCAAGTGCAGTATATTAGAGGTGTCAAACAAAGCCACCAACACTCCCAAGTGGGTCCCAAACCAGATTAAAATGTAATTGGGAAATATTTAACAAAATAAAAAATACAATAAAATGGAGATAATATTACATTTTAAAACTGTGTTGGTATGTGACCTGCAGGGGTTATTATGTACAGATTAGTGGTCCCCATTTCTTTATGAGTTTGATATCACTGCAGCAGGTAGTTCAAAAAAAGGAGGAAGACTTTACAAAGGTTATGAAATTTGGCAAGTAAGAGGTCATTGGTAACTTTGGAGACAGTTTCAGTTGACTGAAGTCAGAACCAAATTGCAAAAGGTTGAGAAGTGAGAGGAGAGAAAATGGAGACTGCAAGTGTAAACAAGTCGAATCAGCAGGTATTTATTAAGTGCTTAGTATGTGCCAGGCACTCTGTTAATCACTGGGAGAATAAAAGCAAAAACAGTACTTGTCCTCCAGGAGCTGACAATATAAAGATAATTTGGACATAATGTCAGAGGGAAGGTGAGAAAGGCTGTTTTCAGAAGGTAGGATTTAAGCTGAGACTTGAAGGAAGCCAGGGAAACCAGGAGGCAATTGAATAGGGAGAGAATTCCAGGAATTCAGAACATGGCTAATGAGAATGCTTATAGAGTTTGGAGATGAGTGCATATGGGAAGAAAAGCAAGGAGGCTAGAGTTAATGGATTGTAGAATTGTATGGAAGAGAATAACATATAAGAAGACTTGGAATGGGTCTGGTTATGAAGGGCTTTAAAAACCAAACAAAAGATGGGGGTGGGGGGACCTGCCATCTTTGAAGCGAAGCACTGAGTTTATTGAAAGGGAGGGATAGAGTGGCATAGTCTGAACTGTACTTTAGGAGGGTCAGTTTGACAACTGAGTTGGGGATGGACTGGAAAAAAGACTTGAGGCAGGGAGACCATCTAGAAGGCTTTTGAAATGAGGTGATGTTGACCTGTGCTGTAGTGGTAGCAATGTAAGAGGGGATATGGCAGCAGATTGGATAAAGGATAACACCTAGGTTTTGTGATCCTGGCAGACTGGGAGGATGGTGGTACTCTGAACAGTAATAGGGAAATTAGGCAGTTACACTTTTTGGGGGGGTAGGTAATGAGTTCAGTTTCGGACATGTTTAGTTTAAGATGTCCGTAAGACATCCAGTTCAAGATGTCAAATAGGCCTTTGTAAATGTGAGACTGGAAGTCCGAAGGGGTGTTAGGACTGGATAAGTAGATTTGAGAAAGAGTTGATAATTGAATTTATGGGAACTGATGAGATGACTAAGCAGAATAGTATAAAAGGAAAAGAGGATAGAACCCAGGGCAGAGCCTTTGGAGGAGGATACCAATGGTTATTGGGCTTGACTTGAATGAAAGCTGGAGGAGCAAAAGGAGACTAAGGAGTGGTCCAGTAAAAGGAGAACCAAGGAGTTCATGAAAATCTAAAGAAAAGAGACTATCAATGAAAAAGAGTGTGATTGAAAGTGTCAGAAGCTGCAGAGAGGTCAAGAAGGGTGAAGATTAAAATTTGGCAATTAAATAACTTGGTAGCATTGGTAACTTTGGAGGAAAGCAATTTTAGGTGTTTTTATTGGACTTTTGCTGAGGAAGATGGGGGAGGGGAGGCACTGGAGTAGAACAATAAGCTTGAAGGAATGGGAGGGTCTAGTTTAGTTTTTTGTTTTTCTTCCTTGAGGAAAACGTGTTTGAAGGCAGTAGGAAGTGACCTACAAGGTAGAGAGAAAGGATAATTAAGGTTGCAGTTAGCTAGAGAAGTTGGGAGGGTAATGGGATTAAGGGTACATGTAGAGGAGATTTACCTTGGCAAGGAGAAGGGCCACCTTACTGAGAGAAACTGGAGAAGAAAGTGGGGGGGGGATATCAAAAGATATTTGAGGTGGAAGGGAAGGAGTAGATAGAACTCACATTCCATAACCTCCACCAGTATTGAAGCTAACAGACAAGGTTAGGGTGCAGTTGGAGTACAGAAAAGTTTAGGCTGGTTATAAGTTCTTATAAAGTGGTTGAGGAAAATTTCGGTGGGGTTTCATGATGTTACAGATAGGTTTGGTTATAATGTAAAGTTACTTTATGGGGAGGAATGTTTATTTGTGTAGGGGTCCTGTTTTAGACTCTGTTAGTTCATAAGCGTCTTAGGGACAGGGCTATCACTCAACTTTAGACATGTTATCGAGTACAGTATCTTGTACATTGTAGTTGCTTAGTCTGTGGGTTAGAAGACCTCTTAGGAGGAGATAACTATTCCAGAGATTAACCTGCAGTAGACACAGGCCCACCACAAAAGGGACTATGGGTTCACTTTCCCCTCCCCCCCGTAATACTTCCTTTTTTGATAACATTTTATTCCTCTTCCCCCTTTCCTGTTAGATGTCAAGAAAATTTTTAGCATACATTTTTACAAGATTTTGAGTTACAAATTTTTCTCCCTTCCCTCTTCTTTTTTTCTTTTTCAAAAATTTTATTTATTTTTAGTTTTCAGCATTCACTTCCATAAGATTTTGAGTTCTAAATTTTCTCCCCTCCCCAAGACATTGTGCAATCTGATATAGCCTCTACATATACATTCATATTAAACATTTTCACATTAGTCATGTTGTAAAGAAGAATTAGAACCAGTGGGAGAAACCACGAGAAAGAGGAAACAAAAAAGAGAGAGAGCAAATAGTATGCTTTGATCTGCATTCAGACTCTGTAGTTATTTTTCTGGATATGAATAGCATTTTCCAAGATATGTCTTTTGGAGTTGTCTTAGATCCTTGCTTTGCTGAGAAGAGCTAAGTTTGTTAAAATTAGTCCTCACACAATGTTGCTGTTAGGTGTACAATGTTCTCCTAGTTCTGCTCAGTTCATGTAAGTCTTTATAGGTTTTTCTGAAGTCTACTTGCTTATAACATTTCTTACGGAACAATAATATTCCATATGGGTTCACTTTTGACAGAAATAGCTTCAGGGGGGTTACATAGGGTCATATAGGAAGGTTAAATAAGCATTACACTTGGAGCAGGAGAGACTTGGAACATCAGGCAAAAACCAGTGCCATTCTGACTGTTCTGAGAAATGTGTTCTCAGGAATCCGCAGTTGATGGTTGAAATTCATGCTCTTTCCTTTCATGCTAAGGGAAACTGGCTACCTCTTCCAGGTTTAGTTTCTATTTACAGACCTTGATACCCTGGGCCAGAATGAGGATGGTTCCAGCTCTTTCCACTGTCACTTCCAGACTCTCTGGAACTTCTCTTCATTGGAGGTTCAGTCTTTCTGGCTATAGGATTGGTCCTGATTCTTGTTGATTTAAATCTGACCTCCAGGTCATTGCCTTCTCTTTTCAAGGAGTTGGATAACTCTCTCAAAAGGTTCTTGTCTGAAGCTCAGCCCTAGTCCTTATACTTGTGACTTTTGTTACATATGCCAGCATTCTTCTACAAATGCTACCCACAGAGATATTGTATTTGGCCCTTTTTTTCTAACCCTTAAGAATCATGAGCCTACAATTAACTAATTCCTCTCCATAGTGTTTTTCACCCCACCTCCTCATTGTCTTACATATAAATGACCTGTACTCCCTCCACAGGACCATTTTTTGGTGCTCTCACACTCTGGGCTTAAGGAAGTTAAGTGCTTCTCTTCAACCAGCTTGATTCAGTACAAATTCAATTATTCATTCCCTTTACTGTTTTGACCTCTTCCTCCATTCTCTCCTTTCTATTTAAGTTATTGGCTGTTTCTTCTCATTCACAATCTGGCCCCTTATGTGCCCTCTTTCTTCTCAGCAGAAGCTCTTGTCGTGTACTTTATTGAGGAGAATGAAAGCTACCTGTTTAAGCTTCTTTATGTCTCCATTGTACATCCTAGCCTTTATCTTAAAAATTTTTTTATAAGCTAATAATCAGATAATGTACAAAGTAAGGAACAGAGTCCTATATAAATCCTTTATTTAATAGAATGGACCTAAACAAATTAATGGAAAATAAATATGTTTTCTTTTTCTCTCTGAAAGTCTGGCAGGTCTTCCATAATTTTTTACTTTAAATATATTATAATTTCATGTGCCTGCAGTTCTGATTCAGCTAATCTTGCCTAGTATCACTTCATATAGGTATTCTCATTTTTCTTTGCATGCATATTCCTTAATCAGCCATTCTAAGTAGCTGATTAATAATGCTTGTGGTGTGGTTTTTTTCCTGTTATTCATAAATATATCAAATGAATGCTTCTATATCCAGGTTCCATTTTTACTTGTTATATTTTTAGATAAAATCTCTTTTATTCCCCTCTTCTTTTATATATATATATATATATATATATATATATTTATATACTTTTAGGCTATTCTCAAATGTTTGTACCAATAAAGAGTTTCACTAACAATGAATCGTAATCAGTTCTCTTTCCCTAGTGAATCTCCATAAACATTAAATTCAGTTGTTTTTTCTGACTTTTGTTATTTTAGTTAATGGTGGTATCTTGAACTTCTCTTGGTTTGTACTTCTCTTACTAGGGAATTTAAACACTTTTTCATATAATGTAATCATTTGTATTTTCATATTCAAAAATTGGTTCATATCCTTTGTTGCTGTATTGCAGAATGTTTATTATCTAATATGTGTGTATATATTCTTTATAAATACTGGGTATTGAACTCTTACCTGATATATTCACTACTAATAAATATTTTGCTTTAATTTTAGAGGTATTACTTTTTGATGCACAGAATCCTTTTAATTTGTAATATAATAAAATCCATTTTTTTTTGTTTCTCCTCTTTTTTTTTTATCCCCATTGCTTAGCACAGTGTCTGACAGAAAGCAGGTGACTAATAAACACTTGTTGATTGACAGATATAAAACAATTCTCTTCATAGGTGGGAAAATATGTTCTCTTCTAATTTTGTTTTCTGATTGTTAGGATTGTCTTCTATCATTCTATAAGAAGGGAATATATACTTTCTTGTTATTTCTGTTATTAACCTAAATTTGACAATCATTTTTAATAAGTTCTTTTATATTAAATATTTAGGTATCTTTCACTTGTACTTCCCTTTTATTAAAAGATGGTGCTTTTCTTTGGGATTTCCTTCCTTCTGTGGATTGTGACACATCTTCTGGGTCTGCCATTCAATTCTGCATGTTTTCTAGTTCCAGTGGTTATTTTTTCTATACTTATACCTTTCTCCAGTTGATCCAGTGTTAGTTGTAATTCTCTTTTTTACTGTAGTAAGTCTAATCCTTTCAGGTTTTTTATTATGGTCTTCATACTGGCAATCTTCAATATCTCTCTCCTTTTCTTTTTGGTGAGGCAGTCGAGGTCAAGTGACTTGCCCAGGGTCACATAGCTAGTGTATGTCAAGTGTCTGAGGCTGGATTTGAATTCAGATCCTCTTGACTCCAAGGCTGGAACTCTATCTACTGCACCACCTAGCTGCCCCTCAGTATCTCTTTTGAACTATAATTCTAGCTTAATTTCTTACCAACATTAATGCTTGCGTCGTTTCTTTGAAACTGATTTAATCATCTGAGAACATCTTTTGTGGTATTTCATATGGCTTCTCCAATCTGCATTATTACTTTTGGTATTTTAGCTGATTTCAGTTATAATTGTTTCAAAAATTTTATCATTGCATTACCTCTTGCTCTTTTGCACATTTAACTTTTTTTGTGATTTTTTAAAATTAATTTATTTTTTGTTTTCAGCATTCACTTCCATAAGCTTTAGAGTTTTATTTTCTCCCCCTCCCTTCCCAAAATGGCATGCAATTTGATACAGGCTCTACATATACATTCCTGTTAAATATATTTTCACATTATTCATGTTGTAAAGAAGAATTAGAACCAATAGGAGGAACCAGAAGAAGAAACAAAACAAAACAGAAGAGAAAATAAAAAAGCAAATAGTCTGCTTCGATCTGCATTCAAATTCCATAGTTCTTTCTCTGGATGTGGATAATATTTTCCATCATGAGACTTTTGGAGATGTCTTGGATCCTTGCATTGCTGAGAAGAGCTAAGTCTATCAAAGTTAGTCGTCCCACAGTGTGGCTGTTAACTGTGTACAACGTTTTCCTGGTTCTGCTCACTTCACTCAGCATCAGTCCATACGTGTCTTTCCAGTATTTTCTGAAGTTGGCTTGCTCATCATTTCTTATAGCATAATAGTATCCTGTTACGTTCATATACCGCAACTTATTCAGTCATTCCCCAATTGATGATCATCCTCTCAATTTCCAATTCTTTGCCACCATAAAAAGAGCTGCTATAAATATTTTTGTACACATGGGTCCTTTTCCCATTTTTATGATCTCTTTGGGATACAGATCTAGACGTGCTATTGCTGGGTCAAAAGCTATGCACATTTTTATAGCCCTTTGGGCATAGTTCCAAATTGTTTTCCAAAATGGTTGGATCATTTCACAACTCCACCAACAATGGATTAATGTTCCAATTTTCCCACATCTTCTCCAACATTTATCATTTTCCTGTTTTGTCATGTTAGCCAACCTGAAAGCTGTTTTGATTTGCATTTCGCTAATCAATAGTGATTTAGAGCATTTTTTCGTATGACTATAGATAGCTTTGATTTTTTTATCTGAAAACTGCCTGTTCATATCCTTTGACCATTTCTCAATTGGGAAATGACCTGTATTTTTATAAATTTGACTTAGTTCTCTATATATTTTAGAAATGACGCCCTTATCAGAGATACTGGTTGTAAAAATTCTTTTGCAGTTTTCTGCTTGCCTCCTAATCTTGGTTGCATTGGCTTTGTTTTGCACATTTAACTTTTAAAAAAATTTTCTTGTGGCATTTTTAGTTGTGTTTCTTTGCTGTGAAACCTCTCATAATGCCACCATGACTGTCTCCCTTTACTTCTTTCATCCTCTGCTGTCCTCTTTTTCTGAGGAGGTAGTCGTGCTTGCCATGGCAGACTTCCTCTACTGTGTGTACCTTTGATACTCATCATTTATTCTGTCTCTCTCGTTCTTAGTCTTTTTTCATCCTTTTTTTTTTTGTGAGGCAGTTGGGGTTAAGTGACTTGCCCAGGGTCACACAGCTAGTAAGTGCCAAGTGTCTGGTCTGAGACCTGATTTGAACTAAGGTCCTCATGACTCCAGGGCCAGAGGTCTGTGCACTGCGCCATCTAGCTGCCACCCCCCCCTTCAGGTTTTTTTGTTTTGTTTTTTTTTTTGGTGAAGGTAATTGGGGTTAAGTAACCTGCTCAAAGTCACACAGCTTGTGAGTTTTGTGTGTCTGAGGCTACATTTGAACTCGGGTCCTGATTCCAGGGCCAGTGTTCTATCCACTGCGCCACCTAGCTGCCCCATCTCTTTTTTCAGTTTTACAAGGACAAGGGGAGGTTTCTTTGTGATTGTGGGAAAGAGAATAAATATTTGGAAATTACTGTGATATAGAAACAAGAGGTATCAATAAAATTTACTTTAAAAAGAATGCCTTCACTTGGCTCTGACATCCATTCAAGCTAATGTCATATACTTCTGGCTTCTTTTCATTGCCAAACTTCTAGAATTATTCACATTTCCTGTTCCAACTTTACCAGCCGTGACTCACTTAATGTCTTGAAGTCTAATTTAAGTTCTACTTCAAAACTGCCCTGTTTAAGGCTACCAGTGATCTTGTTTGGTGGACTTTTCTCAGTCTTCGTTTGTTTGACCTCTGTAACTTTTGATACTGATGCCCTTCCTCTCTCTAACTTACTCTCTTTTCTCTGGCTTTCATACCGGAGTTGTTTGCTGGTTCTTGTCTGACCATTCCTCAGTGTTTTTTGCTAGATTGTATTCTTCTGTCCATTATTGTCAGCTGCCATTGAATCCTGTTTTCTCATCACTTACTTCATAATTTCAGCTTCTACGGGTTTGAATATTAGCTATGTATATATGACTCCTGAATCTTACGTGTTCAATCCTAATTGGTCTTGACCTTTAGCCATGCATTTTCATCTATCTGCAAGCAAGAGAAGTTATACCTCAATTCTCAAACTTACTGTAACCCAAACAGAACTCACAGGATTCTAGATTTAGAACAAGAAGGGACCTCAGAGGCAATCAAGTCCTTCATTTTACACATGAGGAAATGGAGGCTTTAGGAGGGACGTAAGTACTAGATAGATCAAGTCGATAGTAAGGCTCAGAATTGGTATTTGAATCTAGGTCCTCTGATTCCAGAGACAGTGTTTTCTAATGTATGACATTTCATAATTTTCTCCCCCCACATTGCACTTTCTACAAGTTCCCTTATTTTTGTTGAGGGCACTACCAGCTTTCCAGTTGTACAAGTTTTGTAACCTCAGCATCATCTTTCAGACGCCTCCCTTTATCTGATCAGTCACTAATTTTTGTTTATTCTTTATCTGTAATATTTCCATGGTCTACTGGGGAGGAAATAGCATATAAAAAATAAATACACAATAATTTGAGGAGCAGGAGAACATTAATGATTGTGGGATCTGGGAAACTTTCCCTTAGGAGATGACCCCTAGATATCCTGGAGGCTTTGGAGTTTAGATATAGAATGCCAAATTTGGGAAACTCCAAATAAGCCAGCCTCTCTCACATTGGCTTCCTTTGTTCAGTTTACACAGCACCACCCTAATTTAGGTCCCCATTGTCTCTCCACTGAACTAGTGTAATAGCTTTCTAATTGTTCTTCTTGTTTCCTGCCTCTTTTTTTCCCCATTCCATCTTCGCTAAAACTCACAAAGACTCTGAAATTGGTTAACCATGTGAATCCCTGGCTTAAAAACTTTCAGGTCCTCTCCCTCTTGCTCCTTCCTTAATTGCTTTTAGGATGAAATGTGAATTCCTTAGCCTTGAATTTAAGGCCCTCTGCATTTGGACTCTGCTTCAACCTTCCCATCTTGTTTCACACTGATTCCCTTCAGAAACTACATTCTAATCTACTTAGAGTATTAGTAATTACTCTTCATGACTACTTCCTTGCATTTCCTTAAAGTGGTCCCCCATACCTGGAATATATTGGCTCATTATTGCAGCTTCTCAGAATCCTTAGTCTCCCTTCTAGCTTCAGTTTAACACCTCTTAATACATCCTTCCTTGACTACCCTCTCCTACCATTGTTGTATCCTCATTTGTTTATGTACATCTCCTCCCCACCCCCAAAAGATTACTCTTCCTGACAGAAAAGATTTTATTTTTGTCTTTAATATCTATCCACAGGACCTTGTGTTCAAAGCACTTCATATTTGTTGAGTTTAACTGAATGGTGTTAAGCAAAGAGCTTTAAAAGGCAAATACCATGCTGAATATTCCTTGGATCATCTAATTAGACCTAGATCTAGAGCAGGAAGGGTTGTCATGCTAACCAACCCTCTCATTTTTATAGGTGAGAGGACTGAAGTGCCAGTGGATTAAGGAACTGCCCAAAGTTCACACTTTTTTTGTTCAGTTGTTGTCATGTCCAATTCTTCATGACCTCATTTGAGATTTTCTTGTCAAAGACACTGGAGTGGTTTGCCATTTCCTTCTGCTCATTTTACAGTTGAGGGAACTGAGGCAAACAGGATTAAATGACTTGCCCAGGGTCACATAGTTAGTGAGTGTCTGAGGCTAGATTTTAACTCAGGCAGATAAACTTCCTGACTTCAGGCTCAGCACTCTATTCACTGTGCCATCTAGTTGTGCCACACATAGGTAGCAAGTGTCAAAGGTTAAGATTTGAACCCTAGAGTGCCTGGCTCTTTCCACTGTACGATATGGTCTCCTTCATTAGCTCATATTAATTATACCATATATTGATGAGGTCAATAATATAACATATGTATAAGAAAAAGGGTTGGAGGGGAGGACTCACAATGATCTTCCAAACTTAGAGGGTTGGACAAATAACTTTTCCTCTCTAGATTCTGCTTTTGATAGCTGCTGTAAACAGTGTTTGGGGGCAAGCATGAGATCAGGGAAATATATTACCTCCCTTCATCCTACCCTCTTTTGTTAACCAATGCCAGAGTACCCTTGAAATCACTGGTTCTAAATTTATGAAACATTCATCTGACAAAAGCAAATCTAAGGTAAATTGGGTTCTGGAAAGTAAATAATGCTGTCTAAATGTCAAAGAAGCATATGTAGCTTTTAGCATTTGTAGGGACATTTGAAAAAAGACTCAACACTCTACCTAAATGTTTTCTTACCTTTGGTAGAGAGAATTTTGTACCTGGTAGGGAACTGATTGTTTACTTAGCTCTTATTCTCTTTGCCAGACTAGGTATTTGGTTTTAGCCATTCATGAGGAAGTACTCACCCTTTCTTAGCAACTGAAGGTCTTTATTTTGAATGAAATGCTAAGCAACATAATTTGATGAGCCTTTGAAGAAGCAAGGTTGCAGTCATATAGGGCTTGAATTCTAAGTTCTGATCTAATCGTTCTCATTTTCCCTCAGATGTTACATTGCACTTTCTTACCTGTCTCCTGCATTATGATTATTTGTGTATGTCATATAAGTATCCTCATAGTACTCTGCATATATTAGAGAATTAGTAAGTGTATATTTAAATAAAAAACAATTGATGGAAGAGTTGACTTTTCTTTACACATAAAAATAAATCTACATTGCTACTCTAGAATTTGGTCAAAAGTCATCTTGGTTTTAGGGTTTTTAAGTAACTTTATGATCTGTGGTTTTGTAATCTTTATGCCTCTGGAGACATTCTAAATGAATCATCACTGGAAAAATTCATTACCTATTTAGTAATCATTTTGGCGATAAATTTCTTCAAAGGTATCTACATTGGTGCATAAAACACAGAAATAGTCCATTGCTGGGTCTGTGCTTGAAGCTACAGCTTGTTTAAAGCTCCTTCCACACTGCATAGCTTTTTAAGATCTAGGATCACCTGGGAACCATGATTTATCTACTTCAGTAGAAGATTGATAAACAGTATTGTGTACTGGAAGGCTGTCCTTAGAATTAGGGAGGACCTGGTTTCAAGATCTGCTTCTGACACATAGCTGTCATCATGAGAAATTATTTAATCTCAGTTCCTCAGGCACTCTGAAACTTGTTAATTTTTCAGACAAGTTGCCAACTTGCATGATTAGAGGGTGTCCCTGCACTGATGAATTTACAGATTTTGACCAAAAAAGTATGAAAGATTAATATTAGGTGAGGTAAATTAATTAAAATTTAAATTAAATTTTAAAAATTTAAATTAAATTAAAAACAAAACCTCTCTAAATCTGTTAATTTGAATATTATAGACAAAACAAGCAAAATTAACTTATGTTCAGCTTTCTGCATGCTGCTTTCCTTTTTCTAAGGCATGTATGGTAGAGTTGACACTAAAATATGTAATGGTGGACAGAGCTTTGTATTTTAAAAAATCACTTCTCTAATCATGCTATTTTGTTGTTTTACCTTTCCTGAGTTGGCAGCAACTTGTACATAAGTTTCCAGAGAACTGTTGGAAGTCAAATGTTAATATAAGGCCAGCTTTCTGTTGTTCATCCCTTAAAATAACATAGGGTCATAGGATGGTTTATTCTTGTACTTAACATAGGAAGTTGGTGTTTTTTTTAATATGTGAAGTTACCATAACAATGTAATATTCTGCCCAGATGTTTTACAGATATAACCTGATAAAAAGACAAGTTGTACCTGTATTTTATGATATAAAACGAATTAGCAGACAGGAGAGTTTATGCAGTCTTTATCTTTTTATTAATAATTGGAAATAGTCATGTCTCAGAAACTAAACTTATGATTGTGCATTTATTTGGTCTTTGGTCAGCATGTTGTTATATAGAAATATAAATCATTTTGCTGTACTTCTACTTGAGCAAAACATTTGAAAGTGAATTCAGCAAATCATTCCCTAGTTTTTAAATGGTCAAAGGATATGAACAGGTAGTTTTCAGATAAAAGAAATAAAAGCTATCTATAGCCATATGAAAAATGCTTTAAATCACTGTTGATTAGAGAAATGAAAATTAAAACAACTCTGAGGTTCCACCTCATACCCATCAGATTGGCTAATATAAAAAAAAAGTAAAATTATAATATTGGAGGGAATGTGGGAAAACTGGGACACTAGTGTACTATTGGAATTGTGAACTAATCCAACCGTTCTGGAGAACAATTTGGAACTATGCCCAAAGTACAATCAAACTCTGCCTACCCTTTGATCCACCAATACCGTGACTAGGTCTGTATCTCAAAGAGATTTAAAAAGGAGGGGGAGGAACTTATTTATACAAAAATATTTATAGCAACTCTTTTTGTGGTGGCAAAGAATTGGAAATCAAGGGGATGCCCATCTATCTGAATGGCTGAACAAGTTGGTGGTATATGATTGTAATTGAATATTATTGTGCTGTAAGCAATGATAAGCAAGATGGTTTTACAAAAACCTGGAAAAATTTACATGAACTGATACAAAGGGAAGTGAGCAGAACCAGGAGAATATTTGTACACAGTAATAGCAGTATTATGTGATGAATAACTGTGAATGACTTAGATATTCTTAGCAATATAATGATCCAAGACAATCCCAAAGGACCCATGTTGTAAAATGCTATCCACCTCCAGAGAAAGAACTGATGGCATCTGAATATAGACGGAAGCATGCTATTTTTTCCTTCCTTCTCCCTTTGCCTCCTTCCCATGATTGTACACTTCTGTCAGGTTGCTTACCAAACCCTCAGGGAGGGGGGAGGAATAGAATTTGGAACTCAAAACTTTAAAAACAACAACAAATGTTAAAAATCTTTTTTACATGTAATTGCTGAGAAATAAAAATTATTCTGAAAAAGAGAGAAAATAAACAATTTTGATATTCAAAAAGGAGAATTTTTTGGGAAAAAGTGAATTCAGATTTAAAAGAAAATTACTGGAAAAACTGGAATTCGTGACTTATGAATTTTCTTTTGCTAGTTATTTTTGTATTTTATTATTTCATTTTCCACTGTGATGATCTTTATGAGGCTCATAATTCATTTTAGATTAAACTTTTAAAATAACTTTTGCTTTTACATTCATTTCTGAATTTCTTTTTTCTCTACTACCTGATGAGCCTTCCCTTTTAACAGCAACAAAAAAGGGGGAGGGAGGGAGCAGAGAGACAAAGCCAACCAGCTCGTTCACAAGTCTGACAGTAATATCCACTGTTCCAAGTCATTTCCCCAAAGGACAGAGGTGAATTTTTTCATTGCTTCTTCATGAACAAACACAGAATTCTCTTTCTCTCCCTCTCTTTGTTTCTTTCTCTCCCTTCCTTCCTATTTACATTGTAGTCGTGTGTATTGATTCTGTCTACATTAGTTTGTATAATTCTTACTTTACATCTCCAAATTCTTCAATGATTGTTTCTTATAGTGCAGTAACATTGACGTTACATTCACACCATAATTTTTTAAGCCATTGTCCAAGTTTGTGGGCATCTTTTGTAATGTATTTTATCCAAAATTAAATAATTCTGATAAAGGATGATAGATTTATGCCAGTAGATTACAGGCAGATTATGTAGTTTATGTAGAACTGGAAGTTTGTAGACTAGGTTCAGTTTTCATTATCTTTTGTTACATGTCTCGTGTTAATAAAACTACTATTGAGTTTAGAACAGAATAAAATTTTCTTGAAGCTTATTACAGGGCCTAGCTTATCTCTGCAGATTCTTTGATCTCACTCTTACACATCTTGTTTGTAATGATTATGTTTAGAAAATTAACTTTAACTTTTTAAAAACTGAACCTTAGATATGTGGAACTGTATATTTGGCAACTACAGAGAATTTAGTAATTAAAGATGTCTTCTGGCTTTGAATAGATTGTGTGGTAGTTGGAATGCTGATGTTCAAATGATAGACTTTCATGAGAGATTTTTTTTTCACTGTATAATTATTTGTAAGCAAAGTATGGTCATAGCATTTAAAGCTGGAAGAGACTTTAAAAATGATTTGGAGGAAACTGAGATCCAGTATGTAGTGTTAGGTATCTTGTCCAAGATCACAAAGGTGTAGTAGTAAGACTCAGAACCCCAATTGGAAACACATTCCTTGACTCCAAATCCATTGTTCTTTTTTCTTATTCTATGGGTTAATCTTTAAGGTAATGAAATTATCTAGAGAAGATCTATAGCTCAACTACAGTTTTCTACTCAAGTAGAATCTAATGATAGATGACAAAAGATTATTTTTTCATTAATAGTATAATTAAAGTCTCTGCTTATATTTCATGTTTCATATTTTATTCTTTACTAAATATCCAAAATTAATCTGTGTGTACCTACCTGCAGTAATTCTGTTAACTACTAACATTACTTGACAAAGCCAAATATCTGATAGCAGAATGTTTTAAATTCAGTATTTTAAAAAAATGCAGCCACATGAAAATAGCTTTTGGGGATGGTGGGGTTAATAAATATTGAGCCCAAACCTAAAACAGTGAAAAGCAAATGACGGGAAACCAAGATATGAAACTGGAAAGAAGATAGTAAACATCACCAGCATTTCTGCACTAGAGACAATAAAATTTGCATATCGACTTTTATCACCTCAGTATCCATTGTACTGTAAGAATAAGTAGAAATGG
Organism: Phascolarctos cinereus; assembly: GCF_003287225.1. Classification (NCBI taxonomy): domain Eukaryota; kingdom Metazoa; phylum Chordata; class Mammalia; order Diprotodontia; family Phascolarctidae; genus Phascolarctos; species Phascolarctos cinereus. The sequence goes on along the minus strand of NW_027555625.1, from coordinate 114,844,890 downwards.
TATTGGTTAGAAAGAATTACTAGACTCACTGACTAATGGACTCCATATGCCTGCTTTCTCATCCCTATAAAATATTTCTGATGAGATTCTGTCTACTATTTCTTAAGGGTATACTTGATGAGAATATATGAAGGGACTAGGTGGACTTTCACAGACTTTTCTATAGAAAACTATCATGCACAGAATTGGCTGCAGTACAGAGAACAGAAGATCTTGCTGTCTCTCATTTACATAAAAAGCATTTGTCCAGGTAGATCAAAATTTAGCTTTAACAGCTCTAAAGCATGCCTTCCATGCTTATGTTAAAGTCATAATAAACTGCACCAGAAGTGACCACAAAATTAAAAGATTTCTGAGAGGATATGAGCAAAATGACAAATTAAGACATAGATTTAGTATAGTTCTTTCAGAATAAAGTAAGCATTTTTAAAGTGTTTGCTTTGTGTCAAGCCCTGTGTTAAGCCCTGAGAATACAAACACACTTTGAGCCTTCATGGATCTTACATTTTAATTGGGAAGACGGCACAGAAGAAGAAGCTCAAAGAGGGAATGAGATAAGGTAACTATTAGAGTCATGGTGGAGAAAATCTAGTGTTGGGAATGGAGCCAGGAGAGGAATGAAGATATAGCCGCATTGGATACTTAAAATGGAAGCTCTAGGAGGTATTCACCAGTCAGAGGAAGGGGCTGCAGAACATAAATAACATTATTCAGCGATTTGTTGGTTAGCAGCATCAAGGAAGTTTGAAAATACATGATCAGGGATAGGTGTAGTTAGGAAGAGGTGGTAGATAAGTTAAAATTAAGTCATAGTGACAATGTGCCTTGATAACTGTTAAAAAATACTGAATAAATGGTATGACTTACTGTACATAATGATGACATTTACATATTGCTTTAAGGTATACGCACTTGAAATATGTCTTCTTAAAACTAATCAAAAGTAAAAGTTTTGAACTTGAATGACCAATGTATGGTAAAATAAAAATATTCTTTAAAATCAGGACTTGTTTTCATAGAGCTGTGAGTCCAAATTGTTGTCATCTTTTTTGGCCTTGGACATTTATAAAATGTATTTAGAATTGGAAAGGGTAACTGGGTAACAAGCTTGGTCTAAATGCATTGGTGGAAACTTTAAAAATTCAGTTTGTTAGTTGTTCCCTATTAAGCCTGAATAGCTCTCTTGCCTTCCTTTTCTATTCTTCTCATTCCTAAGACCCTGGAGATTATTTTTATTTGTTAGATAAAAGGATTGCTTGAGCTAGTCTAAGCATTAATGAGAGTAAGTATAGGCGAAACTGATGTGCTGTGTTCTTGGTATCATTTTTAGGCCTAGAATATTTGGTCAAGATTTGTGTATGTATAAGTAGCTTTTGACTTCACCATAATTCTAGGCTTGAATGTTTATAGTATTAGCTTTCAGAAATTAAACATTTGCATCTCGCACACGGAAAAAACTTCTAGAAAACTCCCTTGTGAATACTACAGTAAAGTAACTGATTATGAACTTTCAAGGGGGAGTAGACAGTTCATTTATTGGCAAGAGTTACTTGCAGGTTTCTTTTAAATTTTTGCCTGGAAATAGGTGGTTACTGAACTCCGGAATTAGGAAAATGGTTGCTTATCACAGACACAGATTTCTGTATTAAAAGAGCTCCTGCTTCTTTGTGTGATGTTTATTGTTGCTAAACCATACATAGAAAGCATTTTAAGAGCTCTGGTCTGCCAACGCTTGAAAATTGTGTTCTTAGCCTGCCCTTTTTGAACTTATGAAGTATGTTTAATATATTTCCTTTTTTGTGTCTTGCAGTGATTATTTATTCAAGTTACTGCTGATTGGAGATTCCGGTGTTGGGAAATCTTGCCTTCTCCTTAGGTTTGCAGTAAGTAAAGTCTGAAACAAGATTGCTTTTTAATTAATAATACTTACATATTTTTCTTGGCAGTCATGTTTATATAAGTAGTTGCTTAGGCAGTTTTTGTTTGGAAGAGATTCTTTTGTGAAATTTGCTTGTGAAGGTTTTTGTTCTCTTTATTGCCAAACACAGAAGTGGGCTTTTCTTGTGGTTTTTTTTTTTTACAAAGGTTTTTTTTGTTTTTTCATTGCTTAGATTTCCCCTTGTATTCTTGCCCCTTCTCACAGAAAGCCATTCTGCAAAACATATTCTTTAGGCGGGGGGTTGGGGGGAGAGAAGAGGGAAAAAAAATTGAGCAAAACTGATCAACACCCTTTAAACAATGACATTATATGTAGTATTCCATACTCATGAACCCTGATATTTGTAAAGGAGCAAGGAGGAGGGGAGATTTCTTCTCATAACTCGTGGGTCAAGCTTGTACTTTATAACTTTGTGGCATTCAGTTCTGGCTGTTTTTTAAGTTGCTGTTTCTTTACATTGTTAGATATTGTGGATGTTGTTTTCCTAGTTCTGCTTACTTTACATCAGTTCATGCCTTTCCATGTTTCTCTGTATTATTATGTTTGTTGTTTATTATAGCAAGCACAGTAATATTCCATTACATTCACCACAATTTGTTTAGCCATTCTCCAATTGAATGGACAGCTACTTTGTTTCCAGTTCTTTGCTACTGCACAAAGGAGAGAAGGAATAAGCGTTTATACAACACCCCCTGTATACCAGGCATTGTGCTAAGTGCTCTTTAAAAATACTACTTCATTGGTAATGAGCAAGAACGTACCACTTCAAATATGTTGGTGTATGTGCAGTAAGAATTGTTTTTTTTTCCTTAATGAAATCAAAATATCTGAGATTGTGAATTTCAGTTAAATATGTGTTGTACATCTGTGATGTCTGATCTGCTTGATGGAGGACTGACTCATTCTATTAGTGATAGATAAGAGGGAATTATATGATATCTGGATTTTATAAAGAATCTTACATACAACTCATCACTATTAGAGTGAAAGAAAGAACAGGGGCTGGTACCATCTTAGCCTGACAATGGCATTGTGTTCTAACTGCTGAACTGGACATGCACATAATAGCTTATACGGATAGAAAATATTGAGAATCTTCTTTGTGCTATTTTATCTACCACTCCCCGGTTTTACTTTTTTCTTGGGCCTTTAGCTAGTGAATTAAAGAATAAGTTAAGGTCTTAACATTCACATCTGCTCTCTCAGTGCAGGTTCTATTACTGACCTTTGACAAATAGTTTAAGTATTCAGGAAACAACTTCTACCCCTTAAGATAATTAATGTAATGATCATCAGCAGTATTACTTTAAAAAACAAATCCCTTCTTTATGCTTGTTGACTGACTGACTTCCAAGGAAAAAACTCTATACTATAAACATAAGTAAGCTTATGTATCCTGTTTCAGTGGAATCTTAGTTTAAAAAAAAATCCTTCTATTCTTACATTATAGATCTGTGTCCAGGTAAGGCTTAATACTTCAGTGAATTTGCTACATTAAAAATTCAGAATTCTTTTTATAAAATTAGATTTTGGAGCTATGTATAAAAGACCTAAACCTTTACTTCTGTATAGAACAGCCATATGCATAATTGTTATGTCAGAATACTTCAGTACTGATGTGAAATTAAGGTTAAGCTTGATCAAAAACTTAATCTAAAGAAAATCTGAAACTTGGCACTATTGGTGATAGAGCTTAAATTGTAAGCTTTTTTTTTGTATGTGGTGGTCTTGTAATAAAGTGAAATTGGAATTTTTTTTTAAAATTCAAGTGACAGCTTAAATTAGTGACTAAAGTAGTAGGTTATTAAAAATGTGAAATATCACAGGAACCAATTCAGAGAAAATTTAACTTAAGAAACAGGTTCAGTTAGATATCATGTATGTTAGGAGGGTAGAACCAGGATGTAGCAGGAATTATAGAAAACTTCTCCCTAAAACTCCTTTAAACAGATCTAGAAAACTCACCAGACCAAATCCTGCTGGTGAAGTCCAAGAAAAAGTCACAGGAAGCCTTTCTTCCAGCCCACGTTGGCACGGGGAGATAGAAAGTGGACACTAGGGATGGGGGTGTGCCTAGGAGTACACATTCCAGTGCAGGGAAAGACTGTGCACCAGGGCAAGAGGAGGTCCTAGACCTGTACTAGGACTCAGTAACCTTATGCAGGATGTGGTAACAGGGATCTCTCTGGCAGCTTTGTCAGTCACTACCCAGTTCCAGGTCACAGATCTAGGGTGGGCTGAGGAGACCTTTGCCTAGGGCTGGTGTTCCAGGGTTTGGAGTCTTTGTGAGCCTTAGACTCTGTTTGATTAAGAAACAAGTTCAGAAGCAAGCAGCAGCAGTTACGACTGACCTCAGGAGTAAAAGATGATTTCAATTCCAACTTCTAGCCCAATCTGAAACCTGCTGAGGAGTAACTGGGACAGGAATTCCAGACCAAAGGTGAGTTTATAGTTGTCTCACTCTGAACCAATACAGCTATCCAGCTAGGTGATAGTGACTGTACTCAGTGACTATTGCTTTGATCCAACCCCCACGTATGAGAATCATGCAGAGCTCAGATTAGAGGGGTAAGGATCATGCTTTGTTCTGATCACACCACGTTGGTTGTATGAGTTGTATGTAAGATTTTTTTTATAAAATCCAGTTATCAAATAATTCCCTCTTATCTATCACTAATAGAATGAGTCAGTCCTCTACCAAGCAGATGAGACATCACAAATGTACAACACATATTTAACTGAAATTCACAATTTCAGATATTTCAATTTTCACATGTCCCTGCTTGAGCTGTCTCAGAGCCTGAAATAAAGTAATGTTCCATACCCTTAAGAACCCAGTAAGAGGCCCAGCCCAGATCTTCCCTCCAGAATTGCACCAAGCTTAGCCCTGACATTAAGTCTGAAGTTAGTAGATTGGAAAAATAAGCAATCAAAAAAAAATCCCATTGTGAAAAGCTTTTGTGGTGACACGTGCTCAAGACACAAACCTAGAAGAAGAGAACGACCCTAAAACATCTACAAGCAAAACCAAGTGTGAACAGAAATTCAACTAGAATCCCTGGAAGAGTTTTGAAGCAAGAGTTTTAAAAAAGGGGGCAGCTAGATGGCACAGTGGATAGAGCACTGGCCCTGAAGTCAGGAGGACCTGAGTTCAAATCTGGCCTCAGACCAAACACTTGACATTAGCTGTGTGGCCCTGGGCAAGTCACTTAACCCCAATGGCCCCCCCCAAAAATTATTTTATACACACACACACACACACACACACACACACACACACACACACACACACACATAAACAAACCTAAACATGTTTTTAGTCAATGAAAGAAAGCACTAGAGGAAAGAAATTGGAAAAGAAATGAGAGCTGTAGAAAAAAAAGAATTGGAAAGGGAATTAACAGCTTGTGGCAATAACATAAAAATCTTGCTTAAGCAGCAAATTGCCTGAAAATTAGAATGGGTCTAATAAAAGCCAGTGACTTCATGAGGTAATAAGAAATCTTAAAAGTCAAAAGACTGGGGGGAAAAAAGAAGGAAACATAAGGTATTCAATAGCAATAATAACTGACCTCAAAAACAGATCAAGGAGAAAAAATTTTAAGAATCACTGGATTACCTGAACACCATGATCAAGAAATATAAAAAACCAGTCCCTTAGAACAAGAGGGCAAAAGTAGAAAGAGGAAGAATCCACTGGTCACCTCCTAAATGAAACTCCAGAAAGAGAACTTCCAGGATCATAGCCAGGATCCAGAGTTTTCAGGTCAAAGAAAAAATATTGCAAGCAGCCAGAATGAAAGAATTCCAGTACCAAGAAACTCCTGTAAGGATCCCAAATGATTTAGCAGATTTAGCACTATAAAGGAGCAGAGCTCTTGGAATGTGTTATTTCAGAAGACGAGGGTGACATAAATTCCTGACTTACAGCTATGAATAACACAGCCAGCAAAGTTGAGTATTCCCCTGCAGGAGAAAAATATACTTTTAATGATATAATAAAGGATTTCCAGGCATTCTTGATGAAAATACCAGTTGTGTAGAAACTTTGAAGTTCAGACATAGGAATTAAAAGAAACTATAAAAAGGTCAACATGAATGAAAAATGCTGGATTAAACCAGTATAAACTGCTTACATTCATACATGGGGAAATGATATATGTGTCCCCTCTGAACCCTATCATGAGGAGTCACAGAGAAAATCTAATTAGATGGAAAGCCTGCAGGGGTTCTCTTATGTCTTGATGCTCTTACAAGAATGGAAAAGAGAGAAGAAAAGGAATACTCCAAGGGAATGGGCACCAAAAAAAAAGAAGTGCCCTAACCTAAATTATCTCATATAATCAGGGTGCACTTACAGAGGTCATTACAAACAGGGAGGAAGGGGTGGGGAGAGTGACTGACACTTGAAACACTCATTTGAACTGGTAGAAGGGAGGAAGGAAAGAACCATTTATTTGGTGCTTACTGTGTGCCAAGCAATTTACATTTGTTATCTCATTTGATCCTCACAACAATCCTGCAGTATTGGTGCTGTTATTAACCCCATTTTACATTTGAGGAAACTGAGGTAGAGGTTAATTGACTTTCCTAAGTCATACCAGCTAATAAGTATCTGAGGCCAGATTTTAACCCAGAACTTCCTGAGTCCACACGGAAAGGTGAGAAGGGAGAATTGAGAGGGAGAATGTAGAATAAGGGAGGAGTTAGTCATAGCAGGACGAACTAAAGATGTACAAAAATATTTATAGCTGTTTTTTAGGTAGCAAAGAATGGAAATCTTAAGGGAGTGCCCGTCAATTGAGGAATGGCTGAACAGGTTACAGGATATAAATAGGATGAAATGCTGTTGTGCTATAAGAAATAATGAAGTGTGTGGGAAGGAGGGGGATTTCAGAGAAACCTGGAAAGACTTGTATAAACTGATACAGAGTGACATGAGCAAAACCAGGTATTTTATATAATAACAACAATATTGTCAAGACCAACTTTTAGAAGACTTGAGAACCCCAATCAGCATAGTGACCAACAATGATTCTAGGGGACTAACGATGAAATAGGCTACCTGCTTCCTAATAGAGAGATAAAAGATTTAGAGAGCGATTTTAAAAGTGATAAACAAAACTAGAATGAAACACATGTATTTTCTCTTGGATGTGGCCAGTGAACAGGTTGTGTTTTTCTTTGGCTTTTGAGGGGGTGGAGATGAATTTTTGCTACTTGAAAAAATAAAATTTAATTTAAAAAATATGCATCAGGCCAAGCAAAATACTTATGCATAAATGAGTAATTCTTGAGTTAATAGTGACTAAGATAATGAAACAAGTTCTATACAGATCTTTTATAAATAAAACTTGAATTATAGCCAATCTCAGTCCACAGTAGTTGCAAATATCCTTCATTTTGTCTTCTTGGGACAGGTCATGACCTATGCTCCTCTGATGCAATGAGGCATTTTTAGTCATCCACCCAACCAAGGAAAGTAACTTATAATACCCCTTCTATATGTTGGCCCCAGTGGAAGCTTGATACTTAGCTTTCAACTCCGTGCTCTTTGTACATGAAGAGTAGATCATTTTTGTTCCTTTAGAAGTAGTCCATTCTATTGCTTACTTAGCTAACTGCTTGCTTTTTTCACTCCCTAAAGTAAAAATAAAGCTCTCTTTCTCTACAAGTACCACTACTCCCAAATTGTGGTTGTGGCAGAATTTTAGGGTCCTTACTCTCTTTTTATTTATGTTTTTGTTAGAAACTGATCTTTCTGTCTCCTAGAATAGCATTTCTTTAGCTACCCAAGGTGTTTAATACAGGTTATCAGCTCTCTTCTGCAATAACATCTGAGTGTTTGTTATGGCTAAAGTCTAGAGCTTGTTAACATAGCTACTGTGATTCACCATCTTATGAAGTGTTTAGCTTCCTTTTTCAGTCTCATCTCTGGGGTTATGCCTATAACCTTGCCCCTGTTATTTTATAGTAGCATCATTAAGACATTTTAACAAATACCAATAGTGTCCCAAATTGCCATGTAATAATTTTAGATCATTTGACTAAAGCCAGCATGTTCAAACTCCCAGTCTTTAATCATCTCCTATCTACCCCACCCTGTCTAAGTCAAAGGGCCTCCAGTTCTGCTTTCAGTGCACTTATGTTGCTAACCCTGCCTATTCAGGTAACATTATTTTACCCAGTGTTGTCATGTAGAGGTGGTTTTTTTTGTTTGTTTTTTTGCTAATCAGTGAATTGTTCAAGGTGTATGTATGCCTACACTTTACCTTAGTTCTATCTTTCCTAAGAATTACCTGGATAGCAGTTATCTATTTGCTTGGATAACTCATCTGGAAGAATTAATATAAGATAAAAGAACAAAAAGGTTGAGATTAAACTTTCTTATGAGGAATTGCTTTAAAACTTTTATATGTAATAGATCTTCCACTAAAATCCTCTTGTTTTTTATGGCATAGCAGTGATTCTGGATTCTCGAAAGCTATGCCAGGGAGTCCATGCTCTGGCAGATCCCACCAAATAATATAGGTTCTGTGGTGGTATGTCTGTCACCTGAGTACTTGCCTGGCTAAGTCTGGAGGGGCTTATTACCAGGTTGACTGCGGGGCACAATTTTTTGGCCAGAATAACTCCTTTAAAAGGATCTACTTACTAAGTCATCAAGAGGTTGGTCGGCTTTCATAGTACAGTAATGAAATCATGATTAATTGAAGTGTAAGTTTTATGTAGTGGGTGTTTTTAAATATTACACAGAAGTTGTCCACTGACTCTGTAAACCAGCCCTTTCATCTAAATTGTTAAGACAGTTCATTAAGAGAACAAAAATGTTCAACTTCAGTTTGCATTTTATCAGTTACTTAACAAAAGTTGGCATTCCTCTTGAAGGCTAAATAAATATCAGTTTTTTAGGCACATGGAAAAATATGTTGGATATTGCATAGTTCCTTTTTTTTATATTTTTTGCTAGTGTATTTTGCATGAAGAAATGACTTCCTTTTAAAAAGTGATTACCAAAATCAGTTTTTTAAAAGTTCAGCATCAAGTAAGGAATAAATGGTGAGAATATATTTCTTGCTAATGAAAGGAATAAAAAGTCCACATGGAAGAATTTCTAGATATTTTTTTTTTTGATATATTCTTTTAAAAATTTTTATTTAGTGTCTTAAGACAGTGAGGTAAATACTAAAACAGGACTCAGAAGAAACTAGCCTCTTTATTATGTGCATTCTAAAATAATAACTAAATAATAAAATAACATAGTAGTTTATTTGCAGTTTTACTTTCAAATATTATTTTATCCTCACAATAACCCAGTCCTCACAACAAAGAGGTAGGCTCTGTTAATCCCATTTTGCAGTTGAGGAAGCTGAGGCAGGATTTGAATTCAGCTCTTTCTAACTCCATGTCCAGCATTCTATTGTATCATGTAACTTCCCCTAAAATCTGAAACTGTGAATAAGATTGTATATGCCATTATTTCTTTACCATATAAAATGTGCTAAATTTTGCTAATTCATCTTTCTTTTGTTCCCACAGGATGACACGTATACAGAAAGTTACATCAGCACAATCGGTGTGGATTTTAAAATAAGAACCATAGAGTTAGATGGAAAAACAATTAAACTTCAAATAGTAAGTATTTGTTTAAGACTTGTAATATTATCTTACTAGTAAGAATATAAATTTATGATGAATGATCTAGGCTTTGTTACTGCATAAGATATATTTTAATAAAATTAAGTAATTATAAATGAACTTTTGGAAATCTGTAGCCATAACAAGCAGCAAAGTCAAGTGATTGGGATTAAGAATTGACTTGTGTTTGACATTGCTTTCTCAGTCAGAATCTTCTATTAAAACAAGAAAAAATATACAGTACCTTACTCACTTGAAGTAGGTGTTGAATGTGTATTGAGCTGGCCATGATGGTGCATAGCTGTAGTCCCTACTGGGTCACTGGAGCTCGGTTCTGAGCTACGAGGGACTAGAGCCTATTGGGTCTCCACACTAAGTCTAGTGACCAGTATGGTGACACCGCTCCCAGGAATGGAGGCCACTGAGCTGTGTAAAGAGGTTTGGACTGGCCCCATTCAGAAATAGCAGGTCAGTTAGTTTCTATGCTGATGTTAGATAGTGGGGCCTGGCCTAGGGGCCCAACAAGATAGACCCACTATCCTTTCCCTCATTCCCTCAAATAAAAAAATAATGAACAATAACTTTTGATTAAGGGCCGATTTGTGTACAGTGTAGCCTGCTAGGTACAGAGAAAAACACATAGATTAATGTGATCTTATCTCTGCCCTCAAGAAGCATTTGGTGTTAGTTTAGTTACAAAGTCTGCCCTAATTTTGAGTAAGACCATCAAAAAAGGCAACTTTTTTCCTCCAAATGGAATTTTACCTAGTCTGATAGACAATTTTTACACACACACACATACGCGCACGCACAGACACACACACACACACACACACACAGGTGTTCTGTTTTGTTTGAGATTTGCAAGATTAAAATGAATTTCTACTTGTTTGTTGAGGTTCAGGTATAGTCTTAACTTGGAAAGTAGGCTGGTGGGGGAATGTGATGATATCTCATGGGCTCTAAGTACTTTTTAGGTAGTTTTATATGGAAAACAAAATCATCTTGAGAAATGTTTTAAAATACTAAAGATCTTACATATTACAACTGTGTCCATCCTATTTATATTCATTCTCATCTTAACATTAAGGTATTTTAGCAGTTGAGTTATACCATTGATTGTCTGAAGCAAATATCGCTTAATATATTTGAGGAGTTTTTAAAAGTCAATCTAATCCAACAGTTTGTGGGGGGTTTTTTGTTTGTTTGTTTTAATAACAGTGGGACACAGCAGGCCAAGAGAGATTTCGAACAATCACTTCCAGTTATTACAGAGGAGCCCATGGCATCATAGTAGTGTATGATGTGACAGACCAGGTGAGCCCTTCAGAAATTATTGCTTTAGTAGAAGCTTACTTTGGGAGAATGGTCATATTCAGACATTTTATTTTAAAATGTAACCGTTGTCAAACCATTGTTGTAAGTGTTTAACAAAACGAGAAGTTTAAATGTAATATTCTGTGTTTTGAGGATTTATTTTTTATAGTTGTTAAAGGCAGATTTGTAGCAGGATGTCCTAACTTGATCAACTTAGGGATGATTCATTTGTGGTTGTTTTGTCTTTGAATTTCACATTTCTAAACCAGGTTATCTCATCTTCTTACAGTCCAGGTTTTTAATACGTTCCACTCGTCTCAAGCACATCAACAGTGAGCTTGATAGTTGACCTTCAGAGGACAAGATTACTTGGTTAAGGGAGTGGAAGTTCACTGTTGAGGTTTTTTGTTTTCTTGGCTAGGCAGTGGGGTTTTCTTGCCCAGGGTCGCACAGCTAGTAAGTGTTATGTGTCTGAGGTCGGATTTGAACTCAGGTCTTCCTGAATCCAGGGCTGGTGCTCTATCCAGTGCGCCACCTACCTGCCTCCAGTGTTGGGTTTTTTAAAAGGACATAATCAACATAGTAGAGATCTTTCCTTTAAAGACTTCCCTTCTCTCTTGACTCCCTTGTGTTCCAGCATCAGTTTTGATTTTGAAACTGCTTCTTGGCCAATCTTAGCTTTAATTGGCTTAATTAATAATGGTGTCTTCAGATTGCTTTTTGTCCTGCTGATCTCTAGAGGGCAGTGCTATATTTCACAATGAGATTGATACCTGCTGATACCATGATAGCATCTAATATCCAGTAAACCAGGGGCTTTATTGTGTTTTAGTGTCACTGACAAAATTTAGGAGAAATGAGTTAAATTTTTTTTTTTACTGTGTTTCATACCGAAAGTCAGATCAATAAAGTTGTTAAAAATGAAATTTGAAGTCTTTTCTAGTTGAAGCATTGGAATTGATATTGGAAAAAAGGGGATAAGAATATGGGAGGCTAAAGAATATTTGGAGGGGAAGAAAAGTAGCACCTAAGTAATTTGATAAACATTTAATAAGTTCCTATTTGCAAAAGTGGCTTGGTTTAAAGACAAAAGGTTAGTACAAAGAATCACATATCAAGAAACTGTTTTGTTTGGGAGTAGAAATTTATGGATATACAGAATTCAGGCACCAAAGAAGTACTTGTCACCAAAAAAAAAGGGTGATAAAGCTTCACTTCTAAGTGATTTTATATTTAGGCAGGTATTGTCTTCCAGAATTAGTTAAAATCCCAGATTTTTGATGGTAAATTATAATTTAAAATTTAGTATAGTTAAGCCCAGAACTTGGTAATGTGCCTGGCACATAGTAGGTCCTTAATAAATGTTTATTGATTGGTTTAAAAGGGCCTATTGTTTCAAGAGCCTACAATTAAGGATTTTTCTGTTGAAAAAACAAGAATAAGGTAGATTTAAATTAGAATTTTATTCAGAGTTTTTGATAATTTTTCCTTTAACTGTAAAATTGAAATGAGTTATTTTCTAAAATTGCAATAAGGATGTAATTAAAGATAACATTGATGTTTCAGTGGATCTGTGATCACATCACTGTGTGTACTTTAAGTAACAAAAATCACAACTTTTTCCTATAAAATAACTGTCTAGACCATATGGTTTTTGAGTTCCTTTCCAACTTACTTAACCACCATCTGCCTCAGTTTCCTCATCTGTAAAATGGGCATAATAATAACACCTACTCCCAAGATTGTTGTGAGGATCAAATGAAATAATAATTGTTAAGTGTGTAGCACCATTGTTGGCACATAGTAAGTACTGTTTAAATGTTAGCTATTTTAATTATTATAGATGTATGATTTCGTGTGTGTGTGTGTGTGTATGTGTGTGTGTGTGTGTGTGTGTCTGTCTGTCTGTCTGTCTGTCTGTCGGTGTGTCTGTCTCTCTCCCTCTGTCGCCCTCCCTCCTCTGCCTTCCAATATATCTTCCTTGGAGACCCTACTTCTGGTGCTTTTGATGCTATGTGTATTCCAGTAGAGCACCATTAACTGTCCATTGGTAATTCTTTGCCCTCATCCACATGATTGGCCCTTCCCTCCCTGACAGCCCTTGCATGCGTTACCCCCCCCCCCCAGTGGCCATGCATGTAGCTGGGGCAGTGGATAGAATTCTGGACATCAAGTCACTTAAATGTTGTTTGCTTCAGTTTCTTCAGCTGTAAAATGGGGATAATTTGGGATCTACATCCCAGAGTGGTTGTGAAGATCAAATGAGATAATTTGTAAAGCACTTAGCGTAGTGCCTATCACATGCTAGGTACTATATAAATGCTAGTTATTATTATTGTCGTCGTCGTCATCATCATCATCATCATGATCATCATCATCTCTGCTCTTCAGACCAGTCATCCTGCATGATTTTCTGAAACAATGAGATTCATTTGGAGTAGAAACTAGTAAAAATCCTACTGGTATGAACAGAAGGAGTGGAAAAGGTCTTCCTTTTGACTGGCCAAAAGTTTTGCCACTTCTCTTAAAATGTCCTTTTTTAATCTCTAAGATTTGGTGCAGTGAGGGAAGTAAATTGTCTTCCTTTTTCGGCAAGTTTTTTATTTTGAAGATCCAGAAAATTAAAGGACATGGAGTCCTCTGAGGTTAATGTGTTTATTCTTCTGTAGTACCTTTTGTGAAAACATCAAGTAATACTTAGTAAAAATAATTTATAGTACACATCAGTATCTTATGTCAGGATCTCCCCTCATCTTGCAAATCTCATATAGGCCAGATATAGATCAGGACAACTTAAGATGGCTCTGGAACTGCTTATACTAGGTGGATAATAAATGTACCATACTCTTGTCTGTTAGAAAATCCTTTGCTTTTCATTACATTTACATTAGCTGTGGTTTATCCTTTGCTTTGTATTAGATTTACGTTAGCTAAGGTTTAATGTTAAGCTAGGGAGGGACATGGGATCTGTTCTGCTAATTTCCTGTTGAAACTCACCTCACTGATGACTTGGCCTGGGGCACTGAGAAATTATGTGACATGTCCAGAGGAAGGAAGGGAGAGCCTAGGATGTGTCAGAGGCACAGAATGAACATGAATCTTCCTGACTCTAAGGCCAGTTTTCTGTGTCCTACACCATTTTCTTTCTAAGCTCTTTTTCCAAATATAGTATTCACCTGTGATAGTCCTAATACTGATACTTTATCAGTTGAGGTGTGTAGACTTAGGAATATTTTCTTGTTTATATCTGTTTCCTGGAACCTCTGAATTGGGAGGGACCTCAGGGACCTCTTTATACAAACTATGATGTGGACAAGAACCCCTTCTCTGTGGCTTCACTTCATTGTCAAGGGTCCTTGGAGCCTTTGCTTGCAGAGTTAATGTTATTAAAGATGCTTGTCTCCCCCCGGCATCACATTCTACCTGTAGAGTGATAGCTTTCATTTTCTTAGGAAATTTTCCTTTACGTAGAACCTAAATTATCTTCTTTGCAACTTATACACATTTTTTTGGGTTCTGCTTACTTTTTTTTTTATCTTGACCCATTCACCTGCCCCCCCCCCCTTTTCCAGGGGACAAGAGGGAAGATTCTTCCATCTTAATGTATTCGTTTTGTTATTACTCCACAAATATTAAGTACCTTCTGTTGGCAGAGCATTGTACTAGATTATAGAGGAGATACTGTCTCCTCGGTTTAGATAACCTGGTCACCTGCCTCATAGAGCTTATGTCTTGGTAGGGGATATATAGTTCTAGAACTCAAATACAAAATGATGCATGTACAAAAATATTGTTCTGTAAAGTCTAGCTTAAAGATGATTGTTCCCAAATGGTATAATCAGGGAAGACTTCCTGGAAGAGTTAGCATTTGAGTTGAGATTTAAAATGGTGAGGAATTTAGGCAAGGGATGGGGGGTGGGAGTGGGGTGGAGATCAATTCATTCCTAGAAACCATTATAGAAAAAAGGCTTGGAGGCTGTGCAAAATAGATTTTGGGGAACAGTCAAAAATTATGTCAGACAAAGAGTTTGAGCTTTATGTGGTAGGCAGGCAGGCAGTAGGGAGCCACTGAAAATTTTTGTGGAAAGAGGTGATGTATTCACTGACTAGATCCTAATAAGGAAGATTATTCTGACAGTGGTATAAAAGAGATGAATTGGTGGAGAGCAGTGAAGCTTGTATGTAGGGTTAAAGAAAGAGTAGAGAGTAGGAAATATTTGAAAAAGACTTTAATATCAGTAAGACTTGGTAACCAGGATAGAATTGAGGGGTGAAGGAGGAGAAGAAACAAAGATAATGCTAAGGTTTACAGTATAGGTAAACCGAATATTTGATGTCCAATAGTTGATTTTGACTATATGTCTTAATGTCTGTTTTTATAGGAGTCCTTCAATAATGTAAAACAGTGGCTGCAGGAAATAGATCGTTATGCCAGTGAAAATGTCAACAAGTTATTGGTAGGGAACAAATGTGATCTGACCACGAAGAAAGTAGTAGACTACACAACAGCAAAGGTATGTCAGTTTTATTCTTTAGATTTTGTTATAATTTTTTCCCCCAAGTTTAGGCTTGAAAAAGAACTATTCTCACTTCTAAAAATCTACTCTTATTCCTTATTTAAGTAGTCCTATCTTTCTGAATCAAAAAGCTGAGTCTTGTTAAAGGAATGTTCATTTGAATCAAAGTAAAACTTGGAGAATTTAACCTAATATATTAAATTCAAATACAGAATTATGCATGTACAAAACCAAATTGCTCTGTAGAATCAAGAAGGACTTCCTGGAAGAGTTGGCATTTGAGTTGAGATTTAAAATGGAAAGAATTCAGGCAAATGAGAGGGAGAACAATTGATTTCTAAGGGGAAAGGCTTAATGTTTATTACCAATACACTTTATTATGTTTTTGCTTAAAAGATGCAAATGCATATGGTGAGTGGATCTAACTTTATTCATGTCATATTTTATATTCTTAGGAATTTGCAGATTCTCTTGGAATTCCATTTTTGGAAACCAGTGCAAAGAATGCAACAAATGTAGAACAGTCTTTCATGACAATGGCGGCTGAGATTAAAAAGCGAATGGGCCCTGGAGCAACAGCTGGGGGTGCAGAGAAATCCAATGTTAAAATTCAGAGCACTCCAGTCAAGCAGTCTAGTGGAGGTTGCTGCTAAAATCTGCCTCCCTTCTTTTCTCACAACAATGAATTTGCAATCTGAACCCAAGTGAAAAAAAAAAAACAAAAACAAAAACAAAACCACACAAAAAAAACAAAATTGCCTGAATTGTACTGTATGTAGCTGCACTACAACAGATTCTTACCGTCTCCACAAAGGTCAGAGATTGCGAATGGTCAATACTGACTTTTTTTTTATTCCCTTGACTCAAGACAGCTAACTTCATTTTCAGAACTGTTTTAAACCTTTGTGTGCTGGTTTATAAAATAATGTGTGTAATCCTTGTTGCTTTCCTGATTCCAGACTGTTTCCCGTGGTTGGTTAGAATATATTTTGTTTTGATGTTTATATTGGCATGTTTAGATGTCGGGTTTAGTCTTCTGAAGATGAAGTTCAGCCATTTTGTATCAAACAGCACAACAGTGTCTGTCACTTTCCATGCATAAAAGTTTAGTGAGATGTTATATGTAAGATCTGATTTGCTAGTTCTTTCTTGTAGAGTTATAAATGGAAAGATTACACTATCTGATTACTAGTTTCTTCATACTCTGCATATAATTTGTGGCTGCAGGATATTGTAATTTGTTGCACAATATGTAACAAACAACTGAAGAAATGTTTAATAAATATTGTACTTATTGGAAGTAATATCAAACTGTATGGTGATAAGTATTGTCTTAATTCTTATGGTTAAGGGGAAATATAGGCTTGCATTGTGCTCAAAACATAGCCATTTATGTTCAACCAGGGCACTTTAGACCTATTTTAGAATAGCAACAACAATGCTTCCCAGCTAATATACCTGATAAATGATGCAACAGTGCAGGCATGTATACTGTACAGGGATTTAGCAAATTTGGTTTGGAGGGAGATTAAAGTGGTATTTATGGAAATCAAGTACATTTTGAATGTACAATATTTAGTCAATTATCTCTGATCTTTAGAACCATTTTAAAATGGCTTTATTTAGAAATGCTTTTTGTTAATTCATCTGTAGTAGAGATGGAAAATTGTATCTTTTTCCTAACTTGTGAATGATCAGACTAACAATTCAAGCTGATGTAATTTAGCCAGTATGTGCTTTTTTTATATACTGTTACTTCCATATTCTGAATCAATACCGTTTCAACTTTATTAAATAAGTTTAGCGTACTATCTTCAATAATTATTCTGCCCTCCATAAACTGTAGCTATATGACTTGTGTTGGGGGAAAAGTTAAAACATTGAAGAAGCTTGGGAATAGGTTTTCTCACACTTGATAACCCTTACCTGAAAAATGATACCCCTAAAAATGAGTTAAAACCACTTGTGGCTGGGTGGAAATGATAAAAGGAAATTATTTGCCTGGGTGGATTTTTGCACCCACATGAAAATGTAAGTCTCAAGAAGATCTTGGGTTTTTTTGAGTTGGATTCTGAGTCTTTGTTTTCCCCTAAACACTTTAATTGAAGATTTTCCCCTTATTGTTTGTTTAAATATATGCTACAATAGCCAAAACACTGTACACAAACACATCCTATGGTGAAGTCTTTAAACTTAATTCAGGGGTTAAAATACAAGTAAGAGCAACCCTTAAAATATTTTTTATTTTATTTTCACTAAACAGGCAATCGTAATACATGGTACAAAAATAAGTGGGTAAGATTATTGTAAAATGAATGAACAGAATAAATATACAATTGAATTTTCCATCTATGAGAATTTCACAATAAAATCATAGTTTACTTTGTATTTTAGATGTGCTTATTGAGAATCTGTTCATACTACATAAGGCAACTGATCAGTTCCTGAAAACTCACAGACAGTACTTGGGTAATTTGAAAAAACACCTTCAAATAGCTATATTTGCCTTAAAACAGTATAAAACACAACTTTCAGAAACACTTGAAAAATAACTGAATAAAACACAAACTTGGGATTCTGAAGCAGAATTTGATTACATACAATAATTAGGTTGCTCAAGCCATTATTCTTGATGCACTAGCAAAATTTCCATGAGATTTACATGCTTACTAAATAATCTGGAAAATCTTGATACATTCCCCAGGACATTCAAGACAAGGAAAATCATGTTGCCCTTCATTATGCCTGTTTGGGGGTGAGCCTTTAAATGGGGAAAAGCATTGCCTTCTGCCCTCATCTTTAGAAAGAAGTTATTTAATGTGGGGCTATGGGCTTTATTGTGGTTAGATGTTGGGGATTATAAACTACAGTTCAGAAACAGTTCTTTGAAGAAAATTCGGATCGTTGTGAGGTGGAAGCCATTCTTACTCTGACTTTTGTGTTGAAATTTCATTTATTAGCAGTAATGTTGACTTTATATGTTTAGTAAAAGACTTAACATTTTTGTACTGCTTTATGCTTGGCAAGTGCTTTCAGAAATCCACTCACAGTAACTGTACGTTAACATCTTTAATTTCTAGATGAGAGGCTCATAGAAAAGTTCACCTGCACATGGTCATACAGCTAGTCACCTGTAGAACAGAAGACTCTCCTGACTTAGTCCAGTGTTCCTTCTACCATTCTAGGTTATGCCTGTTTGAGGTTTACAGAGGAACACTAAGGTATTTCTCATGAGGAAATGGGATTTAACAAAACTTGTTTTCAAGAGTTTGTGATGCATGACAACATTTTCTATCTGTCTTGATTTCAGGAACTTTTGCCCAGGTAGATTTAACTTCAGTGATAAAACCTATTTTCTCCCCAAAGTTCTTAGATTGGTCTACTTTTTAACATTACTGAATGACTGCTAAGCCAAAATTATTTTCTTTTTCTTAAAACAGTGCCTAAAGAACAGTGGTTATAGGGGCCAGTTATGTGGTGCAGTAGATAGAGCCTCCAGCCTTGGAGTCAGGAGAACCTGAGTTCAAATCTGCCCTCAGACATTTGAAA
Source organism: Phascolarctos cinereus (assembly GCF_003287225.1). Lineage (NCBI taxonomy): Eukaryota > Metazoa > Chordata > Mammalia > Diprotodontia > Phascolarctidae > Phascolarctos > Phascolarctos cinereus. Next base: position 114,825,930 of record NW_027555625.1, on the reverse strand, counting down.
CCGTAGCTTGTGTGACCCTGGTCAAGTCACTTAACCCTGATTGTCTCCCCCCCCCCCCCCGCAAGTGGCTATCGACTTGGCTACTGGCGTTCTCAGCCAGCTATAAAGTAACTTCCACAGATACTGTAGTGTTTTGCTACTCTCTGGAAAAAGGATTTGAATGTTAATGTTAATAGCTTAAAAAATCTTTTGTATGATGTAGAGAATTGGAGTGTCACTGACAGAAAAAGGGTCTCTCCCAACAATGTTCTGTGGAACTTCCTTTTATAAGTTCTGTAAATCTCGTACTAAATTTCAGGAGGCACCATGAGTGTAGAATTCCCATTTTCTGCTGTCACTTGTTATATGGTACTGAGTAGTTTCTTTCTACAGGATGTTCTGATACAGCTGACACACGTACAGATTCCTACTTTAAAATCAGTCCAAATGTGCCTGAAGGGAAGGGCAGGGCAGTGAAAGATTTAGGTCACAACTGCCCAGGATCAAAGTCACGGATTGTCTGGAACAGAACTTGAACCAGAGTCATCCTTACTCTAGCCTTCTGTTACTTTATAGTGTATGTTATTAATTTAATAATACATGTGGAGAGATTTCATTTTGTGTTTTAACTGGTCTTACGTCTTAGAGGATTATTTCCTCCCCATAAACATTTTACCATCTGAGAATTCCCTGTAACAGACTAGGCAGGAATTACCTCTTTGTAATGCATGACCAACAATTTGAAACGGCTGGAACTGGCTAGATCATATAGGTAAGCAATTTATATTTTGTATATCCCAGAACATTACTATAATCTAGCTTCAAGGAGGTTTTATACCACTGCAATGGGGCTTGCAATTTTCTTTGGCTAGAGTTGAATGTTTAGAAATGTGTACCTCACATACCTCATGGTTAACCTCAGAAAACAATTAAATCTACAGCCGACCTATCCCATCCTTCATAAATGTAACAGGTTTTTCTTTATAAAGCAACATATTCAAATCTAAAAGTATTCCCCAAAACCCCTAAGGGCTTTTTTCCTAATACTCCACTACCAAACACCCTTTTCTCAATTCTTAGTTATTAGGATTTTTATATTCTACCTGCTTTCCTCTTCTATCCTCGTTTATTCATGACCTGAGAGAATTCAGTTTGTGAAAATGGAGTTTTCTGCAGGCTGATAGTTAGCGTCACTGTTCTAAAAAGGTATAGAATTATTTAATTGGTTAAATTACACTTCCACTTTAAGGTGGTAAGGAGACTCCTCCTTTTTCTAGTGCTTTTGCTAAGGGTAGAGGTACACTTACAACCTAAACTTTGAGGAATACTGTTAAGTTACCCAAGGGATGAAGAATCTAAAGTGCCTTCAGTAACAGGCATTTAATGTTTTTTACTGAGGTACCATCTTTCAATTCAACAGAGAAGACAATTGTCCTCAGCAAGAAAACCAGTGTTACTATCTCCTCAACCTTTCAGTGGGCTGTATTCATTTTCATCCGCAGGTCAAGTGTTAATGCCTTTCTTGTTGTAAACATGCAAAATGAGGTTTCCCAAACAAGGTCTGGTTTTCCCAAATGAGGTTTCTTTGTGGAAAGATCAAAAGCCTCTGGCCAATTCCAGTTCGGAGGCAAAGTATTTTCAATGTCATATTTCCTATGACACTTAAAACAGATAACACAAAAAGGTTCCTGAGACAACTGTCTGGCTATGAGCACTGTTGCCATTCATTTTTAAGGGGACAAACTCATCACTTACACTATTTTCTATTAAGAACTAAGAAGCTGAGTGGCTTGTCAATCCCCAGAGTCGCTGGAAGCACCATTTGAGAAAAACCTTTGTCTGGAAGGCATCTGCTTTTCCCTTTTATGGGTTCTCATTAGAGGATTCTTTTTTTTCAATAATAATTCAAGTAGCTTTCCACTTCACACACGAGAAATTCATTTAGAGCCAGCAGGTCAGTGCTGTGGTTCTCTGCTACATCAGTGTGATCTGGCAAAAAGTCATCACTTTTGCTGGGCTTCCAGCAAATTCCTGTTTTTTCCAACCGGGTTTGGGCTGGCAGATTCCAACACTGCTTGAGATGTTACCTGAAATAGAAAGGAGGCCATGTGTTACAGGCAGGAATGGGCCAGCAAAGAAAAATAGAATTCAAGAATTATGTGCATCCTTAGCCATGCCAGGGTGACTTACTCTAGTAGTTGGAATTTAGGCACAGTAGAGCTTTATTTTAGAATAAGAAAAGACCTTAAAGGACCATCCTACCTTTTGTTTTTATCAATGAGGGAATTAAGGATCCAAGAGATTAACTTAACTGCCTTGCCTAAAGTCACGCACAGAGAGTGACAGAGCTGGTACCGGAACTGTGATTTGGGGATTCCTAATTCATGTTTCTTAAGCCATACTATGAATACACGGCATGAACTCTTGCACAGACTGCTTCTTTGACACGGGGACAAGAGGAGTATCTGGTTCACCAGAGGGACCATTCTGGAAGAGAATGCCTCTAGTTTTCTTGCTGAGGACAGTTGTCTTCTCTGTTGAATTGAAAGATGGTACCAGCAGCCTCATCCTGAGATAGCAGGGACGAGCAACACCGTGGACAGTCTCTGGATGGTGGCGACCACTTGGCCGGTGTGTGCTCCTGCCATTCCTTACCAGTTACCTCACCTTTCCGCACAGATCAAAAGATGGAATTGTTTCTTCTTCTTAAAAAGCATGGAGAAACTACCCCCTTACTTCCTTTTTTAAAGTCAGGGTAGGAGGACTGGGATGGAAAACAGGTTCATCAGAGCCTGAGTGGGAGGCAGGAGAGAATAAAACTTGAGACACTGAGCCCCTACTGGTTATAAGGGGTTAGTTAGCTATGGCACAGAGAAAAGATACTGGGGTTAAATTTGTTTAAAGTTTCTTAAAATGCTAATGGGAAAAACTGGAGGTTTCAGAGAAGACAAAGACTGGTACCCTTTTGTGGGTTAGGGGAGACAAAACAGTAACCTTGCTTCTCAATTAGTACTGCTGCAGAGATGTACTATTAGGTTATCTTTCTCTAAGCTAATAGAAATGATTCATTTCAAGAAAATAGTCACTAGTGAGCTGACTGCTATCCATGATTATAACAACAGAGGACAGAGGGCCAGCCTTAGAGTCAGGAAAATAAAGACAAGGGTTCCAGCCCTGCTCCCGGACACACTGGCTCTACAACCATGTGGATAAGTCACTTAAGCTCTTGCTGTCCCAGGCAAGAAGGATCAAGTCATAGATGGTTTTCCGTATGTGCACATCCCTCCTCTAAGCTTATCAACTCATCCAGACTGTAAAGCCCACCAGAACCCAGCTCCAAACTGCCTCTCCAGCCGTACAGAGGATTACAAACCCTCTTTCTCTCGCATGTTACACTCCAGCCAGACTGGCCGCCTGCACTCCACCCTCCATCTCCATTTCTTTGCAGTAGTTGTCCCCCATGCCTGGTATGTACCCTGTCCTCCCCACTGCCCTGGAACCCCTTGTTTCCTTCAAAACTCAGCTCGACAGTCACCTAACGTGAAGTCTTCATCAATTCCCTTGCTGCAGGAGCCCTCTCCCCAAACTACCTTGTATCTATTTTGTATACATGTAACATGGGCATATATACAGTATGTATACTTCGATAATATATAACACTATGTAGTGAATATAATTATGATGTTATAATTACATAATATATATCACAAAAATATGGCAGTCTATTAAGTGTAACAAACACGTATACTAAATATGTTTCTTCCAAGAGGACATAAGCGACTTGAGGGTTGTATCCCTAGAGCCTGGCATATGGAAGGAATATTAAATGCTTATTGATTTGATTCAATCTGCATTGGTAATGTCGATCTCTACACTGATGAAATCAAAGCCCCAATATTAACAACAGTTCATGTTTACACAGTGCTTTAAGGTTTGCAAAGCACTTCATAGACATCATTTCACTGGAACTGAAAAGTGCTTGGAGAAGTTTGAACCCAAGGCTTTTTGACTTCAAGCCCTGCACTCTGTCCACTATGACAGAGCAGGTACCACCACCCTGCCTTCTAAAAATGGTCTGCCTCGGTCCCCTCTTTCTCCCCTCCCACTCCCATCGCCCTCCAATTGGCAACTTTTATATTGTTTATCTTCTCATCACTTTTAACCTATCACAAACAACTCTGAACTTAGCCAGTTTTAAGGACCATGGCAGACATGTATTCATTCTACAAATATATATATTAATAAGCACAAGTATTTCTAAAGAAAGAACAAAGAAATTTCTTCTTTCTCCCCATTTCTTTGCTTACCTGGTTATATCCTTTCACATGTAGCTGGCTTGCTGTCTGGGCCAGAAGTCCCGGCCATCATATCTAGAGCTGCTAAGACTGAGTCATACAGGTGTTCTGCATGGTCCTCCAGCTCACTGGATTGCCTTGCAATCAACCCAAGGACATCCTTTAAAACTAACAAGGAGGGATCAAAGTAATTAGCACCCAGAATGTGCAAGTGCTATCTAAGAAAGAAAAAAAACCCATACCATTGGATCCTATAAAAATATTTTTCCCCACCAAGATGACAATCCTTGGTTCAAAGATACAGTCTTAACTAATTTACTATTAAAAGCCCAGTGTACTAATGCCCAGAAACTAATAGGTAGGTGATTTTTCAAAATCTTGGTTCACATCACAAAATCCAGTAGAACTGGAAGGGACGTTATAAGTCATCTAGTTCAGCCTGCTTCATTTTGCCAGTGAGGAAACAGGCCCTGAGAAGTTGATTTTTTTTTTCAATGACTTGCCCTAGACCTCACCACCGTGACTCAGCCGCCTCCTCTCACTACAAGTTACCCCAAATTAAAGCTACAAGTTAGCTCATGTAACAGTCTTTGGGTTCAAATAATTGGGCAGCATGGTAGCAAAGTGTAAAGAATTAGGACGGTCTAGGCCCTTCCCCAAAATGAAGGTTGCAGAAAAAACTCACTGTTGGAATCGGAGAAGGGGCTGGCAGTGGGAGGAGATGTTAAGAGTCATGGTGGTAAGGTCTAGGGCAAGTCATTGGAAAAAAAAAATCAACCTCTTAGGGCCTGTTTCCTCCTGCAAAATGAAGAGGCTGAACTAGATGACTTCTAAAGTCCTTTCTAACTCTAAATCAATGACCTTATAATCTTAATAAGCAGGAACAATGATATGGAATTATGAAGAAAAGTACCATATGAATGGACACACAAACCTTGGTGTTTAGACAAAGTACACATATCACTAGATAGGGAACTGGGATCAGGATTCCAAGCCCCAGTATTTACTGACAGGGACGCTGGGCAAGTCACTTAATCTCTCGTAGCTTAATTTCCTCCTCGATGACTCTTGGCCCCGGAGGCTGAGGGAGTGCTGCCGTGGGAAACAGCTGGGATGGGACCCTGACTTGTGGGCTCTCACTTCCAAATTCTGTGGGGCCCCTGGTATATGAGGGCCATCAGCAGTCAAAAGTCTTCATGTCCCTCATTCAAAGAAACTTTACAATTTTTATTTTGTTCACAAAGCAGACAAAAATCAACAGGGAAGGTTAACCTCTACATTTGTATTCTCAGGCCACCACCTTTAATTTCAGAGCCAGCAGGCACTCCTTTCTGCCCCTGAGCAGATGGGCAGGAAGCTCGTGGCTCTGATTACCGCAGCACATAAGTGCCCTCCTTTTGTTTGTAATATTTGCAGCCATTGTTGGAACACAAAGATCATCTTATTCCCTGGTCCTCTCTCTAGCTTCCTGCCACAGCTACAACATCTGCCAGCAGAAGAGGAAACCACTGATTGGCAGACAATGCTGATGAGATGAAAGGACGGAGGACCAGAGGCTGGAGATCAGCTTCCAGAGGAAGCCATGCCAATGCAGCGTCATCAGGGCAAAGTCAAATCTTATAAGAGAGCTGTTGGGACACTGTGGCCTGACAAGAGTAGCCAAAAAAAGAGGAAAGTAATTTCAAATGTGATTCAAGCAGGTTTAACCCTTAAGCATGAGTAGCAGATCCCTGGCTCTAAATGGAGCAGATTTAGAATAAGAAGAGATCTTTGGGTCAGTGGTTGAGATCACGGAGAGAGGCCGGGAGACTGGCCCAGGCTCATCGGATCCAGACCCAGATCTTCCTGATTCCAACAAAGACAACTCTCTGCCTTCTCATGCTATTTCCCTGAAACTCTGTAGTTATTTTCTTTTTCTGAACCTCAGGTTCACTATGAGGTTATGATCTCCTTCTAAGCACCTTAAATTCTTATGAAAATACTTAGGGGGAGGAGGGGAAAAGGCTTGGGTTGGGAATCAAAACAATGTATAGCTGAATAGAATTCCATTTCCTAGTGTAAATTCAGGTAATAACTTGAAAAAATTCTTAGTTTTGGCTTCACTAAGTAACACTGTCCAAGTCTTCATATAAAAAGGTAACTAAAAAGGATTTGGAAGCAGTCAAGTTGTCTAAGTACCATGTGAAAAATAATACATTTTAGTGGTTTCAGGCACTGTGAAACTCAGAATGAGGTCGGAAAATGAAAACCCCTTTTATTAAAATTTTTTTAAGGCAATTGGGGTTAAGTGACTTGCCCAGGGTCACACAGCTAGTAAGTGTTAAATGTTTGGTCTGAGGCTGGATTTGAGCTCAGGTCCTCCTGACTTCAGGGCCAGTGCTCTATACACTGCATCACCTAGCTACCCCCTGAAAACCACTTTTAGAGCTAAACCAAAATCACATAATCTGTTAGATGGGACCTTAGAGGGAATCTACTCTCATCCATACATGCCCTTCCTGTGCCTGGACATTAATCTTTTCTTAGTGGAAGCTAAGATCATATTAGTTATTGTTTTTGTTTATATCATCTGATGATTCTCTCTCAGCTTGAAATCAGTCCAATAAAATACCGAGTTCTGTCTTCAGACAAACTGCAATCTAGCTATGCTTCCCCATTTTGCACTCATTATTTTTAAGCCCAAATGTCAGACTACTGAATTCTTTTTCAGTGAATTCAGCCCAACATCCTAGGCTGTCAAAATCTTTTTGGATCTTGACTTACCATCCATTGTATTAGCTCTCAAAATCCTTCCAGTTTTCTAAAACATGCAAATCTAACTTGCTGTGCCTGCTTCTGATTTGCTAGGCTTTCACACTATGCATGCCTCACCTATAGTCTCATCATGGAACAAGCATCAGGCCTCATGGTCTTCTCACCCTAAAACATTGCTCTGCTATGGCAGCTCCTTTCTTCCATAGACAAGTCCCTCCTTAGGCCTGTATTTTGGGGAGGGACCCAGGTTGGCCCAACTTCCATTTCCTTCCTGGCTGTATATATAACTGCTTTAAATTTTAAGTTTATTTTTAGTTTGCAATATTCATTTCCACAAGATTTTGAGTTCCAAATTTTCTCCCCATCTCTCCCCTTCCCTTGCCCCAAAACAGTATGCATTCTGATCACCCCTTCCCCCAATCTGCCCTCCCTTCTCTTATCTCCTTCCCCTTCTATTTTCCTGTAGGGTAGATAGATTTCTATACCCCATTGCCTGTGTATCTTATTTTCCAATTGCATGTAAAAACAATTTTTAACATTTGTTTTTAAAACTTTGAGATCCAAATTCTCTCCCTTCCTCCCTCCCCACCCACCCTCATTGAGAAGGCAAGCAATGTTATACATGTGTAGTCATGCAAAATACTGCCCTAAAAGTCATGCTGTGAAAGACTAACTCTATTTCCCTCTACCTACCCCCTCCCCCAATCTACCTCCCTTCCATCATCCCCCCTCTCTTATCTCCTTCCTTCCCATATTCCTGTAGGCTGAGATTGATTTCCATACCTAATTGAGCGTGTATGTTATTCCCTCCTTAAGCCAAATCTGATGAGAGTAAAATTCATTCATTCCCTCTCACTTCCCCCCTCTTCCCCTCTACTATAAAAGCTTTTTTTGTCTGTTTTATGTGAGATAATTTACCCCATTCTACCTCTCCCTTTCTCCTTCTCCCAGTACATTCTTCTCTCACCCCTTAATTTTATTTTTTAGTTATCATCCCTTCATATTCAACTCACCCTGTGCCCTTTGTGTGTGTGTGTGTGTGTGTGTGTGTGTGTGTGTGTGTGTGTGTGTATATATATGGATGGATAGATAGATATAGATACAGAAATAGATATGGATATATTCCCTCCAACTATCCTAATAACAAGAAAGGTCTCATGAGTTACAAATATCATCTTTCCATGCAGGAATGTAAACAGTTCAACTCTGGTAAGTCCCTTATGACTTCTATTTCCTGTTTACCTTTTTATGCTTCTCTTGAGTCTTATATTTGAAAATAATTTCTTTCTATTTAGCTCTGGTTTTTTCATCAAGAATGCCTGAAAGTCCTCTATTTCACTGAATTTTCATTTTTTCCTCTAAATTATTATACCCAGTTTTGCTGGGTAGGTGATTCTTGGTTGTAATCCTAGTTCTTCTGACCTCTGGAATATCATATTCTAAGCCCTCTGATCCCTTAATGTAAAAGCTGCCAAATCTTGTATTATCCCAATTGTTTCCACAATACTTGAATTGTTTCTGGCTGCTTACAATATTTTCTCCTTGACCTGGGAATTCTAGAATTTGGCTATAATATTCCTGGGATTTTCCTTTCAGAATCTCTTTCAAGAGGTAATTGGTGGATTCTTTCAATTTCTGTTTTACCCTTGGTTCTAGAAAATCAGGGCAGTTTTCCATGATAATTTCTTGAAAGATGATGTCTAGGCTCTTTTTTTGATCACGGTTTTCAAGTAGTCCAATAATTTTTAAATTCTCTCTCCTGAATCAGGTAAGTTGTTTTTCCAATGAGACATTTCACATTGTCTTCTATTTTTTCATTCTTTTGGTTTTGTTTTACAATTTCATGACTTCTCATAGAGTCATTAGTTTCCATTTGCTCCATTCTCATTTTTAAGGAACTATTTTCTTCAGTGAGCTTCTGGACCTCCTTTTCCATTTGGCCAATTCTGCTTTTTAAGGCATTCTTCTCCTCATTGGCTTTTTGGACCTCTTTTGCCATTTGGTCTAGTCTATTTTGTAAGGTGCTATTTTCTTCAGTATTTTTTGGGGGTCTCCTTTAGCAAGCTGTTAACTCGTTTTTCATGATTTTCTTGCATGACTCTCATTTCTCTCCCCATTTTTTCCTCTATTTCTCTTACTTGATTTTCAAAATCCTTTTTGAGCTCTTCCATAGCCTGAGACCATGTCATATTTTTCTTGGAGGCTTTGGATGTAGGAGTTTTAACTTTGTTGTCTTCTTTCGAGTGTATGTTTTGATTTTTCCTTGTTACCAAAGTAAGATTCTATAGTCTGAGTTTTTTTCCCACTGTTTACTCATTTCCCCAGCCAGTTACTTGCCTTTTTAACTCTTTATTAAGGTACGGCTCTGCTTCCAGTGTGAAGAGTGTATTGTCCCAAGCTTCAGGGATAATTTTTGGTAGTTTGATTGGTATGGCACTGTATAAACAGATTAATTTAGGTAGAATTGTAATCTTTATTATATTGGCTTGGCCTACCCTTGAGCAATTAAATATTTTTCCAATTGTTTAGATATGACTTTATTTGTGTGAAAAGTGTTTTATACTTGTATTCAAATAGTTGCTGGGTTTGTGTTGGCAGGTAGATCCCCAAGTATTTTACACCATCTATATAGTTATTTTAAATGGAATTTCTCTTTCTATCTCTTGCTGTTGTGCTTTGTTGGTAACATATAGAAATGCTGATGACTTATGTGGGTTTATTTTATATCCTGCAACTTTGCTATATTATTTTAACTAGTTTTTTAGTTGATTGCGTAGGATTCTCTTAAGTATACCATATCATCTGCAAAAAGTGGTAGTTTTGTTTCCTCATTGCCTATTCTAATTCCTTCAATTTCTTTTTCTTCTCTTATTGCTATGGCTAACATTTTTAGTACAATATTAAATAACAGTGGTGACAATGGACATCCTTCCTTTACACCTGATCTTACTAGAAAGGTTTTTAGCTTATCCCCATTACAGATAATGCTTGCTAAGGTTTTAGATACTAGTCATCATTTTAGGGAAAACTCCATTCATTCTTATGATCTTTAGTGTTTTTAACAGGAATGGGTGCTGTATTTTGTCAAAAGCTTTTTTTTATCTACTAAGATAATAATATAATTTCTGTTTATTTTGTTATTGATATGGTCAATTATGCTGATAGTTTTCCTAATACTGAACCAGCTCTGCATTCCTACCTGGTCATAGTATATAATTCTTGTGATATATTGTTGTAATCTCCTTGCTAGCACTTTATTTAAAATTTTTGCATCAATATTCATTAGGAAAATTGGTCTACAGTTTTTTTTTTCTGTTTTGACTCTTCCTGGTTTAGGTATCAGCATCATATTTGCATCATAAAAGGAATTTGGTAGGGCTCTGCCAATTTTTCCAAATAGTTTATACAGTATTGGGATTAATTGTTCTTTAAATGTTTGGTGACTTTGCTTGTGAATCCATCTGGCCCTGGGGCTTTTTTCTTAGGGAGTTCACTGACGGCTTGTTCCAAGTTCTTTTTCTAAGATTGTATTCTAAGATCTAATTCTAAGATTCTATTTCCTCTTCTGTTAATCTGGGCAATTTATATTTTTATAAATATTTATTTATTTCATTTAGATTCTCAGATTTACTGGCCTATAATTGGGCAAAATAGCTTCTAATTATTTCTTTAATTGCCTGTTCATTGGTGGTGCGTTTACCCTTTTAATTTTTGATATTGGTAATTTGGTTTTCTTTTTTAAATAAAATTAAACAATGGTTTATCTATGTTATTGATTTTTTAAACAATAAAACTAGCTCTTAGTTATATTTATTCAATGGTTTTCTTATTTTCAGTTTTATTATTCTTTACTTGCTTTTCAGGATTTCCAATTTGGTATTTAATTGGAGATTTTTAATTTCCTCTTTTTCCAGTTTTAGTTGCACACCCAATTCATTGATCTGCTCTTTCTCTACTTTACTGATAAAGCATTTAAAGATACAACTTTTCCCCTAAGTACTGTTTTGGCTACATCCCATAAATTTTGGTATGTTGTCTCATTGTTGTCATTCTCTTTAATGAAACTATTGCTTCTACGACCCACTCAATCTTCAGGATTAGATTATTTAGTTTCCAATTAATTTTTAATCTATCTTTCCATGGCCCTTTACTAAATGTAATTTTTAATGCATTATAATCTGAAAAGGATGCATTTAATATTTCAGCCTTTCTGCATTTGATTGTGAGGTGTTTATTTTATGCCCTAATACATGGTCAGTTTTTGTGCAGATCCCATGTAACTGATAAGAAAAAGGTAAACTAAGTTTGTGCTTTCATCTTCCCTGTCACAGTAGTAGTACAGCTGGGGGGGGGGGCGGGGGTGAGGGTTCTGTTTGCTTTTGCTCATTTTCTAGCCTATTTCAGTCTTTTGGCCACAGCAGAAATGTAAACCACAGACATTATGCACGTCAGTGTAACATTCCTCCTGCTCTCTATACTTCCTGGAAATGAAGATCCAAAGTCCTTTTCACTTTACTAGTAGCTCCTCTGGAGAACTACCAGAGTAAACTCTCTGTAGTGGTCTTGAACTCCTGAGTCATCATTTTCCTCATACTGCAACAGCCACACACCAATTTCCTTTTCTTTGTCTTACCAACTTGTCTCAAATTCCTCTCCTTAAATTCTTTTCCTCTTCTTCCCTTCAGTTCTAGTTCTCTGCCACCTTCAATTTCCCTAAAGCTCTTCCAAATTCTCTCCCTAAATTTAGATCTCTAGCATTTTACATAAACTAAACACCTGAAATAGGCAATTCTCACTCATAATTCCTCCTCATTTTTCAGCTTTAGGTCTTATCTTTCTACATGGCCTTCTCCCAGACTGCAATTATAGCCAATACACCAAAACTTGTTCAGATCAGTGTGTCCCCACTGCAGCTGATGATCTGGCACTAGTTCACATCAAGTTTTTTAACCAGTCCACCAAATCTTCTTACTGACAAATACCCTCCTTACTCCTTAGAAGTCCTTCTAGTCTTTTTTTTCATCCTGTTCCTCCCATCTCCAGTTTCCTCCTTCTTCCAAGGGAGGAGAACTGCAGTGCTAAAGCTATAGAAACTAAGGCAGAATGAAAGCTGGGGTAGACCACTTAGGGATTTTACTGAGTTACAGTTAAATCTGGGTACTTATCCAGACAACTTTTATTGGCAGAACATATGAAAGATGAACTTAATAAAAAAAATTTTGTAACCATGACCAAGAACTTTTACTAAATAAGTTTACTTTCCTTCTGAACATAATCTCCTTAACTAAAAAATTTTCCTTACACTTACATCTATTTTTTCCCTTCCTGTGGCTCTTCCCTCCTACCTATACCCTTTAAGAATGCTACCAAAAATAGCAAAGAGATTCACCTCATTTAACTTCCTCTATTCCCTCCCACTACCACTCTGGTGGATGGACAGAGAAGAATAGCTAAATGGAAAGCTGAAGGGGAAAGAATATATATTTGAAAAATTCACATTCAAAGAGTTACTGACAAAAATTTGGGGGACACACCAGTCTTTTCATGTTACTCCCCTGTTTAGGTACCTTTTGTGATCCCCCTATTTTCTACTATATCAAATCTAAGTTCCTCTATGTGGCTGTTCCATAATCAGGGTTCAACCTTCCTGGTTAACTGTTTCCCTCTCTAAATGCATGCCCACTCTAGTCAGGTTCAATTTTTCACTGTTCCAGGTACACTTCCTCTTTATTTATGACTTCATTCATTATGTTAATCTCACCTGGAATGCCCAACCTCCTGCCTATCCAAACTACCAACTTTCAAGTTCCAACTCAAACCCCACCTCTTCCATAAAGTCTTCTCTGACAAGGCCAATCCTCTGAGCTTCAACAACCACTTAAATATGTACTCTTCTTTATTTTTTACTTTTATCTTAAGTATTTTCCTTTCCTGCACCTTTTAGATCTCGCTGAGACGTAAGACTCCCTTAGGACCGGCTGCACTCATTAGAGCCAAGTTGGAATAATCTTTACCCCTCACTGCCGCTTCCATGTTCTCCTCCTAATACCATCACTCAGTGACCTCTCCTCCTCTGAGATTCACTTAATGCATATTTTGATACCAAATCAAAATTCTGGTAGCTGTAGTCCATCAACCTCCAGGGCATTCCCCTTCTTTCCTCAATGAGTTCAGTGACCTGTTCACAGACTTTCTCTCCTCCCCAACTCCTGTCCTCTTACTAAGGGACTTCAACATTCATAATGATACTCCCTCAAACACCATAATCTTAAAGTTCCTCATTTCTGATGACCTAATCCACTACCTCACTGCAGCCACAGAGATGGTCAAAGCCTTGCTCTTGTCATTTCACGTGTGCTTCACTTCCACATTCATGAACTCTGAAATTATCTTACCTGATTGCAGTCTGTTGACATTCTACCTGTCCCTGCCTAATCTCTAATCTTAGTCTATACTGTAACCTGCCCTCAATGATTCAATTTTTTTCCCCTAGGCCATTACCTCTGCACTGGCCATACTCATTTTCCTTTCACATCTTGACTCCTTGGTTAACCAATTCAACTCTACACCATCCTCTTGAATTCCTTATTCTCTTATTTCATCAGTGATCTTGCCCTGCCAAGCTTCAACCTTGGATTACTCTCTGCTGTCTTTATTCCTACTCATGTACAGCTGAATGAAGCCAGAAAAAATCATTGAACTGTGTCAACAGGATCCACTACAAATTTATATTAAATAATCTCAACTGAGCCCTCACTGTAGCAAGGCAATCCTTTTACATCTCCCTAGCTGATTTACTCTCTCAATCACCACAACAACCTTCCAAGCCTTTTTATTCCTCTTCAAACCTCCCACAGCTACCCTACCTCTCAGCTGAGAACACTGCCTCATGTTTCACTGATAAAATTGAGGCCATTCCCCCCACCCCCCAAATCAACCAGATGCCTTCTGCAACTACCTCCTCCTTCTTCTTTCTCACGTGAAAAGTTGGCCCTTTCTCTTGCTAGAATAAAGTCATCTCCATGCACAAATGACCCCATTTCATCTTGTCTTTTCCAGAGCACTGCCCTCTCCCAATCATCCTTTCTTTCTCACTCATATTCTCTGTCTACAGGCTGCTTCTCTATTGCCTACAAACATGCTCATTTCTCTCCCCACCCCCAATCCCCAATCTCCACTAGTTATTAAACTATATCCCTCCCTCTTGTGGCTAGACTTTTTTGAGGCCATTTACAATAGCTGCCTCCACTTCCTTTTCTCTCATTCTCTTATTAATTCTCTACAGTCTGGCTTCTGACCCTCATTTGGAAAGAACTGAAACTGTTCTCTCCAAAGTTACCAATGATCTCTTAATTGCCTCATCTAATGGCTTTTTCTCAATCCTTACACCTCTTAATCTCTCTGCATCCTCTGATACAACTGATCACCTTCTTCTTAATACCCTTTTCTCTCTAAATTTTCATGATTTCCTCCTGGTTCTCCTCCTACCTATCTAACCACTCCTTTTCAGTCTCCTTTACTGGATCTTCTTCCACATCAAGCTACTGACAATAGGTGTCCCCTAGGCCTCTGTCCTGGGTTCTCTTCTCCCCTTATATTGTTTGGTGATCTCAACAGCTCTAGCAGATTCAATTATCATCTCTATGTAGAAGATTCTCAAACATACTTATCCAGCCCTAACCCCTCTCCTGACTTTGAGTTTCACAACTCCAAGCACCTATTGGAAATTTCTACTCCACATATCCAGAACTCATTGTCTTTCCCTCCAGAAATAATTTTTCCTAACTTCCCTAATAATGTCCAGGGTTCCCCTGTCATCCCAATCATCCAGGTTGGCAACCTAGGTGTCACCCTTGACTCCTCCCCCTCTCTCAGATCCCTCTATATCCAATCTGTTGTCAAATCCTGTTGATATTAGTGAACATCTCTCATATATACCCCTTCTCTCATCTGATGCTGTCATGTCTCTAGTGTAGGCCTTTATCACCTCACACCTCAGTTATTGCAATAGCCTGCTGGTTGGTCTCTCTGCCCTAATTCATCTTCTATTCAGCTGTCAAACTGATCTTCCCAAAGTTCAGGTCTAACCATGTCACCCATGGCCCCCCCCCATTCAGTTAAATCCAATAGCTCCCTATTACCTTCAAGATCAGCTACAAAATCCTCTGCTTGATGTTGAAAGTTCTTCATATCCTGGCCCCCTCCTACCTTTCCAGTATTCTCACACCATACAAACTCCCATATACTCTACAATCCAGTGACACTGGCCTCCTTGTCCCTCAAACAAGACACACTTTCTCCAAGCCAAGGGCATTTTCACAGCCTCTCCTCCTTACCTGGAATTCTCTCCTTATTTCTGCCTCCTGGCTCTTCTGGGTTTCTTCAAAACACTACCTTCTACAAGAAGCCTTTCCTAATCCCTCTTAATGCTAGTGGCTTTCTTCTGTTGATCATCTCCAATTTATCCTGCATCTTGTATGTATACACTGGTTTGTATAATGTCTCCCCAGTAGACTGTGAGCTCCCTGAGAGCAGGAACTGTCTTTTTGCCCTTTTTTGGAATCCCTAGTGGTTAGCACAGTGCCTAGCATATAGTAGGTGCCAAGAAATGCTTGGTGACAGACTACATAACTGAGCCTTGTTGGTCTACTGGCAAGGCAATATGTGAGACTGAAAGAGTACAAGACTTGGAGCCTAAAGACAACGGTTTGACTTCTCAGCTTCACCAACAGCAAACTGGGCAGAACTAGTAGTAATGGATGGAAATCACAGGCAAAATGTAGGCTTGATATTAGAAAGAACTTTCTAGGGGATGCTAGGTGGTGCAGTGGATAGAGCTCCAGCCTTGGAATCAGGAGGACCCGAGTTCAAATCTGGCCTCAGACACTTGACACTTACCAGCTGTGTGACCCTGGGCAAGTCACTTAACTCTGTCTCACCAAAGAAAGAAAAAAAAGGAACAAATTTATAAAAAAAGAAAAAAAGAAAGAACTTTCTAAAAATTAGAACAATTTATATATAGGATGGACTGCCTCAGGAGATAGAAGGTTCCCTTGTATTGGATGTATTTGTATCCCCAATTACGCTGTAAGCTTCTTATAGGCTGGGATCAGGGTTCATACTTTTGTTTACTCTAACACAACACAACACTCCTAGCACAATGCTGAGTATAAAAATCTGTTTTTTGATCAAATGTACTTTTAAACCTCTAGGTCCATTTTTAATTCCTTCACAGACCCTGACTCTAAAAAGTAAATATTCTACTTGGTCCATAAAACTGGCAGCAGTTGGTCCCATATTTTCCATGGCCACTATATGCCCACTCATCATCCTCCCCTTGTCTATGAAGTACCTGTATATCTCTAGACTGAAGACATAAACTATTTGCCCTTACATAATCATACTGGCTCCTATAAAAAAACAAGCTTCCAGTGGACAAAAAAATAATCATCAAATACTGTTAAGAGCAGATTCAATTTCCCATTTTTAAAAAATTAATTAATTTTTCATTTTCAACATTCACTTCTGGGGCAGCTAGGTGGCACAGTGGATAGAGCACCGGCCCTGGATTCAGGAGGACCTGAGTTCAAATCCGGCCTCAGACACATAACACTTACTAGCTATGTGACCCTGGGCAAGTTACTTAACCCCACTGTCTAGCCAAAAAAAAAACCAAACCCAACATTCACTTCCACAAGATTTTGAGTTCCAAATTTTCTCCCCATCTTTTCCCTCCTCCCACCCCAAGATGGTGTGCATTCTAAATGCCACTTCCCCCAATCTGCTTTCCCTTTTATTACTCCCCGCCCCGTTCTCTTATCCTCTTCCCCGTCTACTTTCCTGTAGGGGAAAATAGATTTCTATACCCCTTTGCCTATATATCTTATTTCCCAGTTGAATGTAAAAACAATTTTTAACATTTGTTTTTAAAACTTTTAAGTTCCAAATTCTCTCCCTCCCTCCCCACCCACTTTCGTTGAGGAGGCAAATAATTCGATATAGGTTATACATGTGTAGTCATGCAAAATACTTCCATAATAGTCATGTTGTGAAAGACTGACTATATTTCCCTCCATTCTATCTCACCTTTCATTTATTCTATTCTCTCCTTTGACCCTGTCCCTCCTCAAAAGTGTTTGCTTCTGAATGCCCCCAATCTGCCCTATCATCCGCCCCTCTCTAATTCCCTTCCCCCCTATTTTCCTGTAGGGTAAAATAGATTTCCATATCCAATTGAGTGTGTCCGCTTATTCCCTCCTTAAGCCAAATCCAATGACAGTAAGATTCACTCGTTCCCTCTCATCTTCCCCCACTTCCTTTCCACTGTAAAAGCTTTTTCTTGTCTGTTTTATGTGAGATAATTTAGTCCACTCTACCTTTCCCTTTCCCCCTCTCCCAGTATAATCCTCTTTCATCCCTTAATTTTATTTTTTAGATATTATCCCTTCATATTAAACTGACCCTGTGCCCTCTGTCTATACATATATATATTCCCTCCTACTACCCTAATAATGAGAAAGGTCTCATGAGTTACAAATATCATCTTTCCATGCAGGAATGTAAACAGTTTAATAAGTCCCTTATGATTTCTTTCCTGTTTACCTTTTCATGCTTGAGTCTTGTATTTGAAAGTCAAATTTTCTATTCAGCTCTAGTCTTTTCATAAAGAATGCTTGAAAGTCCTCTATTTCATTGGCCCCTGAGGGATTATATTCAGTTTTGCTGGGTATGTGATTCTTCGTTGTAATCCTAGCTCCTCTGACCTCTGGAATATTATATTCCAAGACCTCTGATCCCTACATGTAGAAGCTGTTAAATCTTGTGTTATCCTGATTGTGTTTCCACAATACTTGAATTGTTTTTCTTCTGGCTGCTTGTAATATTTTCTCCTCGACCTGGGAATTCTGGAATTTGGTATAACATTCCTGGGATTTTCCTTTTGGGATCTCTTTCAGGAGGTGATTGGTGGATTCTTTCAATTTCTATTTTACCCTCTGGTTCTAGAATATCAGAGCAGTTTTCCTTGATAATTTCTTGAAAGATGTCTTTTTTTTTTTTAAAGGCAATTTGGGGTTAAGTGATTTGCCCAGGGTCACTCAACTAGTAACTGTCAAGTGTTTGGTCTGAGGCCAGATTTGAACTCAGGTCCTCCTGACTTCAGGGCCGGTGCTCTATCAACTGTGCTACCTAGCTGCCCCTAGGTTCTTTTTTTGATGATGGCTTTCAGGTAGTTGATTAATTTTTAAATTCTCTCTCCTGAATCTATTTTCCAGGTCAGCTGTTTTTCCAATGAGATATTTCACATTGTCTTCTATTTTTTCATTCTTTTGGTTTTGTTTTATAATTTCTTGATTTCTCATAGAGTCATTAGCTTCCATTTACTCCATTCTAATTTTTAAGGAATTATTTTCTTCAGTGAGCTTCTGGACCTCCTTTTCCATTTGGCCAATTCTGCTTTTTAAGGCATTCTTCTCCTCATTGGCTTTTTGGACCTCTTTTGCCATTTGGTCTAGTCTATTTTTTAAGGTGTTATTTCCTTCAGTATTTTTTTGGGTCTCCTTTAGCAAGTTGTTGACCCATTTTTCATGATTTTCTTGCATCACTCTCATTTCTCTTCCCAATTTTTCCTCTACTTCTCTTACTTGATTTTCAAAATCCTTTTTGAGCTCTTCCATGGCCTGAGACCATGCCATATTTTTCTTGGAGGCTTTGGATGTAGGAGCTTTGGCTTTGCTGTCTTCTGGTTGTACGTTTTGATCTTCTTTGTCACCAAAGTAAGAAGATTATATAGTCTTGAGTTTTTTGCCTCTTTGCTCATGTTCCCAGCCAATTACTTAACTTTTTCTCTTTGTTAAGGTAGAGCTCTGCTTCCAGTGTGGAGGGCATACTGTCCTAAGCTTCAGGTGTTTTGTACAACTATTTTCAGAGATACTTCTAGGGACCTGTAAGGTTTCAGTTCTTCCAAGGCGGTATGATCAAAGGAGAGGTGTTTACTCTTTTCCTGACCTGTGCTCTGCTCTATGAGTGACCACAAGCATTCTTTTCTGCCTTGGAACTGTGAGGAGGGTTCCCTCTCCACTGCTGACACAAGCTCTGCTATGCCAGTGCTCCTTCTCACCCCAGGACCACCACCCAGGACTGTGATCCAGATCCCAGTATGGGCAAAGCAAGAGAATCCTGCCTCAGTACCAGGAAAGAGATCCCTACAGTCCCCCTCTGATCAGCCACTTGATCCCCCACCATCTGTGGGCCAAGACCTGCAGAAGCAACTGCTGCCTGCTGTGGCCACCTCCCAGGGCTGTGCTAGGGCCAAGGCTGGACTTTGCTCCTCTCACCCAGGTCCAACAGACCTTTACCACTGACCTTCTAAGTTGTCTTTGGCATTTGAGGGTTAAGAAGTCTCAAAACCGTCACAACTTCCTGTGATTCAGTCCTCTGGCCCTGTCTTCGCCTCAATGGTCCATGCTGAACTCTGTTCCTCTCCCAGCCTGGTGCAATAGACCTTCCCTATCAACTATACAGCTTGTCTTGGGCTGGAAATTTGTTTCGCTCTTTCTTTTTGTGGGTTCTGCTGCTCTAGAATTTGTTTAGAGTCATTTTTTACAGGTATTTGGAGGGGTTTGGGGGAGAGGCTCAAGCAAGTCACTGCTTTGACTCCGCCATGAAAATTTCCCATTTTCAGAGCCAAAGCAAAGATACACTTTTATGTTTTTAAGTGGAAAGACTAAGCAACAGACAGGAAGTGCAAGGGAAAGACGAGTAGTACAGACGTTTAGCTACTATAAGGGGAGTCAATGGGGATCTGACGGCATATGATCCAGGGCTTATACAATGTAGGTTTCTTATCTCTGTACAGAATAAATATCAGTTCTAGATACTGCTTTCTTGAGAAAAGAGTGACATTAGCTATGGTCTTATGAAGTAAAATGTCCAACATCTCACCTGATGCATTATCCAACAAGCACTGGAGCAGGATTTCCCCTTTCTGTAAGACACTCTCAGTCAGAGACTGGTGTTCAGCTATGTCTTTTTTAAATTGCTGAGAACAGTATCAGGATAAAGAAAAATGAACATTTTATAAGCATAACTTATTAAGTTTTATAAGAAAAAGTGCCCCCAAATTAAAATAATACAAAGTAACCATATTAAGCTCTAAGATGAAGAATAAATAAAACCCCCATCCCAAGAGCTTCTGACGTCTTTGCTTAACATCAAAGTGTCTTTGAAACTAAGAAGAACATGAGACAAACTTTACTGTTGTCTGCTAGGGAACGGCTGCTTGATGATCGAATGAGACCGTCTCAATGGCAGGGTATAGCTCCAAGGTGTTTGAGGTAGTCATTCAGAGGACCACTGATTTAGAGCTAGAAAGCATCGTATCCCAACCTCATTTTTATAGAGGAGGAGAGGTTTAGTAATAAGCAGCAGAGCCAGGATTTGGAACCAAAATCCACCACAGTCATTTGTATCACTATCTCTGCTCTCTTTCAAATGTCCTGAGAAGAAATTCCCACTCCTTCTCCCCTCACACCTCTGCCCCCATAATCCAGGACATCACAAATTGTCTCAAAGATTTTTCATGAACTCAAAGCAAAGTAATTCTAATTAACTTGGCTTTAGGGGGAAAAAAACTTACCCAAATACCACTGGGTACAAGGCAACACTTTTTGTGTGCTGGGGTTTAGACAGTTCTATTTGAGACACGGAAGGATGCCTTTCCTCATAGACTATTCCAAACTGTAATAAAATGCATTGAAGATCATCTCCTCACTGGGAGAGTGGAAGAGAAAATATATGAAGGCCCCACAGTAGGGCACCAAATCCAAAGATCTCTACAGGGGAGAAGAATCATGGCATTCCCCTTTGCCAGGTAAAGGCCACTTGGGCAGCCTCACCTAGTTTGGGGGTGATTTTGGTCTTAGAGAGAGAGAAAAAGAGAAGGGAATAAGCACCTCTCTCTATATAGCCCCTGCTATGTACTAGGCACTGTGAAAAGTGCTCTAGAAATATTGTCTCATTTGATCTTCACAAAAACCCTATGAAGCGGGAGCTGTTTTGATGCTGTTTCCCCCATTTTTCATTTGAGAAAACTGAGGGAAATGGAGGTTAAATGACTAATCCGGAGTTACAAGCTATTGTGTCTGAGGATAGATTTGAACTCGTCTTCCACTCGGACCACTGTGACACCTGGCTAACCAAGGTAAGACAAAAGTTATCCACTGCGTTTCCTCTGGAGGTTTTTCTAACTACTAACTCATAGCCAGACTCAGTAAGATCACAGATTTAGAGCTGGGAAGGACCTCTGATTGTCATCTAGACTAACCCCTTCATTTATAAATAAGGAAACATGCCAAAGAGAATTTAAGTCACTTGTCCAAGGTTGCACTGGTGGAAGGGCCAGGATTAGCACCCAGTTCCTCTGACTCCAGATCCAGCAATCTTTCCATTATAGCATGTTTTCTTTGTGTAGGCTTTTGGAGGCATAGATAGAAGTCAGCCTCTAATTATTTCTGTCACGATCCCATCTTACTCTAAGTTGACCCTCCATGACAAACCTGCCTCACATGTTTAGCCCCAGAGTAAGTCCCAAGTCCCCTCAAGAGTGGGCCATTCCAGAAGGACTGGACCAGCTTAGACTTCCCGTACTCCCCACCAAGCCTTTCCCTTGTATGATACATTTCATTCAACTCTAACAAAGGGGGGAAACCCCTAAGAACAGGGTGGAACAGGAACCTGGCTTAGTCAACTTGACAGAGCCCAGGTTCAGACAAAATAAAACAACAGCTTCTCTCTCTGGAATAGCTCTCAGTTAGGCATTCTACACTTCAAAGGTTATAACAATTTACAGAAAGAATCTTAAGGAAACAATCCTCGCTAAATTACCTTATTTGCTAGAAAACAAATACTCTGCCCTCACAGGTCTGGAAGTAATTTACCAAGACAGAGTACTAGGGAAACGAATCAAGTAATCCAGCTAATAATGATTAACAGAGATGGCAGCTTTGGATAGTATAAAATGCCTGGGCTCAGCACAGCACCTGGCTCTTATGTTCACTAGCTGAGTGTATCACTTCACCTTGTTTAAAACTCACTATCTTCATTTGGAAAATGGGGCTAATAATATTTGCCGTGCCTTTTTCACAAAGGTTGTTGTAAGCAAAGTGCTTTGTAACCCTTAAAGCGCTATGTAAAAGTGAGCTACTAATCCAAAAAACCAGAAGCTCCACATTAAGCAGATTTATTAGCTTTCTTTTTTCTACTTTTGGCAGGAAGAGGGAAATTGCCCCCTCCCAGTAGCCTGGCCAGGGGGACTCTTAGCTCCCAGGATAAGACCAAAGTTTATAATGTTAATGCCAAATAATGTAGCCACCACCCCTCGTGGAGGCCAGATGGGACAGGAACACACGGGGTTTTATACTCACCCGATAAAGCTGCAGGGAAGACTTGAGACTTGCAAGGTTAGACTTTGGTGGAATCAGGTTGTCCGTAACTTCAACTACTTTATACAGCCAGCAAATGAGCTCCTCCAGGTAACAGCAAAACATCTACTGAGGCCAAATATAACTGTTATTTATCTGTGTTCCAGGGATACCCAATATAAGGACTACTATCCTTTTACTGCAGACACAGGGCTTTTTCCAAGGTTACTTAATGTATGAATAATGATTCTCAGACCTCATTTCTCCCTGATGCCTTCCCTATACTTTTGAAGTCCTGCCCTGCAAAAGTCCTCTACCAGACTGACATTTAAAAACATTTAACCTTTTAGTTCAGTATCTCTACCATCTGGGTTAATACCTAGAAAAAGAGATGATAACCTAGACTGAGAAAATGCAATATTGCCTGTGAAAAATCTGGGGGAAGGGCAGCCATGTTCATAATAGAGCTACATAAATATCAGCTGGTATGGTTGTTTTAGCATGTTAAATTTAAAAAACTACTTCTGCTGAAAAAGGTTAGCCTAAAACAAATGGCTACAAACATCCCTGGCCTTAAAACATTACTGAAAATAGCAATAAAAACCTGCATCCTCTATCTTTCTTCACAAACCTAAGGACCAGAACACTAAGAAGTCACAGAATCTCAGAGCTAAAAGAGATGAAGAACATCATCTAATTCAGATACTTCATTCTATAGATAAGAAACCAAAGCCCTAAGAACTGCATTACAGCAACTCACCAGAGACACAAATACTCTGCCCTCACAGGGTGTCACTCACCGAAGACGCAGTGACTTCCCCTCAGCAGAACTGAGGCTACAACTTGGGTTTCCTGAGTCCCAGGTCATTGCTTTTTCTATTACACTATAATTCAAGAGACCTGGATTCAAACCCTGGCTCTGTCCCTGGGTGTAGCTTTAGTTCAGTCAGCAACTTCAACTTTCTTATGTCTCAGTGTCCTCACTGTAAAACGGAGATATTATTTGCTCAGCATTATCTCCTCTGAACAAATGAGTTTTATTTATGCAAAGTATAATGCTCTCTATAAATAGGAGAAATTGTTTCTATTAAGTGACAGACCACAGGAAGAATCAAGAAGGGAAATCCTGCATATGCCCCCTGCCCTCCAAAGTAATACACAGCACATGAAGCCATGCTTCTGTATTTGAGATCCAGTGGGGTAGCTCACATACTCTCTCACACTCTACCAAGAAGGAATAGTCTGACTTTTGGAATATGTGAGTCTGCACTGAAATTATAAAGTCCTTGGATCGAGAACCCCACTTTTATAACCATCACCATGGCCTCTCTTACAGTGAGAGTTGAGACCATCTACCACATGACACACTATAAAGTAAAGTTTAGCTCTGACCAGACGATAATTTAATTTGGGGGACTGAGGCAGGGAGCAGTAAGTGTAAATCACTTTACATTCTCTTTTTCTTACCTTCACATGCTGTAGAAGGGATTCTCTTTCTTGGTCCCTCTCTTTCTTTAGATGCTGCCCTTCTGGTTTCAAGTCAGAATAAGCCAGCCCAGCAAGCATTTTCCTAAAGGAGGAAACTGTCCTTAGTCGGCTGGCTGGGCCTCCTGGGTCCTGACTGATCAACATGTTAGCATCACATTCCCTGTCAAGTTCTTGGAACTGAGAGTGGGGCATCTGGGTACAACAATCCCTATCTAGAGTACCCCACTTCCCTCTGGATTCTTCCCAAGTAGGAGACTGTCTTTTGCTATGGTACAGAAGGGGAGTTGGCTCTTTACCACTAGAGGCAGCTGGTAAACCTTGCTCTTCAGTGGCTACAGAAGGCTGAGAATCGGGTGTCTGAATGGTACACAGATATGAAGCCAGACTGGAAACCTGGGTCAGCCGAGGGGGCAGAGCAAGATATTCTTCTTCAATTTCAGTATCTTCCAGTGTTTTCCACCCAGATTCCACTGGAGCCTCATGGGAAAGACACTGGAGATCACTATTCCCACCATTCTTTCCTGTAACCGTGGAAAAGGAACTCCCTTGGGACCATTCTCCAGGCGATGGCAAGTGTGCCTCAAGGCATCTTCCCAGAGGTAGAGATTTCCTGAAGTTCATTAGAGGTTGCTCCTTGTCATTCTGAAGAGCATGTCTACTACTGGCTTTGGGAGTCGATGTAAATTGACCAGAAGCTGCTAATCCGAAGCTGCCCTGGGTCTGGGAAACCACAGCAGAAAACCTGTCATCACAGTTTCTGGGTTCTGGAGGGAGTTGAACATCTGGTTCTGTTGGTAGGCAGTCATGGGACAGAGTAGCAGGGGACTTCAGGGTGTTCTCAGGTGAGAGGGAAAAGCTGTCCAGGTCAACACCTGAGTCATGCAGGAAGGTGTCAGCCAGTACATGGCTGTCAATGTGCTTTGGAAGCTGGGCCTTGGGCTTTATAGGGTAAGTATAATCAAGCAAGTCTTCATACTCTTTATTTGGATTCCAAAGAGGGGAGTGACGATCAGGAGATGGAGGCAGGGAATCAGGCAGCACACAGGCCCAGTAATCAGTCTGAAAAGAGGACCGCCTCCTGCTTGCCTCAGCTACAGCTCCACCACTTTGGGATGCTAAACGTGGCATCCCATGTGTTGGAAGCATGGGGCCCAATGCAGCGCTCAATGAATCAGATGGTAAACGTGAGGCTGTGGGCTCAAGTGAAGAGCTTTTAGCAGGCCACAGGCTTTGGGATCCTGTTTCCTCTCTCAGCCTTAGGAAACCATTTGGGGTAGGTGAGGTGGGAAAGCTGTGGCTGGAAAGAGAAAGCGCAGATAAATCTAGGTTCAGCAAAGATTTCCACCTCAAGGAGAAAGAAGAACTGGAGATGTAAGGTTGTTGCCTCAGACCATGGATTCGGGGGGATTCAAAACTGGAGTGGTCATCTTCATCATCAGCAACCTCTCCTGAGCTGAGAGTCCTAGCTAGAGGATCAGCTATATTCTGAGGTAGCTCTGGAGAGTCAAGACACAATTTCTCCTCCATCTGTAGTAAAGAAGGAAGAAAGGGAAGGAAGACAGAAAAAATGTAACCATAGAGGTGACTGTATTAAAGCAATTCGCTAAGATAACAGGGCCAAGGACTTTTATTTGGTACCTGGAAGACAACCAAAAGGCCTCACTTAGGAAAAGAACCCTTTAGAATGTAAAATTCAAGGATACCCAAACTGTAAGACTCAAAGAATCTGATGAATGGTATTAGCACAATGCTACTGTCTTGGAATAGAGAAAACAGCTTTCATAGGATTTCTTTCCCAACAGATAAATGGAAAAACACCAAAGACTGCCCATTTAGGATGGGGGTTAGCCAAATAGGCCGGTGATGACTGGTACCAAACTCACGTCCCTCCCGAAATGGAATAAATCATCCTTTTTTTTTTTGTAGAAAATCTTTGAGAAATGTCTCAGGTAGGAAGGATGCCATTCTGTCTATGAATCTTCTTCATAGTGATTCCAGGACTAGGAGAAGGCACCCTGCACAGCTACACTCTCCTTCTGTTTTGACTGCATGTTCAAATACCAGTGTATAACTCAGCTCTCTTATGTGAAATAACAGTTCATTACTTCAAGAACTTGTGATTGTGGTAATATTAAAGAGCTCCAATTAAAGAAAAGCAGAATAAGGAGTACCACTAAATAACAGCTTTCATTTTTTTGGGGGGGGGTGAGGCAATTGGGGTTAAGTGACTTGCCCAGAGTCACACAGCTAGTGAATGTTATGTGTCTGTGACCGAATTTGAACTCAGGTCCTCCTGACTCCAGGGCCAGTGCTCTATCCACTGCACCACCTAGCTGCCCCAATAATAGATTTATTTAAAGGATAAAGGCAGGACCTGTGAGGTGGGTTAGACTGTAACCCAATGGTAATTCAACCTAAATCGTAAGATAGTGCTTGAGGCACAGAGGAGTTTAAGGAGACCTTGCAGGGGTCACACAGCTATTAAGTGTCAGAGGTAGGATTTGAATTCAAAAGTTTCTGAAATCCCAGTGGCACTCTATTCACTAGGCCTTATTGCCTCTCTTAGCCGATGCCATTTTAAGGTAAGTTCTCCTCTAATGCCTCATTGTGGAGTACTGATCCTGGGTTCCTGGAGCTTATTGCCAATGGAATGTAGGTCCTACACAAATTAGAAAGGATTCCAAGTCTGTGTCATCCAAGGACAAGTCTAGCTAACTTCAGAAAGTTTATCATCATGTACAGGGTGATGAATTTTTCAGCTACAGCAGCTCAAGAATACTTTAGTGAAGTTTGTCAATGAAAGAGGTCTTGGCTGAAATTAAACCTCCTTGAAGTATCATTAAGTACACATAGATGTGAATATGTAATTCAGAAAGATAAGAAGGGGATATGAAGTTACTGATAAGTTACTACTGATACCCATTGTCAGTAAGCATATAAGGTTTACAAAAAAACAAACAAACAAAACTCCTGAAGAATAAAATAAAAAGGGGGCAGCTAGGTGTCGAAGTGAATAGAGCACTGGCCCTGGAGTCAGGAGGACCTGAGTTCAAATTTGGTCACAGACACATAACATTCACTAGCTGTGTGACCCTGGGCCAGTTACTTAACCCCTATTGCCTCACCCCACCCCCCCAAAAAAAGAATAAAATAAAAAGGAGGGAAAAATTAGGAGAATCTCAAAATTTTCCTTTAGCATTTTCAAATAGTCCAATGACAGAAACATGGCTAAACTCATGCCCTTGGAACTAACTATATTCCAATACCACATCTCTGATTCTTGTGAGCCTGAGGGCCCTCAAAATCCATCTACTGTGTTTCATACAACTTTGACCAGACTGCTCAGCTCTTGGATAATACAGATAGATGCTAGAAAGGATCCTTTATCTTCTCTCTGATACTTGAGGTCAGGATTTCTTCACAAGGAAGTGTCAACTGATTTCAAAAGGAAGATAAACATCTGAATGAATAAAGACCCAGAAAAGTACCCTAAGGTTCTATCCAAGGCCTCTTCTTTCTCTATACTTTGTCACTTAGTGATCTCACCAGAATCCACAGGCTTATTTACCATTTCTATATAGGTGACTCCAACATCTAGATCTTCAGCCCCAATCAATCTCCTGAGCTCCAGTCCTGCATCACCTAGCAGACATTTCAAAATGAATGTTCCAAAGGCATCTCAAATGCAACCTGTCTAAAACAGAACCCATTATCTTTTTCCCCTCCAGTCACCTGGTTGTGTAACCCTGGTTATCTCTCCCTTATTCCACACAGCCAACCTGTTGCCCAATCTTGTCTTGTACCTCCTCCCCCCTTTTTTTTGCATCTGTACCCTTCTCTTCACTGGAAGAGCCACCACCTTAGTCCTTTTAACTATTATCACCTCTAATCAAAACTACTGCCTCCTAATGGGTCTCTGAGCCAAGAGTTTTTCCCCACTCTCCTTTATTCTCCACACAACAGCCAAAGTGGTTTTCCTAAAGCATAGATCTACCCATATCACCTCTCTGTTCAATAAACTACAGTGGCTCCTATTCATCTAGGATGAAACAGAAACTCCTCCATTTGACCTTCAAAGCCCTTTACAACCTGACCCCAACTTACCGTTCCAAACTTTCAACAGATTAGTCCCTTTTACCCACTCTACAATCCATCCAAACTGGCTTTATTGCTATTACTCACACATGACACTGTATCTCTTGTCTCTAAGCCATGCCTAGAATGCCCTCCCCTTCCTCACCTCCATCTTTTGGAATTCCTGGTTTTTCTCCAGACTCTGATCAAATGCCACCTTCTCTTCATGAGTAAGGAGGAGTACACACCTCAACCACAAAAGCTTCCTAGGATGACAGCACAAGATTCTCTTCTAGTTGGGATGCTGGCACCCTGGCTTCATGTTTGAGGGGAGTGGAAGTAGGATAAATGAAGGCCTAATGTCCTTTATAACTCCTTATTGTGCCATCAGAGAACAGAACCTGAGGGTTGGCAGTCTCTCAGAGTCTAGTTAATGACAGCTAATATTTACATGGCACTTTAGATTCTGAAAGCCCATTTTACATACATCTACTGTCTCTTACTTGAATTCCACCATCATCCTGTCAGGTAGTACTTGTATCATTAGTAGTACAGGTAGTACTACATTATTAACCCCATTTTACAAATAACCTCCACTTTTGCCTTGGGTCCCTGGATGCCAAAACAATGAATCAATAAACATTTATTAAGTGTTTACTAAGTGCCAGGCATGGTTCAAGTACAGGAGAAACAGATACAAGAGCAAACCAGCTCTTGCACTTTAAGGAGTTTACATTCTCCTTGAGGTGGTGGTAGGGGACAACATTTATACAAATAAGTAAATAAAAAGTACATAGAGAAGTACAATGCAGTTTTCTGAGGGTGGGGAAATAAGACATAATCAAAGGAATGATGAAGTGCCCCACATGCCTATAACCGGGGCAGGGTGGGTAATCCAGTGCACAGTGTTCTATCTTAGAGATGACATTTAACTTTGACCTTTCCTTGCTAGTGACCTCTGGGGCCAATCACCTACATAAGGATAACTTGACCTCATCACATCTCAGTTTTTCCATCCATAAAACAGGGATCTAGGCTCCTATCTCACATTTTATAATGATGAGAGTGAACAAATAAAACAGTATCTGACTAAAAGCCACAGTGACCTGCAAGAAAGGTAATCTATAAATCCAACATACCATAAGCAACATTTCCTACCTGGGCTCCTATTTCAAGCAAAACGTCTCCTGTTCCTGTTCCAGTCCTGTCTTCAGGAAGCAAATGGCTATAAACAGGTTCAGATCCAAAGATGAAGGAGTCTCTCTCTGAGGTCTGGGTTTTATCTTCTTTGTCCATATGGTGTTTCTTCCACACTCCAGCCGAAGCAATGTGGTCAGGCATGGCCTTCCTGTTGGTCAGCTCTTCTTCCTCCCCCAGTGGGACGCATTTTCCTCCACTGGCATCTAGAAAATGTTGCATGCTGCCCAGAGCCATGGAGCAGTCTGTCTCTAGTTTCTGGCTGTTCCAACCTCCATGGTGCTTCACGCTCCCATCCAGCACTGTCTCTGCTTCAGTCTCCCTCTCTGCCAAAGTCTTTTCTTCACTGAGTGCCATCACTGAGGAGAGACTTCTTACTCTCCCTAGTTCAGGGCCCATCAGCTTTCAGCTCCTTAAAGGAAACTGGAAAGGAACAGGAAAAAAGTAATTATTTTTCTTACCATTCAATGCACCCTTTCTTCCCACCTATCATGGAATTTGGCTAAAGATGAAAAGAACTCTAAAGCCATAAACACTGTTTGCAAAAAAGCAACTTTTTGAGGAAGTCTAAAGTCATAACTTCCCCTTTTGCCAAATCCTTCCAATGCAGCTTGTGAAAACATAGCATTCTGTTACCTGCATTTTGAGGAGTTAGTACAGGTCCCAGAATCAAGTGGGGACTCCATAAGTGGAACCCAAATTAAACAAACCTTAAGACCTGTCCTGATCAGACTCAGGATTTTGATCTTCAACTACAAATCACCTTTATTCACACTTCCTCACCCCATTCTAACTAGGAAAGAGAAGTAAGGTCCTTCTATGCCAAGCATCTGCTGCACTTCTGTTGTGACTACCAAGTCACTGTTGGCATGTTCCTGCCTCAGCTTCCTATCAGGAGCGGAACCTTCAGAGGACGACAAGTTAGGGCATGCCTACACTGTAAATGATGCTTCCCAGAATACCGATAAAGCCACCTGAGTAGGAAGGCCAACCTTTCCCTGCTGCTAGGGCAAGAACAGTAACTAGTATCTCTAACACAGAGGTGGGAACCAGTTTTATTTTCTATGAAGCCACTGACCCAATAGTGAAAAAAAAATCATTCCCCATTAATTCATTGTTGATTACATACTAACCAGTTTCCCCACAGACAAAAACTAAAAAATGTAAATGTGGGTTTTAGATATTTTAATATTTCAAGACTAGGGAATAAGTAGAAGTAGGGGCAGAAGAGGAATACTGGGATAAGGGTGGCATAGGATAAAGGAAGGAGAAGAGGGAATAAGCATTTATTAAGCTCCTGCTACATGCCAAACACTGTGCTAAGCACTTTACAAATATTATCTCATTTGATCCTTACAACAAGTGTGAGGTAGGTGTTACTGTTATCCCCTTTCTGAAACTGAGGAAATTGAGGCAAAGAGAGGGTAAGTGCCTTGCGCAGGGTCATAGAGCCAAGAAGTGGCTGGATTTGAATTCAGGTCTATCAACTGCATCACCTAGCTGCCTCTTAGAATGAAGAACAAATTGTTTTACAAAATGAGATGAGAGACAAACTTTTTCTAGACAATCACAAAGTATAAATAAGTATTTCAAAAGTCAATTTCTATATCAAGACTAATTTTATTTAGAAGCAACAGAAGGGTAAGGGAGAAGGTGTCAGACAAAAAGAAGCAGGTGACAATCACAAAAGTGATATGAGAAAGCAAAGAGGAGACATCAGTAGACAAATTTTCATGAAGCAACATTCTAATCATGTAGCATTTTAAGATTATTACTACAAAAGACAATTCAATATTATAGTTCCACAACTATGAGATAAAGGATAATGAGATAAGGTGTTCTTTTTTTTTTTACTCCTCTCATTAACTAGAGCACGAATTCTTACCCTGGGGTCTGTAAACTTGATCTGAAAATTGTATTTCAATAAAACTGGCTTCCTTTTATTTTATGCATTTAAAAACATCATTCTTTGAAGGGGTCCATAAGCTTTGCCAGATTGCCAAAGGGATCCAAGATGCATTCAAAAGATTAAGAATTCCCTGAACTAGATGAAATTAAATTGAGGGCTTTAAGCAGGGTTATTCCCTACTTCTGTTTTAGAATGACAAGCTTATCTTTTTTCACCCCTACAAAATCTCTCATTGGGCAGAGAGAAGTAATCTTCATGCCCCCTGGCAGGTAGAATTATACAGTAGAAAGACACCTGAATGTGGGAATCACAGGACCTGAGTTAAAATCCAGACTCTGCCACTTACCCATGTGACCTTGGACCAATAAACTAATTTCTCTGGGCTTCACGTTCTTTATTTGTAAAATAAAAGGATGGATTAGATTACTTCTAAGATCTCTTCCAACTCTAGATTTATGATCCTATGCTCTTCTTCCTTAGAAAGATGATTGCTGTAAAGACAAAAGGGTTATAGCCAGGGCTGGGCATACAGGTTAAATGTGAATATCTATGCATATTCCTGGCTGCATTCTGAAGCCAAATATAATTTTTCTAATCACTAACTGGAAGGACCTTAGAGATCCTGACCTGCTACCCCTTGTGTGACCTTGGGCAAGTTACCTAAACTCTCAAACCTTTCCTCACATGTGAAATGAGGGATTTGGACTACATGACCTCTAAGGTCCTTCCAGCTCTAAATCTGTGATCCTCTGACTAACTAGTCTAATCTTGTCATTTTCTCCTATTCTCCCTTTCTTCTACAAGAGTAGCATTTATTGTACAATAAAAGCTCTTTCCTTTGGGTTGAGCCTGACAATCTAAAATGGAGACTGTCCTATTTTTAAAGGAAAGCGGTATTATCACTTTCAGATATATACAATCACTTCAAATCCATGGGGTCAAGAGTGAGATGAGTGCTGTCAGGGCCATGAGAGATTTTGTGCCATAGGGCCAACTTAACTCAACAAGGTCACAGAGAGAATTAAGGCTAAGGCCTGGACAGTGACCCAAGTATCCAGACCACCAGGTTATAGCAGTTTCTAGCTTACTAGGTACCTAAATGATACAAGTGCCTGACAAAGTATTTTCCCAGACATGGTTCTCAGTTAACCTTCACAACAACAGTAACAGGAGAGGACATTAGACACCGTAACATGAATAATGAATTTAGAAAAAAAAATGAATTCAGCCCCACTGTCAACCTATTAGGAATACTTACAAAACCAAATCTGCCTCCCTTCTCCAGTCTAAAATCAGCTATAAAAACCAGAGAGATTTTTCAGGATATTCTAGTAAACTTGACTTTGTTACTACCTCTCTTGTAATAATCCAAATCTGCAGCAACTCAGAGGAAGAGCTCCTCAGCCGAGAAAGAGGAGCAAGACAGCCCTGCCTGCTCTTATTGCACAGTAAAAATACGTACACACACATCACACGTCCAATAATTCTAACTTGGCCAGGCTCAGCTGGCTATCTGGTGTCTGAGGCGGCACAGCTCTCTGGTCTATAACAGATTATATCACTACCTCTGTATGGAGCTAAAAGAAGTAACTGCACATGGGGAGGACCTTGCTTTAAACAAACCTGGTATGAATATAGAGTTAGGGGATGATTCCCTACTATAAAATAAAAGAGATTTAGTTCAAGATTCTAGTGAACATTCTGGCTACATTTAAAATGACTTAATTTAGAACAAATTCCCTGACAAATATATCAGTTATGTGAAATGAAGGAGGCCTTACATATATTCATACATGCTTATGAGAACTAGAATATCCAGAGCTCAGCTTAACAGAAGAATCACAGCTCTGCCTTTTGCTGCCTGTGTAACTTTGGCAACATCAACTCTCTGGGCCTCGGTTTCCTCAACTGTAACATGAGGAAGTTAGACTAGATTTAAGGTCTTCTTCAGTTCTAGCTCTATGATCCTACGATTTAGAAGCCAAATCAGATTAATTCTGTTATTCTTGTTGATGAGTTCAGTGTGCACCCCGAGAATGATGGGGTTGCCACCTGAAATGATGAGGAATAGTCATGTGGGTTCTACTGTCCTGAAAGAAATTCACTTGGCCAGTTCTCCAAGTTAAAGAAAGGCATTTATTGGGGTGACGCACTCAAGCAGGCCTGCTTCCACACATGTGAAAGCCAGCACATATGCCTTTCGGTCCCCTAAGGGAGCAGAGTGCCCCACCTCCCATGGGAGGCAAAGGCGGTTATTGGGGTTTGGTGTCTGGTTTAAATACAATTTTATGGAATAAGGGGAAGGGGGATGAGAGAATGGGAGGAGCAAGCATGGCTCTGAAATGCCTGGGATATCAGGTAGTCCAGAGTTGCCTTTATCACACAGATAAGCAAAGAGAATAGGAGAGGGGAAGGGAAGAGTTGTTCTGGAATTGGGGGTGCTTTGTGAAAGTACACAGGTGGGGAGCTTCAAAGCATAGTCTTCTTTGATCCCTTTTCTAGCTGGTCGCACCCTGCATCTTATCTCATATCTCGCATCCTGCCAGCTCCATCTGCCTCGAGCACTCCTGTCTGCCTCCCCTCATCACTGAGAGTAATAGGGACTTATGTTTATAAAGTTGCTGTTGTTCAGTTGTGTCCTACTCTTTGTGACCCCGTGGACCACAGCCCGCCAGTACTGTCCGTGAAGTTTTTTGGGGCAAAGATCCTGGAGTGATTTGTCATTTCCTTCTCCAGTGGATTAAGGCAAACAGGAGTTAAGTAACTTGCCCAGAGTTACACGGCTAGTAAGTATCTGAGGTCACATTTAAACTCAGGTCTTCTGCTGCCAGGCCCACCGCTCTATCCATTGAGCCATCTAGCTGCTTTAAGGCTTATAGAGGACCACTGCTCACAAGGACCCCCTGAACTAGGCAGTGCAAGTATTATTATCTCCTTTTTATAGAAAATGCAACTGTGGTTACCAGTGGTCACACAGCTGGTAAGCATTAACGTCAGGACTCAAATTCAGTGCTCAGTTTTACAATAATGGTAGCCAATTGGCTGAAGTGCTAACTGCTATAAAAATGCAGAGTACTTAACCACAAAAAACCACCTCACTCTAGGAGAGGCCCTCTAGGCAAGCCCAAATTTTGGCAATATAACAGGAAAAAGAAAAAAAAAGGGCCAGGGCATTGTTAGGTTGCCTGAAAACTTTTTGAAAAAGGAGATTTATGAAGGAGAACTTAAAAATAGAGGTTGGATGTGGGAATAGGAGGGAGTTTGAAAAGGAGGCAGGGTTGTAAGGAGTAGAAGCCAACAAACGAAGGCAGTCATGAGAGAAACCTGGTCATACCAGGAGGAGGGGACGTCAGAGAAGCCATAGCTGTAGAGCTAGAATGGGCAGCAATATATACCAATATCAACAGCTGTCTTCAGCATTCCCTGGCCTGCAGGCTTAGGGATAGGGATAACCCCTAGGTGGGGCCCCAGATGTGGGTAAAGTCAGCGTATACAAAACTTTCCAAAACATTTCACATATGCGAAGTCAGGTTAAAGTGGTCATCCAGGGCAGCTCTGAAGGAAAAAAAAATCCACAAAAGGACTGTCTTCGAAGGATATGGAAGGGAATCAAAGAATCCTTATGCACTGCTTATCAGGAAGTCATACCGCAACCAAGTGTCAAAAAATAAAAAGAAAAGGGTTTATTCTCAAATTCTTGTAGAACACTTAAAGCTAAAAAGCATTAAGAGAGAATGCTAAAAAGAGAGATTACAGAAATAAAGTAACTATATTAAGCATAGGTTAGGGAGGAGGTATGGAATTTTGATTCTACCCTCTAATGAGTGTATTTTGATATCAGTAAACCTCCTGGGAACTGTCACCTGGAAGAAAACCCAAAAATTCCTTGAAAAACAAATAAAAATCTCTCTTGATTCTTTGGAGAGATGGGGAGGAATATAATAAAAATCAGTGAGGCTTGTTATGGCTTGTCTGTTTTTTGTTTTTTAAAGTTCAGGTCTTGTCTTTTTTTTTTTTTAAACACCTGTAGTCATACCTCCTCTTCTAACTAGACCTGCTTTCTGAAGTCCCTGCCCAGCCAAAACTGCTTCCCCACTCTGGAAGGTAAAGTGTAGTAGAGATTTGTGGACCTGGGAATCAGAAGACTTGGGTTCAAATTCCAGCTTTCTTGGTACCAGTGAGGCATTAAGCAAATCTCAACCTCAGTGCTCTTATCTTTACAATGGGGATAGTGGTTTTTGCACCTAATACACTGAAGAGTTATAAGGAATGTATTTTGTAAACCTTAAAGAATTATAGAAACACATATTATTGTTATCCTAGGGTCGAATGAGCCAGTTTGGACCCCACTGGGTCGGAGGTGTGGGGCTAGGATGAGTGTCTCAGGAATGCAGAGGGGCAGAGTATTTACTGCCTAACTATATAAATTCGGCCCACTTTTACATTCTGCTAATTCCAAGTACAAAAGCATCCAAAACGATTGGCTTTCATTCTTTGCAGGGAGGAGGAGAAGGCTGGTTCACTAAATAGTCAATACAAGGCTTTCAAATGTCTGTGAAAGATATGCAGCTGCCACATAGACAAAGGAACTTGAGCAAACACTCCCAGACTCTCCAGCTTCTCAGGCCACTTCAGCTGCATGCTAATTCACAAAGAAAGTAACAAAGCTCAAAGCACTGATGCTATAGATAATACAAGTCGATCTAATTTGTCCTCAGCATACACAGAGGGGAAGAATATGTTACCTGCACTCACAAAAGTCTCAACAATCAGAAACATCTTCCCAAACCTAGTATTTTCTCCAGATCTCACAGGTTAGTTAAACCCGGCTCCTGCTGCCACTAAAACAGACCCCAACAACTGAAGAGTTAGTGTGCCTGATACAAAATCAGATACTAAGTTGCCAAAGAGGTTTGTTTGGCAAGGGACAGTGTCACCTTTTAACAGCTCTGTGGCCGACTGCCACTGCTGCTACATAAGAACACAGGCAAAACTGCTGAAGTTTTGCCATTTACAGGTGAAACAGGGAGAGAAAGGTGTGGGTCTGTGAGACTGGCCTCTATCTGAGGTAACAAAATAATTTGTAGTAGGTTGTAGCCTTTGGGGCAGCCCCCCTGAATGACTTCCTCAGCTGATTCCTTCTGAGACTTAAAAATCCAGCCCTTAGAGAAGCTTATTTAGTAAAAATAAAAAACTGGAAGTGAGGTAATATCCTCTCTTGTATCTTGGTCATGCAGCAGCTACCAGATTTTGCCGCTTAGATACTATTTCTCCAGAACAGCAAAGATCTTCTCCATGATTCTGCTGGCTTGTTTTGAGTGATCCGAATTTTTTCCTCTATGAAGGCTGGTTTAAGATTGAGGAGGAGAAAAATAAAAGCTCCATTTCCAAAGAAACCATTACTCTGCACCACACACAGAATGTTAGAACTGAAAGAAACCAACCTGCTCAATTTACAGATGAGAGAACTAACCTTCTAGAAAGGAGAAAAAAACTTCCCAAGGTCTCACTAAAAAAAAAATCCACTGTCTTCTGATCACCCATTGTCCAATGCTTTCTTCATACTAAGCTGCCAAAGTATTTCCTACCTATGGTGCCACCCTCCTCTTAGAGGTTCACAAATTTAAATTTTCATTGATACCTTGTTTTCATTTCAAAATACAGTTCTCAATTTACCTAAATTCACATTATGTGAATTCAACTTTGCCTAAAGAATTCTGAAAGAAATCTGCATACCAGTTCTGATTTAAAAATCGTGTAGGATTTCATGATATGCAGGTGTTAGGAGAGGACACTAATGCAGACACTGAAGCAAAGAAATTCCCAGAGTTCCTGCAAAAAATAACAGATAAAGGCCTCTACTTGCCAGAGGAAATATTTTTTTTGGGGGGCTAGGCAATGGGGTTAAGTGACCTGCCCAGGGTCACACAGCTAGTAAGTTGTTTCTGAGGCCGCATTTGAACCCAGGTCCTCCTTTATCCAGGGCCAGTGCTCTATCCACTGCGCCACCTAGCTGTCCAGAATTCTTTAATGTAGATGAAACTG
Organism: Phascolarctos cinereus; assembly: GCF_003287225.1. Taxonomy (NCBI): domain Eukaryota; kingdom Metazoa; phylum Chordata; class Mammalia; order Diprotodontia; family Phascolarctidae; genus Phascolarctos; species Phascolarctos cinereus. Next base: position 114,788,770 of record NW_027555625.1, on the reverse strand, counting down.
GCCTATTTTATTTGTTTGTTTTTTCTTTTGGCTAGGCAATGGGGTTAAGTGACTTGCCCAGGGTCACACAGCTCATATGTGCTATATGTCTGAGGCTGGATTTGAACTCAGGTCCTCCTGAATCCAGGGCCGGTGCTCTATCCACTGCGCCATCTGGCTGCCCCTGAAACTAACCTATTTTATCAAAGAATGCCATATCGAACCTACATGTCAGTGGAGGAAAAACAACTCTGCCTGGGCACAAACCATAGAAAAATTACTCTTCTGCTTGGAGGGAATGCATCTAGGACTTGCAAATTAAACCTGTTCTTGTGCACCACTTAGAAAATCTCAGAGCATTGAAAGGAATAGGCAAGGCAACAATTTATTGCTCATTTGTACAGTTGTGTCCGACTCTTCATGACCCCGTGGACCACATAACACACCAGGCCCTTCTATACTCCACTATCTCTCCAAGTCTGTCCAAGCTCATGTTTGTTGGTTCCATGACACCATCTATCCATCTCATCTTCTGCTGTCCTATTCTCTTTTTGCCTTCAATCTTTCCCAACATCAGGGTCTTTTCCAATGAGTTCTGTCTTTTCATCAGGTGACCAAAGTATTTAAGCTTCAGCTTCAGTACTTGTCCTAATAAGTAGTCTGAATTAACTTAAGTAGTGACTGAAGTGATTTATCTGGGCATTATTTCCTGCTGCTTTACTCCCCAAGTTGAGAAGTTTTTAATGACAATGGCATTCCTTCCAAGATTCAACTTTAGATAATGCCCGAGATCACCCTCCCCATCTGGATGGTTTTAAAAAGAATGTAAAAAGAGTCTACCTTCCCCCTAACACTACTTCATAATTACAACTATCAGGAAGTGATTGTGAATTTCAAGGTAATACTATATTTGCCCAGGGAGTTGCAGCTTTAGATGCAGATAACGCCTAGACATTGAGAGATTTCTAGAAGTCCCATAATATTTACCATGCAATCCAGAACACTGCTAAGGCATGGGAAGAGTTAACAGAAATATGTATGAAGAGAGTGGAAAAAAAGCATGCCCACAGTTTGATTTTCATGGATTTGACAATGATACGTGCGAAGAACAAGACTGTAAATTAGCACAAGAACTGGAGCTAGAAGTGGATGAAAATGATATAAGAGATTCATGATTTGAGTCTGATGATGTAGAGATTGATGATTTAAGTCTGATGATGTAGAGATTCATGATTTGAGTCTGATGGAGAAGAACTGTTGAATGAGGATCTGATTGAGCTGCTAGCTGCAAAGAGTCAAGAAGAAGAAAGGGAAGCTTGGGAAACTGAGGGAAAACCAAAAAGGTTTACAATGAAACAGCTAACAGAAGCATTTTATCATTTGAGAAATTTTTTTTCTTGTATTGAAAAGACGGATCCAAATACTTTAAGATTTTTATAAGTTCAAAAACTAGTTTAGGATGATTTTGCTTTCTATCATCAGATATACGAGGAGGAAAAAGAAGCCATTATCCAAACATCTCTCAATAGCTTCATTAAAAAAAGTTGTACAGTCTAACACCAGTAACAAAGTGGGTGCAGTGGGGTGGTGAGGGGGCAGTATACTGCACACCTATGTCAACTTTACAAAGCTGTACATACTTTATCATTAACATAACCTTTCATTTCATAATTCTGTTTATTTTTATGGTACAGTATTTAATGTCTGCACTTTTGAATTTTTTTTGACATGCATAAAGGTATTATTTTGTGTATGCCTTTGTTACAGAGGCTAAGTGAAGTGGGTAGAGAGGGGCAAATTTGTATTTATAAAAAGCACTTCATTCTTTTTTTTGGTGAGACAATCAGGGTTAAGTGACTTGCCCAGGGTCACACAGCTAGTAAGTGTTAAGTGTCTGAAGCTGCATTTGAATTCAGGTCCTCCTGACTCCAAGGCCAGAACTCTATTCACTGCACCACCTAGCTGCCCTAAAAAAGCACTTTATGTAGAGGTCTGAGGAACGGTCCACTTACATAAAGCAAGAACTGTCTCTATATTCTTTCCTCCTTTCCTCCCCAAATCTTCGTAACAATGAGGAGAAAAAGAGGGGACAGAAAGCAGTTCGGCAAAACCAACACTTTAAATGTCTCTAACAGTATATGCAATGTTCCACACCAACAGTCCCAAACCTCAGCAAAGAGAGTGCTAACTAATTTTTCAATGAGAAATACTGCAATATAACTACCCAGCTGCTTTTTTTGCAACCTGAGGTTTCATTAGGAAGCTCTAGATTAAGAATGTGTCACACTATGCTGCAATGCATTTAATAATAGTGTGTGAGGCCCTGCACACATGAGATTACTTCTGGGAAATAACTTCATCACGCAAAGGAAAAGGAATGAAAGACTTTTTTTAAAAAATGGGATAGCTATAAAAAAGGAAATAAGGATTAGATAAGGAAATGACACAATATGGCTCAGTTAATTCCTCAAAATGGTCAGAAAATATGAAGTGTTCAAAAAAGAATTGTACAGCATTAACAACCACATGAAAGAATGCTCCATATCACTTAATAATAAGAGAAATGCAAATTAAAACAACCCTGACATTTTACCTCACACTCAGCAAATTTGCCAAAGTGACAAAAAATAGCAATAATTCATTTTGGAGGGTTTGTGGGATGATAGGCACACTAATACATGTGGTGCAGCTGCAAACTGTTATAACCATTTTGGAAAGTAATTTGGAATTATGCAAATAAAGTGACTAAAAAATGTCCATACCTTTTGACCCAAAGACTGCATTCCTGGGTTTATACCCAAAGAAGTTATTGATTAGAAGAAAATCCCTACACACACCAAAATATTTACAGTAGCAATTTTTGTGATAGCAAAGAATTAGAAACAAAGTAGATGCCTATCTATTGAGGAATTAATAAACAAACTGTAGTACATGAATGTAATGGAATATCACTGTGCTGTAAGAAATACACCAATACAGAGAACTAAAAGAAAAACATGAACTGTTAGAGTGAATGAAGCAGAGCCAAGAAAATAATATATATGACTACTACAATATCAATGGAAATATCTACACATCAAAAAATCAAAAGTGAATTTTACAAAATTAGAAGGATCAAGCATGACTCTAATGAAGATGTGAGAGGACACCCCCAATCCACCCCTTTGTGGAGATGGGAGATCCACAGATGCACATTTCACATTTTTTTGGACTTTTTTCAATGTATTGATTGGATGTGCTAATTTTTTCCTTTCCTTTTCTTTTGGGAGGGGTCTTTAAAATACCATTTGTTATATGGGATGGCTCTCTGGGAGTGGGAGGGAGAGATACTGGGGAAACTATGAGGATGTAAAAAAAATCAATAAAAACTTATTTTTTAAAAATGTTCAGTTAATTTAGCTGGAGAGATTTTTCTCACTCCCATTTTAATTAATGAGACATCAGGTTTAGTGACAAGAGCTCAGTATTTAAAACCATAAGCTGTGTGCCTCAGTTTCTTAGCTGTAATATGAAAAAGTTAGATAGATGACCTCTATTTCAACCTTAAAATTCAATGATTTCAATCCGTTATTATTTTCCCCCCCATAACCCAGATGTCCAGAATTGATTCAGGTAGTCTGAAGGGGCTGGGGTTGGGGAAGGAGCTAGATGAGGATGAGGGGAATAATCAAGGATAACAGCAGGAAATGAAAAACATGACTTCACTGTTTCCTCTAATTTAGCTACGCAGTTGGAGGCAAGTTGGCCTGTTATTTTATCATTTTATCATCATGCTTATTCAGACCCCAAACCACCACCAAGTACCTGAAATCCTCAGCTCTAAGAAATAACCTACTTGTGGTCTGTGACCATATAAAATTTGAAACCTAAGTCTCTTAGCTCTTCATGAATTTGTTTAGCAACAAATTTCCTTCCATGTCCCAAAATTGTAGTCTACAGTATGAAAATGTGTTGGGTATTTTTTAAATGTTCCACCCAACCCCAAGTTACTATCTAAACTTTTGTAAATTGCTATTACCTCACCACTAACTGGCACTGGCCCATTTCCTTTAAATTTTTTTTATCACATACAACACAATTGCTGTTAGTTGAACGCAGCCTAGTAATTTTTTTAAAAGGTCTTGTATTTTCCTTTTCCCTAACTGATCTGATGGTGAGAGCCCTAAAAGACACCCCCCCTTTATTATCTGAGGCTGTTACAGTCAAACCCAGAAGAATCGGCTATCACAATAAAAAGTTCTTTTTTCTATTGCCTGACAGGTCTTCTTCAATGGGTGAGCAACAGGTCTTCAGAATAACTGTCTGGAACTGCAACAAGCAGATAAACTGCCCCGCTCTCACACGGGATACCCAGCCCCTAACGAACAAAACCAGGAAAAAACAGTGTGGGGCCCCAGAACAGCTCAAAAGGAAATTGAATTCCAACAACAACCACTGCGTAGGCAAAGCAGCTGTTCACAAGAGGCCAACAGATGTGCTACCACCTCTCACCCGGGAGACGGCGCACATTTCTTTAGGTTCTCCCAGGCAACTGACTCAACTGCCTCCAGTAAGGATTCTGCATTACTCCTTACTGGGTGGGTGGATGGGTGTGTGGGTGGGTGGATGGATGATTGATAGACAGATGGATGGATGGATGGAAGGATGGATGATGGATGGATGGACAGATGATGGATGGATGGAAGGATGGATGGATGGACAGACACGACAGAGATAGGTAGAGATGGGTGAGTAAAGATATAGGAAGGTATAGACAGATGACAGAAACAGAGATAAATAGGAAAGTTTAGAGAGATGGTAAAGATTTAGATAGATGAGAGAGAGACAGAAATAAACAGCTAGGTAGAGATAGAAACAGAAGGCAGAGACAGATATAGAGAAGTAGAGACACGATAAAAATAGATGATAGAAATAAAAAGACAAAAACATTGAAATAAACAGGAAGAGAGATAGGCAAGTAGGGACAACTATAAGTAGATACAGACAGATAATAAAGATAGGTGAAAGAAATAGACAGCGACAAACGGAAAGAGGCCGAGATAAAACATTTATTAAGGGCTTCCCATTTCACGCGCGCTGACCCTGAACGCGCAGGCCCCCTCCCCGCAGCGCGCATGCACACACACGCACAAACCCTGCTGATACACACACGCAGAAAGCGCAGGCATTTTCCACCCTCTCTGCATGTTTTACTCTTCAAGGTTCCCCCCCCCCCGCTGGCCTGGGACCCCCCCCAAGTGCACAATCCACACATGTGCGCCCTCCTCCAAGGGAACAGAACAACCACCTGCAAAATGGGGGGGGGGGACACCCAGCGGGAGGCCACACGTGCCCACGCGCGCATGGTCCAGCTCCAGCAAAGGCCGCGCACTGGGCGGCCGCCGTGCCCAGAGCAGAGGGGGCCTGGCTGCGGTCTCGGCCTCGGCCCGCCTAGAGGAGGGCGGGGTAGTCCGGCCAGGGCTTGGCATTCGCCGCGCCCGCGCCCAGCTCAACAACACCCCGCTCCCTCCCCGCCAACGCTCCTACCGGCAGTGTCCAGGAATCCGCTGCCCCGGTGCGGCATCGAACCCAAACGAGCTGGGGTCCCGACACCTCCCCGGACTGCCGGGGGAGTGGGAGGGGGCTAGAGGCAGCACGGCCCCCCCCAGCCCGCTCCTCCCCTCCTCTCCTCCGCCCCCGCGGCGAAAGCTCCTCCCCGCCGCCCGCCGCCCCGCCCCCAGCAGGAATCCCCGGATCTGGTGCGAGGGCTGACCTTCCTTAGCCAATCCGCTTTCCGGTAGTGGGCCTCGGCCAATGGGGAGCCTTCCCTTCCGCCCCGCACCTTCTCTGCTTGCTGCGCTCTGGAAAGTCGTTTCCCAGTTTGAGTTGTGAAGTTTGAGCTCTGCGGTCTGCCCTTCTCTGGAGTTGGGGGGGGGGGGAAGAAAAGGGGGGAGGGGGAAGGGGGGAGCGGTGAATGGGGAAGGAGAAGGGGTAAGAAAGGAGGAAGAGAGGGAAGGCGGAAGAGAGAGGAAACGACCTAAAATGAGATTAAAGACTGCAATTCTCACCATTTCAGTTATTCAGTTATCCATCTATCCATCCATCCATCAATCTTTACCAAGCCCCCTAGGATGAAGCGCAGGCCCTGGAGTCAGAACAGACCTGAATTCAAATCCAGATTCAGACACTTCTGTCTGTTGCCCAGACTGAGTCATTTAACCTCTGGCTGCCTCAGTTTCCTCATCTGCAAAATGGGGTAATGATAATGATTAGTACCCTCTTCCCAGGGTCGTTGTGGAGAACTAATGATACAATATTTGTAAAGTGCTTTGCAAATCTTAAAGCACTACTTAAATGCTATTATTTTTCTTGGTACTTTGAGGTGTGACCCAAATTCATTAAAAAAAAAAAAGGTCTTTGGTCTTTGTGCAGTTTTAGGGTCTTTGTGCAGTTTTAAGCTATCAGCTACAAAAACTATAAGCTGTAAGCTATAAAAGGTCTTTGTGCAGTTTTAAGTTGCTAAATCTTTTTTTGAGGGGTAGGGCAGAATTTTAAAAAATTGTTGTTAAAGACACCTTTACAAAAGTTCTATATAATGCCTCATCTCAATGTGGAGATGGGCCTTGGTTCTTAAAGACTACTCAAGTGAAACTTAAGACTTTTTTTTGGTAAGGCAATGGGGTTAAGTGACTTGCCCAGGGTCACACAGTATTAGTGTCAAGTGTCTGAGGTCTATTTTGAACTCAGATCCTCCTAATTCTAAGGCCTAAGCTCTATCCACTGTGCCACCTAGCTTCCCTGAAACACAAGAATTTTTAAAAAGAAAAATTTATTTCCAATTCCAAAATTTCTCCCTCTCTTCACCCTCCCCTTCCTACAGAGGTTTCAAGAAATAGGATACCCACACACATATGAAGTCATGCAAAACATTTCCACGTTAGCATGGGGGGGGGGAAGCAAGAAAAATAGAGTAAAAAAAATGCTTTAATCTGCACTCAGAGTCCATTAGTTCTCACTTTGGAGGTGGATACCATTTTTTATCATGATTTCTTTGGAATTGTCATGGATCATTGTCTTGATCAGAATAGCTAAGTATTTCAAAGTTGATAGTCCTTGGGGGCAGCTAGGTGGCACAGTGGATAGAGCACTGGCCCTGAATTCAGGAGTACCTGGCTATGTGATCATGGGCAAGTCACTTAACCCCATTGCCTAGCAAAAAAAAAAGTTGATCGTCCTTACAATATCACAGTTGCTGTATACAATGTTCTCCCGCTTCTGCTCGCTTCACTGGCAAAGTGATTTTTTTTTTAAACCTAGGTGGATCCATATCACTCCTCTACTAAATAAACTGCAGTGACTACCTAGCTCCACCAAGGTATATCCTTTGTTTCACACTCAAATACCTCCAAAAGCTAGCTCCTTCCTACCTTCCCAGTCTTATTGCACCTTCATCTCCCCCACATACTCTGATCCAGTGACACTGATCTCCATGTTGTTCCAGGAACACTCATCTCTCAGTTCCAGTCCTTTTTTGTCCCTTTGGAATATTCTCCCTTCTGATGTCCACCTCTTGTCTTCCTTCATTTGTTGTTCACTCATTTCAGCTGTGTCCAGTGACCCCAGTTGGGTTTTTCTTAGCAAAGATACTGGAGTGGTTTGGCTTCCTTCAAGTCCCTACTAAAATCCTATGTTCTTGGAAGCCTCTCCCAATTCCTCTGTATTTCCAGTGGGTGGCCTCTGTTGATTATTTCCTTTTTATTCCAATGTAGTTTGTTTACTTGTTCTCTCCCCCATTAGATTATGAGCTCCTCCAGAGGAGAGACAGTCTTTTGCTTTTCTTTGTATCCCCAACATTTAGCACAGTGACTGGCACGTAATAGGTACTTTTAAAAATGAATATTGGCTGACACATTCCAGGAGTAAACTACCTGAGTGTGCAGTAATCCTCCTCTTAGACGTTTTATTGTTGCCGTGCTTGTAACATTCAGATATTCTATTTGGCCAATGGGAAATCCACAGCCAGCTTTTCATCATGTCTTCTGCTTGATTGACCAGGGCCTCACATCACATTCCTGATGTTTATATAGTGTTTTATACATTTTATCTCATTTCAACATCACAACAATTCTGTGAGGTCAGTACTATGGGCTAATTACTATTCCCATGATAATCATTTAGATTATCATACATGATAATGCCATGCCTATGGTCACACAGTTAATTAGCGTCAGAGGAAGGATTTGAACCCAGGTTTCCTAACCTCTAAATTTAACACTAGCTATAGGCATTACTGCCTTTTATTCTAACAGAGTTGTAATAAAAATATTCAACAAGGATAAATTGAATTGTTAACAAATGGGTAATACCCAAAATGTTTGAAATACCAAGTGGGTGTTGCCATAGCATCCGAGAAAACTATGAGACCTCAGCTCCACTACAGCCCCATGAAGCCTTCTGCCCAGCAATCACTGCTCTGTGTAATGCCTGGCCTTAAATTCTTTTTTTGTGAGGCAATGGGGGTTAAGTGACTTGCCCAGGGTCACACAGCTAGTAAGTGTCAAGTGTCTGAGGCTGCATTTGAATTCAGAGTCTCTCGACTCCAAGGCCAGAGCTCTATCCACTGCGCCACCTAGTGGCCCTCCCAGCTTTAGCTTCTGACTAGTCTGAAGCTGACGGGGGCATCAGAAATAGGTAAACTGTAGTCCACACTTGCTATGCAGGAACCCTCAATCAAGGACCACTAGAGAAAGATACCATCTGCCAGGATGTGAGAGCTCACACCTTGTAATGCTATTCTTTTACACTTTTAAAAACATTTTAATTGTAACTAGTTTTAATTAGTATATATTTTCATTTTATTGTTCTCTTTGTTTACATAGTTGTAGCCATTGTATTATTGTTTTCTTGGTTCTGCTTACTTTATTCTGATGGAGTGGGGAAAGTGTTGCTAGAGAGACCAGCCAGCAGGGTATTACTACTAGTCTAGAAGCAACATAAGGAGAGACTTCACCAGGATGGTAGCAGTATTACAGGAGAGAATGGGGTACATACAAGAGCTGTTATGAAGATAGTATGGGTAGGACTTGATAAATGATTGAATAGGGGGTGAGAGATGTAGAAGTCAAGGATTAGCACCTAAGTTGCCAGTCCAGGTGACCAGAATGACGGGAGTACTCTTGACAATAATAGGGAAGTTAGGAAGAGAAGAGACTTTGGGAAGAAAGATGAGTTCAGTTTTTAAGATTATCCAGTTCTAGATGTCCAAGAGGCAGTTGGAAATGCCAGGACTGAAGGTTGAGAGATAGGTTAAGACTGTATAAATAGACCTGAAAATCATTTACATAGAAATAACAATTGAATCCTTGACAGTTGATGAGATCACTAAGTGAAATAATATAGAAGGAGAGGGTTGGGGACCATGACAGAACCCTGGGGGACACCTATGGTTGGTGGGTGTGATCTGGATGAAGGTGTAGCAAAGGAGACTGAAAAGGAACAATCTGACAGTGAGGGGGAGAACCAGGAGAGAGCAGTGCCATGGAAACCTAGATGAAAGAGAGTATCAAGGGGCAGAGGGGAATCAAGGATGTCACAAAGAGATCAAGAAGGATAAGGACTGAGGTACCACCTCACACCTGTCAGATTGGCCAACATGGCAGAAAAGGAAAATGACAAATGTGGGAGGGGGAGTGGGGATATGGGTACACTAATGCACTATTAGTGGAGCTGAAACATTCTGGAGAGCAATTTGGAACATTGTCCAAAAAACTATAAAACTGCATACCCTTTGACCCAGCAATACTACCACAATTGTTTCTGTTTTGGCCAGAAACCCTGAGGGTCTTCTCCTCCGAGATCTATTTTTTTTTTAAAGAAGCCATTCTTTACCTCATTACTAAGCCTTAATCACTGAATGGGCATTGCCTCACTCAAACTGATAGACTTGTTGGGGCAGCTAGGTGGCACAGTGGCTAAAGCACAAGGCCTGGAGTCAAGAAGACCTGAGTTCAAATCTGGCCTCAGATACTTGATGTTTACTAGACGGGTGACCCTGGGCAAGTCACTTAACCCCTATTGCTTCACCAAAAAACCAAAAATAAAAAAAAACCTGAGACCTGTTAAAGACCTTAGCTTGAAAAGGCCAAGGTCCCCCACTGCATCCTGGGCCATCTCCAGTTGTCCTGATCCATATCTGTCCACTAGACCCAGGTGGCTCTGGAGGAGAAAGTAAGGCTTGGTGACTTTGCACAGCCCTCCCTCACTTAAATCCAATTCACTTGCATGTCATGGCATCACCTTCCTAATGTCATGGTCTTCTTTCAGAATGAATGACAAACAGCAACCATTGTTGCTATACCTATATCCCAAAAAGATCAAAGAAAAAAGGGAAAGGACCCATATGAATAAAAATATTTATAGCAGCTCTTTATGTATGGTGGCAAAGAATTGGAAACTGAGGGTTTTCCAGTACCTTCGAAGAGTTTGGGAGAAATCTGCATCAGAGTTCAAAGTTTTTTCAATATCATAGTCCTTGGAGGGTAGTAACTAGGTAACCAGAATGGATTGAGGCACTTAAGTGGGGTGGTGGTGGTAGTGGGGTGTTTGATGACCATTCAGAACTCATACCATATTGTATGTCCAAGATTTAAATGAATAAAGCATTTATTAAGCACTTTCTGTGTGCAAAGCACTGCATTAAGTGCTGGAGATACAAAAAGATGAGTAAGACAGTCCCTGCCCTCAACAAGCTCAGATGGGCGTGATAACACATAGGGAAGGTTGCAGCTGTCAATCAAATGGAAAAGTCCCATGATTCCCAAGGATGCAGCAGCAAAGCAAATGCCTCTTTTTAAATGTCATTCCCACTGATAAAGTGATATCAGTTTCTGACATTGAATCATTTGATGATGCCAAGGACTTTGGTGGCAAGAATTTTCCTTTCTGGGTCTCTAGTAGCTGTGGCTATAGAACCCATAGGAGCAAGTGTCAGGGGATGCTTCCTACAACGATGGTTGAGGTTACTGGGCTGTAAGCGTAGCTATCCCCAACAGTCCTGGGCTGCCTCCATCAGAGGGGAAAACATGTCAAGGTGGTGATTGTGATTTGACTTACTTCCCTCATGCTGCCTCTCCCTCAGGGTGCCTTGCTGCTTTAACTTGCCTGACCCGTATGTGGTCATTGGTTGGCATTCAGTGGAAATGGCTGATCCCTTCTCTTCAGGAGTTCCCTGGATGATGGCTGCGAGGGTTGGGACGGAAGCAGGTCTGATGGTCTAGGAGGTCGAATGAGGGGACATTCCCCCCAGAAGCCCCACCCAGCCACCCAGAGCTCCTAGACCTATCTGCCTATTAGTGGCGTTTGCTCAGCAGTTACTTCTGGTGGTGATAAGGAAGGTGGGTCCCCTCTCTACAATGGTTTCTCCCTTCAAGGAAGATGGCAGCAGGGTTGGGCTGGAAGTAGGTCTGGTAGTTTTACAGGTACTTCTGTTTCTAGCACTATCGGAATCAGGGTCCTGGGGTGTCTACCTCGGGGTCCTAAGGAAAGTGGTCATCAAGGTGGTGGTGGTGATTTGACTTGCTTGGCTCACGCTGCCTCTTGTCTCTCCTTCAAGATGCCCAGCTAGACTGGCTTGCCTGACCTATATGTGGCCATTGGTTGGCAATTGGTGGGGATGGCTGGCCCCTTCTCTTCAGGAGTTCCCTGGATGATGGCTGCGAGGGTTGGGACGGAAGCAGGTCTGATGGTCTAGGAGGTCGAATGAGGGGACATTCCCCCCAGAAGCCCCACCCAGCCACCCAGAGCTCCTAGACCTATCTGCCTATTAGTGGCGTTTGCTCAGCAGTTACTTCTGGTGGTGATAAGGAAGGTGGGTCCCCTCTCTACAATGGTTTCTCCCTTCAAGGAAGATGGCAGCAGGGTTGGGCTGGAAGTAGGTCTGGTAGTTTTACAGGTACTTCTGTTTCTAGTACTATCGGAATCAGGGTCCTGGGGTGTCTACCTCGGGGTCCTAAGGAAAGTGGTCATCAAGGTGGTGATGGTGATTTGACTTGCTTGGCTCACGCTGCCTCTTGTCTCTCCTTCAAGATGCCCAGCTAGACTGGCTTGCCTGACCTATACGTGGCCATTGGTTGGCGATTGGTGGGGATGGCTGGCCCCTTCTCCACAAGAATTTCTTTCTTGGATGATGAAGTGAAAAGGGTGCTGGATGTGAAAGCAGAGGACCTAGGTTCAAATTCTGCCTCTACTCCTATGACTTTGATTAAGTTACTTAACCTATATGAGTCTCAGTTTCTTCATCCAAAGAATGAGGAGGTTAGATTCAATGAACTCTCCTAGGGTAACTGTCCCTTCTAAATCGATTCTCCCAGGACCCTTTAGTTTCAGGAATCTTCTTTCAATACCTCCATTCTCAGCCTCTCTTTTGCCAGGTAATATGTGGGGCATGCAAGAATGCATCATAGAAAATGCTGTCCATATCCAGAGAAAGAACTGTGGAGTCTGAATACAGATTGAAGCATACTATTTTTCTCTTTTTTTTTCTTTCTCGTGATTTTTCCCATTTGTTTTGATTCTTCTTTCCCAACATGACTAATGTGGAAATATGTTTAATATGATTGTACATGTATAGCCTATATCAGATTGCATGCTGTCTTGGGGAGGGGGAAGGGGAAGGAGGGGGAAAAATTTGGAACTCAAAATCTCGTAAAAGTGAATACTGAATGCTAAAAATAAACAATTTTTAAAAAAAAAAATAATGCATCATAGACACCCCCTCAGCAAACTAAACATTGAAATGGGGATGAGGAGACTCTATTTATAGGATCAAAGGAAGTGCAACTGGATCTCATAGGTTCCCAAAGTGGGCGATATCGCCCCCTGGGAGTGGTAGGATGATCCAGAGGGGCAGTACTAGCCTCCGGTGCAATTGGGGGGCATTGAATAAAAATAAGGGGGTGGTGGAAGCATAAGGAAAGAGGAGAAGAAAATTTTGAAAAATCGTTCATACATATTTTGTCTGTTGTATAACAGAGTTAAAGTCATAGTAATTACAGTATCTTCCAAATAAACACACAAAATTCATGTTATAGCCAATCAGTGGTCAAGTCTGCCAACAGGTCTTAACAAGCAAGTGTTGGCAGGCTAGCCTGTCAAGCATTGTCTCACAGTCCAGCACACATTGGCAGGAATATGTGCATGTAGTTCTGTTTACTATATATGATTCTATACAGTTACGTGACACAATATTGCATCATCAATGTTTCAATTCAGGAAAAAACCTATAAATTTACAATAAATTATTAAATTTAAGATATGTCATTTTATATTTTTTGAACTGATGCAAATTGAAAAAAAAAAACCAACCTGTTAACAGGTTAAAGAATTTCCAGGGGGGGCACTGAATAATTTTTTTTTTGGAAAGGGGGTGGTAGGCCAAATAAGTTTGAGGACCTCTGATCTAGTCCATCAGCCTCATTTTACAGATGAGGAAATTGAGACTTAGAGAGGTTAAGCAACTCAGTTATTGTTACTCTATGGGCAATAAGTACCAAAAGTAAGATCTTTACCTACTTCAAGTGTTCTTTCCACTATATATCACTACCTCTTATTTTCTTTCTTTCTTTTTTTCTTTTTTTTCTTTTTCTTTTTTGTTTTTTGGTAAGGCAATCAGAGTTAAGTGACTTGCCCAGGACTTGCTAGTAGGTGTCAAGTGTCTGAGGCTGGATTCTAACTCAGGTCCTCCTGACTCCAAGGCTAGAGCTCTGTCCACTGCACCAGCTAGTTGCCCCGCTACCTCTTATTTTCAGCTCTCACTTTCAAACCAAAGACTTGGAATGGGGACACAGGGAAATAGGCAAAAAAAATTTTTATATCTGAGGAGGGGACTACCCAGAAAGGAATGCTTAGGAGTATAATGATGCATTTCCTTGGACTCTGCTTGTGAATGGACAGAAGGTAGGGACTGACCAGAGATCCTCCAAATCTCTAAGTATATCCAGTCCTAGGGCAATGGAGTCAGAAAGGGCGAACCCTAAGAGCAACACACACACATACAGATTCACATAAATACACACAGATAATACCCAGAGATACCCAGATAAACACTCATACCTAGCAAGGGATTGGACAAGGAGGCTGTGATACTGGTTCTGCTACTAACTAGCTAAGTGATCTTGGGCAAGTCACATCTACCTTTGGGCTCCTATCATGAGTCAGTAACCTCTAAGGACCCTTTCATCTCTGATGTTCTATGATTTTATGTGTTAGGCATGTAAGAACTGATTGACATCCCGGGACTCATAGTTTAGAGGGACAAGCATTCCATCTTAGCTCTAACAATGTCTTGGAACTGTCCCTATCTTTCAGACAGAAGGCAGACTGGAGTTACGCCCAGGAGTTCTTAAAGGTACACACAGCCTTGGATTCATGAACTGAGAGGAAGAAATGGGGAGCAGGAGAAGCAGCAGCAGAGTTGCGGATATGGTGCCTGAGTCAGAAAGAATCAATGGCATAGGACTTGGGTGGGGAACCTGCAGCCTTGAGGCCACATTGGCCTCACCCACCCCTGGCACAGGAGCACTAGGCAAAAGGCAAGCCAATAGGAGAAAGTAAAAAGAGGGCTGAGTTGCAGCAAAGAAGGAAAACTCAATGTTCCTCAATGGAAAAGATTGTTAGGTGCCTATAGACATTTTAAAAAGAAGATTAATGGTGAAGCTACGGATTGTATCCATCTCTTCAAGGAGGAAAGGAAGAGTCCTTCCCTCCCCACCCCACCCCTAAAAAAAAGTCATCCCTTTCCCAACTTCCTCCCTGGGCTTGTCCAATAATAGACAGTGTAATATACTTTGCTCACATTATACATACACACACACACACACACACACACATAATATATGTATGTATGTATGTATACCTAAGCATTTCCTGTATCCTAATTTTTACCTCAAACATAAAGAGGCTGGCGACTATTAGAGATAAAGATAAAATGTTCATTAGGAGAGAAGACCAAATCTCTGTGTAAACGTTAGAAATTTTCCTAACTGGGGTTTCTAAGCTATTGTGGTTGTAATAAACTTTTTATCAGGTATAAGTGTCATGGGGTCTAGAATATTCCTAGAGTGTCTCTTCCCCAGATTCTAGGAGAGTCGTCATGAGGTGTAATGTAAATGCTTTAGAGAATTGTTGGAGTGTGTGTAGACAGTCTAACTGGTTCCAGGTTGCAGAACTAGAGATGCCTTCAAAAGGCTTTCGTCTCTGACATGCTTTCCAGCTGCTTTCTTTTTAACTGATGACATTTGGTAAGAGATAAGGCTATAATCAGAGAAGCTTTGGGCCTTCTTCCCTGACACATAGCCCCATGAAACATATCTTGGTCCTTTGCTTCTGTATCTGTTCTTTTTCATTTTAGGTGAAGGGATTAGACACTCCAGCTTTGTAAATTTAAAAAAAAAATCAGAATGGTAAGTTTTACAGTGTCCCATTTTTCCCTATTCATGTTCTGCAGCTCATCTCGCATCAATACGCCAAGGACAAGTCAGAAGTGACATTCCAAACCCTGCCCATTCATAGCTGAGATGAGGAATCATCCAGCAGCAGTATCAAATTTCAGATGTGAACTTGGTGACTAATGCTAAGTAAGAATTGAGCTAAGCCTGAGCCCATTATCCCCAAAGGATAAGGTGGGATAAGGGAAAGTATTCCCCTGAGGTGTTTGGAGGAAATGTTTTTAGTTTTGTTCTTTGAAGTAAATATCCCTTTGTAAAAATAGATTGATGTTAAGAGGTTAAATGGAACTAGAGTGTTGTCGCTATTAGCTAGGTGTCTGGGGTCAGGGTGGAGGGTAAGATTTACAACCAATAGGGGCTCAAGCTAATGGCAGTAGGGAAAAGATTTTCCCAAATCTCTCAGAGTACCCCTAGGATCCTGAGAGAAAGATGTAGCCAGCTTGGCTTGCTACGTAAACTCCATAAAAAGGAGAAAGTGACCACCTGGACCTTCCTGTGGGCCATTATACTAGCCCTAGATGAAAAACAGTTGTATCTGATTGTGTCTGATTAAATCTCTTGAGATAAAGAAGGTAGGAAGGAGAGGAGAGTGACCTGAAAAAAAGACAACACTCTTTTTAAAAAAAAAATTATTTAATTAAATTCTATTTTTCTTTTTTTTCTTTTTAACATTTGTCTTTTTTTTTAGAGTTCCAAATACTTCCTCCTTCCCACCCTTTCCCCACCCATTGAGAAATAACATGGCATCAGTTTACACGCAAAACAATATTTTCATAATTAGCCATGTTGAAAAAAAGGAAGAAAAATAAAGTGAAAAAAGTATACTTCAATTTGCACTCAGAATTCATCAGTTCTCTCTCTGGAGGTGGATAGCATTTTTCATGGGTCCTTTGGAATTGTCTTGGATCATTGTTTTGATCAGAGTAGCTAAGTCTTTCATAGTTCACTGTCTTTACAATATTGCTGTTACTGTGTACAATATTCTCCTGGTTCTACTTACTTTGTTTTGCATCAGTTCATGAAAGCTGAAGATCACATTCTAAACTAGCTCCCAAAGGGGAGAGAGGAACTCCTGGGAAAGATTCTACCATGCCACTCTCTAGCAGGAAGGAGGGAGCAGAAAGGCTTGAATACTGGCAAGCCAAATCTACCCTCCACGACAACCTCCATGGTTGCTACATACTGTTGTATGTTAGTGGATGTTTCATGGTACTAATGCAATGATATTGATCCTGGGGTGGGGAGAGATCAAGCGATGGTATAAAATGATGCTGTACTTGCCAAGGGATCACTCTCCACACTGCACCCCCCAAAAACAAAGCCCAGCATCCAGAGCTCTTGGATATTCTGAAGGACTCACAGATCCTGGAGTGACTTAGTTGTAGGCTGGACTGTGTAAAGGAGGTAACAGTAGCTTACAAATTCATTATTTTGAGTTTAGCCTTTTTTTTTTTAATGCAAGCTGACAAATGATGCCCCTGCCTTTGTAGATCCAGATGAGAGCAATATTTGCCTCTAGACCTGAATCTTCTTTTCCTCTGGGAGGCATGGCTCTGGATAGTGGTCTGATAGACAACAAGAAGCCAACAGGTCAAGAAAATATTTCAGTGACTGCACTGTGTATTGCTACCTGATGCTGTGAGGCCTTCCCAGAAGTCCTGCCTGGAAAAGGGAGTTCTTAGAAATTAGGTGGTTTAAAAAAAAAAAGCTGAGACCCTTCATAGAGGAAGAAGGCATCCTGAGCCATGCCAGTATCTTGACCTTTGTCTTGTCACTGGACTTCAGTGACTTAGGAGGAAAGATCAAGGCTGATGATTTTGCACAGCTCTACCTTACTCAAATACAATTCATATGCAAGTCAAGACATCATGCTCATGATATCATTGGTTCTCTTTAAGAAGGAAAGATGACTTACTGTTGAGGGCCAGAGCTGAAGAGTCTAATATGGGATAAGGAATTTAGGCTAGAGCTTGACTCTTTGCTTTTCCTACCCATAAGGGCTTAATTATTCAGAATATTTGGTTCACCAGTTTCCAGTGCCTGGAAGGTGTTAGAATACTCTCCCTTGAACCTTGATGGCAAGCAGGTGTGAACAATTAAGGATGTACATAAGGGCTGGGATTAGTCTCGTAAGAATCATGGGAAT
Organism: Phascolarctos cinereus; assembly: GCF_003287225.1. Classification (NCBI taxonomy): domain Eukaryota; kingdom Metazoa; phylum Chordata; class Mammalia; order Diprotodontia; family Phascolarctidae; genus Phascolarctos; species Phascolarctos cinereus. Next base: position 114,771,163 of record NW_027555625.1, on the reverse strand, counting down.
GCCTCGGAGATGATTGTTAGCTTTCACTCTATGACCGGGACCCTCAGCATAATAAATGGCTCAATCTTTCACTGACCCACCTGGCCCACATCTCTTCATTGCACACTCCTCCGTTTGATGCAACGCTTAGTTGCGGGCGACAACTTACAACATCACTAATGTGAAAATATGGTTAATAGGAATATATATGTATAGCCTATATTAGATTGCATGCTGTCTTGGGGAGGGAGGTGGGGAGGGAGCGGGAGAAAAATTTAAAACTCAAAAACTTATGGAAATGATTGTTGATAATTCAAAATAAATTAATCAAAATGTGTAAAAAAAAGAAAAAAATTCAGTTTCATTTTATTTTCAGTTCTGAATTCTTTGTCACCCATCTTTCCCTCCCCCCACTAAGAAACGAGGGGAAAACATGAACGTATATAGTGAAGTAAAACAAATTCCCCCTTAAAAATATACCTCCATCCACACTCTGAGTTGATCACCTCTATTTTTGAGGTGGATTGCATATTTCATTAGGAATCCTCTGGAATTGTGGTTAGTCATTGCACTGATCAGATTCCTAAGTCTTTCAGAATTGTTTGTCTTTGCAATATTGTTTTTGTTGTATAAATTGTTCTGACTCTGTTCAGTTTACTCATGCAGGTCTTCCCAGGTTTCTCTGAAACCATCTCCCCCTTCACCATTTCTTATAGCACAATAGTATTCCCTCATGTTAATTTACAAACATAACCTGTTCCTACTCTATCTCATTCTTACAGAGACCCACCACCAGAGCATTTTAATTATACACAGTGCCTCCTCATGTTTGGGCCAGAGCCAAGTCAGCCTGTTGATCTCTATAATATGCCTTGGGATCTCAGACAACAGAGAAAATGTAGAGATTCACAGCCAGCACATCACTTGTCTGAAGGATTTTATTGAGGGAGGTTCATTGCCTAGCAGTGGTATCACTGCAGGGGAACATGGAAAGGGGGAAAAAAATGAAATTCACTGTCAGAAACACTGGGCAAAATCCTGCTATGTAAATTTGGTGTCCAAGAAAAACCTTAAGTGAACAATGGAGAACAACTCCAAATAAACTGAATGGCAGCTTGGGTGATGGGCCAGTTAATGAAGTAGCCCTGGAGAATGATTAGGGAACTATGGAGATGATATGCCACAACCACTACTTCACATAGGGAAGTTAGTCATGCTTTCTGGCCAAAAAAAAAAAAAAAGGACAGAAGTGATAGAAAAATCGGAAGACGCTCTCCTAGAAGGACCATCTACTCATTGTCAATGAACAGATAGCAACAGATGAAGAATCTAGGTCTAGATCTGGAAGAAGATGAAGATGCATGTTGGTGCCCTCTAGGAGATTTGGCCTATTGAGACTGTCCTGGGCTGAGTAAGCTCCATTGAGACAGTGCAGGAGGGCTGAATTCAGGGGTTGCCCCTTTCCTGCCTAATAATCTATACGGCTACCTATAGGACTTGACTCACTATGAACTAGGGGCAGTACCAGACATCCCGCAACATCTATCAATCCAGGAATGGAGCTACAATCCAGGACTGATCTGAGATTGCCAAAGGTATAGAACAGATATCTAAAATCAATCAATCAACAAGCGTTTATTAAGTGCCTACTGTGTGCCAGGCACTGGGAAGAGAAAAACAAGCAAGCAAACAAACAAACAACCAACACAAAAAACAGCCCCTACTCTCATAGGGTTTACAGACTATCTAGTTAGTGGTCAGGCATAGGATGCTTCCAAGATGATGATCAAGGAAATTATGAATGTAGCCAGCAAGTACCCACTGAATGTAACTGTAGTGAGACTCTGGACTCACTCTCCTACATCTCTCTTCTTAGAGTTCTAGGGGACCCCTGAAGGATTGGAGGTGTTTTTCTCTAATTTTATTGGCTTGAGCCCCCATTCTGGTGTCTTCTCCCAATAGAAATCTCCAGTGATTAGCACCCCATTAGCATTTAACCAATTTACATCAATTAGCTCTTTCAAAGGGATATTTGCTGAGAAGACTTAGGGGGGAGAGAAATGGAAACATCCCCCTGACCTAAAGGCACACTCTCCACTATACTGTCTTAGTCCATGGAGAAAGTGGGCTTAAACGTAAAAGTGATTTCTAAAAAGCATTTGTCCCACCAACTTCATTTGCAAATGTCACAGAACTGACTCATCTTTGCTACTGCTGGTTTGTTGTTTAGTGGTGTCTGACTCTTTGCGACCCTATCTGGGGTTTTCTTGGCAAAGATACTAGTGTGGTTTGCCGTTTCCTTCTCAAGCTCTTTACAGATGAGGAAACTGAGGGAAACAAGGTGAAGTAACTTGCTCAAAGTCACAGAGCTAGTAAGTGTCTGAGGTCAGATTTGAACTCAGAGATTCTAAGCCCAGTGCTTAATCCATTGTGCCACCTAGCTGCCCCTAGCTGCTACTGCTGGGCTTGGGTCAAGCAGGTCTCTTCCGGGTTTCAGCTACCACCTAACCAGCGTTCTACCTCCTGCAGATCCTGGCATGGACTCCAATTCCCAGACTTCTGGTGGTCATTATACTTCTCTTTCAAAATTCACAAGATCATAGCCATCTCCAATACTCCCTTACATATAAGTTAGAAGAATAGACCCAACAGCAATGTAAGCAACAGCCAGGCTCTGCACCCTCACAGTAGCAGTTCCAGGGAAGAGATAAAGGCCCAAGGCCCCCTTCCCACTGAAGGCTTATGATAGCTCTTGCCTCCTCACGCAGACACAGCCAGGGAGGAAAGAGAAGGAGGCTCATTTGGGCCAGGTTGTGCCTTTTCCAGTAGGGTTTTTTGTTTGTTTTTTAGTGAGGCAATCAGGGTTAAGTGACTTGCCCAGGGTCACACAGCTAATAAGTGTCAAGTGTCTGTGGCCAGATTTGAACTCAGGTCCTCTTGACTCCAAGGCTGGAGCTCTATCCACTGTGCCTGCTAGCTGCCCCCAGGTTGTGCCTTTTGAATGAACCCCATTCCCAACTCAATAGCTAATCAGAAGTCCATTTTTTCTTTAACTACATTAGAGCTCTGAGCATTCTGTGATGCTCATATGAGGATGACATAGCCATGCATTCTTATAAGGGTGGGGTTTGACCAGTCTCTGTTGCATGTGTAATGATACTTTGCATGTAATGCTAACATGTGCCACTACGAGCTATATATTTGCATGTGCTATGTTTGATTTTCTGTATCCAACTCTGTGATGTGATGTTGCATATATTCTTAGGTGACTTGCATGTGACCTATGTATCTGAGGTGATTTGCATGCGACTTTACTATGTGTAAACTAATGGATGTCGATTATAATACTCAGTATTATTTACTAGAAACTTATTACCAGGAGGAAGATGTAGCAGAGGCTGAATGAGAGGAAGCATCCACTGTGTACTACATAGCGGGCACATGCCTGTCTGATCAGAAACTACATTTCCCACAAACACTGAGCCTAATAAAGCATGTTTGTAGGTAGGTTGAAACATCTATATCTTCTATGTTTATGTAGATACATATTTTTTATTCTGAACTTAACAACTGCTAAAGTGAACATTTCTATACATTTAGTAGAACATAAGAGGATTGCATATACTCTATGGATGTCTCTTATCTAGAGCTTGTTTTTCTTTTTTGTGTCTAATGTATTCAACATGCAATTTTTAAAGCTATCCTGTTTATGATTCCTTCTGTTCTCCTTTGTGCATTAAAAATACTTCGATGACTCTCCTTTCTTTTCATTTCATTTCTCTTTCTTCTTCTTCCTCCTCCTCTTCCTCCCCCTCCTTCTCCTCCTTCTTCTTCTTCTTCTTCCTCTTCCTCCTCCTTCTTTTTTTGGTCAGCTCTATCCCTAGATTCCTCCTCCCTCTCAGTTCTCTTGATCCCCAATTAAGTAAAAAAAAAAAAAGATAAAATCCTCGTAGGCAAAGGAGGCAAAGGAGGAGGGAAAATGCCAAGTCACTTTGCTGGCTGAGTTACAAGGAGAATGTGGGTGAGTAGAGCTGGGGAAGCTGCCATGATCTACCCACGTAGAGGCTACAGAGAACCACTATAGTTGGGAACAAAGTCCAGGAGCTCTGGACCTGTGTAGTGACAAAATACTGCCAATGCTGGGTGGGAGCAAGTGGGAAGAGTGGATTGACTTGATCATCACACAAGCAGAAGAAACTTTATTTAGAAGTACTCTAGATCTATGCCGACTTTGTCCTCCTTTCCTCATTTAGAAACAGGAACTGTGGAAGGATAGAGGATTCTTCCCCAGATTATGCAGCATTTTCTTTGAGGTATAGCTGTTGAGAATACTTCTATTTCTTTGTATTTCCATTTCCATTTCAATCAAATGTTCTTTTTTTTCTGTGCTATTGAGTTCTCTTAGCATAATAGTCATTGAATAGCTAGATCTTGATGACTAGCCATAAGTTGGGCTGCAGAAGCTGGGTGGGGGCTTGAGCCAGGCAAATGCTTTTTGAGAAGCACCTCCTCCTAGGAGGGATGCTCTGACAGCAGATTCACACACAATACATGCCAGGGTGTTGTTTGTTTGTTTGTTTTGCTAGGAGCAAGTATCCTGACCTCTCTGAGCTTTAGTTTCCCTGCCTGTAAAATCAGGATAAGCATTGTATAGTGTCTGCCTTATAGAGCTATTGCCAGTGAGATAATGAGATTTATGTAAAAGACTTTGTAAATTTTAAAGCATGATATAGCAGCCCGTCTTAAACCGTGGACTGCGACCCCATGAGGTCACAAAAGTTTGGCAACAGTAAAAGGTTTCTGAATGTGCAATAACCAAAAATTAATTAAAAACCAAACGTGTAATGAATCCGAGGTGTTTTTGGCAGCGCTTGTTGCATTTCACAACTTCACTGAAGCCTTGGTTCTGAACACAAAGCATGTGCACTTTGCACTGCGCATGCCCTCAGGCCACGTAAAGCCAACCAACATTGCCGAAATTCAGAATATCCTCCATATTTGGAATATTCCATATAATAGGGATAACATATTTTGTATTATACATAGGGATATGTGTTACATTGTATCATAGGGACATATTATACACAGAGATATATTATGTAATAGGGACATGTTATATATTAGGGTATACTATGTATTATATAACAGAGATCCATATCATATATCATAGGGATGTATGGGTGGTCAGGGAGTACTAGTAGCTCTGGTGTGAGGGCTGCCAAGCCCTTTTCAGGGCTGCTCATCCACATTTGGGGTCCACCTGCCACTCAACTCTCACCTGTGGCTCCAAGAAGCTGTAGCTTGTGTAGTGGCCACACCCCAGTAAAACCCTCTCAGCAGATGGGCTAACCCAGGTTGAGGTTAACCGATAGGTCCCCATTGGTGAGTTAGGGGAGTGCCAACCCCAAGCATGTGAAGACTTACAAGGTGAAATAGGCTAATGTGAACAATTTGTTTCAACAGGCCTGTTGAGGGCCAGCTCTGAGGAGTCAGAGGATTCAGGCCAACCCAGGTATTCCCTGTAGATTGTCCTCTATCCAATGGCTATGTGAACTCAGGATGTTGGCTCACCGCTCCTCTGTTCTGTCTCTTGAGAATAGGAGGTCCTTGGAGATTACAAGGAAGCAAGGAAACGGTTTGTTACTTTGGGTGATGTTCCCATGAGAACTATGCTTGCTGTTGCCCTTTGAGATTACAATGTTGCTGTAGTAAAAAGTATATAAACCCTTTCCCTTGGATTAATAATCAGAGTTTGTTTTTTACATCTCCCACCTGGCCCGCATGATTCTTTCTTTTTTCACACTCAGTTGGCATTAGACTATGGCTGTGGACTCAAGTGGCACCCGAAAAGGGACCTGAAAGAGGGGCTTCCCCTGGCAGAGTGGCCCTGGACAAGGTGGGCTGTTTGGCTAACAGCCCTAGAAAAGGAGCTCCGGTCGTCAAGAAAGGATGGCTAACAAGGTAGGGTGATAATTTTCCACATATAGTTTCATTCACCAGGTTTAGTGGGGATTAGAGACACAGATCGGCATGTGTGTTTTACTTTCACTTTGAATTGAAGTGCCTTGTGATATTCAGTTCACAGTGAAGGTGAAATTACCTGGGCTGAATAAATGTATAGGAAAATATAACTAGTTAAGATGGGACAGAGTTCATCGACTGAAAAGAGAGATAGGGAATATTATTTGAAAGTGTTAAAATCATTAGTAAGAGACAGGGGATTGTTGATCACTTCTGAACAGTTGGTTGAATTCTTAGATTCAGTCGAACAACGCTGTCCTTGGTTCCCTAAGGAAGGGACAAAGATGTAGAAAAATGGATCAAATTCAGTTTAAAAATGGAGAGCAACACCTTCAAGCTTTTTTTCCTCTCATTTGGTTAAAGTGTGTTCTCCCTGGAAAAAACTTATTCTCCAAAACCTTAAGGAAAATTTTGCCCAGTTTCCATAACATCTGGAAGACCATAAAAAGAAAATAAAAATAAAAATAAATATTATTTGATTTGTGCAAGGAATTTCTAACAAACCCCTCTGAGCTTTTGGACTTTCCCAGTCATTATCATGTTATCTGTTCTGTGTGTGTCCGTGTGGTATGAGTGAGCATGTGTGTGTGTAATCTGAAACCTTTTGCAGTCAAGTAGCTGGAATGTGGCTTTCTTTCTCTCTCTCTCTTCCCGCCTTGACAACAGCAGCCTCAGAGGAGCGCGTGGTTGGAAAGATAAGAAAAGCAAAGTTGTTGGAAAATTTTCTCTTCCTCTCTTCCGCATTCAGCTTTGGCCGGGTTGTAGCGCCCAACTTGGCTGGGGCTGGGATGCGGGAGAGAGTACGAGAAAAAGGAAAGGAGGGTGAATTTTCTCCCCTCAAATCAAAAAGAAAAGTTTTTATGTATCAGAACACAAACAAAGGTAATTTGGGGGCTGCATTGAGGGTGGCAGCTTGTTGGGATGGCTGGGTTCAGTGGCTACCAAGGAAATGAAATGTAATGTTCAGAATTTATTACACTGTTTGGCACTAAGGTAAATTGGGAAAATTTAAGGATCTGAAATTTGTTACCTCAGTTTATCTCACATGATTGGAAGGTACCTAACACAGTGCCTGGTAGAGGGCAAACACTGTAAATGTTAACTACTGTTATTAGTTCCTTAATTAGATGTGACCAGTATGCAATGTCAATGGTGAAGAGATGCCTGATTTTCTGTGTAAGGAAATCTGGAAATACATTCAACAGAGTTGGAGTCACCAGACTGATAATGTGTTTGTTTCAAGTTTTAAAAATCTAGTATTGTTTCAAATTGGTAAACTTTTGTATTGTTATGTCAAGCAGTTTTTCATAATTTGGATGTTATTACAATATGAACCTAAAGAAACTAAAGGACAGTGGGGAAATTGTGTAAAATCAGTTATATTACTTTGTCAGCCCTGCTAACCCTGTCTTATAATGTTTTATAACTGCCATTTAGAAAACTAGGTATTTCCACCTTTACCCGTAATTAAAGAAGGGGTTATAGCTAAAACAATTTGACTATCACTTATGAAAGTTATAAGATTGTTAATTAAGTTATTTGAAGTTACTGTTTTAATGTTAAAAACTAGAATTTTTAATTACTTATGAGTGAAAAGGAGGGGCACAAGGCAATTCTCTTTACTCTGTAAACTTGCCAAGGTCCCTAGAAACCATCTATGTGGGCAAGGTCATCTGCCCTGAGAAAAGAACTTGTTTGCATTATAGAGTTCCTAAACAATTAATTTGGCTTACTGAGAAGTTACAACTTTATGTACAATAGATAGAAATGATTTCAAATAATTGGCTTTTACACCAGAACAAGTTTAAATTTGAGAAAAAAGGATGTTAAGTGAAATCTCTTATATATGTGAGTCCTACTAAATCTTTAGTACTTATTACAACTCCATGAGAATAAAATTGACTGTATCTGGCATTAAGTCATGATTAGTGAAACTTGCTGTTTGCAGTAAAAGACTCTTAGGACTATAACTAATTTTGTTTTGAGTTTGAATTTGGGTATAGTTGTCTCCATTAAATCATCATTTGGCGTTTCCCTGTTGTGTTCCTTTAAGAAGGAATGTTTCCCACCATGTGCCAAAATTTTGTTCATAACACTATCAAACCTGTTAGGCAGAGATATTCCCAGACAAAAATAATTCATTATATGAATAATATATTTTGCAGTTGTTCTACTACTAGTGAACTCTCCTTATTAATGCCTGAGCTTTAACAAGCCCTTCAGTCTCATAGATTTGTAATTCCCCCTGAAAAGGTACAAAAGAAATCATCCTGTTGGCATGTTGTTTCATAGTCTGCAATTAGACCCCCAAAATATTACAAATCAGGCAAGATTCCTTAAAAACTCTTAATAATTTTCAAAAAAATTCTTAAAGATATTAATTATCTTTAGCCTGCCTAGTAGATCACCACTAATCAATTATTTAATCTTTTTACCACCCTCAGCACCTCACCAAGAATATTTACACCTCAAACAAAAGATGAATTTAAACTAGTAGAATAAAAGATAGTTGAAACCCAATTAATTCCCCTTAATTTGTGGGGGTGCGATATTTTATATCAAATGGGAGCTGTTATTTTCTTCTCCCCCCCCCCATCCATAAAGCTGATAAAATACAATAGAAATCTGATAAACCTGTTTGGGTGGAACAGTGGCTTTTGACAAAGGAGAAGCTTTTTGCGTTAACACAATTAGTCGAACAACAACTTTTACAAGGCTGCCACTTAACTTTTTATTAAGCTTTTATTGAGCCTTTTATTAACTATATTCTGCCAATACAACAACCTTAATTGTAGAGAGGATAACATTTTGTGACTATTTTGGAAAAAATGGAACTCCTGCAGTATTAGAAACATAGTATAAAAAATAGTATAATTTTTTTTGAAAAGACTGTTCCAAATGTATCACTTTTATTAACCCTCCTTCTTTTGCCATTAATCCCAGAGGCTTTTCTCCCAAACATATTTGACAAATGGATGTAACTTATATGCTTTCTTTTGAAAAGCTTTCTTATATTCATGTTATAATCGATACTTTTCTTCTTTCATTTTTGCCACTTTACAAACAAGTAGAACAATTAAACATGTAATCAATCATATTTTACAAGCCTTCAAAGTTAAGGGTGTACTTAAACAAATTAAAACAGATAATGCTCCTGCTTACATTACCAAAACATTTTCTTCCTTTTATGCTTTTTATAACATTTCTCTGATTGCAGGCACTTTATATAATTAAAAACAAAGATATTAAAACTATTGTTAAAAAAAAAAGGGGGGCATCTGGGCTATTACCCCTCATTGACAATTGGCTATTAATTTTAAAAATATTAACAAAGATGGGTACACTCCAGCTGAAAAACATCTTAAGAAAAATAAACATCCAGAGGCCTGGATCCATTACTAACGAGGGGACGAGGGCATGCTTGTGTTTTTTCAGAAAACTTTGGTAAACCTGTCTGGATACCGGAGAAAAATGTCAAAGCATGTACCACAACTCACAACTCCAATGCAAAGTATGAGGATTTGGGGAAAGCACAGAAGGAGCTGATCTACAGATGAGTCACCTTCCCATATGGGGTCAAGTGAAAGCTCCCTCTCATCGAGTGATGAAAGACTCTTGAACTTGTAATTGTAGCAATAGTAGCTTTACTTTCTGCTCAAGTGTGTAATGTGGAGAGTGCTTGCCATTGGACTTGTTTTCCTTTTCCACCCTGGTTGCAATCCCTCACATATATGGGCAAATTGGGAACTATATATACTAATAACACCGGTGTATTCAGAAGCCAAGAATATCCCTTTCTCCAGGACAGAGCCAATGTTACAAGTACCCTCAGATCTCTAGCATCCAGGACACCTATGTTTTTCAGAATTTAGCAGCAATATTGAACCCTGTCTTTTTCTTGTTACGTCATTTTTTAAAAATACCAGTTTGTCTAATGGATATGTAAATTTTACTCAATCTAATACTACTTTTGAATAGAATGTTACTTGTGTCAATTGTACTCTCAAACAATGTATTGATAATAATGAATATATTGTACTTTTGGTAGAACAATCATCATTTGCTATTTTCCCTACTAATGTCTCACATGAATAGTTCAAGAACTTTGGTTAACATGCTCCTCAAACTATTACTTCCTCCTTAAGTCAATCAAAACAATTTATTGGTTTCCTTGTTACTGGTTTAATCATTGTTGCTTCTCTTATTGTATCTACTACTGTTTCATCTATTGTGCTACAATCTGAAATTTAAACCTCACACTTTGTAAATGACTTAGCAAAAAAAACCATAAGCTTAGCACTTAAAACACAAGAAGCTATTGGTAGAGATATATTATATAAAGTCAATTTATTAGAGCGATCAGTATTGTGTTTAGGAGATGAATTAGAAACCTTGAAAGCAAGGTTGCTATTGCAATGTGATTATAGATATTGATATATTTACGTTACCCTGCTACCCTATAATGTTTCAGATCCTAATATTTCATGGGTTAAGATGTGTGCTTGCCTACCGGGGGCCTGGCACTATTCTAATATTACCCTCAATATTAATACTCTTCATGATATTACTTCCAACATTGAAAATAGTCCCCGTTTTGGGATTTACCCCAATAAAGTAGCTAATATTATCCTGTTGCTCCAACTTAATTTAACAAACAAAAAAAGGGGGAAATATTGAGGGCCAGTCTGTGGAGTCAGAAGATTCAGGCCAGCCCAGGTTTTCCCTGTAGATTGTCCTCTATCCAATGGCTATGTGAACTCAGGATGTTGGCTCACCACTCCTCTGTTCTGTCTCTTGAGAACAGGATGACCCTGGAGATTACAAGGAAGCGAGGAAACGGTTTGTTACTTTGGGTGATATTCCCATGAGAAATATACTTGTTGTTACTTTGGGTGAAGATAGATAAACCCTTACCCTCAGATTAATAAATGGAGTTTGTTCTTCACATCTCCCCCCTGGCCCATGTGATTCTTTCTCTCCTCACACTCAATCGGCATTAGATTAGACCATGGCCACGGACGTAGGCGCCCACGGCTTGGGCTATTGGCAGAAGCAGGCACTGTGGAGTGCTTAGAGATTGGTCAGATATTGAAGATTCTAAGGTCATCCACTGCATCCTGGGCCATCACCAGTTGTCTTAACTTTTGTCTTGTCACTGGACTTTCATGACTCTGGAAGAGAGAGTGAGCTGATAACTTTGTTTAACTCTGCCTCGTTTAAATCCAATTTATGCCTGAGTCAAAAGACATCACCCATATCATTTTGCTATTATACTATTTCATTGTTTTACTGTTCAACTATTTTATTATTTTACTATATTACTATTTTACCTACTATTTACCTGTGGCAACAGGCAAATGATGAAACAGCAGGTGTGGAAACACCGAGAGATGTAGTCACCACCCTGTACAAGGGAGGCTTAAGCCATAGGATTGTCTTCTCACTGGACTGAAGCAGTAATAGGATTTGGCAGCCTCCTGGGTGTCTCTGGAGCCTTTTTGAAGGACCTCACTGCTTACCTCCTGGCATGAGGAATGGGCTAAAAATGGTGCCCTAAATGTTGTCTGTTTCACCTAACCTTGGCCTATCCTACCCTGCAGTTGAAGGTACGCACACAAATATACAAAAACTTTTGCAAAGATGATTCTACTCACCTCTGGTTCATGAAATGTATACATACTTATAGACAACACAAAATCCAGTAGACATGAAAGATGAATAGCTCTTGCTGCAAGAGAACTCTGCAAGTATCACATTCAAATGGCAACCCTGAGTGAAGCAAGGCTGGCAAATGAAGGCCGACTTACTGAAGTCAAAGCTGGATACTTTTTTCTGGAGTGGCTGCAGTGAAGAGGTGCTCCATGAAGCTGGTGTAGGTTTTGCAACCAAATCTAATCTAGTCAACAAGCTTGAATGCTTCCCCAAAGGAATAAATGACAGGCTCGTGGCTATGTAATTGCCCCTTGAAGAAAAGTGCCATGCCACCATCATCAGTGCATATGCTCCCACCATGATGAACTCTGTTTATGTCAAAGAAAAATTTTATAAAGACTCTCATTATCCATGTGCCAAAAGTGGACAAGCATATAATTACGGGTGACTTTAATGCAAGAGTAGGCACAGACTATCAGATGTGTCAGGGGAGTCCTTGGGAGGAATGGAATCAGAAATATCAACAGTCACTTACTACTGAAGACTTATGCATCTTATGACTTTCTCATCATCAACAATGTCTACTGTTTACCAAAATGCAATAAAACTTCTTGGATGCATCCTCGTAGCAAACATTGGCACTCAACAGACTGTCATTGTAAGGAAAAGAGACAGACAGGATGTGAGTGTAATGATTGAGATATGTGGTGCAGAGTGCTGTACTGATCATAGACTTATCCTCTCCAAGCTCAGCATTCTCATTCAACAAAAGCAGTGACCCCAAGGCAAGATGACTATCAGGAGACTCAACATCAACAGGTTAGAGTCTTTCTCTGTGGGTGAACAATTTCTTTCTGACTTGGAGGGAAAGCTGAGTCATCACACGATTGGCAACAGTGGAGCAGAAAAAGAGTGGGCAGTTTTCAGAGATTTTTGTGTAGAGCACTGCATTTACTCATCTTGGCCAGAACACTTGCAAACATCAGGATTAATTTGATGAAAATGATGGGGAAATTCAGAAGCTTTTAAATGAAAATTCAGAACTCTGTAGGGTTTACCAGCAAGATAATTCAACCCTTTCTAAGAAGGCAGTGTTTAACTCCATCAGAAGCAAAGTGCAAGCAAAGCTTAGAGAGATGCAGGATTCTTGGCTCTGTAAGAGGGCAGATGAGATTCAGTTTTATGCTGATAGTAACAATCCAAGTGCTTCTATGATGTCCTGAAGGCTATTTACAGACTGAAGACCTTTGGTGCATCTCAACTATGCTAGTGAGATGGGCTGAACACTTCCATAGTGTTCTCAACAGACTGTCATCAACCAATGCTGAAGCCATTGACCATATACCTCAGGTTGAAGTAGATCCATACTCTTTTGCATATCAGCGTCAGAGGCAGCATTGAGTGCACAGTCATCCAGGAATAAAAGTCAGGCATCCCTCCACTTTAGTCTTGGCTTGTGGCCTTTTCAAGTTAAGTAATTCACTGCCATTGTGGTAGTTATTCTTTTTTTCTAAATTTTCTTTATACTATTTTAATTTTTCCAATTACAGGTAAAGATAGTTTTCAGCATTCATTTTTTTAATAAGATTTTGAGTTCCAAATTTATCTCCCTCTCTCCCCTCACTCCTCTCCAAGATGGCAAGAAAACTGACATGTACAATCATGTTAAACATATTTCCACATTAGTCATGTTGTGAAAGAAGAATCAGAACAAAAGGGAAAAATCACAAGAAAGAAAAAAAATGAAACAAAGTGAAAATAGTATGCTTCGATCTTCATTCAGACTCCATAGTTCTTTCTCTGGATGTGGATAGCATTTTCCATCATGAGTCTTTCGGAATTGTCTTGGATCATTGTATTGCTGAGAAGAGCTAAGTCATTCATAGTTGATGATCATACAATGTTGCTGTTACTGTGTACAACAATCTCCTGGTTATGCTCACTTCACTCAACATCAGTTCATGTAAATCTTTCTAGTTTTTTTCTGAAATCTGCCTGCTCTTCATTTCTTATAGCACAATAGTATCCCATTTACCTTCATATACCACAGCTTGTTCAGCCATTCCCCAATGATGGACATTCCCTCAATTTCCAATTCTTTGCCACCACAGAAGAGCTGCTTTAAATGTTTTTGTACAAGTAGGTGCTTTTTTCCTTTTTTATGATCTCTTTGGGATACAGACTTAGTAGTAGTATTGCTGGATCAAAGAGTATGTACAGTTTTATAGCCCTTTGAGCATAGCTCCAAGCTGCTGTCCAAAATGAGTTCACAACTCCACCAACAATGTATTAGTGTCCTAATTTTTCTACATCTTCTCCAACATTTATAATTTTCCTTTTCTGTTATACTAGCCAATCTCATAGGTGTGAGGTAGTACCTCAGAATAAAACATTTTCTTAGATCAGATTAATCCACTTACTTGGATCCATTTAACCCACTTGATTAGATTTTTTTTTTCATCATTACATCAAAGTCAATTTATACCCACCCCCTTTATGTATACCCCTTTAACGTGGTGCAATAACATACAGTTCTCAAGGGTTATAAGTGTCATCTTTCCTTGTAGGAATGTAAACAGTTTGCCCTTATTAATAACATGTTGTTTCTTTCTGTCCCATTTACCTTTTCATGTCTCTCTTGAGTCTTGTATTTGAAGATCAAATTTTCTGTTGAGCTCTAGTCTTTTTATCAGGAAGGTTTGGAAGTCCTCTATTTCGGTGAATATCCATCCATCTCCTCCCCTGAAAGATCATGCTCATTTTCCCTGGGTGTGGTAGTTGTTCTTGATGCCATCTTAATTCTCATTGAAGGTGTCTGACAACATCACTGAAAACATGATGCTAAAAAGCATGGGAGCAAGCACACAGCCCTGCTTCACTCCGTTGGTGATGGGAAAGTGTTGAAATGGAATCAGCAGCAGGAGCTTTGCCATACAAGAGGAGCTTAATGGCGTTCAGAACCTCTTTTTCCGTTGAAAGTTTGGTTAGAGAAGGTCAATGTAGAGTGTGTCTGATTATGGTAGATCAGACCAATACAAGCTCACAAAGCTCTACCATAGATTGGGCACAAATAGTCCATATGAACGTTTGGAATGGAAATATCGCTAAATTTTCACATTTCTTTTGAGCTACTTCAATTCTGCATCTTCAATTCTGGGTGTGTGGCATAAACCAAGGTAAGCCATTGACCCATTTATTGACAGCTATATGTGTCACAGGGGCAGCTAGGTTGTGTACTGGATAGCTGGCTGGACCTGGAGTCAGGAAGACCTGGGTTCAAATCTGGCCTCAGTCACTTACTAGCTGTGTGACCCTGGGCAAAGCATTTAACCCTGTTTGCCTCAGTTTCCTCATCTGCAAAATGGGCTGGAGAAGGAAATGGCAAGCCATTCCAGTATCTTTGTCAAGAAAACCCCAAAAGGCATCATAAAAAGTCAGACATGACTGAAAACGACTAAATAACAACAACAAGAAATGATGAACGTAAAGAATTTAGAGGAATGTGGAAAGATTTGTATGAACTAATGCAGAGGGAAGTAAGCAGGACCAAGATGACATTAAATACAATGACTACAATAAGGTAAATCTTGGTCCTGGAGAGCATGTAATAAAAGGCACATCCCTCCTTTTGGCAGAAAAGTGGGGACCTACAGGCACTGAATGATGAATACATGGGTACTATATTGGTTGGTTTTACTTAATTTTCTTTTGTTACAAGGGAGGGCTCAATAGTGAGAAGTGGCATTTATCAAGACATGCTTGTGATAAAACCTTTTAAGAGAAAAGGATGATGTCTTTTGAAAATGTAAATTTTATTACTTTAGAAATGAAAGCACAGGCTTTTACTGCTAAGGAGTATTTTTAGTTGGCATATATTTCTTCTCTACAGTGAATAAAACTGCTAATGAGATGAGCTACAATTAATTCGACAAACTGTTTCTTGCTCAAATTGGCAATTTTGCTGGCTGCTTGAGTTCACTTTTTTCCTGAGGAAGAAATATATGCTTGAACTCTTACATCATGGGCAGTAACTCAAATGATTCTATTTTTCCTGTATTTGGATAGAAAATACATTTCCTGGAAACAGGTAGCTCAGTCACCATTTGTCCAGCATGATGAGTTCTCTTACTCTGCCCTTCAAGGAAAAAGGAAATCTGGGACAGGTTATACAAGGAATTTCTATTTCAGTCCATTAGAAGTACAGCTTTAGTTTTCCTCAAGCCAAAACAACATTGTGACTTTGGGGAGCATTAATAATAGTTGTCATGTAAATGAAAGATTATTACAGCAAAGAGGGCAACCGGCTGTGTTCTCTCCCCACTGTGGACCCAATAAAAGGAAATGGCTTTAAATTATGACAGAAGAGGAACTTAAGTGGATTTAGCTGAAATTTAATCATGAGGTGAGAGTGTAATGACTGAGGGTTAACTCCAGGGGACAGTAGCAGACCGAAGTCCTTTGCTAGGTAAATGAGTGAATAAATGAATGAATAAATGAATGAATGAACGAATGAAGCATTTATTAAGTGCTTACTATGTCCAAACCCCTGGAAGTTCTGGGAATGCAAAAAGAAAAGTAAGGCAGCCCCTGCTTTCAAGAAGCTCACTTTCTAATGGGGTAGGTTACACATATGGAAGATTTCAGGTTCAAGTTAGATGGAAGGTCCCATGGTCCTCAGGGTGCGGCAACAAAGCAGATGATAATGACTCTTCTTTAATGTCATTTTCATTGACCAAACCATATCAGTTTTTGATTTTGAACCAGTGCCAAAGACTGAAGTGACAAGAGTTTTATTTTCTGGTTACCAATATCTATAGAACCTGCAGGGGCAGGTGCCAGGTTGCTTCTTCATAAGGGTTGCTTCCCAGGATGATGGCTGTGGGCACTGGGCTAGAAGCATTGATATTTCCAAGATTCTCCAGTTCAGGGTCCTGGACTACTCCACTCGGGTCCTGCTGGTCAAAATGGTGGTGGTTTGACTTGTCTGGCACATGCAGAGGAGATGCCCTGCTCCTTCAGCTAGACTGGCTTGCCTGCCCTGTGGGTGACAGTTAGTTGGTAGACAAAGTGTAGGAAAAAAAAAGACTCAACGAGGCAGAGGAGAATTTAGTCCTGAACCAGGAGATTGGAGGGTGAAAGAAAGTGACTGAGGAGAAAGGAAGAAGGACCATTGAACACTTGGAACTGAGTTATAGAGATGAAGCTCTTCTTGCAGAGTGGGAGGTTGGATCCACAGAGATCTACTCATGCACAGTTGCTTATCCACCAAAGAATGATGATGTAGGTCCCACAGGAGCCATCGAGTGAGAGATTATTGAGCAAAGGTCAGAAAAAGAGCTGAATAATGGTCGTTGGTGACTTCTTGCTGAGACACACAAATATTGGTGAGATTAGTATGTATTCAGGCCCTGATGGAGAACCTCCCCAGACTTATCCAACTTAATGGTTATTACTCACTTCTGGTAAGGCACAGGGGCACAAATAATACTGCTGGAAGGAATAGGAAAGCATTGCCAAGAATTTTGACATCTTAAACAAAAAACTGAAGGCCTGGGGAACACAGGTGGTTTTTGGTTTTTGGTGTGTTTTTTTTTTTTAGAACTTCTGCTTGTTGAAAGCAAGGACTTCAGAAGAAAAAGGCAGATCTGGTAAGTGAACTGCAGGTTAAGAAGGGAACATCTGGATTTTTGAACCACATTCTAAAATATAGGAATGATGAGCTCTTGGACAACAATGGAGTTACTCAGCAAGAGAGCTGGTAACAATATATTTTCCTCTAGTCTTTTGAATCTAATTGAAAGGGCTTTAAACTGAAAAAGAAGGGGAAAGTAACAAATTGTCTAGGTGTTTCTACTAACCTAGATACTATAGATAGTAGTTTTAATATAAGAAGAAAAACAGGATCATAGATTTAGAGCTGGAAGGGACCGTAGAGGCCATCAAGTCCAACCTGCTCATTTTTCAGATGGGGAAGCTGAGGCACAGGGAGGTTAAGTGATTCGACTAGGGTCACACAACTAGTAAATGCCTGAGGTATGATTTGAACCTAAGTGTTTCTGATCCCAAGTCCAGTACTCTATGTAGTATTCCATGTTCCCTCTCCTAGCCGCAGATATGCCCAGAAATTCACAGGACACAATATCCAAAAAGGAACTGGCATTAAAGCCTGAGTCCTACAATCTTTAGACAAATGTACACAGCATCGATGTCAAAGCGAGATAAACTAGAGATCCTAATGCAGAAGTAAATTTGACCTCATAGGTGTCATTGAAACTTGGTAAAATGGTAACCATGACTACTATCTGGAAGAGTAAACTTCACCCAGGGCAGCTGGAAATCAGGAAGACTCATCTTTCTGAGTTCAAATCTGGCCTCAGACCCTTGGCAAGTCACTTAACCCTGTTTGCCTCAGTTCTTCATCTGTAAAATGAGCTGGAGAAGGAAATGGCAAACCCCTCCAGTTCTTTGTCAAGCAAATCCCAAAGGAAGAGTCAGACACAACTGAAAAACAATCAAAAAAACAGCAACAACATACTTCATCCAAAGGAAACAGAGCCAGCAAGGGGGAACCCCAAGCAAGAACCTAAGCTCAAGAACCTCAGGATTTGGAAAGTATCTCAGATATCACCTATTCTTGTTTATATCTGAACAAGAATCCCCTCTATAGCATATCAGACCAGAGAGCCTCACAATTTTAATCAGAAGACCAAAGTAAGGGGCAGCTTGCTATATTCCAAGGCAATGCAGTCCAACTCTAAATAACTAAAATTATCAGGAAGCTTTTCTTTATATCAAACTGTGTTGGGCCAGGATATCGATACAGACCCCAGGGCAGGTTGAGTTAATACCCCACCCTCAGGGCTGTCATGGAGCCAGCACACTGGGAACACTGGGAAACAGACCTAAGTCACAGTCTGCATTAACTTTGCCCCTAGTTGTGAAAACCAGCCGTGGGCCCTTTGGCCAGGCAATATATCAAGGGTAACTCTATGCTTTGAGCAGGAAGCTCCTAAGACCCCACAGAACCTCCACTGGGCTTCTACCAGGGGGTCAAAAAGTATGTTTTTAGTAAATTTATTGCTTATCTAAGCCCTCAGGCTCTGAGTAGTCCATTGCTTTGGATGTGGAACCTCTCTGGAAACAAAATCTGAATAAGCCTCTTTGCAGCTTCTACCTGTTCCTCTTAGATCTGCCTTTGGGAGCCAGGCAGAAGAGGGATAATCCCCCTTTCTTGTAACAGTCCCCTTTGAGTCTCTTCTGGGCTATATCTCCAATTCTTTCAGCCAGCATCCTCAGGGCATGACTTGGTGGGCCTTCATCATCCAGGTTGCTCTCATCTGGATGCTGTCCAGCTTAGCAGAGTTTATAAAATGTGGTGCCTAGAGCTGAAAGTAACTGTCTGGGTGATCTGACCAGAGCAGAGAAGAGTCCATCGTGACCATTAGCTATTTTTGTTATTTGTCCTTTGTTCTTGAAGAGGATCATGATATCAGGGAGGTGATGCCATCACATGTGAGTGAAAAGGATTTAACTGAGAGAGGGCTGTGCAAAGCCACCAGTCTCACTTTCTCCTCTGGAGCCATCTGGGTCCAGTGGCAAGATATAGATCAGGACAACTGGAGATGACCCTGGATGCAGTGGGAGACCTTTGTCTTTTTAAGCTAAGGTCTTTAACAGGTCTCAGTTTGACTAAGGCAATGTCCATTCAGTGATTAAGGCTAGGTAAGAAATTTGGTGGAGAACGACCTCTTTTACCTAGTTTAAAAAAAATCAATCTGGGAGGGGAAGACCTTCAGAATTTCTGGCCAAAATGGAAACAATTTTTATTTACATTCACTCTGAGTCAATAGGGCCCAAACCATGACCTATTGTTGGCCAATCAGTGAGAGCCAGAGTGATTTGGGTTTAAGGCATGGTTCATGCCTTAAATGACCACTAGCACCTTCATCCTGGATACTATGCCTCTTTTAACGCAGCTTAGGACTGCATTAACTTTGTTTTGGTGAAATGGACTCACCTGTTGTCACTGCCACTAGCATATAAAATGCCTTGTGGGTAGAGATTGCTTCTTTTATTGTATTTGTTCTTTTTTTTAGGCAATTGGGGTTAAGTGACTTGCCCAGGGTCACACAGCTAGTAAGTGTCAAGTGTTTGGTCTGAGGTGGGATTTGAACTCAGGTCCTCCTGACTTCAGGGCTGGTGCTCTATCCACTGGGCCACCTAGCTGCCCCTTTTATTGTATTTGTAACTTTAGTGCCTATCACAATGACTGGCAAATAGTAGGTGCTTAATCAGTTCTCGTCAATTGATTGTTTGACATTACACCATTGACTCATGTTGAACTTTAAGTCATTGAAACCGTCACCAACTGTCATGTGAAGAAGTCCAGGAACCAAATCCTACCTTCTGCAAGAAGCCTTACCTGGTCTTTTCTCTCTCCTCAGCTAATTTCTTCCTTCTGAGATCACCTTCTATCTATTCAGCATGTATTAAGTTATTTATATTTTCACTCTCAATAAACTATAAGTTCTTCTAGGAAAGGGATAGAGTTTTTACCTCTCTTTGTACACCCAGCACAATGCCTGGCACACAGTATAAACTTAATAAATACTTATTGATTGACAAGCAACCAATAGGGTGTTTTTTTTTAAACTCTATTGGAGAAAATAGGAAGACCAAAGGAGTAATAGAACCATTTCTCAGGTGGATGGGATAATGTATAATAACAACCCAAAAGCAGGAGAAGACAGAACTACTTAACTCATTTTATATCTGTTCTCCTCATTACGAAGAAGAATATTTGGACTTGAAAGGAAAAGACAATATTGACCAATAGGGAGGTGAAACTAACCATAAGAAGAGAGCTAATAATAATTTTTTCCAAAAGCACCTAGCTGCCTTTGCCGAGCTCCAGAAGTTCCTACCCTGGGATGAACTGACTGCTGGGATTGCTGAATCTGTCACGGATCATCGAAAGATGGTTGAAAATGACAGAGGTGCTACATGCAGTAGATTAAAGAAAAGCCAGCCCCATCCTGCCTTTCCAAAGAGAGAAGATGGTAGAGTGTGCAAGCAATTGGGTAGCAAGCTTGACTTTGGCTCCTAACAATAACAAACACTTTTGTTACTTTCTAGAAGAAGAACCAGTGATCATGAAGAACCATCGTGGTCCCATCAAGCGTAGGTCATGCCTCCAAACAGGAGCTGCCTTGATTGGTTCCTTCACATTTTAGAGGATGAAATGATCATTAAGACAAGTTGAGAACCCATAAGTAGCATTTGTTTTGACACAGCAAGAGTTTTGGCTGCTGTCTTGGACACTCAAAATATCTCATTACTAGTATATCATGCTTTAGTGCAAGACTTGTGATCTATTTCCTTCTTTTTTCATCTATTTCCTCTTTCTGTCCATATGGTCCGTAGTACATTCTGCTGACAAGATTGCTTCTGCCTCTGTCTCTTTTGATCTTCATACATATGGTCCCCACCCTGCAACCCCTTCTGTCTCCTGGATTTCCTCAAAAATGAGCATAGCCTCTTAACATTTTTTAATTAATTTTTTTAAAGCATAAAGGTTTTTATTTTTTTTTTAGTTCCAAATTCTCCCCCTGACACACCCAATGAGAAAGCAAGAAAAATAAAACCTATTACAAATATGTAGAGTCATGCAAAACAATTTCTGTAATGGCTACCATAACTTCTTAATTACTCTGTGTCCACTTTGACCCATTCTGTTCTTTCTGAATACAACATACCCTTTAAAAGCTGTTCTCCAAGGGGCAGCTAGGTGGCACAGTGGATACAGCACGGGCCCTGAAGTCAGGAGGACCTGAGTTCAAATCTAGCCTCAGACCAAACACTTGACACTTACTAGCTGTGGGCAAGCCATTTAACCCCAATTGCCTTCAAAAAAAAAAAAGCTGTTTTCCAAACCTGAGTCTTATCTCCCCAAATCTTGGAGATATTGGGAAGTCAAATGTGCTTCCTCACACTAGGATTTCTGGTTCACCTTCTTGCCATTCAAATGTTAAAGTTTGTGTATTAGTATCTAAGGCCATGAGTTTTATGTTTTTTAAAATGTGTTTGGTTCAGTTTTATCAAAATGTATGGCATATTTAAGGTTTTATTTATTATTTTGGATGTTTATTTAGACTAGATTTATTTTTTAAAATAAATGTTTATTAATGTCTACACTGTCATAGTTGTCCCAAGCATCCTTCCCTGTTCCCCTCCCAGAGAACCATCACAAATGGCATTTTTTGAGAGGAAAATAATCAGGATAACTGATCAATGCCTTGAAAATGTCTGAAAACTTATGTAATGGGTAATACCTGTGGACCTTCTACCTCCACAAAGGGTGGGTTGGAAATATCTTCCCATTTCTATTTAAAGTCCTACTTGAAATTTGTAATTTTGTTACATTCACTTTTGATTTTTTTGGGTGTGTGTGTGTGAAGTTCTTTCCATTTGTGTTGTAGTTATTATGTTTAGACTAGATTTAGAATTAGGAGAGACGGTATGTTAAATCCCACCTCATTTACTAGCTGTGTGACAAGATGTAGATTGCCTAACTAATGTTCTTTGAGCATTAGTTTCCTCATCTGTAACACTGGAGTAAGAATAGCATGGATTCTAACCATACAGAGACATTATGAGGATGGAATGAAATAATATATATTAGTGGCGCGTAAGTGGTACCTAGCGGCTACAGCTCTGAGCCTGGAGTTAGGAAGACCTGAGTTCAAATCTGTCTCCAGACTCATACTAACAATTCATGTATATATGACTGTTAATTGTTTACATATTTTAGATATTAAATATAATTTGATACAGAGATTTTTTTTTCCATTTGACAATTTCCCTTCTTATTCTAGGGTGTTCATTTTGTTTGTACAGAAGCTTTTCAGTTTCATGCTATCAAAATAATCTAACTTATTTTCTGTAATTGCCTCTATTCCTTGGTTTAGTTAAGAATATATCTCCTACCCATAGTTGTGAGCAGTAAATGATCTGCTTCTATTAGAAGTTTTTTACAGTAAGTTTTTTTTTAATCTTAAGGTCACGTTTCTATATAGAAGATATTTTGGAATACGGTATAATGAATGTATTAGTCTAAGTCTAATTTCTGCCAGATTGCTTTCCAGTGTTCCCAGCAGTTTTTATTAGATGTGGACTACTTTCCTAAGTCATTTATGTTTTCCAGTTTATCAAACACTGGGTTATGGAGTTTCGTTGCTCCTGATTCTCCCTTGGCTAATTCCATCAATTTACTTCTCTCTTTTTTTTTTTTTTTGTTGTTTTGTGTGTCTGTGGTGAGGCAACTGGGGACTTGCCCAGAGTCACACAGCTAAGTGAGTGTTATGTGTCTGAGGCCAGATTTGAACTCAGGTCCTCCTGACTCCAGGGCCAGTGCTCTATTCGCTGTGCCACCTAGCTGCCCCTTACCTCTCTATTTTTTAACCAAACCCAGGTAATTTTGATGACTGCTGCTTTATAATACAGTTTGAGGTCTGGAAGCCTAGTAGCTGATTAAGCCTTGTTCACTTGATTCCTTCAGAACCTAGCATTGTGCGTGGGATTTATAGAAGGCTCTTCATGAATGTATATTAAATGAACTATATGTTGAGTGATTGAATGAATTTTTCTGCCAGCCCTGAAACTCAACTCAGCTCTATGATTTAAATTCTCCTGGTGCATTTACATAGGAGGTTGCTTTCGTTGAAGCTTATAGAAATTTGTTTCATTCATATGTAATGAACTACAAAGAATATTCTTTTTTTCTCATTATTTTACAATTATATGTCACATGTATATAATGTTTTGAATTTTTCAAAGTGTTCTACATGCATTACCTCATTAGAGCTATAGGAAAACTCAGAAATAGGTGTATGTGATTTCTTCTTCTGAACTCTTGCACTACTTTCTGGCCCAGATCATGCTGTATTGATCTTATATTGCCTCTGATTCTAGTCCTTTGCTTGTTCTGTTTTTTTTTCCTCTAGCTTGGTTCTGTAAGGGGGAAGGATACCAGTTGAGACAGCCAGAAAGGCTCAGTGTATATGTATATCTAGCACACTGGAGAAGGAAATGGCAAACCACTCCAGGATCTTGGCCAAAAAAGTCCCTTGGACGGTATGGTCCACAGGATCACAAAGAGTTGGACATGACTGAACAACAAACATATAGCACAAGGACTTGAAGTCAGGAAGGTCTGGATTCAAGTCCCACTTCATAATTTACCAACTGTGTGACTCTGGGAAGAGTACTTAACCTTTCTGAGTTTCAGTTTCCTGATTTGTAAAATGGGGAAAATAATAGCACCTACCTCATGGTTGTCCTGAGAATAAAATGACATAAGGTATGTAAATCACTTTGCAGACCTCAAAGTGCCATATAAATGTGGCCTACTGTTATCAAATAATGAGTGGAAAAAAAAGAATATAACTCCCTCACTTTATACTCACACCAGTTATATCTTTGATTTGTGACTTCTAGGTAGTGACTTCTATATGGAGGGCATTCAAGAAGTGGTAATAGAATGGATGGATGGATGGATGGATGGATGAATAAATAAATATAATATCAGAGCTGTTACTGAAAATGCTGCTCTGATCAAGAGATTCCAAACATTTTAGCTCTGAAGATTAATAGTCCATTCTAACTCCATTCCTTGAACTGGATATAGACAAATTCTGACACCATCCTGGCTTAGCTAGTTGCTGCTGTTATAATCTTGGCCTCAAGTTCATCATTTCTTTTTGGCTAGGCAGTGGTATTAAGTGACTTGCCCAGGGTCACACAGAAAGTTGTGTCAAGTATCTGAGGCCTCATTTGAACTCAGGTCCTCCTGACTTCAAGGCTGGAGCTCTATCCACTGTGCCACCTAGCTGCCCCAAGTTCCTCATTTCTACAATGTGAGTATGTGGGTAGATCAAGGATTCTTAATCTGAGGTTGAGACCTTGTTACATACATACATACACACATATTATATACAGTATTTCAATATGATTTGCTTCTTTTCTGATCCTATGTATTTTATTTTATGCATTTAAGAACATTGCTCTGAGAAGGGGTCCATAGGCTTTGCCAAACTTCCCAAGGGGTCCATGATATAAAAAAGATTAGGAACTCTTGGTCAATAATCTCTAAAATTCCTTCCAGTTTTAAATCCTGTGGTTTTCTGATAAAAAGGAAAAGAATAGAAACGAGCACGGACAGATAATACTTCTCCCACATGGCCACGAGGTGGCGTCTTTGCCCCATCAATTGCTTTGCTGATCTCAGATTAAAACAGCTCCTTTTGGCAGGCTATAACGAGCTGCTGGTCCTCTGGCTAGCAAAGTGTTTCTCATCTGAGACTCGTGAAATTAGCAGCCAAACAAATGCTGTAGGATTCCCAGCCAGGGCTGCAATAAGGCTAGGGCTGGCCTGGAGGATTGCATGAATTATTCCTGCTCACACGTTGGTGAAAAGCCTGTTATGGAAGGAAGGCTGTCATTTTTTAATACGAGAGGATAATCTATTAGAAGATAAAAAGAGGCATCTCAGAGAGTGACTACACACACTCAGCAGAAGTAAAGTCAAACTATATTACTTTGTTTTACTTGAGTTTTTTGCTTTTTAATTTTTAAACATTCCTGTCATTTTTCAAAATACCCTCCTCCCCATCATTCCTTTCCTTAACAAAGAATTATAATTATGCAGAAGAAACTAACACTGACCGGGTCTGCTGACTTCTGTTTCGTTATGCGTCTGTTGCCCATGACCTCTCTGTCAAAAGCATGTTTCATCATCAGTACTCTGGCATCATGGCCTTGATCTGAATTCTGATGCCTGTCACTGTTCCTTCCTTGACTTAATTGTAGTCATTTTAAATATTATTCTCTTTTTTTTTTTTCTGATGAGGCAATCGGGGTTAAGCGACTTGCCCAGGGTCACACAGCTAGTCAATATCACGTGTCTGAGGCTAGATTTGAACTCAAGTTCTTCTGACTTCAGGGCAGGTGCTCTATCCACTAAGCCACCTAACTGCCCCCATTTTAAATATTATTCTCAAACAACAACAAAAGTAACAAGCAAAATATAGTCACTATCTAGCTGTTTCTTCCCTCTGCAGCAGTTTGAACAAGTCTTCATAAGTTTTTCTCTGAATTTCTCATTAATTGTCACAGCGTCTTAAGCCATAAGGCAGAGGTATCAAACTCCCTCCCTTATCACCCTAGGGGTGATAAGCATGGTTAAAACTCCTAATACTGCCTGAATCAGATTGAAATATCACTGGGAAATGTTTAGCCAAATAAAAATACAATACGACATAGATAACATTAATCTGTTGTTTTCAGGTTGATATGCTGCAAGGATCCATTTCTATTTGAGTTTGACTCCACTGCCAGAAGGGACCTTCAGTCATCTACTCCAATCCCTCATTTTATAGATGAGGAAATTGAGCCCTGGCGTTGTCTAAGGTCACACTCATAGCATGTGTCTATTTCTTCATAATATTCCATTCCATTAGTATACCATAACTTTTTTAGCTATTCCCTAATCAATGGACTTCTATTTTGTTTTCAATTTTTTTTTTTGGGCTAGGCAATGGGGTTAAGTGACTTACGCAGGGTCACACAGCTAGTAAGTGTTATGTGTCTGAGGCCAGATTTGAACTCAGGTCCTCCTGAATCCAGAGCTGGTGCTCTATCCACTGTGCCACCTAGCTGCCTTTTGTTTTTAATTTTTTGCTACCACAAAATAAACTGCTATAAGCATTTGGATATATACAGAACCTTTACCTTTGTCTTTGACCTACTTGGGATGTGTGCCTTGTAGAAGAACTGATGGGTCAAAAGGTAAGGAAGACAAATTATTCATCTTTGTTTCTCTCATAGCATAGGTGCCTGACCACAGCATAGTAGAAAGAGCATTCGCTCTGGAGTTGGAAGACTTAGGTTCAAATCCTGCCTCTGATAGTTACTGCCTATATGACTGATGGCAAATCATTTATCCTGCTTGTGCCTCGGTTTCCTCATCTGTAAAATGAGGGGGTTAGACGAGATTGCCTCTGAGGCCACTTCTAGCTCTAGATCTCTGATCTAGCACAGGGCCCTACAAATTCAATTCCACAAACATTTATTAAGTACTTACTATGTGCGAGGAATCAGGGATATATGCATGCAAATATAGTAGACAGCCAATAAATGTTTGTTGAATGAATGAATACAAATATATCTTTATGCCAAAGACTCCTTTAAGGTCCTTCAAGTGGAATCAGTCAAGACAGACAGAGCAGGCCCTTTGCAATGAGTGGAAGTTGCAGAAGCAGATCGAGGTTTGATATCATGAAATTTTTCCCAAAATTAGAACTGCCCAATAGTGGGAATGGTTGCCTGGGAAGCAAGTGGGTTTCTCCTCTCTGGAGGTCTGCAAGCAAAGGGAAGATGAACACTTCCTGCACACAAGAAGGGAGTCTTACTCAGGTACAGATTGGAGAAGGTGGTCTTTGATATCTCTTACAACTCTGGCATTTTGTGAGTTTGAGGGAAAGAGAAGGAAAAGAGAAAAGAGGATGAATAATGGTGAGGTGTTCCGGGAGGAGGACGGGGCCATCGAATGCTCTCAGAAGATCATGGGTTTAGAGCCGGGACATACATTGAAGGTCATCAAGTCTAATCCTCTTATTTTACAGAGGCAAAAAGTGGAGGCCATAGAGGCTAAATGACTTGACTGAGGTCACAGGTTCAAACCCAGGCCCTTTTGATTCCAAATCCAGTGCTCTCTTTGCTATACCATGTTGTTCTCCCCCAATTTTTTCCCAGGGTCTTCTTTGCTTTTAGAATGAAAATACTGGGAGAAAGAGGGGTCAGTTGTTCAAGTAAATTTGGGAATTGAGTAACAGGGAGAGATCTATGAGATGTTTCACCTCTGCTGGTATTAAGGAATGCACGTAAATAATTATAGCTGCCTTTGACACTGTTGTCGCCCTCTCTTCCTTGATATTCTTTTCTCTCTCAGTTTTTGAGACACCACTCTGTTCTGGTTCTCCTTCTACCTATCTGTCCACTCCTTCTCTGTCTCCTGTGCTGGAACCACATCTAGATCACGTCCTCTTGCCACAGGTGTCCCACAGGGCTCTGTCCCGGTCCTCTTCTCTTCTCCCTGTATACTTCCTTTGGTGATCTCATCAGCTCCCATGGGTTTGATTACTATCTCTGTGCTGATGATTCTCAAATTAGCCTGTCCTGGCTTAACCTGTCTGCTGGGCTCCAGTCTTATATCTGCACATGCCATTCAAACATGTGGAACTGGATGTCCAGTAGACATCTTAAACTCAGTATATCCAGAACTGAACTCATTATCTTCCCCTAAAGCAGGGGCGGGGAACCTGTGGTTTTGAGGGCACACGTGGCCCTCTAGGTCCTCAAGTGGGACCCTTTGGCTGAATCTAGCTGTCAGAAAACAGATCCTCCACTCATGCCCTAAACCTTCCCTGATTCTTACCTTCCCTATTACTGTAGAAGACAACATCATCCTCCCAGTTCTTTAGGCTCACAATCTAGGTGTCATCCTGGACGCCTCACTATCTGTTACCCCTATATCCAAGTTGTTGCCAAGGCCTGTTGATTTCACCTTTACATCTCTTGAATATGTCCCCTTCTCTCCTCTGATACTGCTACCACTCTAGTGTAGGCCTTTATCACCTCATGCCTAGAGTATTGCAATAGCCTGCCTGCCATGAGTCTCTCCCCATTCCAGTCCATCCTCTATTTAGTAACCAAAGTGATTTTCCTAAAGTGCACCATGTCATTCCCTACTCAATAAACTGTAGTGATTCTCTATTACCTACAGGGTCAGGTACAAAATCCTGTTTAGTATTCAAAGCCCTTTATAACCTAGCCCCCTCCCACCTTTCCAGTTGTCATATACCTCACTCCCCACCACACCCTCTTTGATCCCATGACACTAGCCTTCTGGCAGTTCCACAAACAAGACTCCATCTCTCAGCTCTGGGCTGGAATGTTCTCCCTTCTCCACTTTGCTAACCTCCCTGACTTCCTTTAAGTCCCAACTAAAATCCACTTTCTACAGGAAGTCCTTCTCAACCCTTTTTTGCAAAAAAAAAAAAATTATTTAGCATTTTATTTTTCCCTAATTACATGTAAAAACAATTTTCAACATTTGTTTTAAAAATTTTGAGATTCCCAACCTCTCTCAGTTCTAGTGCCTTTTCTCTTTTAACCATTTCCTATTTATCCTGTTTGTACACTTGTCTGGGTGTCACCTCCCCCATTAGACTGTGAGCCTCTTGGGGGGACCATCTTTTGCCTCTTTTTGTATCCCCAGTATTTGCTTAGCATATAGTAAGCACTTAATAAATGCTTACTGACTGACTGATAGACTGCTTTAAAGTTTACAAAGTGCTGCAGGAAATTCTTCTCCCACTCAGCTCATTCTTTTCGTGTAAGAGGAACCCTTGTCTCCCACGTACATTATTTTAGATAAGATAAAGTAACAGTTTTCTCTCTTGTAGGGCATGCAATGAGAGAGGCATGATTACCCCCTCAAGAGCTGTTTCTTCCTCTTTCTAAAGAATTTATGGATTCCCGGGCAAAACCAAAGACTGGAGACCTTTGGATTATTGATGCAAGTTCTGGTAGACAGGCAGGTTGAGTGATAAAAACGACCTTCTGTCAGTCTGTAATTATCTATATTGAAACCAGGGGAATTCCTTTATAGCCACGTCTAGAACAATGCAACACAGTTGGACAGGCAGAAAGGAGATAAAAGCAAATTTCTTTGCCAAATCTGGAGTTTTGTGTCTAGTTCTCGGCACCAGATTTTAGGAAAGATATTGACAAGCTGGAACAAAGTTGTTTTTTTTTTTAAATTTCAATTCTTTCCTTGAAATATATTTCTAATGGAGGTATTACCAGGAAGATGACACCAATTTATGTTGACAGCCTCTCATCTACTAGCGAGTTTTATTCTTTTTGTTTATTTTTGTCAGTTTAATAGTCAGGATGTGGGCCCTCATAATTAGTTTTAGATCGACTTTCCTTAAGGAAAACAAGGCTGAACATTTTTCAAGTGGCAGCCAGATGTCATAGCGGAGAGTGTTGGACTTGGATTCATAGAAATCCTGAGTTCGAACGCTCCCTCAGCAACTAATTAGTTGTGTGAACCTGGGTAGCCACTTAATGGCTCCCAGTTTCACTTTTTTCATCTGTAAAATGAGGATATTAATAGCACCTACTTCATGGGGTTGTTGTGAGGCTCAAGAGAGATAACATATGGCAAGGGCTTTGTATACCTTAAAATGCTATATAAATGCTGGCTATTATTATTAAGTTATTGAGTTCAAATCTGGCCTCAGGCACTTACTAGCTGTGTGACCTTGGGCAAATCATTTAACCCAATTTGTCTCATTTTCTTCATCTATAAAATGAGCTGGAGAAGGAAATGCCAAACCACTTCACTATCTTTACCAAGAAAACCCCAAATGGGGTCTCAAAAAGTTGGACATGACTGAAATGACTAAACAACAATAATAACAATAATAACAAATTGTTATTAAGTGTTAATTTATCATTTGCATCTCCTTTGTGAATTATCAATTCCATATTCCATGATGTCATCTCTATTGGAGATGAGGCTTTGCCCTTATAAATACTTACAATTTTCCTGAAAATTCTGGAAGCCAGGCTTTTTTATATGATATATTCAATGAAACTATTTCTGCCCCTCTCCCTCAGAACCATTCTATTGTCTTTCTATTTATGTTAGCACCCCTGCCAGGAGCTGCACTGTCACTGGTACTTCCTCTCGAAGGAAGGCTACTGTCTTGCATTCACTAGTGGTTCCATCTCCAAACTCCAAAGAACTATAGCTAGTGAGTGCCAATAACAATGCTCATCTTTCAGAGTCAGCAAGTGGACAAAATTCACTCAGGACAAAGACATCTTCTAAGAAGGCAAAATAAAATAAAAAAGCTACACAACATTCCTAGAGTGGACATTTCAGCAAATATAGAGCTTCAGTGGGGAGGGCCGGCACAAACATAGAATATACTGGGAGTGAGATGAGAAAGTAGGGAACAGATGTGGCTGAAGCAGCTTATGCCCCAGATATTGTAGAGCCCTCATGTCCTTTCTCCCCAGGTGGTGTTTCCACACTGCCTCCCTTTTCTTAAGCAAAGTACCTCTGATGGATGGATGGGCTGCTCATCTGGATCACTGTTCTCTAGTTGCCAAGGCTGGTTTTCTATTGAATCCATAATTTACCCTCTTTTTTACTAGTAGAGGTCATATTCCTTGAAGCTGCTCTGCCCATGACTTTTTGTGTCTATTTATAGAGGGTGCCCTATTTTTATTTATTTATTTTTTTGCTTTTTTTTTGGTGAGGGCATGGGGTTAAGTGACTTGCCTAGGGTCACATGGCTAGTAAGTGTCTGAGGCTGGATTTGAACTCAGGTTCATCCTGACTCCAAGGCCAGAGCTCTATTCACTGTGCCACCTAGCTGCCCCATGGGTACCCTGTTTTTTTTTTTTTAAAAGACTACTTGGGGTGTGGCCTACCCTTGGTTATCCAGTAATAATAATAGCTACCATTTATATAGCAAGATGAATGTGTTATTGTGGGGGTTCTTTTCTAGTTTGGTTTGGATTAGATGACAGCTGAGGTCCCTTCCAACTTGAAAATCTTGCGATTCTGTGATGTACAGAAGAAAATCGGCTCCAACTTCAACAAATTAGGTGTAATTCTTACACTGATATATTTGAAAAAGCAACCTAAGGTAAGAAATCTATCACTTAAAGAATGTCCCTAAGCTAAAGTGTCTTTCCCCATGAAATGGGATAAGTGATCAATAGCTGCATCTGAAATCCTGAGGATAAGAGAATTGCTGTGGAGAGAGCCTTCTGAAGGCAACTTGACCACATAAGAGTAATTTACTTTGAATATATTTTGCCACATACCCTAGAAATGTGCCTCAATTTGTCTTCTCGTTATTTGAAACCTTGGTTTCCCCTACCTGTCTGTACAGATACACAGCTCCAGTCAGTGGGTTAGGTGAGTACTTCTTCCTGAGGTTTAAGGACCCAGACTTAGGCTACCTGGGGCTTTTCAGGTTCCACAGTAACCAAGTCAGGAGGAAGGAACCTTGAACCCAAGGGACTAAAGCCACATTGGCAGATATACCTCCACAAACAAGCCCCCCCACCCCCGTTCTCAAAAGGGACTCTTAAAAAAAAGGGACTCTAAGCTCACATTGACCTGGATTTATCCGGGGGGGAGGGCCTGGCCCCAAAGAAAGGGGCCAGGTGTCTTTTCTTTGGCTCTGCCTCCACTCTGGAGCAAAAAATTCTTGATGAAATCTCTAAAACAAAACTTAGGTGTGCCTACCATCTGGGATTTCCCATAAAGTAGGGATCCTTTCTAGAAAAGGTACAATATGGATATCAGATATACAAAAGCAGATTATTTCCTCCACCACAGAAAATGCTCAAGCTACAAAAGGATGCAAAGGCATTCATGGACAAATACAGACAGCCAACATTCAGGTAGCTCATTATATTCATCACATTTCCCTGGAAGACAAAAGCCTTTCATAGGACTGTGGCTAGTGGAATAGATATTTCACTTTTGCCTCACCTAGAATCTACCCCAGCCTAACAGCTTATGAGGTCCAGAAGTCTTGGCCAGGTAAGATGTGGAGTTCTGGGCTAGGCCTGACTCAGACTAGTCTGGCGGTTTATGTTTAGTATTAGAGTATGGTTTATAGAATGACTAGAGTCTCCTCTTGACTCTCAGTGGCCATTTACCTTAGAGACAACCTCCCCCACGCCCAAATCATAGAGCCCAATCTATGACTATATTATTCTAGCAAAGAGAATGTGCTTCAGCAAGGAGCAAGAACACACGTCCAGTTCCATGTAGTTATCCTTTCTGATAGCATATATCCTGTAACTTCATCAAGTTGATTGAGGGGACACAACTTGACCTCTGCTATACAGAGAGACTCTCCCATATGCTCATGACCTCCCTGAGAAAAATAAGTCACCAAAACCAATTCATAACCACAGCACTGAGGTATGTGTTACTCCTGGGCTTTGCCATTTTAGTACTGTAGTTGAATGGAGTGAGCCATTAATAAAAATATCTCATGGAGAGCTCTTTTCTTGTGAAGCCACATTTCCCAAGAGCTTTCAGAGGAGAAGAGGTATAATGGAGATAGAGTCCTGAGTAGCTCCCTGTCCTTGAAAGTTTGCAGCTAGATCTTTGCATCCTATATTTTTGTGAAAATGTTTCTAGGGGAATGGCTAGTACTGTGCTCAATGCTGAGTTTCATGAAAGATGAATTCTGACTGGCAGGATGGACTGTGGATGCCACTCTTGATATCAACCACATTACCTCCTGGTATTTTTTAGTTCCCCTATGAAAGAGGATTTAAATCCAATTCGACAAAAATATATTCCAAATGTGAGACAGTGTAGTGAGACCATATTTACTGGGCATATCATAGGATCATTGGAAGAGAGGGGAGGGCTCTTAGAGGTCATCTAAGTGGTGTCAAACTCAAGTAGAAACGGGGGCCTCCAAGCTGTACGTAAGGATCCTTGTGGGCCCCATATTGATTTGGAAAACCACACGTTTATATATTTCTTTTTTTTTTTTATTAATACATCAATACATTAAAACTAGATAGGAACTACATTTTGGTCTGGTTTAGGCTGTATTTTGGAGCGTTGTGGACTACATAACCTCTGACCTAATTCAATCCTTTTAGAGGCAGCTAGGTGGCACAGTGGAAGCCTGGAGTCAGGAAAACCTGAGTTTGAAACTGTCCTCAGACCCTGACTAGCTAGATGACCCTAGGCAGGTCACTTAACCTCTGTCTGCCTCAGTTTCCTCAACTGTAAAAGGGATAATACCACCACCTACTTCATATAGCTGTTGTAAAGATATTTGTAAAGTGCTTAACATAGTGCCTGGCACACAGTGGGTACTATATAAATTCCCTTCCCCTTTCATTTTAAGATGAGGAAAGGAAAGGTTAAATTACTTGCTCAGGGCACCCAGATTGTAAGGGCAGAGCTGGGAGATGAGCCTAGTTATTGCTAACTCTGGAGAAAGCTGGTGGCTCAGTGGATAGAGCACTGGGCTGGAGTCAGGAAGACCTGAGTTCAAATTCAGACTCAGATACTTCCTCAGATACTCAGATACCCTGGGTAAGTCACTTAACCTCTGATTGCCTGACAAAATGGATTCACTGGAGAAGGAAATGGCAAACCACTCCAGGATCTTTGCCAAGGAAACCCTAAATGGAGTCATGAAGGGTTGTATATGACTGAACAACATAACTTCTAACTCCAAGATGTTAAACTAATACCATGGGTGCTTCAAATTTGGGTCAAGTTAGTTGCCTAATACTCATCTCCAGGGCCAGGAGATGTAATAGCTGTCACTGCCTTGCTCTATTTAAACTTCCCATGTGGTTTTGAAATACAATGAGTGCCAGGAAATGGCGGAGGGGTGTGTGTGTAGGAACTGTGGTTAATTGAATTTTCTGGTTAATTCATAAACCAGAGATCCTATGATGTTTCAAACTTTTTTTGAAAAATCTAAAATGAAATTGTCAAGCTAAATATGAATCATTCTTTGACAATTGGAAATTCAGGGGCAACTGATATACAACAAGATTCTTCAACCAGATCATCTTCCCTCTGGCCATTCAAATCCACCTCTTTCCCACTGGGACCTTAGATTTTGCTCCCAGAACTACCCTGGGCTCTGATAGGTGAGTTTTCACCTTATTGTGCCTGGAGCCAGGCCTCTGCCTTATTTCCCTTCCATCAGCTCCAAACCATATCACCCCAGGCATAGTCCCTCCTCCCAACTCTCCTCCAGCCCCCCTTTATGTATTGAATTATCTTGTCTTCCCCCATTTGAATGTAAACCCCATTGAGGTAGCTTGCTTTAATATGTATCCCTGGGACTTAGCAGAGTGCCTGGCACATGCCATATGCTATCTTAATAAATGTTTATTGAATTGAGCTCCCTTGGGGCACTCGGGAGGAGGTCATCCTTCCAAATATGTTTTTGTCTTATAAGACTATATATACCTGCATAAGAGGTAGAAAATTGGGCAGAATCTATATTGATCTGAGGATATTCCCTGGAAAATTAGATAGTGAGTAAAAAAAAATTCTGGATAAGAATTCATTTTATTGTAATTTTTCATTTTCCTAAAAAAAATTGACAGATAATTTCTAACTGTGAAAGCTAATTATTGCTCTTAGGGTACATTGTTGCTAGGTTCAGTCTACACGTGATATGGAAAAATTCCAGTGGAAGGTTCTGATTACCTGAGTTCTAATTAATTGAATTTTATAGCATTGCAACCTTTAACCAATATGGACAAGTTGCAGTCTGTGTTGATGGAAAGAATTCCCACATTAACTAAATCAGATTTTTCACATACTAATGCAGGTTGACTTTCGGATCCAGAAAACAGTGCAAATTCAATTTGGAGACAAGCCAACCTAAGACATCCAGGCCCAGTTTGTCTATTTCACTCAATCAGAAATCTGTATGGCCTAGTCCCAAACTCTACCATGCTTAGCATGTCCATGATTTGGAAATCAAAAGGACTACAGGCATAGTGTGGGTTGTTTTTGTTCTTTTACTTAGGACTATGTAACACAGAAAATTGAAGGTAGCAAGGAACAGTGGAATACGGAGTTGGTTTTTAAGTCAGGAAGACTTGGGGTTCAGGCCTTGTGTGTACCATATACTTTCCTTCTTCCTCTGTGGCCTCCTTCTTCCATTAGCCAGTTCCTCCTGGAACTTCCATTTTGAGGAAGGGTCCAGACCAGCCATGCTTCGCTCTCTACATTTTGCTACCATGTTTCAGCTGCCTTCTCCCCCTACTCTGGTGCTCCTTTTCTCCCGTTGGTTCCTCTCAGAATATCCATTTTGAGGAAGGGCACAGATCAGCCATCCTTCATTCTCTGCACTTGGCCACCATGGCCACTATCCATGGACTCTTCCCCTTGATATGTCTTCCCCCATTAGAACGTGAGCTCATTAAGGTAAGAGACTGCCTTTCTTTTTGTTTGTATTTAGTGATTAGTGATAAGTGCTTGTGATTTGACTGGACTATGTGAGTTTGGGCAAATCATTTAACTTTTCTGTAACTTTGGCTGACTTTTAGAATCTAAGTTGAAGAGAAGGTACTCAGCTGCTTTGGTAGATGAAATTTCCTCTATCAAAGAAATAGATCTGGTAAAAAACAAAACAAAATAAAACAAAACCCAAACAACTCCAAACCAAAACAGTGACAGTCTTCATGCTCCCCATCTTTGCCTTGACTGTATCTGTGACCCAAAGTCAGCCTGGGGAGCAGCTTTCTTTCAAAGTCATTTGAATAGTTTCTCAGGGTCAGCTCTGCCTCCATAGTTATTTCTGATTCTCTTTGTGGACCGGAGCTGAAGAATACTGTACTGTCTTGGGGGGGAAGGGGCGCTAAGAGGCAAAAACTGAAGCCAAGGGAGATAACTCTTGTATCTAGGTGGATTGTTGGCTTTTAGCTTATTCTGGAGCTAGCAGTAGGCGGGGTGTGGGGTGTGGGGGTGGAAACAATAGGGCCCAAGGATACAGGAAGGCATGGACTGAGGCCTGTGTGAACAACAATTCTGTTATAAAGCCTGATTCCCCCTAAGCAGCTGTCAAAATATTATCAGGGCTACAGTTTGGAATCGCCACCCTCCCATATTGTGAAGGCACAGACTGGCTGAGCAGACCAGATTGTTCAGATGTGCCTTCCTCTTTCAGGCTCCCTAAGTGAAAAAGGACACAAACACTGGCAAGTGGAGAGGCATTAATGACTTTGATAGGATGTAAACTGATTCAGGACTGTTTGGGAAACTTTTGGGCCACACTGTAATTAATTTGTATGCTGATTATTTAAGTTGGCTGACTCTGACATTTTAAAGTCACTAGGCCAGGAGCATAGCAGGGATAACTTTCTTTCTGCACTGTGATTTTGGAATTCTATGATGGAGGCTAAACTTCAAAATTGGGATCAAATCCAGTGTGTGTGTGTGTGTGTGTGTGTGTGTGTGTGTGTGTGTGTGTGTGTGTGTGTGTGTGTGTGTGTGTGTGTGTGTGTGTGTTTTAACCACAATTTTAACAGGCTCTGGAGGCCCAGGAGACCATAAAAGATAGCACTTTTTACACAATCAGTAATTTCTTTAGAGTCAGTCACCAATTCAATTTAATGCAGTTCAGTTCAACACATTTGTCAAGTGCCCACTCGATGCTAGGCACTGTGTGGAAAGACAAAAATAAAAAATGCATCTACACTTGCTCTACCCTCAAGCAGCTTACACTCTACAGGGGTTGGGGGGGCGGTCTAAAACATGTATAGTGATAAAGTAATTTCAAAAGGCAGAAAATGCTCAATGCCTAGGTGGGAAGCAAGAACAGTCTACCAGTAAGGCACTTGAGCTGGCGTTTGAAGAAAGCTAAGGATTGTAGGGGACCAACATTTATGTAGGGCTTTAAGGTTTTCATCCTCATTGTCCTTGTTATAGATGAGGACACTGAGGAGGTGCTGGGAGATTAATTGATTCAGACAAGAAGCATCCAATCAGGAAGGGTAGAAGGTAGGATTTGAATCTAGGTGCCTCCTGACTACAAATCCAGTGTTCTTTCCATCAAGTGCCCATAGGTGGGGGGTGGGGGGCACTAGCTGGCCTAAGGCATGAGTGGAGAAAGGAAAGGAAAAAGAAATTGACCGGAGGACAAAGGGATAAAGGGAGAGAGACTGCAAGAAAATGTAAATGAACAAGCATACACCAAAGAAACTGTCTTACTGGGTTCAACTCTGCTCACTCCATTCGGTGTTTTGTTGCCAGGAGCAGCCCCAAGGGAATTGGCAATAGGAAGGTATGGCTGTCTTCTCTGGTATCAGTTTTAAAAAGCAAGTGTATTTATCCCAACCTCTTGGTGGCCCTTTATGGGTTCTGTCACACCAAATCTATGCAAACCTTTTGGGAATCCATATGCATTTCCACCAGTACAACCTCTTGGTGCCAAGGGATTCCATGAGTTTATTACGCACTATCAAATAATTCTTTCCATAATTTGAGTTTACCTAGCTCAATTTGAAAGGGTGCCACTTTATCAAATTGCTCAAGAATTTGAAGAACAAGTTCACTTGGTCTCCATTATTTACAAGAAAAAATAAAAGGTATGGCAGATGGGGCAGGCTACCACTATGATGAAGTTGGAAATTCCAATGCGGAATGACATTAAGGAAATGACAGGTATCACACCCCAGCTGGTGGGCTCCCCGGTAGTCAGTGGAGTGGTGTCTTCACCACCCATTAGTGGGGCTTCCTAGAGCTCCCTTAATGCTTTGTGAGCCTGGCAAGATGGCAGGTATCTTCTCAGACCCGATGGATGTTAGGTATGTGCTGCCTCCATCTGGAAATTTTGAATATGCTTTCACAGGGCAGGAAACTGCACTCAACATGTACCTTTGAGCTACTGCTTGTTCTATCTTTTCAATTAATTATGTGTTACCAAAATCTGGGGGTATGAGTAGTCACTGCCCCAGACTGTATGGCCCGTAATGACTGGGAACACAGTAAGACTCTCTCAGGTACCACGAGCCAAGCTGCTTCAATGGGTTGCTTCTCCACCATCTGACAGATTAATTAGTCCCTTCCCTATTAAAGACAGCACATAACCTATTAAACATGCGTTCCAAATTAGCTATCTGTTATAATTTATTTTTGGTATTACTAGTGTTGTTTTAAACATTTGTCATGCATCAATGAAGACAGCCCTTGCTCTAGAGGTTTTACAACCTAATTAGGAGAATTACTCATGACAGCCAGCTGGACTTGTTTATGTTTTTGGAAGTTTCCTGGGCATTCCCTTTGCAAAACTTTTATTTAAAGGTGAGCTCTCTATACTGGCTAGGAGCAGGATGAAGTCCCAGAAATGCTTCAGATACCAACTGTCCTCTCCCTTGCACACTTCATATGTTTTTCTGCCATGCTTAGTATCCACCTCTCTGCCTTTTAGGCTACCTTTATCTGCGGCCTTTGCTGAACTAACTTACATAAGGGCAGAGGTTACCATAGATTTTTGGATTTAGTAATTTGCAACCAGTGAACCACAGCCTTGGACCGGGCCCAACAATCAGCCAATAGATAAAACAAGCCGTTGAGATACTTCCCCTCTGCCATTTTCTACTATGCACTGGCTGAGTTACCAAAAGGGTAAAGATCCTATGTTATAGGAGTGGGTATCTGTTTAACAGAGGGTGAAATGGACCATCTTTTCACAGCTGGCTTAAATCAGTCCAAGTTAGAAGCCCCCTGACCATAGTAATACTGACTCTGAGCATTTCAAAATAGGTCAGCCTGGGGTTACGTTGACTCAGGCAGAGAGAGGACTTTCACCAGGTGCTCGAAAAGCATTTGCAAGTAGAAAGGAGATAGCAAGGAAACACTTTTCATAAATACAGAGAGAATAACATCCTGGTTCTAGTTTCTATCTTATACCAAAACCTCTTGCAAAAACAGGAATGGAAAAGGAAATTAAAATTGTTATTCCTTTTCCTAACATCTCAGGAGACTTGATTGGCTGAATTTATTCAATGAAATATTTTTTGCCTTCCTGGGCATACACCCCCTCACCCCCCATGGTCAAATGAATTTAAGGATGCCAAATCGGAAACCAGTAGCACCAGCATCCTTTGCATTTGTTCCAGAAGAAGCCAGTGAGGAGAGCTTGGTTCTCTTAGTTGAGTCATTCCCATGAGCCTGAAATCCTTTCAAGCTTTCTACTACCGAAAACCTCAACTTTGAAATAAATATTCACCACCATTACATAAGATAAGAGTAAAGTCACTCCTCAAAATATCACAAGCTGACAGGCCACTTTTGTCTCCTAAGAACATGGGTTTCTCTCCCTTCAATTCCATGTTTTGACTGAAAACAGGGCCCACTCCAGTGTCTAGTGAAGAGACCAAAAGCTGGAGCAAGTGAGATTACACGTTAGCTTAGATCCGCTCCCTTCATAGCTACACCATTTGAAATCCAGTCCTCCAATCTTCCAGGGTAAATTTGCAGACTGACTTTATTATCGAAAGGTTATTTTTATCACTGTATAGGTTCTTCAGTTGTACTGCAATTTTGTGCATAGAACAATGAAAGGAATGTGTATGCCCGCCAGTTGGGGGTTGGTCATTTTTTCCCATCCCAAATCTTTAGCTCTAATTGGAGTTATGAGATGACTCAACTTACCAGTCTATACAGAAAGCTGACCTGGAGATCCATGCTAGTGCCAATGGCAATCCAAAATTGTTTGTTTCCTAATTTTTTAAAGGAAGGAAATTCAAGATTCAGTAGTGGCAAGTTAATTATTACATCTTAACTTGGTTATGTTACAATAGCTTTGTTGTTCAGTCACACCTGACACTTCATGACCATATGTGGAGTTTTTTTGGCAAAGATACTGGAGTGGTTTGCCATTTCCTTCCCCAGCTCATTTTACAGATGAGGAACTGAGGCAAAGAGGGGTAAGTGACTTGCTTAGGGTCACATAGCTACTAGGTGTCTAAGGCCAGATTTAAACTTGGGAAGGGGAGTCTTCCTGACTCCAGGCCTGGTGCTGTATCCACTGTACCATCTAGCTGCCTGTCACAATAGCTACCCTTTCCTTAACTTTGCTTATACTGCTCCAGGTTCTCATATGGTATTCTGGCAGAGTACTGACTAATATGCTCTTCTATGGAGGATTTTTTTGGAGGTCCAAACTCAAGTCATTGGTGTGGACAATTTCCAACATGTAAAGTCCCTCCACTGCTGCAACTGACTACACTCTTTGGGAGTTGTCTGTGGCCAGTACTGAGAGGTTATGTGACCTCCTCCTGGTTACTTAGCTAATGTGTGTCAGAGACAAGACTTGAAGCTTACATTTCACCCCAAATACTACATTATCCTCCTAATTGCCATTAGGGAGCATTAAAAATCCCACTGTAGGCTCCCCAAAGGCACCCAAGAAGATATCAATGGATATTGCTTTTGGTGATAACACCATTAAATCTCATCTTCAAACACGGTCTGTTAGGATGAGTGGAATAGAGAAGGATAAAGAGGCAGCAGAAACCAGTAGAAATCATGTATTTGTAGGCTAAGACTGTGCTCTGTTTTAAGGCAAGTGACACACATACACACACACATACACAAAAGAGCCATTAGAGAGGACCACCATTTACAACAAATATCAGAAAAGGACAAGTAGGAAGACCTTGTCATGGGCACCAAGAAAGCAATGTCTTAATCCCAGCTGTGCATCTTCTACCAAAAAACCTCCTGACAGGCTTGAGCCAGACAAAAGCACAAAGAAGTTGTCCATTCCCATTCCCTTCAGTGTCTCAGAGAGGGCTGATTAACTGAGTAGATTAACTTCCCTTCTCTTCCCCCCAAGCTTCTAGGGACAGGCACTGTCATATTATATGATTAGGTTTTATTTTCCCAGCTCTGCTTTTTCCTTCTTACAACATAATTGCCTTTGGCTGAATGAGTGAATGGAAGGGGAAATTGGGGACCAAATCAGGGCATCTGGCCATTCATTTCTGTAGCAGTTTAGATCAAAGTCCAAGTGAGGATGAGCTTAATAGATAGAAACTATTTTTCAATGGTTAACTAAAACAAAGAGCAAACCATCAGTGTGCACATAACATACTTTTTTGGGGCAGGAAGAATGGGGAACAGGAAGGGAAGATTTAATCGTTTCAAAACCACTAGAGTCTCTTCCCTTTTGAGTCTAGGACACTAGCAATGAGCCCATGCCTAAGAAAGAGAAAAGCATTGCTTGCACTTTGCTTGCTTTTTCCCATTTAAGGCACTGGCCTTGGCTGTCACAGAGCTTCAGGGGAGCATTGTGTAGCTAAGCTGGCTTCAAGTGAGCTAGACAAGAGGACTTTTCTCTGGAGTATGGTGGAACCAAGAGTTGCTTGTCATCTCTACTCCC
This sequence comes from Phascolarctos cinereus, assembly GCF_003287225.1. Classification (NCBI taxonomy): domain Eukaryota; kingdom Metazoa; phylum Chordata; class Mammalia; order Diprotodontia; family Phascolarctidae; genus Phascolarctos; species Phascolarctos cinereus. Next base: position 114,729,467 of record NW_027555625.1, on the reverse strand, counting down.
TGGTTCCTTCCTTGCCTTCTGCCTGGACATAGGCCCAGAGTACACACACATACAAAAACAGAGCATATGTGGAGGAGGGAGGGAGGGAGGGATTCTCCCTGTCCTATCGTCCTCCCCTCTACTCCTTTCAATCAATCAATCAATCAATCGATAAACAATAAGCACCTACTATGTGCCAGGCACTGTTCTAAGCACTGGAGATACAGTGCATCTTTGTGAGGGCTTGCCCTTCCCCCGTGGCTGTAGGGTAAGCGGGAAGGACAGGGAGAAAAGCAGGGCTGGATTTGGACCAGTTTGAGTTGGGAAATGGGGCCTACCTTAAATGCAACTGAACACACGCTGTGATAATTACTGTCCTTAACTGTGAGCTTCAGCAAAGCCAGGTATTGCAAAACTGCCCTTTCATTCACCCCAGTGAAGCGAAACCAAGGGGGTAGGGGAGAACGACAATGAATTAACGAGATGACACCTTGCATTACTAAGAAAATGCAGCAACAGATTCGATTGAACTCATTATAAAAAGCATAAAACAAAATTTCATGAAACACAATGGAGATCTGTGTTTACACACATACACACAAACATGGAACAAAGCTCTGCTTATAAAAATCAGTCTGAATGACTAGGATTGATGCCTGTTTGGACAAAGTTATCACTTGGCCATTAAACATAACTACCTCCCGGATATTTCCTTTCAAAGAGCTCAGTGGTCTTTTCTTAGATGAACTCAGCTGGCCTCACCAAATCCCTGTGAGGTAGGTAAAAGACAGGTATTATCATCCCTACTGTACAGATTGGGTCATACAAAGATGAAGTACCAAAGTCAGAAGTAGATCTGCGGTCTCCTCCCTCTTGAGTCTACTTCTTTCTAATAGGAATACCTTGCCTTCTTTGCTCAATGCACCAAAACCCCTCGCAAAGTTTGATTCAGGTGGAGCTAATACATCACTGGAGGAATTCAGGGCATGTTGTTCAGTTTCTGATTATTTTTCCCATCATTTCCTTTTAAAGTACATTAGGTTCCACTCAAAACAGCCAACCCAGATCAAAGCAAGGGGACCTGGGACTACCCGTACCCTTTCTTGGTCTCTGTCATGCCTGGCAATGTGTCGCCCTAAGGAAAGCAGTAGCAGAATGAAAATACTTGGATGAAATACATAATTTTCTCTCTTTCTCTCTCTCACAGACCCCCCCCCCCAAATGAGACAGCTGACATTACACCATGGATACAGAACCACAGAGAGCGTAATCTGGTGACCTTCTGTCAGACCAGAATTAATTAACCAGACATACAGTGGTGGTATTGCCAAAATTCTAGCTTGCCAACCTCTGGGGAAGCGATCAGCTTTGATAGGTGTTGAGGGTGGATTAAGCTAGTTGGGACTCTGGGCTGGGAGTCTACCTCTGTCTCCCTAGAAGACTAGAGACCCCATGTCACTGACTGGTGTGTGATGCTGAAGCTCAGTTAGTAGGCTCTCATTTGGCACAGCATGCCCATGGATACAGAAGCGACATGCACTCATCTTATGGCACAACCTCTCCAAACAACACTGGCATGTTCTTGGTCTACTGAGTCTATTTGCTGGGGAGGTTGGAAGGGGAGGTGAGTGAGTGTGTGAGTGAGTGTGAGAGAGTGTGTGAGAGAGTGTGAGAGAGAGTGTGTGAGAGAGAGAGGGGGGGAGGGGGAGGGAGAGGGAGAGGGAGAGGGAGAGGGAGAGGGAGAGGGAGAGGGAGAGGGAGAGGGAGAGGGAGAGGAGAGGGAGAGGGAGAGGAGAGGAGAGGGAGAGGGAGAGGGAGAGGGAGAGGGAGAGGAGAGGGAGAGGGAGAGGGAGAGGGAGAGGGAGAGGAGAGGAGAGGAGAGGGAGAGGGAGAGGGAGAGGAGAGGGAGAGGAGAGGGAGAGGGAGAGGGAGAGGAGAGGGAGAGGAGAGAGAAGAAGGCCAATTTTTTTTTGTTTGTTTTCTTCCACTCATTAGGCAATGTTAGGGAGTCCCTAGGGACACTAACCAATACCCTGCCTCCCCACCTCCATACACCTTCCAGGTTTGTGGCAGGGCAGCCCCTCTCATATAGCTAACTAGTTTCAGTGGAAAATATATTTGTTCTTTTCTAAGCTTTAATCGACATGTGCTGGTGGTAGGTCTTGGGGATGATGTTTGGAAATGGATATTCACATGTATGCACACACAAGAGCAAACACACACACATACACAGAGCGGCATCTGTACATGAATAGCGAGAAACATGGAAGTGTTTGTTGCGGTTCGAGATAAATGGGTCCCACTGGGGAGCCCAAGGGCACACACTAAGTAACACAAGTCGCCTAAGGTGTCATCCCAAAGCATCCCTTGGGAGGCACAAAGGTCCAAGAGGTGCTTGGTCCAGATGCAACAGGGCCAATACACTGACCCACCACCTCTGGTGGGCCCAGCATGAGGCTTCACCATTGCTCACAGGACTGACTCCTTGGATTCTAGCTCAGGGACACTGGCCGGAGTGGGGGCTGGGTTTCGGTGGGTCACCAGAGGGGAGGTCTCATCCTCAGACTTGCAGTTGGGGACCGCCTCTACTTTCACCTCGCTGAGTTCATGGTCCACCATCTTTGTTGCCTTCTCATTCAGGTAATGGAGGATACCGGCACCCAGGGCATCCCCCTCTACATTCACCACAGTGGTGGTACGGTCCCTGTGAATGGCCAAAAAGGAAACAAGTAGCTATTATGACAAAAGCCATGCTCACATTTATCCTGAATGTACAATAAACAGTGGAGCATTCCCTGTCCCGGTATTATAACTATTAGTTACAGTACATATAATAAAACACAAAATATAACATAACATCACAAAATCATTGTTATATTAATGTAATATGTTAATATTATATCGATTATATTTTATTATATAATAAAATAAAATATTACATACATGTATACATACACATATACATATATACACATATATGTACACACACACATGCACATATATATGCCCAGTGCTTTGGAGTCGGAGGCTCTGGGTTCAAACCCTACCTCTGCCACTTACTCTCCACGTTACCTTAGGGTGGGGTCACAATTTGAGTCCCAGTTTCTCATCTTTAAAATGAGGAAGTTAGATAGTTTTAAAGTCCCTTCCATCTCTAAAGCTATAATGCCATGATTATGAAGAAGCTGTGTTTTTGGACAGCATAAACTAAGAGTATGATGTCTCCTGATTCCAATATATCCGAATACTGAATCTGTTATTAGTAACTGGCCCTCAAGTAGTTCTTGTCTGTTAAAACTGGCTTCTCATAGACAGAGCCCCTCCTAACTGGACCCCTCTGACAGAGGCAAGGATTATCTTCACCCTATTTTATAGACAAGGAAAACTGAGAGATCAACGTTTCTAAAGTTTTTGTAGAAACAGAAGAGAAGTGTCTCTGCTGCAGAAAGAAAGACAAGAAGAGGGGTCACAGAGTTAAGGATGTAGGGAAGGAAGAAACCTTAGAGGCTGCTAAGTCCAGTGCCTTCGTTTTATAGATAAGGGAAAGGCTTGAAAAATTCAAGGGATGTACCCCAGGTCCCACCAGGACTGCAGTGTCTGAGGCAGGATTAGAACTCAGGCCTGAGTCTACATCTAATCTAGCCCTCTATTCCCATGCCTCCTACATGGTAATCGATACTGTCCCTTCCTGGGGAGTGCATGTGACATTTCTTCTTTGCTGTTGCCTTTACTCAGGGCCTCATCTCACCAATTTTACAGCAAATTGTTTCCTAACCAGCTACTTCAGAAACAGCCATTTCTTTAGTACAGGAGGAAGGAGAAACCCTTTAAAGAAGAGAAAAGAAAGCAAACCAGTCAGGGACAAACCTTCCTAAGAAGGGGAGGAAATGGTAACTGCAGGCATTGGCTTCATGGGTCTACTTCAGCTGTAGGTAAATCGTGCCAAGTAAAGAGACTGGATTCTTTTTAAAATATGAAGCAAAGAGCCTAGTGCCTAGAAAAAAATTAGCATTTAGAAAAGTCAGTTCTACTCACTAAACCTGAGAGGCAGTTTTTGGATGCCAAACTCAAAGTACACTCTCCCAGCATCATGAGATGTAAAATGGATAATTTTGATTATATGAAATTAAAAAGGTTTTGGAGAAACAGAATCAATGCAACCAAGATTGTACGGAAAGCAGAAAGCTGGCAAACCATTTTTTAAATTACATTCTCCCTACTCAGCTCCACCTACTGACTGCCCTGGCTTCCTTTAAGTAGGGACTACAATCCCATCTTTTATAGGAAGCCTTTCCCAAACTAGTTGAATTCCAGTGCTTTCTCTCTGTAAATTATTTCCTAGTTATCCTGTATATAGCTTGTTTTGTATATATTTGTTTGAATATGATCTCCCCACATCGGATCTTACGCTCCTTGAGAGCAGAAACTGTCTTTAGCCACTTTTGCGCTTAATAGAGCCTGGCACATAGTAGGCACTTGATAAATGTTTACTGACTGATCCAAGTACTAGTCAGGATTTCAGAACTTAGGTTGCGGGGGAGTACGGGGAGAGGGAGAGGCTGACCCGTCATCTCTGTGCCTCAACTTACTTGTCTGCAAAATGGACAAAACCATATTTGTTACACAGTCTTTGACTACATGTGACTCAAGCAACTTGACACCTAGAACTTGATTTAAGAGTCTATGTTGGGGCAGCTAGGTGGTGCAGTGGATAGAGCTCCAGCCTTGGAATCAGGAGGACCTGAGTTCAAATCTGCCCTTAGACACTTGACACTTACTAGCTGTGTGACCTTGGGCAAGTCACCCAATTGCCTCACCAAAAAAAAAAAAAAGAGAATCTTTGTTACAGGCTTGAAGACAAGGAATAAATATTGAGCTTATTGAAATATTAAGTGACAGGCAGCATGGATGAGAGTTTTGAATCCTCCACCTATGTAACCACGAGCAAACAATGAAAACTTTCTGAGCTCTAGTTTTCCCATCTGTCAAATTTGGGTAGTAACCCCTATACTTCCTACCACACCTGAGGGTGAAGTGAGATCCTAACTCTAACTGGAACCCTAATCCCAACCCTAAACCTAACTCTAACCCAAACCCTAACTCTATCCTGAACCTTACCTCCAACCCAAACCTGAACCCCAATCCTAACCTGAATTCTAACCCTAACCCTATAGTGCTTTATAAACCTTAAGGCTTTATGTGTATAAATATCATTTATTAGTAAGTCCTCCCACCTTCCATGCTGCTGAGGTTAGCAGACCTAAATTACTGTTTGGGCTCATCCACCATGCTGCTTCCTTCCCCTTTCGGAATCTCTCTCCTATTTGTGGATCAGTGGCTTGCAGAGGAAGGATCCAGCTGGAGAAAGATTCTGGCCTTAGTAGCATCACCTTTTTTCCTAGTGGTTGGTACTACTCAGCAGCCAGGACTTTTCCTAAGCCTTTGTTCCCTGGGATTGCCTCTAGCCCTGGTTGACTGGAAGACTGGGCCGTTAGCCTTCCCCACAAAACTCTGGCACTAGAAGGAACCCTAAAGATCCCTTTGTCCAGCCCCCGTGGCTTTTCAGATGAGGAAACTCAGACCCTAAGAGGTTAGATAATTTGCGTAAGGTCCCACAGGCAATAAGGTGGCCAAAGCAGGATTCCTGACCAAGCCATTCCACCCCACAGTTTCTCTTGGCTCCAGGGTCATGAGGCCACATTTAGAGTTTGAGCAGCTGCTTTCTGGGGTGTTTCAAGTCCGTGGTGAATGACCCTTTGAGAATTATCATTTGGGTTTAGGAGAGGGCGCCTGGTATAGTGGATACAGAATGTGGAATCAGGAAGCTCGGATTCAAATTCTACCCATAACATTTCTTAGCTGTGTGAGTCCTTTCTGTCATTTTAAAAGGCAGATAATGATATTTGTAATAATGACCTCACAGGATTGTTGAGAGGCTCTAACATGTGCAAATTACTTTGTGAGCTTAAAAGGACTATAAAAATATTAATGGTTAGGATTATTTGTCTTGCCTCATTTATTTGACTTTCCTGATGCAGAAATTTTATCTCTCAGCTAGGCTGTAAACTCCTACAAGGAAGCAGCCCTGACTTACCTTTCTCTGCACCCCTCTCTGTGCCTAGGACAGGGCTTGATCCAGAGCAGATGTTCCATAAAAGAAGGTATCAGAGAAATGAACATGGGGACACAGATAGATCTGGAGGAGGCCTCAGATGACATATAAGTCAATACCCTCATTTTACAGCTGAAGAAACAGGCTCAGGGGCATGAAGTGAATTTTTTAAGGTTACCCAGGTATTAAGTGGCAAAGGTGGGATCTGAGCCCTGGTCCCGTGACTCACACCAGGGCTGCCTCCCATCTGCGCACAGCCCAGAGGGTGGGTACCTACACGATCCAGTCCACTGCGAGGATCAGGGAGAGATCATGGGTGGGTAGCCCAATGGCTTCCAGGATGATGGCGATGGTGAGCACGCCTCCCGCTGGCACTCCCGCTGCTCCAACGCTGGCGGCCGTGGCAGTCACCCTGTGAGAGGGCAAGGCATAGGTGGTCACTGCTACTACATACAACATGCTACTAGGCAGACTGTGCAGAAAGTGGAGTGGGTACATAAGAACTTTTCTATACACACTGACAATGAGGCTGATGCACGCAATGCCAGAGCTAGCTCAGTGTCTGGGAGGCTCTGAGGAACGTGTGGGAGAGAAGAGGTATTAGACTGATTACCAAGCTGAAGGTCTACAGAGCCGCTGTGCTGACCTTAGTGTTGTATGCCTGTGAAACCTGGACAGTCTACCAGCGCTGTGCCAGGAAACTGAATCACTTCCCTTCGAATTGTCTTAGGAAGATTCTGAAGATCCCCTGGCAGGATAAGATACCTGACACTGAGGTCCTTTGTTTGAATTAAACTGCCTCGCATTCAAACTCTACTGCTGAGAACGCAACTCCCATGGGCCGGCCACGTTGTTCAAATGCCAAACGTACCCTTGCCAAAGAGACTATTTTGTGGAGAACTCACACAGGGCAAGCGCTCACATGATGGTCAGAAGAATCGATACAAGGACCCTCTCAAGGTCTCTCTGAAGAACTCTGGAATTGACTGTGTGGCATGGGAGACACTGGCACAGGACCGCCCAGCATGTGTGCCCACATCAGAGAATGTGCTGTGCTCTATGAGCAAAGCAGAACTGAGACAGCTCAAAGGACATGCAAGATGCACACATTTAGAGAATCCACCCCAAGTGTTCACATGGACTGTTTGTGCCCGACCTGCAGTAGAACACTGCAAGCTCGTATTGGCCCGATCGGCCCTAGTCGGACACACTGTAACTTGACTCTAGCACAGTGAGGTCATTCTGGTCCACTTTGAGAACAAAGGACAACCACCAACCAATCTATCACAACAGCTCTGATTATTACTTAAACATTATTATTATTATTATTTAATTATTACTTGAAGGATCCATGATTTGGTCAGGGTGGGAACTCCACTCCACTCACACTGATCACACCACTCCCTACACCTTAACAAGTGTATGAGACTGGGGGATGTGCCTCACTGTGGCCCACCTGGTGATGGGCCACCTCAATGGCACAGTGCTTCAGAGTCAATTAGACGTGAGTTCAAATCCTGTCTTAGACATTTAATGCCTCTGTGACCCTGGCCAAGTCACTTAACTTCTGTTTGCCTCCATTTCCTCATCTGTAAATTACGGATAACAATACCATCTACCTCATAGGATCATTGTGAGGATCAAATGTAATAACAATAACATACATAAAAAAGTGTCTTGCAAACCTTAAAGTGTTGGCTATTATTATTATCACACGAGCATCTCCGAACTTAGTCTTTCCCTTGGACAAGAGGCTCATAGCGTGTTGCCAGACCCGTGTTTGACGCCTTTCCCGCTTGGTAGGACCTGCCAAAGCTTGTGCCCGGCTGGCATGGCCTTCGAGAAGCCACGTAATTATTAGCCATATATTGACTGCCTGGCTCCCATGCCTCATCACGGTGTGGAGTGGAGTGAGGCTGGGTTCTCAAAGGCTTTCTGAGCAGGTGGAAAGCTGGCAGGTTTTACCTTTCCTGGAAAGGCTTCAGGGACCTGGAAACTGACCAAGTCAGCTTCAAATTAATCTGGCTAAGTACAGAGAGGCTAGTCCCCGGGAGTCTGGCCACTTGGGGAGGAATTCCTTGGCCACGGCAGCCTCTGAAACAAAGGATACAATATGGCTGTAGGCAGCAGACGGTGCTCTAGAATCACACCATTGTGAGCCTGCTTGTTAACATTAACCGCTGGTACCCTAACTAATAACAGTAATAATTACTAACATGTATATAGCACCTACTATGTGCCAGGCACTGTGCTAATAAGTGCTTTATTTGATCCTCTCATTATTATCCCCATTTTACAGTTGAGACCACTGAGGCAGACAGCTTAAGTGATTTACCCAGGGTCACAAAATTATTAAGTATCTGAGGTTGGATTTGAACTTGGGTCTTCCTGACTCTAGACCCATTGCACCACCTAGCTGCCCTAAGTATGTTCTGCTCTAAGTGTGAGACCTTTTTCCATTAACCAACTCACTGATTATTCACAGAATGTCAGACAGGGCATGAAAAATCCCTCCTCTTTCTCATCTCCAAATCAGAGACCTTAAAGATGAAAAAGCCTTGCAGGGATCCCCTGATCCAATCTCCTGTGTCATGGGATTATTGTGTGAAGTTTGCTGTGTTAATAACATAAATATGGAGTTGCTTATGCACTGCGGCCTTAACAGTCAACATATTCAAGTGAGACAGCTGGCAGCTAGGACTGACTCCCCTCCCAGGTTCCCAGAAGCAGCAGGGGGTCCCAATTCGCAGATGAGGCAACCCTCAACGCCTTTTCTTGGAGATTCTGACACCTGTACCCCTTCTCCTCCTAGCAAGCGGCCACATTGGTTGACCCCCTTCTCCTGCGTGGTGCATTTCCTCTTCTCCTACTAACTCGCTAACCACACTCTTGTTTCTGTCATATGCCCTGCTCTATGCTGAATAAAAATAAATATGGTTGCAGCTGCTGAACCAGAGTCCACATTCTTGGAGACACACGACCTCGGCAGGGGAATGAATGAGGAGTTTCTCTCAGGGGACGGCATACTCTGCCCTCCCCTGTGAGCTACTGTTTAACCTTAACCTCCATTTGTTACACCCTTGTTTTCAGAGAGTCGATTTTTTATTATTATTATTATTATTATTATTATTCCTATGTTTCAACTGAGCCTCAGAAAGACAATGTCAGCCTTCTGGGTCGACATGTGGATTGGAAAAAGTCTTTTTTGCCCATGAATCCTTTTGTATTTGAAATGTTTTTGAAAAATGTTTACCAGAAAAATCCCTAAAATTCTGACCCAGCTTCAGAGAAGATAGTAACTTACAGAATAGTGAAGATCTGTCCTGCATTCAGGTCCACATTGTTAAGCTGGGCGATGAACACAGTCGCCACACACTGGAAAATGGCTGCCCCATCCATGTTCACAGTGGCCCCAATGGGAAGGATGAACCTACTGATACTTTTATCTACACCATTATTTTCTTCAATGCACTTGATCATGGATGGGAGGGTTGCTGAGCTGGAAATGAACAAAAGAAAGAAAGATGGTCAAGTCCAATTCAGAATCTCTTTGTAGGTCTTAAAATGATTCCTAGCATAACAGATTTACTTTTTACCTCTTTTTAAAAAAATTTTATCAATGCTTTTGAAAAGTTTCAGAGAAAGCTGGGAAGAATCTTACATAAAATGATGCCATAAGATGAGAAGAACCAGGAGAGCACCTTATACAATAACAAGATTATAAAGGCAAACAACTCTGAAACACTTAAGAACTCTAATTAAGACAATGATCAACCACAATTCTGGATGACTGATGATGAAGCATGCTAACAGAGAAGGGATGGATTCACAGTGTGATGAATGAAACACATATTTACTGGACATGGCCAGAGGGGGAAACGGTTTTGCATGACCATACATATTTATTACAAGGGTTTCTTTTTTCAATGAGGAGTTGGGGGGGAGGAGGAAGAAGATGGATTTTTAAGTAAAAACAATAAAATGTAATTTAGGAAAAAAGCTAACAAATCCCACTTCCACCTTTAATATTAACTAGGCAATCCTTTGGTACTATTTAACACCATTATTGTGGATAGGCAGTAAATATCCTACTAGAATCATTTTGTCTTATTTCCTAAATTTATAACTCAGAGAATTAAGAGTTGGATGGGAGCTCAATGGTCATCTCCTCTAACCTATACCTGAACAAGAATCCTTTCTATAATATCCCTGGCAAGTGGCTCTCTAATACTATCTTGTTTCTTGGGAAGGGAGCTCCCACTTCCTAGAACAGTCCATTCTACTTCTGAACACCTCCAATTGTTAGAAAGACTTTCTTTACATGGAGGTCACCAACATTGGCCTCGCTGATGTTCCTTGCATTAGACAACATCTTCCAGCTCTGGACATTTTCCTTGGCTCTCTCCCATGCCTGGAACTCTTTCCCTTCTCATCTCTGCTTCCTGGCTTCCTTTAACTCTCAGTTAAGGTGCCACCTTTTACATGAGGCCATTTCCAAGCCTCCTTAACGCTACAGCCTTCTCTCTGTCAACCACCTCCAAATTATCTTGTATCGATCTTAGACTACACAGTTGTTTGCATGTTGTGCCACATTAAACTGCAAGCTAGTTGAAAGCAGAGCCCATCCTTTTGCCTTTCTTTGTATCTGCAGAGTACACGAGTACATCATGAGTATTTACTAAATGCTTGATGACTTGATGTGAGGCGAAACACAGTGGCTTCCCATGTCTGAGTTCTCCCCTCTGAGGCCAAAAGCACACCTCCCGAGCGCCTCTTGGTGAGTGCAAGTCTGACCACCCCAGACACTTACTCAGAATGTTTCCTTACTGAGTTAATCAGCTTACTTTACACAGGCCAAGTTTTCATTGGCTTGCAGAGAAGGCCTGCTGCTGTTTTGGGCAACATAAACAGGCTATTCCAGATTACTTCTGTCTGCTCCTGCTAGACGTGAATGGTCAGAAGAGAATTTGACGCTGTGTGTCTGGAATGCATTTGCCTCTCTCCATCTACACCTCCTAGAGCTCCCAATTTCTTTCCCAAGCAAGCCCACATGCTACCTTCTGCAAAAGGAAATCAATAAGCACTTTTTAAGCCCCCAATATGTGCTGGGTACCGTGCTAAGTGCTGGGGTTATAAAGAAAGCCAAAAGTCACTCTCTGCCTTTAAGAAGCTTGCAATCTAACAGGAGAGACAACAGGAATACAACTATGAACATATGAGATGGATATACAGGATTAACTGGGGATAATCAATAAAGAGAAGGTACTAGCATTACGGGGACTGGGATTGGCTTCTTGTAGAAAGCGGGTCTTAGCCAGGACATAAAGGAAACAGAGGAAGCCAAGAGGTGGAGATAGGGACAGAGAAAATTCCAGGCATGGGGGACAACCAATGAAATTGCATGGAGGCCTTTCCTGAATCCTGTCCTACCTTACCTTATGTCTAGTCATTAGAGTTTCTCTCTGTTTCTCAATTAGTTTGTACTACTTTATATATATTTTGTATTTCTTTGTGTACATGTGTATACGTCATATCCCAGGAGTAGATAGAGCACAAACCCTGTGAAAGCTGAGGCTGTTTTAGTTTTTGTCTTTGTATCTTTGAGCAATTTTGGCCAATCTTTGGCATAGGGGGCTTAACAGGTATTTAATGAATTGAATGGACAAATTCAAAAATATAACCCAAAGCAACTAGTGAAGTGATGTAGTCAACAACTAAAAGTGAGAAGAACAATCTAACCACTTTATGGCCCTAGAATCTGCTTAGGTAACTGTCTGTTCTTCTTCACAGACATGGATGTTTGAGGGAACTGGGTGGGGATGTAGAACCGTATTCAGTCTTTAGTTTGCATTAGTTAACAATGGCACCTGGAGACTACTCACCTGGAACAGGTTGCAAAGGCTGTTGCAAATGGCGTGAGGAGTCCAAGAAGAAATCGGTATGGGTTTTTCCGTGTGAAAACAAAATAAATGAGTGGCAGAACAATCCCTCCATGGATGATGTGGCCCAGAATTGACGCAAAGATATACTTTCCCAGGCTGGTCACCAAGATGACAATGTCTTTCATTTCTACAATCTTACTTCCAACAAGGAACATGATACCTACAGGAACATACCTATAGGACAAATATAAAAGACTCTTTGGAAAAGGTATTTGACCTTTCAGACTAAAAGTATCTATGTAGGTAATGTCTTTCTGCTTTAGGAGTCAGAGGGCTTTCATCTTGCTTATTTTCTCCCTATCTCTGCAATGTTCATGTTAAAAATAGGATAGGACTGGTGGTATTTCCCCTATTTTAGAGTCCAGGAAACTGAGGAAGAGTTTGATTTACTTACTGGCCCAAGGTCATGATTAACTGGTAGTAGACCCATGACTAGATTTTTAGCTTTTCCTCTAGACTATGTCACTTTTGTCTTTCTAAAGAATGGAGCTCAATACAATTACCTTCTCCTAGTGGGATGAAAGTATGACGCCAGACTCCGGGGTTTCTGAGCTCAAATTCTGCTTGTGCTGCTGTTTGCTTTGTGACCTCTGTTAAGTTATTTAAACTAAACAGTCAGTAAAGAACAATATCGATAATGAGGTAAGGCAGGGTCAGAGGTATTTTTTCCTATTTTACAGACAGAAAACTGAAGAAGAGTTTTATTCATCGATTGACTCAAGGTCATGATTAAATGGCAGCCTACCCATGACTAGAATCTTGGCTTCTTCCTTAGGCTATATGACCTTTCTTGTCCTAAAGAATGAAACTCAATAAAATATCTTTTCAAAGTGGGATGAAGGGTGAGATCAGACCCTGGGAGCTAACAGGTAGCTTCTGCCTGTTTTGTAACCTTGCTTATGTTTATCTTCTGTTGTCTTTTTCCCCTAATGATAAACACAAAGGATTAACAACTACCTAATGGAATTGCTAAGATGCAAAACCGACACAAATCTACATCTTTTGGGAAGGTTTTCTGATTCTTTTCTGACAATAAGAAACCGATTTTGTGTGAAAGGTCTGCCGATTTTGGTGTGCACATCTATTTAAAATAATGCCATGCATATTCCTAGGGCAGATTATTATAGGGAGAGTTATATTAAGGAAAGTCAGTTAATCATCTGGATTAGAAAGAGTATAGTTTCAATTGATTTATTCATTATAAGAAATGAACAGGGAACTTTGGTTTTTATGTAACTGGGGGGAGAGAAGATAGGTTGAATGGAAAGAGGAATTAATAGTAAAACTGATTAAGATCTTTCCCAGAACTGGTCAAGGCACCTGGTGTTCAGGATATTTTAAATTGCAGCTTTATGTAAGGTCTGTTTTTTGAGTAAAAAATATCAAGCTGGGCCCGGAGGGCCTGGGGACATGCCTAACTGAGCATCACCAGCTCATCCACTTGAAAGAATGAATGACTGTGTAACTGTTGGTTATAGATAAAAGGGGCTTAATAAGACAGTGTTGCCTTCTTGACAAGGGAGGACAATAAGCCAATAACCTCAAACTACTAACATGTGATGTGAAAAGCCCACGAGCTTTTTCCTTTCCAAAAGTGTCAGATGTTTCCCCAAACACCACCAGTGATACAAAGCTTAAATGTTTACATGGGTAAAATCAAAACCAACACAGGATGTTTCAAGTTGGGAAAGATAATCATGGGATGCTGTGGGCTCTCCTTGCCTTCCCACCCGTTCTTAGAATTTCTACCAGCTTCTAAGCATCTTTCCTCCTTCAGCTATAAAATAGTAACTAAAACATTTCCTTTCCAGGAATCTCCCTGAGAAGGGGAAGGGCTGGGAATCTTGTGAGGGTTAACAAAGAAGAAAGTGCTTTGTGGATGAAAGGTATGTAGGAGGATAAGTCCCGGATGTTATGACTGATGACGGATGGAAGTTAACACATAAAGAAATTGGGTTCTGCTAGGCAAACTGCCCCGGTCACTGGGGCCAAAAATCAGAGCATGGTGTATTGGGGTTTTTTTTTTTTAAGGGTCAAGCTCTTGATGACTTTAATAAAAATTAATAGTTATTTTTGGAGAACCAGCTTGAGTCGATTCAAAGTAGCATATTTAATTTATTATATGCTTTTAAAAAAAGTAAATTGTATGTAATACAGAGTATAAGTTTCACATATTATCCTCTTTTTTTGTCCTATTGAAAAGTTTCCATTTTTTGGAGTTTGTTAAATTCAGAATTTTAGAAAAAAAAGAAATGGAGAGTCAAGTCAAAGTCAAATGGGAAAACCCTTATTTCCCAACCTTTCCAAGCAGGAAATGATTTTTAATTATTTTTAGTGAATAAAAAAAGAACCAAGACCCTTTAGTATAGAAAAACTATGATAGGATATAATCAAAATCTTTAAAATTATGAACAGTATAAATAAGGTACGCACTGATTATGGTTGGTTCCCTTAATTCCTAGAGACCAGAACAAGGGTCCTTGAAACAGGTAGTTTTAGAACAAAACTTTTTTATAAATTACAAACTTAAAAAACTCACTGCTAACAAGAGATAGTACAGATTGAAAATATGAACAGATTCAAGATAGGTTTAGCTATATTTATTTATGAAAAAGCTATACCTATTATCAGTAGTGGGGCTATTGATATGATAAATGGGAAGTGAGGAAGCAATCTGGTTTTTGCACATGGGGTACACTTGAGGTTGAAGTCAGGGGGGTCCAGCAATAGGATCACAGGGTCACAGATCTATAGCTGAAAGGGCCTTTTTTTAAAATTAATTTATTTTTAGTTTTCACCATTTACTTCCATAAGCTTTTGAGTTTTAAATTTTCTCCCCTTCCCTCCCCACCTCCCTCCCCAAGATGGCATGCAATCCGACATAGGCTCTACATATACATTCCTATTAAATATATTTTCACATCAGTCATGTTGTAAAGAGTCAGAACCAATAGAAGGAACCACAAGAAAGAAGAAACAAAACAAAACAGAAGAAAAAAGAAAGAAGAGCAAACAGTATACTTCAATCTGCATTCAAACTTCATAGTTCTTTGAAAGGAACTTTGAAAGTCATCTGGTCTAACCCCTTCATCTGACAGAGGAGGAAACTGAGGTCCAATGAGGTTGTCATTTGCCTCAGGTCACACTGACACAGGTTGTAAAGAGTCAGAACCAATAGAAGGAACCACAAGAAAGAAGAAACAAAACAAAACAGAAGAAAAAAGAAAGAAGAACAAACAGTATACTTCAATCTGCATTCAAACTTCATAGTTCTTTGAAAGGAACTTTGAAAGTCATCTGGTCTAACCCCTTCATCTGACAGAGGAGGAAACTGAGGTCCAATGAGGTTGTCATTTGCCTCAGGTCACACTGACACAGGCAATATGCTTCACAGATCATTTGAATCCAGATCTTCTTATTTTAGAGAGGGTGCTCCTCTTCCCATACCACACTGCCTCTGTGCCCTCTTATGAAATATGCTTTGGTACCCTGGTCATAGGTGCAACCTATGGTTAAGCGGCCTGATTGTCTGATCCAGTGTCTAATTCTACATTCTTATTTAGGGGAAGAGCAGGATGCACTTGGGGGATATGAGGAAGGTGCACTTACCACATAATCCAAGACACTAGCACCATTGTTGCCTCATTGAAGGCATTAAAGAAACGGATTAGTTCTTCTCCTTCTGTGCCTAGTTTCTTCAAGGCCACTCCCAAGACCAGGGCAAAGAGGACCAAGCCCAAAATATTCATCCCTTCGATCTCTGTGCCATAGGGGACCTGAAAGGACTGAGGAGATACAGTGGTCAGGCCTCACCCTTGTGTGAGAAAACCGGAGATATTTCAATCTGCCCTGTGGAGTTTTCAGGCCAGACTGAAACACTGCAATGGGGAAGAAAAAAAGAGCCGGTTTTATTTCATCTTCCTCTTTAAAGGGACCTTCGAAAGGAAGAGGGAGGAAGCTCAGGAGACTGAAAAAGAAAACTGAGAGGGCTGAATGGGAAGTAATGAAATAGGAGCTGTGGCGGGGACCGGTCACATGAAATGCCATCACAGAAAAATGAAAGAGAGAGACAGAGAGAGAGATTACAAGAGTGCAGAAGAACAGAAACGGGAGAGGAGGCTTATGACAGGCGAATTAAATAAGGTGGCTGCAGGCATGAAAAGGGCAGAGACAGAGAATGGAGACAGAACCACTCTTCAGAGAAGCATCTTAAGAAAACTGAGTTGTATAACGTTTTGGTAACCTCGGTGAATGAACAGTGCAGATAAAGTAGGGGGAGGAGGAAGAACAGCAGAACGAAGTAAGGAAAGAAAGAAGGAAATAAGCATTCAATTAAACCCCTACTATGTGCCAGGCACTGTGCTAATCTTTTTTTTTTTTTTACAAATATTACCTATTTGGATCCTCACAACAACCTGTGACATTGGTGCCATTGTTGTTGAGTTATTTTCAGTCCTGTCTGACTCTTCGTGACCCCATTTGGGGTTTCCTTGGCAAAGATACTAATGTTTTGCCATTTCCTTCTCCAGCTCATTTTACAGATGAGGAAACTGAGGCAAACAGGGTTAAGTGACTTGCCCAGGGTTACACAACTAGTAAGTGTCTTAAGGCCGAATTTGAACTCAGGTCTTCCTGATTCCAGATGTGGCGCTCTATCCCACTGCAGTACCTAGTTGCTTTATGGTTTAGCAGCCCCCATTTCTATCTGAGTTCGGTACTGCTGCGCTAGGCAACTCTGAGACTCCAAGTTGCTCAGATATCACTGACCAGCAATGGTAGAGGAAGTTTCTCAGTGGGAACTCCCCATCCCAGCAAAACCACAGTTCTAGTCCCAACACTGTCCCAGTATTATTACCGAATCACCCTATAAATCCATTTTCTCCTAGCACTGTTTTCAGAGGGAGAGTTGCCATATGAGAGGAATTCTTTGTATTGTTCTTTTTCTCATATATCTGTGTTTCTCTTGCCACTGGACTTCAATGACTCTGGAAGACAGAGTGAAGCTGATGGCTTTGTGTAGCTCTGCCTCACTTAAATCTAACTGATATGCACGTCAAGACATCACCCTGTGATGTTACTGGTCCTCTTGGAAAGTGAAGGACAAACAATAATGCGTCTTTCTTAGTATCCCAAGTCTTTATCATTAGAAGAGTGAATCAGAAAGAAATTCAGAACCTTGTTGGACAGAACATTGGTGTATGGTTCTACAGCCAGATTCCACTTGAGCAAAAATTGACTGGTTTGATTGATTCTTGTCTGTTAATTGACATCATAACTCTGGGTGAGAAAGAATAGATTAACACAAAATCTAATTACCAAATATCATTAATACCAAATCTAACACAGGAAATTGGAGCTCCAGCTCATAGAATTACAGAATTTTTTGTTAGAAAGGAAATTAAATGTCATCTAGTTCAATCCCTACCTCCGGAAGTAATTTACACAAGGTCATATACCTAATGAGTGATGAAGCTAAAATCAGGAGCCTTCAGTGCTTCTTCTGCTGGAGCTTTCTTTAGCCAGATTCCTGATGTGAGATAATCAGGGGAAGAAACCTAACAAGCTTTGTGATTAAAGTCACATACAGGAGGAGCAAGAGCCACAGTTATGATCTCAGGATTAATGTGCCATCTCCCCATTTGAATGGAAGCTCGAGCAGAGATTGGCTTGTTTTTCTACTCGAATTTCCATAACTTTGTACATAGGAGTGCTTACTCAATACTTTTTCATTCATTCATTCAATATTCAATTCAACAAGCATTTATTAAGCACCTACTATGTACAAGGAACTGTGCTAAGTGCTGGAAGAGACAGAAAAAAATAAAACAATGCCTGACCTCAAAAAGCTTTATATTCCAACGGGGAAGGGAGATTCAACCAGTACTAAGTAAATGCAAGGTAGATAAAAATACTTGTTTAATTGAATGTTAGCAGAATTCCCTAGAAGGTGAACAAAAAGCATGGTTGTCAATTTTCCTGTTCATCTATTTTTACATTGGGTTCAGGTCTTCAGTGGGTTTCATGAGGGGTTAACACAAAGCATAGTACCCACTGGTACCCAGAAGAAGGAAAAAAAGCTTTCGAATTATATTAATTATCTGTATTCATCTAATGGCAGTATATTGTGTTGTGTTCTATAGTAACCAATTTCCCTCTTTTGCTTTATAAGCAGATTTCAAGGAATGAAATTTAAAATGGAGGTTTTCTTTTAATTTGCGTTGTTTCCATACCAAGAGTCCCTAAACCAGTGAACATCAGCCCTGGCTTGCTGACACCCCTAGAGTTTCTCCAGCTCCTTTGGGTGTCCTGAAATTCTGGGAAAAAAAAGAATGAATTTAACTTCCATTTGAAAAAAAAATGTAAGTGCCATTTGGTATTTGAAGAGAGGGCAGAGATGACACTAATCCAGTAGGGCTGGGATGTCACAATAGACCCTCATAGAATTATAAAAATTATCTAGTTTAATCCTATCATTTTACAGGTCAATCAGAACTTATTAAGTTTCAGGCACCAAGGCAGCTCAATGATGTAGGGGACAGAGTGCAAGAGTTAGGAAATCCTGAGTTCAAATTCTGCCTCAGTGTCCTCATCTGTAAAATGAGGGAATTGGGTTTGACCATTTCTGAGTTTGTGGAAATACGAAGGGTGCTTTTTGGATGGAGGAAAACATATAGACTAAATTAGGCCTGTGAACTGAAGCAGTCACTTAGTAAGTAAGTAATCCCCAGATGGTCTGATGATAGCAGCTGCCTATGATGCTTGATTTCGATTCTATTCCACGGCCAAACTTTTGCTTTGGAAGAATCTGATGTAGTTTTTGCTAGTGAAGAAACTGCTTTTCTCCTAGGAGGTCAAGGGTGATCAGTTAGTGCTAATTAGACAGTAGGTGTAGTCTTCTGCCCAGTGCATTGATTAAAAAGTCACTGTGGGCCTTGACTGGGAGATTGAATGGTATAGTGGAAGGAGCCCTGCACCTAGAATCAGAAGACCTTGCGTCAATTTCCAGCTCTCCTACTTACTGCCTTGGTCACCCTAAATACTCACTTGGCTTCTCTGGGCCTCGGTTCTGTCCTCTGGGAGATGAAAAGGTTCGACTAGATCATCCCCAGGTTTTCTTCCAGCTCCATCTGATTGACTACAAAAAGTTGTGAAAAATCTTGACATCAAATGGCAGAATCTTTGGGTCAGAAGGGCTCTGAGAGGCCACCTGGTCTCATCTCCCACTCACTGCAAGAATTCCCTGTACAACATCCCTGACACACAGCTATTCAGCCTCTGCCTTGAAAGGGCTCAGCCTCACAAGCCTATTCCCTTGGTAGACCAGGAATGAAATGCCTAGTACCTAAATTTAATACTTAAAAATGATATACTTAATGCTTTTTAAATTTTAATACTTAAAAATTTCATACTTAAAATACTTAAGACTTTAAAAATGTTAATACTTAGGATACTTAAATTTAATACTTAAAAAACAACAAACCATAACATAAGGATCCCTGTGGGCCACATATTGACTTAGTTTTAAAATGTAGTATTATCTATGTTTTACTGTATTTTTATTTCTTGTTAAATATTTCCTAATTCCATTTTAATCTAGTTAAGACCCTGGCCAAGTCACTTAACCTCTTTCCCCTCAGTTCCACCATCGGCCTAATGGGAATAATATTAGCAACTACCTCACAGGGTCATAGTGAGGAGCAAATAAAATAAGTAAATTTCTTTGCAAACTTGAAAGTGTTACACAAATTGTTGTTGTTGTTGTTTTGTTAAACTCCCTGAATAGTCTTAGATCCACAAGGATTCATCAAGCTTAATCTGTAGAACATGGGAGCAAATTTTGGAAACCCATATAATGAACTCGGAAAGCAAAGCAGAAATAACTTTCTAAATGCAAGAGTTATTTGTGTGGTTTGATGAATTTAAAAAATTCATTTACCTTGGGATTCCACAATGCTTTCATATTGGCTGAACTTAAAAATACATGACTTTGGACAATGGAGTCAAAAGAACAAGTATAACTGTGTTTCTGAATAATCTTTTACTTTGTCTTAAGAATGAAAATGTGCTTGTTCGGCAAATTCTTCTTCCCGCCCCTCCCTGCCCAGTTCCCTAACCAGACTCTAGTCCTCTATTCAAACATCCCTGACCAAACAACAGCTCGATGTTACAACCTTTCAGCCAAATACAACCTTTGAAAATCCAACTGTTAAACAATGCAGGGGAAAAGTGGCAAGCAGAAACTTCTGCAAAATGACAAATATTTTTCAGAAGGAGTAAGTGACCACAGCTGTCATTACCTTTTCTAAAGTGATATTTCCAAAGGTCGTATTATGGATGACTCTCTTGTAGTCAGTTGCATACTGTAAGCAAGAGAAAAAACAAGCCTCAGTTCACGTGGTTACAGAATTTACATGAGTGTCTGTCTATAACAGCTCAATAATTGTCTCGCAGCCATCCCGGTTATCATCCAAGCTGAGTCATAAGGGAGGACTTCTGACTCAGATGTTCTAACCCAAATCTTGCTTTTGAAAATGAGACAAAAGTTGCAAACGGAATAAGACGGAGGCTTAGATGTCACTTCTCCAAGTAGTCCCCGGGGTGTGCCGTGGGGCAGGGAGCAAAACATAGGATCAAAAACTTCTTATATTTGTGAAACAAACAGGTTCAAGAAGGAGGCTTTTGCAAAATTTTATTCCATTCAGTTGCACGTTATATCACCATTAAAATATATTAGTAGGATTTAGCTATGATTAATTCTATTAATAATTAATTCTATAGCATAACAAAGTTCACTTATTAATCTGCCATGGCTTAAACCAGAGACAGGATGACTCCTGACTGCATTTTCAACATTCATTTCAGATCTGACTTAAGTGCAGGGATTTTATATTATTTTTATGTGGTGACTTAATATTTGTCTTTGCTTCCTACACTGGGTAGGTAGATTAGTAGCAGTATATTCCTTCTGACTCTTTATTGACAAGTTTATCTGAAATGTTGTTGTTCAATCATTTTCAGTCCTGCCTGACTCTTCGTGACCCCATTTGGGGTTTCCTTGGCAAAGATACTGGAGTGGTTTGCCATTTCCTTCTCTGGCTCATTTTACAGATGAGGAAACTGAGGCAAACAAGGTTAAGTGACTTGCCCGGGGTCACACAGGAAGAGTCTGAAGACAGATTAGAACTTGGGAAGATGAGTCTTCCTGACTCCAGGCCTGGCACTCTATCCACTGTGCCACCTTCCTGCCCTATCTGAAATATAATCATTCCCTAATTTTTGTCCTATCTGTGGCTTGGGAATATATCTGCCTCTTAGAATCTCACTGTAATAATACTTACTGGAGAGCAGAATATAGAGTAAGCTAGAGTCTATCTTGGGCGCCATCCAAGAGGATTTGGATACTGAAATAGCAAAAGCATCTTGGGGACAGCTTTAGGGCCAGCTGCTGGTATACACTACTTATTAACATAAATTTTCGCTTCCTGGGTTTTTAACAGACTCTGAAATATTCTGTTAGATTTTGCGATCAACATAAAAGAAAAGAAACTTGCCTTCTCCTCCCATGAGAGACACATAAAGGTTCCACAAACCTTCCATTTTTCCATCTAGCATGCTTCATTTTAAGCCACACACGGGCTCGGCATCACACCTTTTACGTCTTGGTTTTATAAACAAACAGTCTTTAATATTAGAAGAACTGGGCAAGTCAATTGATAACATTTTAAAAATTATTTTCCTGTAATGTACTATAATTTCTCCTATCCATGAAATATATTTTAAATATAATTATAAGCATATATTAAATGCAAATAGTTACAAGCATACAATTATAAATTATAAAAAATTATAAGCCTGTATAATTTTACTTTAAAATAAACATTTTTGCTGTTTCTTTTTTTTTGGCTTTGGGGAAAAAAAAAGAAATGTACTGTGTCAATCAATGGACTGTCTGAGTTTGGTCCTCTGAGGTATTCTTCAAGTCTGGTCCTTCTTTAATTTGAAAATGATTGTCACACTTTTATAGGTCCATCTATATTGATGATCTAATACAGGCCATAATTTTCAATTTTGTCTAAGGAAAAAGATGAACAAACCCTCCTCTGAAAAATCATGGGAATACTTGGGGACACATAGAGAAGCATTTACCACTTTATGCATGTTTTAGATTGAGTAGCTTGGATCTTTAGAAACAAAACAACCACCAAAACAATTTAGCCCAGTGCTATCAATCCAACCCTTGTTGAGGCCCATCTTAAGTTAATAACACAGCAAAATTTTGCACAGCTTCCTTCAAGGTATCAAGTTCTTTGTTTTTTTAAGTTTTTAACAATTTGTATTTCATTTAAAAAAGCATTCTTACCGTGCGGAAAGCAGCTACCACGAGGTTAGATGGAAACAGGTTTCTGTTGGGGGAAAAAAAAAGCATACTGGGTTGATGAATAGTCTACAGAATTCTAAAGAAGTAGAAATATATCTGGTAGCAGAGACTCTCCTAGGTTAGCTCATGGCTCAGTGCACAGAGCGTCAGGCCTGGAGTCAGGAAGACTCATCTTCCTGAGTTCAAATCTAGCCTCAGACACTTAATAGCAATGTGATCCTGGGCAAGTTACTTAACCCTGTTTGCCTCAGTTTCCTCATCTGTAAAATGAGCTGGAGAAGGAAATAGCAAACCACTCCAGTATTTCTGCTAAGAAAACGCCAAATGGGGTCACGACGAGTTATACACAACTGAACTGAATGAACAACAGAGACTTTCCTAAAAATGCATCTTCAACAAACACTGAAATCAGTCTTTATGAAGCACCCATCATTATGTAAATACATTTGTATTAAATACAAATATAGTTATTATGTAGAACAAATATATATTTATACTAATAAATATATCATTATGTTATGTAATAACGATTGTGTTATTAGTATTATTATTATCTAGATGGAATGAACCTCAAAGGAGAAGAGGTTGCTGATTGATGGCGGAGGGAGAAGGGACTGCACATGGCAGAGGGGACCAAGAAATTTGCCTGTTTTTGCTCTTGGCTCAGTGCTTCTTAAGTATGAGGGAAGGTCATCCAACACTGGAGGGGGTGGTCCCCAATGTCACCTGGACAGAGCCAGGTTTCTAGGACTGCAAGGAACAAAAGAGTAGAGAGCTAAATATCAAAGGCAATGAATTAACAATGGAACAAGGCTTCCAGAAGGCACAAAGGGAAAGCAGGACAAAGCATGATAAGGGCGGGCTTAGAAATAATGGATGAAGCAGATGGAGATTAGGTGGCAGAGGGAGGAGCTTCCACGTAGGCAGCTTTCATTTAGCGAGCAAGGGTACATAAGGTTAACACACGATCATGCCTTTCTTCTGTGAGCGACCATTCTGGACAAAGTTTGTACTTGGATGTTGATTTGACTTGCTCACCCTAGAGAGGGGTCAGGGCTCTGAGACAATCCAGGTGACTGGCTGTCACCAGACCTAATGTTGGGAATATGAGGACTGTCCCTCATTGGCTGTGGAGGGCTGAGGCCAGGTTGATTCAAGCATGTTTCCTTATCAGGTCCCAGTACATGTTGACTTAATTTTGGTGAGGAGAGGTTCTAGACCTAGGCCAAGGGACAAGGTGGGCTGGTGGTGTGAGGCTGGCCTTGTTGGCTGGAGGGTGAGATATAGGACATGGCAACGCTGGACTTGCCACTAGGCTGGAGAGCGGTGGATGAGGGAGCCTGTAGTCTCCAGCTTCCCCTATCTGGATCATCAGAGTAGTCATGGTACAGGGGAGGTCCTGGCTACCTCTTGGTGGAATGCTCTGGGTTGGTGGGGCTGCCTTGTGGAAATCACGTCCTAATTATCTCTTGATGGAATGTCTTGGCTTGGTAAGGTAAGGGTAGGCACTTTGTGGTGGAATGTCCTGGGCTAGTGGGAGGAGAGAGGAGCTATCTCGTGGCATAATGTTCTATGATGGTAGGACAGGGGTAGGCACCCCATGGTGGAATGTTCTACACTGGTGAAGGCTGAGCAGCGGCTCCCACATAGTGGAATGTCTTGGGCTGGTGATCAGGGCACCTCATGGTGGAATTCGGCAGGCTTACTAGAAGGATGGGCATCTCATGGAGGTTGTTAGGACCTGGTTAACTCTTGATGTAATATCCTGGGCTAATGGGGGGTGGGAAGGGGAGAAGGTGAGGAAGATCTCAGGGCAGGATGTTCTAGGCTTTTGTGTGTATGTGGGCAAGTAGGCAGAAGCAGCACCACATGGAGGTTATCAGGTCTTGGCTGACTCTTGGTGGAATGTCCTGGGCTGGTGCAAGAAACCATGTCATGACAGACTGCTCCAGGCTGGTGAAGCTGACTCTCATTATGTCCTGGCTCCCTCTTTATGGAATGCTCCAGCCTGGTGGGGCCAGCTGGAGAAAACTTTCCTTTTCCTGACAGAAGCGCCCAGAGAATTCTGAACCACTATCAGGATGATAATGGGTCCCTGATAGGATTCAAGATTAGATAATCCTCCCCCTTCATTTCTCTCCCTCCCCTCCCCCACAACAGGTTCACTCTGTCCCCGAGTACTACACTGGGCGATCTGCATGATTCTCTCCTGCTCCTTCTTTGCAACGCACCCACTTACTTGAAGTAATATTTAATACGAGATTCTACCACTAAAGGACTCCAGAGAGTCTCCTATAGTTGGCTGGGCCAAAGCTTGACCACTAGTTCTCATGTTAGTCTGTGGTTTGGCTCATTGCCTAGACTGGGCCTTAAACGGACAGGGCAGCTTCAAAGGCAGTTCATGCCCAATGTCGTTCTACTCTGTTCACTTGGGGACAGCCCCAACACAGGTGTGTAGACAACAGAGCCGAGTTCCTTTGCAGAGCAGCAGATAAGCGCTGGCCGAAGTTACTCAGGGTCAGATAAAGAAGGAGAATTAACAGGATCTCCGGGAGCACACAAGAATGGGGTTCAAAGGCTGGCAGGGTCAGCTCTCCCAGGACAGTCACAGTGCAAACAAGAAAAGACAAGGAGAGTCGAAGCACAAACAGAAACAGAAGTGGGCAGAGTCCAAAGCCTGTCAGGACAAAGAGCTGAGGCTTGACAGGGCGACTTTGTGTTAGGCCAGGACGGACAGGGAGTTTTTTTGACAACTCAGTCTGTACCATAAAGAAACATCTGGGTACACCAGCCTCGCCATTCGGGGCTGACCACATCTGAAAGACATCCCAGGATCTGATAAAACACCATCTCAGCCCCTTTACCCCAAGCACCCTCCGGGTTGTGAAGCAGACACGTAAGCCTAGAGAGGACCGAACCCTAGTGGGTATGTGCACCTCCAGAGGCTGCCTTCAGGTATCTAAACAGCTGTCGTGGAAGGGGGGTTAGTCTTGTTCAGTCTGGCCCCAGAGGGCAGAACAGGAACGAGGAATGGGTGGAAGGTACTTATGGAAAAAACTTCCCAATGAATTACAGCTATCTAACAATGATCTAAGACAATTCCAAATGACTCAGGATGAACTATGGAGCCTGAAAGCAAATCAAAGCACACTATTTTCTCTTTTTGTGTGTGTGTTTTTTTGTTTTTTCTTTCCCGTGGTTTTTCCCTTTTGGTCTGATTCTTTTTTCACAACATGACTAATGTGGAAATATGTTTAATAGGATTGTACATGTGTAGCTTATATCAGATTGCATGCTGTCTTGGGGAGGGGGGAGGGGAGGGAGGAGAAAAAATGTAGAACTCAAAATATTATAAAAGTAAATGCTGAAAACTAAAAACCAACTAATTAACTAACTTAAAAAACAAATAAAACAAATTACAGCTATCTCATTACAAATTACAGTTGACTTCACTATAGGTCCATTAAGCCCTTCTTGACCCCCTCAAGCTGGGTGTCCTCCCTCTCAAAACTACTTCGTATTCATTTGGCGTATATCTCACACACACACACACACACACACACACACACACACACACACACACACACTCGAGCATGTGTCTCTTCTCTTAGAATGTAAGCTTCTGGAGGGCACAGACGTTACCTTGTGCTTCTGCATCCACAGTGCTTAGTGCAGTTCCCAGCCTATTTACTAATAAAAACTTGCTGACTAGAATGGCAGAATGGTTTGTATTTAAGTGTGGACTGGACCGGACATGGAGCCTCTAAAGTCCTTTCTGACTCTGGGTGTCTTCAGTGAGAATCCCCAGAGGACAGGGACTCATCTCTAGCCCTACAGCCTCTGTCTGTTCCCCCAAAGGAAGGGTGGAACTTGAGCTCTGATCCATCAATATTCTTTTTTTTTTTAAT
Organism: Phascolarctos cinereus; assembly: GCF_003287225.1. NCBI lineage: Eukaryota > Metazoa > Chordata > Mammalia > Diprotodontia > Phascolarctidae > Phascolarctos > Phascolarctos cinereus. The sequence goes on along the minus strand of NW_027555625.1, from coordinate 114,703,148 downwards.
TTATTTATTTTTAGTTTTCAACATTCACTTCCATAAGATTTTGAGCTTTAAATTTTCTCCCCCCGCCACTTCCCCCATGGTGTACAATCTGATATAGGCTCTACATATACACTCACGTTAAGCATATTTTCCCATTAGTCATGATGTAAAGAACAATTAGAACTAATGGGAGGAATCATGAGAATGAAGCAATAAAACAAAACAACAAAGGAAAAGGAGAGCAAATAGTATGCTTCCATCTGCATTCAGACTCCATATTTCTTTCTCTGAGTGTGGACAGAAATTTCCATCTTGTGGATAGCAAATTTGGAGTTGTCTTAGATTCTTGCGTTGCTGTGAAGAGCCAAGTCTATCAAAGTCAGTTATCCCATAATGTGGCAGTTACTGTGTACAATGTTCTCCTGGTTCTGCTCATTTCACTCTGCATCAGTTCATGTAAGTCTTCCCAAGTTTTTTTGAAGTCTGCCTGCTCATCATTTCTTATAGCACAACAGTACTCCATTACATTCATATACCACAACCGGTTCACCCATTCCCTAATTGATGGGCATCCCCTCAATTTCCAATTCTTTGCCACCACAAAAAGAGCTGCTATAAACATTTTTGTACACATGGGTCTTTTTCCCGTTTTCATGATCTCTTTGGGATACAGAGGGGATCGAAGTTGTATTGCTGGGTCAAGGGGTTCATCAATATTCTTTAAACACAACTAAAACACCTTTACTAGGTCTTCCAAAAAAAAAGTCTCAGTACAGTTTTAAGCTTTAATAGCTATTATTATTTGGTTATGGGAAGCATTATAATTTATTAGAGAAATGTGAAGCCATCCTATATTCTGCTAATTGACATCTTTTAGCTAGGGGTTTTTAACCTGGGGCCTATTAAATTGTTTCAAAAATATTTTAATAATTATTTCAATATAATTTTTTCCTTTCTTTTGTAATCCTATGTATTTTATTTTATACATTTAAAAACATGATTCTGATGAGGGGTCAGCCTGAGACTTTACCGGACTGCCCACAAAAAAGGTTAAGAACCTTGTTCTAGATCAAACGTTAAGTACATTAAATCATTCTAAGGAATCACAAACAGCCAGGGAGTGGCAACCACTGACAGCAAAGAACAGCAAACAGAAGAAGAGGGGAAAAGGGCAAATATTCATCCAATTAAGTTTATTCCAAATAAGTCAGTATTTGCTTTGATTCGTAGGCAACTTACTTCATCTCCCAGGAGTCATCTGCTCATCTATAAAATGTGAAATTTAGACTGAATGACCTCTTAGGTCTCTGAGTAGGTCTGACACCCTGCGAATAGATAAGCTGACCATGGGGAACCACTCTTGCCTGCAGAAATTAACTGATGATGGGTGTACTTGGTAACACAGACTTAGTATAGAAGACCACTGCTGTTTCTTTAGAATTTACGTTTCAATGATCAGAGTTTATCTCTCTTTGTGCCACCCATGATGTGGGACTATAAAATAAGACTAATTGTTGTATGCAGCTTAGAGAATCTTCATTATTTTATGGTCCTCTCTAAAGCACAGGCACGATCATGTCACATACACACACACCCCCTCCCCCCCTCCCAATAATTTCTAGTTGTTTCTGATTATCTCTAGGAGCAAATACAAAATGCTCTGTTTGACATTCAAAACCCTTCATAGCCTAGCCTCCTCCTAGCTCTCTAGTCTTCTTCTGTCTTACTTCCCAACACATATTTTCGATCCAATGACACTGGCCTCCTGGCTGTTCCATGAACAAGACACTCCATCGCTCAGCTCTGGGCATTCTCTCCGGATGGCCCCCATACATGCCTGGAATGTTCTTCCTCCTCTGCTCCCAACTGCTGACCTCCCTGGCTTCCTCTAAGTCCCAACTAAAATCCTACCTTCTATAAGAAGCCTTCTCCAATCCCTCTTAATTCCAGTGCCTTAATGTTGTTAATTATCTCCTATTTTTACTGTGTATAGCTTGTTTTGTATATATGTGTTTGTATATTGTCTCCACCATTAGATTGTAAGCTCCTTGAGGGCAGTGACTATCTTTTGCCTTTTTCTGTGTCTCTGCCTTTTAGCGCTACATCTGGCAGGTGCCGTCTACAGTGTTCTGATCTATATCTTGCCATTGAACCCAGATGACTCCATCAGAGAAAGTGAGGCTGGTGACTTAGTACAGCCCTCCCTCACTTAACTCTAATTCACTTGCAAGTTATGCATCACCTTCCTGATGTCATGGTCCTCTTTCAGAACAAAGGACAAACAACAGCTCTATCTGGCACGTGTTGTTCAGTCATTTCAGTTGTGTACAACTCTTTGTGACCCCATGTGGGGTTTCCTTGGCTGGAATGGTTTGCCATTTCCTCTCCCACCTCATTTTACAGATAAGGAAACTGAGGTGAACAGGGTTAAGCGACTTGCCCAGGGTCACATAGCTAATAAGTGTCTTAGGGCAGATTTGAACTCAAGATTATGAGTCTTCCTGGCTTCAGGCCTGGCACTCTATCTACTGCACTACTAGCTTGTTCTTATCTGGCATATAGTAGGCACTTAATAAATGTTTGATTGATTTTGTGTGTTGATACATGAAGAATGCCAATGAGAAAAAAGAGAAGTAGTTAAATGCAGAACAAAACCTTCTGGTTTCAGCTTGGGCCACCTGGACTTCTGGATGTTCTCAAATAAGTCTAGTGGCTCTGCTACCTGGGAGACTCGTTCTTGGGAGTCGAGTTAATCCACCAACCAGACAATTAAGAAACACATAGTAAATGCCTACTCCAAGGTATGTCATCACCGGAGCTCCCACTAAAGTATATGCAATACCACTCTGTACTTCTATAGGCACCACATAACCTTGAGCCCATAGGTTTTGGTAGATCCATCCTGGGAACCTTCTTTTAACTCCCTTTCTGCACCAATCTCTTTTCTTTGGCTCAAGGACCCTATTTACCCCAATTCTGTCCCCTTGCTGCCTCAATTACTTCTGCAGCTACTCTATCCCAAAATCCCAGAATTTAGAGCTGGAAAAGACTTCAGAGATCATCTGTACTGCTGTAACATTACCTTTACCTTTGCCCCCGGCTATTCCTTCCTATCTCCCCCCTCCCATCCCCCCATCCCCATGAAAACTTCCAATCTTACAACCTCCTCAGCTTGGTGTAGAAAGTCTGATTTATCTAATTCATACTTAGGATATGAATGAATGCCTGAAAGCTCCTCAATCTTACTCTGAGGATGCTTATTTCTCAAACCAAATCAGTTTCTAATTGTTGAGATTTCTGGCAGAGTCAGAGAAACTGGAGGTGAGTTGTGGAGAGCAGAGGGCCTTTCATCAAAAACATCAGAGCTTATTCCTCTCTATATACCCCTGTATATAAGGCTGACTCTGGGAGCAAAGAGATGAAATGAGAGTTTGTGGGTCCCTCCCCTTCCTCACCCCACTCACTTTCCTACTGGAAGGAGGTGCTGGTTACACCTACATGGTTCAGTGGCTGGTGAAATGGACTTGGAGGAAAACCCAAGTACAGATGCTGGCTGTGTGATCCAGGGCAAATTGATTTACCTGTCAGGCTCAACTTCCTCATCTGTAAAACAGGGACAATAGCACCTAACTCATAGGATTGTTCGAGAATCAAATGAGATAACATACGTAAAGCAAATTTTGCAAATCTTAAAATGCTATACACATGCTAGTTGTTATTATTATTACCTTGATCTCTCACCTGCTTCCTTTCTGAAACAGGAAGTCCTATATCTTCGATGAAGGAGGGCTATGCCCACCGTAGAAGATAACAGGCTGCCCTGCCTAATTCATGTCAAAGCAATTACCAAGCACCTACTAAGTGCCAGACAGTTTGCTAAGTGTTAGTCTTAAGCCAAATGTGACCTAAGACCCGGCAGGAGCCAGAACACAGTAGATAACAAAGACTTGGGATCTGTCACCTACCTAAGGGATCCTAGAACACCCAGGCCTTGGGGTCCCCATGCTGGAGAAGGGTCCTCTTCAGTTATGGACAAGTCTTCATTAAAGGACTCAAAATAGCTCCCTCCCTGACCCAGATCTCCCCCCAGCTGACCCTAGAAATAACTGGTTCGCCTGTGTGAAAGGGATACCAACTAGAGTCATTTATATGAATTGCTGACCATTGATGCTCGATTACCAAGTAGCATCACACGAAGTGATAAGCAGCACGGCACTGTGGGTAAAGAGTACTGCTGTGGAGTCAGAAATCCCGCCTGGCTCTGAGATATTCTAGCTGTGTGACCACGGGACTTAATCTTTCACTGCCCTGGGCAATTTTCTCAGCCTAAATGACAGGCAAATTGGGGATCTGTATGGGTAGAAGGAAATCTAGATACTGACAAATTCACAGGTCCAGAACAAAAATAATGATAACACTCAGCCTGAAATGAGTGTTTAAAGAAACCTTATCTAGATCATCCAGTATATGACTTTGGGTAAGTCTAACCTCTCTGAGCCTCAGTTTCCTGATCTATAAAATGGGGGTAGGGGGAATTAAATCAGAAGATCTTTGAAGTCCCTTTAGGCATGGAAGAATAGACCTCTTCTTCGCTGCTGGCCCTCACCCTCAAAAACAAAACAAAACAAAAAAAACCAGGAACAGCAGATAAAATCACTGAGCACACGTCCAATAGCCCATTATGACAAAACCAGAGCTACCTAGAATTAGATGAAACTCAGCAAAGCCAGAAGTAGCCCCTAGAGGCCCAGAGAAGAGATTTAAGGGAGGAAAAAAAAAAGAAGCAAAAATGGTGCCGTGATGTTTAACTTTTTAAAAAACAGTTTGGGCCACACTTCGTTCAAACTGCCCACAGAGCAGTTTCAAGGCTTCCGAAACTTTCAGCTTTTATGTCCGGTGGCTGTTTGGTGTTTTAAGCCGTCTCATTGTCTGGGGCCTGCTGTACTTCAGCTAACCATTTCCTTGTTACATAGGACAGGAATGTACAACTATTTAACTTTTCCTAAGGTATATTTTTATGTTCCAAGGCTGTTTTCCTTTGCCAAAAAAAAAATCTTTTTTTAATGTTCAAAAGATCTTTACTAAATTAACTGAAAATTTCAAAGGTGACCTGGGACAGGATATGGTGCTGTATGAAATACATGTAAATACTTATTATCCTTAGTGCCCATTGTTAGAAAAAAAAAATGTGCCAGTTCTCTGCACATCTTGGAATGGAAGAAGGGCTAGGAGAAGTCTTAGTCTGGGGAATGTTCCTGGCTATGGGGGAGGCAACCGAGTGTTTATATCATTCTTTTTCTCTACTACCTCGATGACCACTGTGATGTGATGCCTTCCACTATGGGATCCTTTCCTCCGCAGCAAAGGGTCTGCAAGAATATCATACCATGATTTAAGAATTCAGTTTAAGCTCCAAATCACAGACCAGGAAGAAGGCAGCCCTACCAAGGCAACAACCTACCTCCTGGAAGTGGAACGTTTGGATGAGAACCTCCTAGCTTGGCCATTCTGCTCTCCTTGCCATTCTACACACCCAACACTCCCAGCTCTCATCTCTTTGCCCCAGTCCTGGATGTCTCCCAGGCCTAGAATACTCTCCTCTCTCACCTCTGCCTCTTAGGATACATGGATTCCTCAAAGACTCGATTCAGGTGCCATTTTTTATATGAAACCTATTCTGATGCCTCCCCAAATTCCTTAGGCATTTGTTTTGTACATATGTCTATACTTATATGTGTATGTCTTTCCTATTAAATGTAGGGGCTGCTCCATTTCTGTTTTGTGTCCCTACCTCTTAACAGAGTGCCTGGTGCATAGTAGGCACTTAATACATGTTTACTGACTGACAGACAGATGAGCCATAAACCTACTTATGCAATTTCCTTATAGTAATCCTTTGAGGGAGATGGTACATGTATTATTCCCATTTTATAGATGAAACAACTGAGGCCTAGAAATATTAAAGGACTTGCTCAAAATAATCAGCACATTATAGAGTTAGCACAGGAACCTGGGGTCTTCTGATTCTAAATCCAGCACTCTTTATTTTTTGTCCAGTTATTTATTCTGTAGTTCACTGACTGCTCTTTCAATTAAATCATAATAATATTATTTCTTTCCTAGGAAACGACTGGCTCTCACTCCCCTGAAATCTTCAGGATATTTTCCCTAGTGGGAGATTTACACTGTAGAACAGTCAATGACAATAATAACAAGCTATATTCTTAAGTTTCTTTAAGGACAAGAAACCCTATACCACCTTAAGTCTCAATCAGCCATTCTGAGACTTAATAATTATGCCCGATTCTACCTCCAGTAATAAAAGACAAAAATACAGAAAGGTCAATATTTAGAAAAGAAAAACTTCCCAAGTCACTTTTTCCAGGTGCCATCTTTGTGATCTACATTTTGCTTAGGAAGTCTCAGTTACATTCTTTAAGCTCTCATTCCCCTCCTTACACACAGCTTGTGAATGAACGGAGGGCCTGGGAATCGATGACACTTCCTGTTATGATTCAGCAGTGTTGCCCTCAGTGTTTATAAACTTCTGAGAGATGAAGAGGAAAAAGTCAGGGAATAAGTGTCATAACAAGACTAGAAGCCAATACTGACACACTACAAGACTGCACTGTTTACTCAGAAGGAGGAGAACTCTCCTTCCATCCCTACCAGACACTCTTATAAAGAGTGGGCTCTGCACGGTAATAAAGAATCTTTCCTATGTCTTACATAATTGCACATGTAGAACCTATATCTGATTGCTTATTGTCTCAAGGAAGGGAGAGGGGAGGGAGGGATAGAATTTGGAACTCGAAACTTTAAATAAAAATGTTAAAAAATTGAAAAAAAAGAACGTTTCCTTGTTTCCAAGTTGACACAATGAACACAGGTCAGACAGACAAAGTTCAGAAGCAGGAATGATCCCACATCTACCAGAATCACTCAGCATCTCAGCATTGGAAAGGGCCTTAAAGATCTTGGACCAATCCCCCCCATTTTCCGAATGAGTAAAAGTTAAGCCCAGAAAAATACTGTCTACTTGACCAGGTTTATCCACCTTGGTGCCTGTAAACTTTTAAGGTAGAGGAAAAAGCCTGGATGTCAAAGGAAGAGATTGTGAAGATCTCTTCACTTTATCATTTTTAAACAATTTGTTCAAACTTCATTCTTGTTTTCCAAGCAAACTATTCCTGCTCCACCCCCATGGTTAATGACTCACTCATGGGCCGATCAGTTTCAGCTGCTGTTTGCTAGTCTTCCTCCCCACCTCAAACCCATTCCATTCCCTGGACCAGAGCTCCTTGTCTTTTTCAATTTCATTTCCTCTCATTTTTAATCCTACTTAAACAATCAAAACAAAATATTCCTATGATGGTGTCCCATTTATAATTTCTGAGGATTCAATCCAAGTAACTAAAGCTTACCTGTGTACGTAACAAAACAATTTCAAAAAAAAAATTAACTATTTTTTTGGCTGAAAATCTCTCAAAAACAGGTTATCTTTCCCTGCCTGCCTTAAACTGGGCATTCAGAATGTGATTTATCCTTTTCTTGATGACTCAGGGTCATCATTGTGGAACATTAATTCTTGGCCTATGCTATGCATAACTATGACAATGCCCCTTGGTAGCTATTTGCCTAATATACCAGATGATCCCAAAAATATGCTAAACAGTTCAAGATCTTTGAGTCCTTGTGTCTGATCATTTCTTTTCCCCAATTCTTCCCTTGCTGTTTGTTAGCTATAACTTGCTGTTACTTTTCCACGGCCACCTTTAAGTCCTTGGGTGTCCAAACCCTATCCCACAGGGCTCTGCACTGGAAAGTCACATAACTTGTTAGAATTATGTAGACCCCTAAATAGGGTCTGAACGAAACTGGGTAACTTTCCTGCAAGGAAAAATACATATGCTTTTGTGTATGAGATTTACTATCATTTACTGTGGCTGCTGTATAAAACGGGATAAATGATACTTGCATTGCCTTCTTCATAAACTATAAAGGGCTATGTAAGTGCATACAATTATTCTCATCATTACCATCTGCAGGTGAGTTCTAAGATATGTGGCTGACAGGTAAGTGAGGTTTTGGTTGTATGTACTGTATCTAAAAAAAGTAGCTGAGTATCTTTGTTCTACCCAACCTCCTGTCTCATCTGACTACAGTTTGGCAAGGAAGCCCATGATTCCTAAATTGTCAGAGGATATGTCTAAAATCACATAAAAACTAGTCATGCATTACAACATTTTTTTAATGAATATTTACTCGTAGAATATTGAGTTTTAGGAAAACATTTCCACGTGGCTCACAACTCAACGCTTTTTCTTTTTTTCTTGTCAACTACTTTGCTTTGGTCTGACAGCAGTATTTGAATTGTGATCCTAAGTAAACAGAGGAGGCAGCATCTTGGATAAAGAGCTGGCCTCAAAGCCTGGAACACCTGGGTTTGAGTCTAAGCAGGGGTGGGGAATCTATGGCCTCGAGGCCACATGTGGCCCTCTAGGTCCTCAAGTGCAGCCCTATGATGGAATCCAAACTTCCCGGAACAAATCCCCTTCATAAAAGGATTTGTTCTGTAAAACTTGGACTCAGTCAAAAGGCCACACCCAAGGACCTGTGGCCTCAAGGCCGCAGGTTCCCCACCCCTGGAAGCTTTATCACATAGTGGTTCTGGGGACCTGGGCAAGTCACTTACTTATCTTTTCAGTGTTCCAAACAAATCTCTAAGATTATAAATCAAAGAGAAGGGGCTGACTCACACCGGAAGGGTTTCCTCTTCCAGGAGTCCCTTGTATCAATGAAACCACACGTCTAACCCCTGTAACGATTAAATATAATATCTGCACAAATATACCTCAGACAGAGACAGATATGTCAATTTGCTCCATCAATATAAAACACACATACATCTTAGACTGTAGCAACAGATAAGACAATAAAAAATCTCAGGTAGATTGAATCAACAAATAAACAATAAAAAAGCTCAGGTAGATTGGAGAAAAAGACAATTAAAAAGCTCAAAACCAAGTGGAGATGATTTTCCCCCTTCCCATACTCTTCCAACCAAAGCTGCTTACTTGCCAGTTCCACACCAGACCACGCCAAACGTTATTCCCTCAATATATGTTAGAATAAGTATTCCCTTATGCTACTCAACCTCCCACCTCCAGGTCTTTGTATAGGCTGTCTCATATGCCTAGGATGTTCTCCCCTCCTCCCCTTCCATCTTTATTTACCCTCACGACTTTGACCTCTGTGACTATATGACCAACCAGGGCAGCATAGTTTAGTAGAGGGACCACCAAACTAAGAGTGAGAAACCTGGTCTTTAGTCTTGGCTGGGCAACCACAGCCAAACCCCTTAATCTCTCTAGCTCCATTTGTTCAACAATAAAATGGGATGCCTCCACCTGCCCTACCTGCATCACAGGAAGGCTGTGAGATGAAAGGTCACACATGTGAAAGTGGTTTTGAAAAAGAAAGGTGTTAATTAACTCAACGAACCTGAGGAAAGGAAATTGATGCTGCAGACTCCACGGGCTCCTCTCTCACGTGGTTCTAAAGTATTTATGCTCAATCCTAAATTGTTTTTGCTGTCCAATGGTTTCAGCTGTGTCCAATTCTTGGCATAACCCCATTTGGGTTTTTTTTGGGGGGGGAAAATACTGGAGTGGTTTGCCATTTCCTTCTTCAGCTCATTTTATAGATGAGGGAACTCAGGCAAATAGAGTTAAGTGACTTGCCCAGGATCACACAGACAGTAAGCGTCTGAGGCTGGATTTGAACTCAGGAAGACAAACCTGACTCCAAGCCCAGGGTGGGTTCTATCCACTTCGCTACCTAGCTCCCCAAATCCTAAATCACTTCCTCCCTATAAACTTTTTCTTTTTTAAAGCAAAGCCATGAAAACAGAAAATAAACACTGTGGTTCAGTGGAAAGAGTCAAAAGATTTGGGGTCAAATTGCACCTCTAATGTGTAGGTCCCTAGGTCCGCTCGTCTGTAAAACACGGAGTCAGACTAGAACGGCTTCTGAGGTCTCTTTTAGCTCTGGAATGATGAGTCCCTGTGAATCCCTTGCAAAAGTCAGGATCATTTTACAACATGCACATTCTGGGCAAGAATTCCTAGGCCCACTGATAGCTAGATTTGAACAAACCCATTATTTTAAAGCTGCACCTGCATAGAAACTGGCTAAAGTGAACTGGGGCTTAAAAACCTAACATTTAAAGCCATTGAACCACAATCGAGTGAGATCAAGGTATAAAAATAAGCCCTTTACCCCACAGCTGATGTTGCTGCAACATAGAGGGTTTTGACACCCCTTCCTAGCCTCTGCTGTAACAGTGAGACACCCCTAATTTTGTAGTAAGCTCAACCTGGGAAGTCACTAGACCTCCACTTTGATTACCTGGCATATTGAAGAGGAAGGAAATCTACTGTCACTCTCATTACCTGAGATCAATGATAGCCAACAGTTCCAGAACTTAATATAGATCTGCCTGTTACCTATCCAAGCACTATATGAATATGAATTATTACTGCATGTCATCTATAAATCCCTATTTGTTTCACTCCACACCTAAGAGTTTCAGAGGTTTCTCAATTCCTAAAATCTGGTCGATGTGTTGAGATGAGTGAAGACAGCTACCTCTGCTTTCCACTCAAGGCCTGCATAACCTTTTATTTGTGGGTGTTTCAAATCCAGTAGCCAGGGTGGCTAGGTGGATAGAGCACTGAGCTTAGAATCAGGAAGTTCAAATCCAGCCTCAAACACTTACTAGCTGTGTGACCCTGGGCAAGTCACTTAACCCTGTGTCTCAGTTTCCTCACCTGTAAAATGAGAAGGAAATGGCCTATCACTCCAGTATCTTTGCCAAGAAAACCTCAAAAGGGGTCACAAAGAGTGAGACATGAATGAACATCATTCTCTCAAACCCACAGTGACTAGTTTCCCAACCAGGACAAAATGTCCCAGGGGCAAGAGAAACCTAAATAATACTCTCAGATAAACCTTTTGAGACACTTTCATTTGGGGCCTTGGGAAAGGGATATCTCTTTATGGTGATGGGCAGAAGGGACACAACACTCACTCCCCCCCCCATTTTTAGATGGGGGGGAGCTTATCCAGGATAAAGGAGGAAAGAGAAATCACCCTAGTTCAGGGCCCTATAGCCCCCTTATTAACAGCCTCTGAATTGCCCTTCCTGCCTCCACTTTCTCCCTCTCTAATCTATACCCTACACAGCGGTCAAAGTGATAAGTCTTAAAACACAGATTTGATCATGTAACCCCCAACTCCACTGAAAAACCTTCAATGACTCCTAGTGCCTCTAGAATAACATCCTTAGCCTGGAACTGAACCCTCCATAACTGGCTGCTGTCTACCTTTCATCATTTCTTTGTAGTTTTTTTGTTGTTGTTTTTCCAGGCAATTGGGGTTAAGTGACTTGCCCAGGGTCACACAGCTAGTAAGTGTCAAATGTTTGGTCTGAGGTCGGTTCTGAACTCAGGGTCTCCTGACTTCAGGGCTGGTGCTCTATCCACTGGACCACCTAGCTGCCCCCATCATTTCTTATTACTTCCCCTCATGTACCTTCTCTGTTCCAATCAAACTGAGCCATCCACAGTGCCTGGTACACACATTTCCTGACTTTTCTGTGTCTTTACACAAGTGAGTGAGTGTCTTCCCCACCCTAGAAAAACCTCTCATCTTCTAGAATCACTAGCTTTCTTTCAAAGGACAGCTCAGGGGCCTCCTTCTACGTGAAGTTTTGCTTCATCTTCCCAGGGGTAGAGAACCTGTAGCCTTGAGGCCACATGTGGCCTTCTAGGTCCTCGGGTTCGGCCTTTGGACTGAGTCCAAGTTCTACAGAACAAATCCTTTTATTAAGGGGATTTGTTCTGTGAAGTTTGGATTCGGTCAAAGGGCCGCACTACAGGGCTACATGAGGCCCTAGGCCACAGGTTCCCCAACCCTGTATCTTGCCTCGCCCCTCCTATGGGCTCCCCTCCAATAAGTTATTAGTACTCTCTCCTGATTGAAAGCAATTACTTAGGCACCTAGTAGGTGCTCAACAAATACTTTTTGTTGACTCTGCTGGCTTCCTAATTTAACTAATTATTTTTGCCTACTAGATGCTATATACTCAGTTGTTTTTATACTCCCAAAGGACTGCACAAGGCTGTCACACTACCTTCAAAGTTTCAGTATCTTGGGATACTTACGGTCCCTTCAACCTACTTACATATTCTTTCTCTCCGACCCCCAAGAATCAGGTGGGAAAACACATACTCATTTCATTTTCTAGATGAAGAAATGGAGGTACCAGATTATTCAACCTCAGTGTACAAACAAGGTCCTTCACTGCCTCTAGCCTTAATTGTTGGGGAGTAAACTTCTATGACTCCAATCATAAGGCCATTCCAAAACGAGGCAAAGAACCTGAGTCTTTACAAGGTGGCTGTGCAAATTCTGCAGAACGTATCTGCAAACTGTTTCAGTTCCTAGGAAGGCAAAAAGGTATTACAATCAAGAGAAGGTCCCAAGTCCTCCGTCCTCTTACATCTTGGCTCAGGAAAGCATGCATTTCATCTTAGCTAAAGCAATCCTCACCCTCCTGTTTCATCAGTATAACTGGGAAGCTTTGTCAGCCTCTTCAGGGAAAGGACAGAGCAGTTAGAACTGGATTTGAGAAGATTTATGGGAGGATATCGAAATTTCACTTTTCTGTTGGTTGATAAAGGCCCTGCCAGGTGTAGATTTACAAAAGATAGTTTAACATTATGTATAGATTGGTGACTTTTAATTTGCATCTTTGAAAAGTCACTGTAGCCAACTGAAGAATTAGGATGAGGAGGGGAGGTAAAGTGGAGGCAAGGTGGGGGAGATGTGAAACTTTCTAATAATGGTAATTTAAACTCAGCTGCCTGTAGGCTCGGGGTCTTCCAATGGGGGGGGGGGGAAGCGGGTGTCTGTAATGGGAAGAAAGGCCAAAAGAAGTCTGATTACCTGACCAGGTCAAGAAACGAATCTACAGTTTCCTTGGTGACAGGCGGTGTTTCTGAGCTCTCCAACCCCAGGTCGCTAGACAGGAGGGCCCCGGCGCCGGCTCCCGGACGGATGATGAAAGCCAGGGCGACCGCCAGCGCCGAGGCGCCCAACGTGGTCAGCAGGAAATAGGCGACAGCAATGCCCCCCAGGCGGCCCAGGGAGCTGGCGTCCAGGCTGGCCGCGCCCGACACCAGGCTGCAGACCACGAGAGGCAGGATGACCATGCGCAGCATGCGGAGCAGCATCTCCCCGGGGAAGGCCAGGTAGGTGGCCTGCGCCGGGCTCAGCGCCAGTCCCCGCAACGCCGCGCCCAGCCCGGCGCCCGCCAGCACCCCGGACACGGTCAGCAGCACCAGCGCGTTGCGCCGCAGGAAGCCCCCGCAACGCCGCGCCCGCCCTGGCGCGCCGCCCTCGGCCGCCCCCGGCACCGGGGCCGGTTCCTTGCCCTCAATGTATCTGTTGGTCTCGTTGCTCTTCTCCATGTTCTCCGGGTGACTTTACCGGGCCGATCCCGGACCGCGGCTGGGAAAGAGGACCGTAGATGCTTCCCCAAAGGACTGGGTTAGAAGGGTTCGGCGAAGCGGGGAGCCCACGCAGCTTCGCCCTCTTCCTTCTTAGCGGGCGCGCCGGGGCAGGAACGTGCGGGGCAGACCGGGCAAGGCTGGGCCGGCGAGGAGGCCCCGGGCACGGGCTGGAGCACTGGAAGAGTGGCGTGCACCGCACCGGGCTTCCCAAAGCGGCCGCCGAGGGCTGAGGATGATGCAACTAGCAGAGCAGCCAGCCCCCTTCACACCCCTCTGGCCTGGACGCCCCGCCCTGCCGGCGCGGCCTCGACCAATCAGAGCCCGAGAAGCGCCCCCTCCCTCCCTCTCTTCCTCCTTTCTTGGCTCGGGAGCCAGACATCCTCCCGCCGGGCTCTACTGGGAGCTGGGGCGGGGTCTGGCGGTGGGCGCTGTCTGAGCCCGCGTGGGGGCGGGCCCCCCCTGGCCAATCGCCGGGTAGCAGCCTCTTTTCTCCTAGCTGGAGGCTGGGATGGAATTGAGCACTGTTGCTTTGGAGGGGGGGAGGAGGTTCTGCACCTGTTCGAGCCTCTGCATTTGGGGTCAGGGTCTTGGGACAGATAATGTTCGGAAGAGACCACCTCTGCACGCCTCTCCGAGAGTACTTGGAGGCTGCCCAGTCTGCAAAAAACCGGAGCTAGTGAATATACTGGGCGCGACGCTGAGCCCCCGAGTTTCCTTCTTTAAAGTGAGATTAAGAGGTTGGGGCGAGGCGGGGAGTTTCCCATAGAGGTGTCTCTTAAGTCAGCTCCGCCAGTGCCCCATCTCTGCTGGGCAAGCCTGCATTCCTCTTCGGAATGGGGCCCTGGTGAGGACAGTGGGTCCGGTGTCTGCTAAGAGGGAGATAACTAAATATCTGTCCTAGGAAAAGACGGATTGTCAGTGACTTCTGCGCTTTAACTTTAGCCTTGGGGGACAAAAGCCAACACGCATGAACTAAGGATAATTACAAAGCACACACTAAGTAGGAAAAAAACAACAAAAACACAAACTGCTGTACGAAATCGGTTCGCAGTGGTGAGGGCAGGCGGGCGAGGTTTAAGCAGGGAATTAAGACTGAAGCTCCACTGAGCAGATGGGTCATTAAGCATCCCCCAGACTAACAGGCTTTGTCCGGTTGAATGGAAGCGGAAGAGGCCAACCCCCTTTATACAATTATTATCGCTGCAGAACTGCAAGCAGTTCATATGTTCTGGTCTTTCCTCTTTTCTCTAGTTAGATTTCTTTGTTTACGTATTTGAAATTGTATGACCTCAGAATATGCTTGAATATTCACAAGTGCCAATGATTCCCTGACAAATGGCTTTGGATGATTTTAAACACCCTCCAAAAGCCCAGCAATCCGGGGCACAAAGTAGGAACTGCAAAGGCTGTCTGAGCAATGTTTTCTTTCAGTCGGACCTTGGAAAAATATTGCAACGTGGCACTTCACTGTCACATTTATAAAACTGCTCAAATTTTCTATTTGTGGTTTCAAAAAGGAATTTTAAATTGCTTTCCTAAAGCAAATAGGCACTTAATAATAATTGTTTACATGGAAATAGCCTGGATTGATGAGGGGAAAGTTAGGTTGCCATGGACCATGCCAGATGACAATTGGCTTGAAGGAACGAGGACAGTTTAGTCTGGACATGATTTCCTTCAAACCCGGAGAGGTTGGCACGTGGAGAAGTTCTGTTTGGCCCAGAGGGCAGAAGTTGAGGGGAAGTTGCAAAGGGACATCTTTTGATCTGATGTAATGAAAAGCTTCCTCTAACAATTACAGTTATCCAGAAGTAAAATGAAGCTGCCTCTGGGGGTAAAGGTTTCCCTTCACTGAAGAAGACGTCTTCTAGCAATGGCTGGTTTTCCTTTTGTCAGGTAGGTAATACACATTTTTAATTATGAGCTGAACCAGATGTCCAATGAAGTCCCTTCCAACTCTGAAATTCTTATTTCAGGTATTGGATGGGTATTTCCTATACACAAAAGAGATGCTAAAAGTCTTACAACATGCATTGACAAGCCTTAAACAATCAGCAATTTATAAGTTATTGTTACTATCAGCTAGGAGGGAGTCATAAATTCTATTGGGCAGGGTGGCTGAATAGGCATTGTTACATTTCACCTTGGTTCTGCCCTCTAATTCTCGAAGAGGATGTCCTGCTAATCCTGCCAGTCCAGGGTAGGGCTTGGACTCATCCCCTGCCAGTAGTCATTTTCTCCTTTGAAGAAATTCCCCTTGCCACCAGTCAGCTCCAGCCAATACACTCAGTTCCTTTCTTCTCTGAAATCTGAGATAAATAAAATATCACACAAAAGATAAATACCATACCATGTGGAATAGTGCTTGACTGTTCCACTAATGAACACTTTGACCTTAGACAAATCACTTAACCTTTCTGAGTTTCTTCCTCTGTAAAATAAAGGGTAGATCTATATTACTTCTGGCTCTAACATTCCATTACTTCATAACCATATATATGTACAAAAGATAGTACTGATTATGTTGAGCCAGGGAAGACTACAAAGTATCCTCAGTGTAATTGTAGTAATACAAAAAAAAAGTTAGTCTACCCATCTGTAGGAAAACAAAATAGAAGACATCTATGTTTTCCCAGATTGTGACATGAAGCTAGATGACAGCCTGTCAAATTAGTCCATCAATATATACAATTTGGACAAATGTGGTGGATGGAAAAGAAATTGGGCCCCATGTTGAGCAGCTAGGTGGTGCAGTGGATAGAGTGCTGGGCCTGGAGTCAGGAAGACTTCCCTTCCCAAGTTCAAATCTGGCCTCAGACACAGTAGCTGTGTGACTCTGGGCAAGTCATTTAACCCTGCTTACCTCAGTTTCTTCATCTGTAAAAATGAGCTGGAGAAAGAAATGGCAAACCACTCCAGTTTCCTTGTAAGAAACACGGTCCCAAATGAATTCATGAAGAGTTAGAAATGACTAAACAAAAACTACCCTGATTTTGGCCCCACCCAGATCCCCTACCATCATGATGTCACAGAGCTAAGAATGATGGAATCCCAGGATCTCAGAGTCAAAACTACGAATAAATATAAATGAGAGGCTGTAAGCAGGTGGTAGCACATTACTGATAATATACATATAAAAATGGAATAAAGTTAATGCAGAATACATATGACTGCAGGAGACAGACAAAAGATGGGCAGCATGCACACTATATTGGTACCCCAGAGATAATGAAAAGAACCAAGAGGAGGCCTCCAGTGCATTGATGAGCTCATGGACGACTTTTGGTAAGAGCTGGACAGAAGATAAAGCTTAGAACTGGTTATGAAGCGCTCCAAAGGGTGCAGTGGAAGTAGTGATTTTGATGAACTCATACCATTCCAAGTAATCACATAAAAATGCCCACATGAAGAACTTTAATGACATATCTAAATGTTACAGTCTTGAACTCTTATTTTATCAACTACTGCTTGAAGTAAGCAACTGAATGGGGCTTAAGAATCTCTGTGCCATTTAGAGACGTGGGTAATGGTGTTTGTTTTAACAGAATTTGACCTGTTTGCATACTTCAGTGTATGGTGTTGGAGGGTAAGAACAGTGGTTATGTGAAACACACTGTATTTTCTCATAGGACGTGAAGCCGCAGGATTTCTGATTTTAACTTAGACCAATCTTGAAAGTAGTGCTCATATTTCCTTAGGCTCACAAAAGATTATCACATTGCTCAATCAATCCACAAATATTTGCTGTGGGCCTAACTCATAAAGAACATGGTATTTTTATTTTTATTTATTTATTTTTTCAGTTAGCAAACATTTATTTTTCTCTCTGTCCCACCGAGGGCCCCCACCTCCTCCCATTCTTTGGTTGGAGGGGTGGGGAGAGGAACAAAACTCTTGTAATAAATATACCTCTTCAAGCAAAACAAATGCTCACTTTGGCCATATCCAGAAATGCATGTCTCTGTGTGCATATAAAATCTGTCACTTCTCTTTCAGGAGGTGGGTAGCGTTTTTCATCACTTGTCCTCTGAAGTCATAGTGGATTATTTTGTTGGTTGATAAGTCATTCTAAGCTGAATTTTATGCTTTGAAAGAATGAGTGAGTGGGGGCAGCTAGGTGGTGCAGTGGATGGAGCCTTGAAGTCAGAGGACCTGAGTCCAAATCTGGAATCAGACCAAACACTTGACACTTACTAGCCGTGTGACCCTGGGCAAGTCCCTTAACCCCAATTGCCTAAAAATAAAAAAAAATGAATGAGTCAATGAATGAATGAAAGTGAATCAAAAGCACTTATTAAGCACTTACTATGTGAAAAACTAATGCAAAATACAAAAATCAAGACTGCCCCTGTTCTTATGGAGTAAATTTATGAAGAACAGGAATAGTCTTGATTTTTGTATATAACTTTTTTGTACACAGTTGTTTGCATATTGTCTTCTTCATTAGACTGTGAGTTTCTTGAAAGCAAGGACTATTTTCTGTCTTTCTTTGTATCCTCAGAGTTTCTTACTTGCCCAGTACATTGGCACTTAATGTTTTTTAACTTGACTTTTCATTAATTGATTGGTTTAATCAAGATATATGTGCTTTTAGTGATTAATTGGGACTAGGGTCTACCCTTACATGTAAATTAAAGTCTTTATTTATTATAGTTTATTTTTTTAAAATTCAATTTTATTTAATTTTCAGTTCTGATTTCTTTCATTTCTATCTTTCTTTCCCCTTCTCCATCCCATTGAGAAGGCAAGAAAAACACAACTTGTTACAAATCTGTATAGTCAAGTAAAACAAATTCCCACAGTAGCTATATCCAAACAAACAAAAAAAAAGAAGAAAGAAAAGAAAATATACTTCAATGTGCACTGAGTCCATCAGTTCTCCATCTGAAGGTAACTAGCAATCACCTTTGGAATTATGGTTGGTTATTGTGTTGATCAGAGTTGTCTTTCAAAGTTATTTATCTTTACAATATTGTGGTTATTGTATAAATTGTTTTCTTAGTTCTGCTTATTTTACTTTGCATCAGTTTATACAAGTTTTCCTAGGTTTTTCTGAAATCATCCCCCACATCATTTCTTATAGCACAATAGTATTCTATCATATTTACATATCATAATTTGTTCAGCCATTCCCCAGTGGATGGGTACCCCCTCAGTTTTCAATTCTTTGCCACCACAAAAAGAGCTGGCATAAATATTTTTGTATATATAGGTCCTTTTCCCCTTTCTTTGATCTCTAGGGTACAGACCTACTAGTAGTTTTGCTGGTCAAAGGATATGCACAGTCTAGTAGTTCTTTGGGCATAGTTCCAAATTACTTTTCAGAATGGTTGGACCAGTTTACAGCTCAATCAACAGTGAATTAAAGTACCTGTTTTTCCATAGCCCTTCCAGAATTCGTAATTTTCCCCTTTTCTCTGCTTTACCAATTGAGTTTGAGGTAGTACCTCAGAGTTTTTTAAATTTGCATTTCTCTGTTAATGATTTAAAGTATTTTTTCTTATGGCTGTTGATAGCTTTGCTTTCTTCCTCCGCAAACTGCTTGAGTCATACTCTTTAACCATTTATTTATTGGAGAATGAGTCATAAATTTGACTTAATTCCCTTTGTAGCTTAGAAATGAGACCTTATCAGAGAAACTTGCTGCAAATACTTTTTTCCTTACTTTCTTGCTTCTCTTTTAACTTTAGCTGCATTGGTTTTGTTTGTGCAAAATCTTTTTAATTTTGTATAATCAAAATTGTCTATTCACCTCTTGTGAATCTCTCTCTCTCTTGTTTGGTCATGGACTATTCCTCTATACATAGTTCTAATAGGTAATTTCTTCCATGCTCCTCTAATTTGCTTATAATGTCACCCTTTATTTCTAAAACACTCATTTGGAACTTATGTTGGTGTAAGGTGCAAGACACTGGCCTATATCTAGTTTCTGCTAGACTTTTTGGTGTTATTGCTAGTTGTTTTTCAGTCATGTCCAACTCTTCATGACCCCATTTGGGGTTTTCTTGGCAAAGATACTGCAGTAGTTTGCCATTTCCTTCTCCAGCTCATTTTACAGAGGAGAAAACTGAGGCAAACAGGGTGAAGTGACTTGCCCGGGGTAACACAGCTAGTAAGTAAGTGTCTGAGGCCAAATTTGAACTCAGCAAGTAAAGTCTTTCTGACTCCAGGCCCAGCACTCTATCCACTGCGCCATCTAGCTAGTTGCCAGGATACTTTCTGGTTTTCCCAAGTTTTTAGTCAATGTAGTTTAAAGCCTTATATTCCTAGATGAGTGAGTTCACAGAGCCATTTGAGCAGTAATTCATAGAGTTATAGCTGAAAGAGACAGAATTTAAAGGTCATTTAATCCAACCTCCTCATTCTGGAGTTGAGGAAACTGTCCACAGAGAAGTTGAAAGACTTTTCTCAAGGTTATAAAGGTAGTCTGTGGCAGTGTCAGGATTTGAACCCAGATCTTCTAACTCTAAATCTAGGATCTTTCCCACTACACCAGTACACTTTTCCCAGGACCCAGGAATTCTAGGCTATAGTTATGTCACAATGTTTGTGACTTATTTCCTACCTTAAGGTTTGGCTTTATTTTTTTTTTTAAACACTTGACTCTTTTAAGATTTATTGACAGTAGTTTTTGTGAAATAGTGACAACTTTAACTGGAGGCAGTTACCTTGGAGAAATGCAAATTTTCATCTCTTCAGGAGAATATGGCTGCTGCTTTTTTTTCCTCCTTGCTGAAAGACATATCTAGGAAGTTCCTCTAGCAATAATTAACTTTCTGTTCGATTCCATGTCTTAAAAGCTGCTTGCATTTTTGTTTTTATTTTTTCAGTTCTGAAATTCTAAACAACAAATTAAAATGAGCATTTCTGAATTTAAAGTACAACAGAAAAAGATCGTACACAGAACTATCTATTGCATAGAACTTGCTTTTCCTTTTAAGTATATAATAAATTTGACATGTAACTTTCAAAGCTATGCTATTTGTCTGTTACTTGTTGGCCTTCCTTACGTTCTTTTCTGTATATTTAAAAAATACTTCAATGCTCCTCTTTTTTTTCCTCTTTCTTTTGGGGGGTGGTGGTGGTAGTGGAGGTTACCTCTTTCTTTCTCTTACCTTCTCCCAAAATTTGAAGAAACAAAAAGAAAGAAAAACAAAACCCTGTTAAAAAGTATGAATGGGGGAGGGCAGCTAGGTGGTGCAGTGGATAGAGCTCCAGCCTTCGAGTCAAGAGGATCTGAGTTCAAATCCGCCCTCAGACACTTGACATTTATTAGCTCTGTGACCCTGGGCAAGTCACTTAACCCCTATGGCCTCACCAAACGCAAAAGCAAAACAAAAAACCAATAGTGTGAGTAGGAGAGAGGATTCTGGGAAGATGGCAGAGTAGGTCAGAAAATTCCAAGCTCTCCGGATTTCCCCCACAAACAAGACAAAATAGCACCTCAGGGTGAACACCAAGTAGTAAAAATAAACAAGATTGGGGGTAGAACAGTGGTCCTTTTGGAACAATGGGAGAACGGAAGAAAAGTCCTAGGGCTGAGGTTTGGTCTCTGTGAAGTATAAACACCTCCATGCTAGTTCCACTGAAACAACATGCAGTGAGCCCTGGGGAGAGTTGGGTTGGGAAGGAGCTTTGGCCCCAGCCACAGGAATTTTCACCTCCCAGACAGTGTGAGGAGTTGGGCATCTGAGCAGAGGAAGATTGAGGGAAACTCTGCTGATATGACAATATAGCTTTGCTGCTGAGATGTGACCCTGGATGAAAAGGAACCAGCATGTGTCAGGGCAGAAGCAGTGGGACAGGGTCCCTACTGGCTGTGGACTCTTGTGGAGGGCGAAGTTCTTGGTTCCAGTTCCAGGCCAGAGGGGAGAACTGAAGGAGAGCTTAAGGCCAGAGGCACCATCTCCCATTCCCCAGGATTAGATGTGATTAGAACAAGTTGCTGTAATTTTTTTTTTCTAATGAGCACACAAGGGAGAAAGAACCCAACCATAGACAGTTACTATGGAAATAGAGAAGACTGGGGTTTGTCTTCAAAGGAGAATATTGAAGCAAAAAAAGCCTCTCCTACCCCAAAGAATAACCTCAAATGGTCACCTGCCAAAAAAGAATTCATAGAAGAACTTTAAAAAGACTTTAAAAATCAAATGAGATTGACGAAAAACTTTAAAAAAAAACCAATCCAAGAAAAACAAGATTATGGAAAAAAAGTTAACCAACTGAAGGAGATCCAGAATCTTTTTTTTTTTTTTAATGAGGCAGTTGGGGTTAAGTGACTTGCCCAGAGTCACACAGCTGGGAAGTATTACATGTTTGAGGCCGATTTTAAACTCAGGTCCTCCTGACTCCAGGGCTAGTACTCTATCTACTATGCCACCTAACTGCCCCTATCCAGAATCTTAAGGACGAAAATGACTCCTTGAAAATTAGACTTGGGCAAGGGGAAGCTAGCAAAGTTATAAGAGACCAAGAAATAATAAAACAAAATATAAAGAAAGAAAAAATAGAAAAGAATGTGAAACATCTCATACAAAAAACAACTGATCTGGAGAACAGATCAAGAAAAGAAAACATAAGAATAATCAGACTACCTGAAAGCTAAGATAGAAAAAAGTTTTGATACAATAATATAAGAAATAATTAAAGAAAATTCTCCTGAAGTGTTAGAACAAGAGAGGAAAGTAGAAATAGAAAAAAATCCATTGATCCCCACCTGGAAGAGAACCTATGAGGAAAACCTACAGGAATATCATAGCTAAATTCTGTAACCCCCAGCTCAAGCAGAAAATATTATGAGAAACAAGAAAAAAACAATTCAAATATGGTGGAGCCACAATTAAAATCACACAAGACCCAGCAGTGGCTACACTAAAAGGCCACAGGTTTTGGAACACCATATATTGAAGAACAAAAGAACTGAGGTTGTGGCTGAAAATACCATACCCAGCAAAGTTAAGCATAATCCTGAACCAAAAAAAAAAAAATGGATATTCAATGAATTACCAGACTTTCAGGATTTTAGTGCAAAAAGACCTGAACTTAATAGAAATTTTGACATACAAAATCCAAGAGAAATATAAGGTACACATCAAAGACTAATTACAAGGGACTTGATAAGGGCAGGCTGTTAACTTTTTATATGAGGAAATATAATTGTAATTAGCAATTGGGTAGTTTGAAAGAAAGATTGGGGTAGAGCTGAGTATGATGTGATTCTAAAAAGTAATACAGTATAGGAAAAGGTAAAAAGAGTAAATGTTTTATACAAATGAGATGTGAAAGGAAAAACTGACACAGAAGAATTAGATGGGGGAGGAGGGCTGGTAGTTCTGGAAACCTGCTCTTATCAGGAATGGGTTAAAGAGGGAACAATACATATATATCTAGAAGGATATAAAAGTCTTCTAAATTCAGAAAAAGATAAAAGGCTAAAGGGGTAGGGAGGGGGGAGGGATTTTTAGAGGGAACCCTACTCATAGCAGATCTGGATTAAAGAGAGAACAATGTATACTTTTAGAAGGGAATAAAAGTCTTCTAAATTTATAAAGAAATAAGTGGATGATAAGGGTTGGATATAGAAGGGTGTCTAGATTAATGGGAATGGGATAAAGAGGGAACAACACATATATTTGGAAGGCTATAAAAGTCTTCTAAATTCAGATATAAACAAGAGGGTAAGTGGAAGGGGTTGGGGCCAGAGGATAAAGAAGGGATCTTTGAAGGCGGTAGGTTAAGCAATAGGAAAGCAAGATAGCAGGTAGAACTAAACTAGAGGAGTCAGGAGGGATAGGAAATAAAAGATATACACAAACAAAATAGCGATCAAGAGTAGAATTTATTAGGGAAAAAAAAGCAAGGGTAGTAATCATGACCTCAGACAACGTTACAACTAAAATAAACTTAATCAAAAGAAAAATAGGGAAACGACATTATATGTCAGCCATATTAATCAATATTGTTTTACAGTATTTAAAATAACTAGACAGTATAAGGTTGGAATATTGCTGTAGTTTAGGACATGATGTATTGGTGGATTTAGAAAAATATGGAAAGACTTAGACTTATGAAGGAAGAGGTTATCCAACTTTAGAGAAACAGTACAAATATAGTCTGGTCTTACATAGATGCATATGAATGTATATGTCTATATATGTGTATGATTACAAATCTCTATGTTCATGTATATCTATATATGTTTGTGTGTATATGTGTATATATATTATATGTATGTGTGTGTATTCGTGTTTAATTGTAGCCTTCTGGGGGGGGAGGAAAAGGGAAAAAAAGAACAGTAAAAAGTGCACAGCAGAGAACAAAAGAAAACCTACAAGGAAGTAAAGAAAAAATAGATAGCTCTGTGTAGTATTTATTATATAGGCTTTCTTGAAATGGAAATGTATTGCTTTATATTTTGAATCCTCTCTTATGTTTTGCTGTGCACACAACAATTTTTTTTCTTATTTTGTATTTAAGTTTTAGTATTTAAGTTTGTTTCTTTTTTATTTTCTTATTTGGTATCTGTTTAAAATAAAAAAAAAATTTACAAAAGAAATGTATGAATAGTCAAGCAAAACAAATTCTCATATTGAGTAAACCTAAAAGTGCATGTCTTATTCTAAAGTTGCTTGTAGTTGGGAAGGAAAATGGTTATTTGGGGTCAGTTCATACTAAATATGTTTATCAAAGGACACATCTGAAGACAAACTCATAGCCTCACTCAAACGAAGAAAAGCAACATTGTTCTATCTAGAATTTCATCAAAGGAAAAAATATTTAAAACGAAATATAGGTCACAGTGCATATTTACTCCCACGGGGTTCCCTAAGTCTCTGGAGCCTGGACTTAATTGTTTACTCTTATCACCTCTATCAGCGTAATTTAGTACTCTAGTATTAAATTTTCACCTAGTGTGAGGCTGTGTGCCATTAGTATTTATTCTTTGGATTTATACTGAGATTTCCCCTCAGGGCCAAGAGGCTTCAACAACTGTTTTAGGAGGGATATTCAGATACTCAAAGCTCAGGATTTGGAATTACATTAGCAGAGGAAACACCCTTCACCAGTCTATAGCTGTAAAATAAATCCTAGGAAGTTGTATGTAATTTTAGAGTGGCCTGAGGCAAGTAGATTAAACAATTTACAGTGAATCTCGCATCAGTTTGTGTCCAGTTAGGATTTGAACCCAGATCTCTTCAATCCTGGTGCTATCCATTATGCAACCCAGCCTCTTAGGAAAATTTATGTAGTGATTAATCTAAGAAAGGAATGTTCTCTATCCTAAGAATGTTCTAAGCCAGCATTTCGTAGACTAATCTGCCCACAGAATATTGGTGGTGGTGGTGAGTTTTGAAATATATAGGCACAAGTCACAAATCTTGGCCCAGAGTCCAAGGGTATCAACTACCCTAAGGATTTGGCAGCTAGGTGGTGTAGTGGATTGAGTGTTGGACCTGGAGTCTGGAAGACCTATCTTCTTGAGTTCAAATCTGACCTCAGACATGTAGTAGCTGTGTGACCCTGGGCTAATCACTTAACCCTATTTGCCTCAGTTCCTCCTCAGTAAAATGAGCTGGAGAAGGAAATAGCAAACCTCTCCAATATCTTTGCCAAGAAAACCCCAAAAGGGGTCACAAAGAGATTGAAATGACTGAATAATAACAAAAGAATAAATAAAGTTGGGGAAACGTAGGATCTACATATAGAGGTTCCCAAACTTATTTAGCCTATTTCCCCTTTAAAAAAAAATTACTCAACATGTCCCTGGAAATCTACTTTTTTTTTAACCCTTTAACTTTTTTGGGGGAAATTTGCATCATTTCAAAAAAATATAAATTTTTTTTAAAAAATGATATCTTAAATTTAATAATTTATTGTAAATTTGTGTTTTTTTCTGCACTGAAATTTTGAGGATGCAATATGGCCTCATGTGACCATATAGTATCATATTGCAAACAAGTCATTACATACACATGTGACACCCTCACCTGCCAACACTTACTTGTTAAGACCTGTCAGCAAACTTGATCACTGATCCGTTATAAGTTGCATTTTGTGTGTTTATTTGGAAAATAATGTAATCACTACAATTTTAACTCTGTTACACAACAGATGAAACATGTACGAATTGTTTTTCAAAATTTATTCTCTTCTTTTCTTATGCTTCCACCACCCCCTTATTTTTATTCAATGCACCCCAATTGCCCCTGAGGCTTGGATCATTTCAGCACCCCCAGGGGGTAATATTGCCCACTTTGGGAATTTATGAATAGAAGAAATTAAACCAATTTTCAAAATTTAAAAATTGCCGCAAGTAATAAGTGTTTTTGATAATCTGACATTTGATATTTCAGATGCAAATACATATAATAGCTCATCTAAGTGGATAGTGCACAGTAGATAGGGAGTAAGGGTATGTGTCACCAAGATCTGAATTAGAATCCTGCCTCAGGCACTTACTAGCTGAGTAACTCTGTTGGTACCATGATCTCTCTCATTGAACTCAGTGGCCTCTAAGGTCCCTTCCTGCTCTAAATCTATGATACCATAACTTCAATATGGTAACTATAAATATAATGGATATAGTGTTGGACTTGGGAGTCCTAGAGACCTTTCCTTTAAATCACCCTTTGAAGCAGGTAGTGCAAATATTATCCCCATTGTACAAGAGAGGAAACTGAGGTTCAGGATTGTTAAGTAACTGGCATGTCCATAATAATATAGGTTTTTGACTTAGACCTCCAACACAGGTCTGCTTTTTCCAAATCTTGTGCTCTTTCTACATTGCTACTGAAAAATATTGTTGGCAGTGACACTTACTTATGGAACCCTTAGCCAGTCACATTATCTGCAACACTCTAATTAATATTTCCATAATCCAGTGGCTCAATGAGTTCATGGCAGTGTATAACAAATCACCATGCAGCACATGGTTCTAAAATACCAAGCACTGACCACAACATACACACGTGACAATGGGATATTTGACATAAAGATCCAGAGGAGCACTCCTTACATAGGAAGGCATTTTCCTCTTAGGAGGATGGAGTAATGAAAGATTTATATTTCGGGTTTTTTTTTTTTAATGCTACTTCTCATTACTATAGCTTGAAGCTGGTGAGCGAAGGATCAGGAAATCTGCATCCCACTCCTGGTTGTTTTAGATTGAGGCAGTCTGTCAGTCAATAGTTCTTACTATGTGCCTAGTGTTGTGGCTGTTGCTGTTGGGTTATGTTGGACTCTTTGTGACTCCACTTGGGGTTTTTTCTTCAAAGACACTAGAGTGGCTTGCCATTTCCTTCTCCAGCTCATTTTACAGATGAGGAAACTGAGGCACACAGGGTTAAGCGACTTGCCCAGAGCCACACAGTTAGTGTTTGAGACCACATTTGAACTCAGGTCTTCCTGACACTAGGCCCTGTGCTCAATCTATTGTGTCACTTACCTACCCTGCTGAAGAAAGATAAAAACAGTCTCTGCCCTCAAGGAGATTATATTCTTATAGGAGGAGGCAACCAACCTACCGCTAATTGACCACTTCAGAACTGTTACAGTAAGCATGAAAAAGAAAACTTTTCAATGTGAATTGTATTAATTACATGGAAAACAACCTCATGTCCTCTTGGCCAATTCGTCACAGATTGTACATGCAAATGAAGATACAGTCAGTCAGTTAGCATTTATTAAACATCAACTATGTGCCAGTTACTGTAATAAGTGCATGTTTGTACGTATAATGTACACATCTGTCAGTTTTGTTTAGTAACACGTTATTTAGGAATTAAGTTTATGAAAAGCAAATTTCTGCAGCCTCTTGTTTACGATGCTGGTGATTCGTATTCTTACTTCTGCTCTGGTTGGTTACCCTTTTGTAGGGACTTCCTGGGCCTAACTTTACTGTCTTAATTTTTACTGATGCCCTGTGTTTTTGGTATGTCACTTCCTGATGTTGCCATACCCAAAGAACTCTCTCTTAAAACAAAGAAAAATAATTAAACAAAACCAATCTATGCAGCAACTGAATCTGAAAAAAAGAGGGTATATTTCATCCTGCGGTTCAGACTGAGATGGAGGCTTCCCAGGACCCTGAGCCCAAGAGCCCTGAGAACAGCAAATGGTCCTGCTTCCAGCCTAACCCTTGTCGACATTATTCAGGAATTCAACCTTGGAGGAGATGCAAACTGGCAACTGTTTCTGCCCCTGCCTCCTCAGCAGCCATAGCAGCTGAAGACTCAGGAAAGAAAACTGTCACCACCAAAGTTCCTGGCACTGTCAAATGCCTCAACGTCAGAGGCAAACACAATTCTATTATTGGGAATAATTGACACATTAAAGAAGAGGCATTACCATCTGCTTTGCCGCTGTACCCTAGAGACCAGAGGGGCCTCTCCAGCTGCCATGCCTCTGAAACCACCTAAATATGTCATTTCCTGCAATTGGAATGAGAGCTCTGGACAGTAAGCTTTTTTTAAAAAATTATTATTTATTTTGTTTTTGCATCTATAGATCTTCGCATGGTGCTTTACATATAGTAAGCGCTTATAATAAATACTTTATTCATAGATTTGCTCTTTGGAACTAAGATCTGCCATTGTTTTGCATCTGAGCCCAGGTGCAATTTTAGTCTTTAGACGGGTCTTTTTCATTATAAAAGTTACTTTGACCATGGGAGAAAATTCCCTAAATGTCATACATATGGGCAGATGACTTTAGGTGTAGCCAGGCCCTATCTGAGATGAAAATTGAGTAGTTACATGTTTTTTAGTACTTTTACCCTACGCACACCCGTCCTCCCCTTCCTCTTCTTCCAGGGCCTCCTTCCCCCACGTGGGTACCCAGTGTATTCTTTATGTCCTGATACTCCTTGCCTAGAAAAGCTATCTCATAAACCCATATACACAATTGTGTTATAAACTAAATACACTATCTTTCTCAGAGATATTTATTTACATTGTAATAGAGGACCTGCAGGAAAGTTAAACCAAAGGAATGAATAACTAGTGGTGGAATTTCTGACACCTTTGAGGGACACTTTTCTTTTGGTCCAGGGAGATCTCCCATGTGCCTGCCATATCTCTTTCTATACACAAAGCTGATCTTAGTGGTAGGGGTATTGCTATAACTGGGTAAATAG
Source organism: Phascolarctos cinereus (assembly GCF_003287225.1). Lineage (NCBI taxonomy): Eukaryota > Metazoa > Chordata > Mammalia > Diprotodontia > Phascolarctidae > Phascolarctos > Phascolarctos cinereus. The sequence goes on along the minus strand of NW_027555625.1, from coordinate 114,674,459 downwards.
CTGATGTCTAAAGCAGGCATAGACAATACAAAGAACAAAACTTCAGGTACCATCGAAACTATAGAGCTTTGTTTTTGTTGGTGTTGAGTCATTTCCGTCACATCTGACTCTTCATGACCCTATTTGGGTTTTTTTTTGGCAAAGATACTGGGGTGGTTTGCTATTTCCTTCTCCGGCTCATTTTACAGATGAGGAAACTGAGGCAAACAAGGTTTAGTGACTTGCCCGGGGTCACACAGCTAGTGAGTGTCTGAGACCAGATTTGAACTGTTCATGTCTTCAGGCCCTGAACTCTACCCACTGCACCACCTAACTGACCAAACTAAAGGGTACTGATGTAATCCTTCCTAGGATCTAGGACGTAAACGAGACTGAAGGTGAACCTCTGTGAATAATTTTGACTGTCAAATCCACTGTACCAATTTTGTATATTCTCTGTCTCTGTATGCACATACATGTGCATACATACATATCTCTATGGGGAAAAACATTAAAAATACACAGTATGGTTAGGAATGTTTTTGACCTTTAATTGTCACTTCAGTATTGGAATTAAAGCAAGTGCATATAGGTGGCTAATTCAAGGCACACAAGAATTTCTCTAAAGGTCCTCTTATCATTGGGAAAAAACGCTAGAGAAAGAGAAAAGGGCCCCTCGGAACTCGGGGGATCTTAAGGCGCACTTACATGTGTGAAAAGAAGATGAGGAAGTCATCTCCTTGGCTTAGACTCAGTCTTGCACTTTCTGCCTTAGTGCACCCCGAATAAGGTGAATTCTCTGAGCCCTCAGAAGCAAAGAAAGGAAGGTCCCTTCTCTTGCCATAAAAGGACCCTACATTGGCCAGAGTCTGCTTGTGATTGGCTGTCACTCGCTGATTTCTCCATAGTGTTACTTGTGTGACCTACTCCATTCTGACTTTCCCCAGCTTTGGACTGAAGCTTTGACCTCTGCATTAATATCCATGCCTAGTTCTCTGGATTTGTTTATCTCTTAACTCTTTGACATGACCCTGACAAGACGTCCATTTACCTTTTCAGATCAGGGCTTTGATCACGGCCTTCTCTACCGGGTGCATCTTCTTCCACAGACTCTTAATTGTCTTTAATTACCAACAACAAACCTGTTTGTTTTTGTGGAGGGAAAAGGTAAGATTCTAACATAAACAACTGATGTGTATATAGGCTTTTGTGGTAAACTCTTTGGAAGCAGGGATCTGTGTTTTACCCATCTCTGCTTCTCTCACCCCTTAGTACTACGCCTGGTAGGTATTGCAGTATGGTATAATTGGAGGGGCTCTGGATTTGGAGTGAGAAGACTTCGGTCCAAATCCTGGCTCTGTTATTCTGCCACTTTGCGTAATCTTGGGTCAATCACTTATGCCCACTGGGCTTCAATTTTCTTGTCTATAAAATGGAAGGGTGGGACTGGAACCTAGTCCAGAGTCCACAATTACTCTCGAGATGATTTGATGAGTTCTAAGGTCCATTTCAACTCCAAATACTCTGATCCCATAAATGTTTATTGAACTGAACTTAATTGTCTGCAAATACAGTGGGCATTCTTCATGGCAGCCACGTCTGATGGAGTCATGAACACTTTGAAAATTGTACTTGTTAGTTATCACTAGAGCCTTCTGGTGCCCTTGTAAGGGCTGGACTCTTGGGTCCACTTCAATCTCTTTATTCTCAGGCTTTTAGCATAGAACAGATGTTCTTAACCTTTTTTCGTGTCACGGAACCAATTTGGCAGTCATAGGTGGGAACCTATGGACTCTTTCTCAGAATAATATCTTCATCTAAATAAAATCAAATACATATGATTCCAAAGGAAACCAATTGTATTTAAATAAAGATGTAATTTTATTATGATCCAAGTTCATAGATCGCAGACCCTTTGCGGGTCCATGAACCCCAGGTTGAGAATTCCTGGATTAGAAGGACTATTTTGAGGGTATCTACATCTACAACTTGCTAGACTTTCTTATTGTCTTCTTTTCCCTCTACATAGGATAATGATAATATACTTTAAGATTTGCAAACACATTACAAATGTTATATCATTTACTTCCCATAAAACTTTGGCATGTAGGTGCTATCATTATCCCCACATTATAGATGAGGAAACTGAGACAGACTGCAGTTAAGTGAATAGCTAGTGTCAGAACCAGAATTTGAGCTGTATGATATATAACAGAGATAAAATTATTGTTTTCATTCACCATAGTGAAATTTCAGACCATAAATGACCATTTGAAAAATGCTTTAAATTATTAAGAGTAAAACAAGAAAAGTGCATATTAAAACAATTGAAGGAAAAAAAAACCAGAGAGGTGGAGGGATTTGTGGTCACAATGAGGACAATGAATAGGATTTAAGGTTGCAAAGCAGAAGGAAAGATGGAATGGAGCAGATTTTGATCAGATATGGCAAGAATTTCAGAGTTCTTGAACATGGAAGTAGTACATCTGTAGGTAATGGCAAAATCAAGAGTATCAGCATCTTTGTGTATAGTTAAGGTGGGATGGAGGAGGAGGAAGAGTTGTTTGTCCTTCGTTTCAAAGAGGATCAATGACATCACACTTGTGAATTGGATTTAAGTGAGGCAGAATTGCTATAAGATTATTAGCCTCATTCTCTCTTCCAGAGTCATTGAAGTCCAGTGACAGGACTAAAATCAGGATGACTAGAGATGGCCTGGAATGCAGTGGATGGCCTTGGTGTCTTTGATTTCTAAACGAGCTCTAAGCAATCCATACCACCTACCTAAGCTGCCTTCATGGCTATTGGAACAAATTGTTCTCATACACCCATTCTACCTTGGGAAAGCCTTCACATGCTTGGGGGTAGACACCCTCCTAAATTACTGATGGGTTTGAGCCCTATTACCTCTGTTACCCTCAACCTGGTTTAGCCCATCTGCTGAGTCAGTTTACCAGGGTGTGGCCACTGCACATAGTACAGCTTCTTGAAGCCACAGGTGAGAGTTGGGTGAAAGGTGGACTCAAAAGGTGGATAAGTAGCCCTGAAAAAGAGCTCAGCAAGCCCTCACACCAGAGATGGTAGTCCTCCTCAAACACTCCATACATGGAAATAAGCAGGTTGAGGAACTGTGAGTTTAGGGTGTTTGAGGGAGTATCTATCTATCTATCTATCTATCTATCTATCTATCTATCTATCTATCTATCTATCTGTCTGTCTGTCTGTCTGTCTGTCTGTCTGTCTATCTATCTATCTATCTATCTATCTATCTATCTAAAAGTCTCCTAGAATGAAGGTAGGAGATTAATAGACAGCAGCTACCAGAATTTTAATTGGGTGGCCCCTTAACCAGGGAGCTGGGAATGAGTAAAAGTGCAACCAATGCTGGAAAGGGTGATCAGGAGAGTGCTAGGTTTCAGTGAGAGCCAGAAGATAAAAGGAATGGAAAAGGGAAAAAATAAGATGAAATCAAGGGATCAAGCATTCCAGAAAGCACAGTGGAAGGGGTAGGTAGCTTTTAGAATGGGGTATTGAGGGAGGTTGGGTTGAATGGGATGTACTCTTTCTTGCTACTTTCCATCTTGGCTAGTCTTCAATACCATAATTTATTCCTCTTATGTACTTAAAAAATTATGGGATTTCACTGGTCTGGGAACTCCCTCCATAAATGCAGGTGTGTAATACCTCTATACCATGATGCCTAGTTTTATAAGTCATTTAGGCCAAAAAAATCCATTGCTTGACAGCCTGTCTTCTGGAGATAAGCTTTCTAGACTGTATTGGTTCTTGCATAATAGTTAACAACAAGCATTTGTTAAAGGCTTACTATGTACCAGCAAAGTGTTAGAAATACAAAGAAAGGCAAAAACATAAATCTTACATTGTAATAGGGGGATGACTACATACATAAAACTAAACATACAAGATACAGATAGATAGATAGATAGATAGATAGATAGATAGATAGATAGATAGATAGATAGATGGATAGATAGATAGATAGATAGGTAGATAGATAGACAGATAGATAGATAGATAATCAATCGATAAACATTTGCTGAAAGCCACTGTATTAAACACCGGAGATATAAAAAGAGGCAAAAGACAGCCCTTGCCCTCAAGGACCTTACAAGCTAACGAAGGAGACAAGGTGCAAACAAATATATACAAAGTGAGCTATATACAGGATAAATAAGAAATAATTAAAAGAGGGAAAGTTTGCAAGAGCAAACCCAAAATCTGAAGTAGTTTTAGAAAGAAATTTATTAGGTAATTTGATAGAAGAGAATGAACTATAAAGGAGGTATGGCTCCCTCTAGTCCAGGTTCTGGAAGGTTTACATTATACAGGATTTAGACAAGGCTGTCCCCACAAGGTTAAGCAAAGTTGCAGAGAGGGCAATTTGAAAGCAAGGTAGATTGAAATAGGCACAAGTAAGTGGGGAGCCCAAAATGTCTTGTAGCCATTTCTAGCATTCCTAAAGAGTTGCTGGGGTCAGGCGGCATTCTGGATGTGAACAACCTTTAATCATATGAGGTTGGATTTAAACAGTATAACATTTTTTCCCAAGCAATATAATAAAATCATTTTCTCTGCAGTACTAGAATTAAGAGCAGCTAGGCGGCGCAGTGAATACAGTGTCAAACCTGGAGTCAGGAAAACTCTTTGTGAGTTCAAATCCAGCCTCAGATACTTCCCAGATGTGTGAACCTGGGCAAGTCACTTAACCCTGTTTCCCTCAGTTTCCTCACCTATGAAGTCAGTTGGAGAAGGAAATGGCAAACCATTCCAGTATCTTTGCCAAGAAAACCCCAAATGAGGTCACAAAGAATTGGACACAACTGAAAAAGACTGAAAATAACTGAACTGGAATTAAGAGAGATTGGGGAAGGCTTATTATAGAAGGTAGGATTTTAATTGGGACTTAAAGAAAGCCAAGGGTCACTGGTTGGAGTGGAGGAAGGAAAGGATTCCAGATATGGGGAATGGCCAGAGAAAATGGAAGAAGCTGAGCCATGGAGTGTCTTGTTTGTGAGACAGCCAGGAGGTGTGAAAAATAACTCATTTGGACTCAGGAGGGATGAAGCCCAATTTATTACGCAGTTGCAACCGCAGATGTCCTATGGACTAGGACACATTGTACCAAAACAGGAGTTCACTATTTATCTCTAATCCTGGCAGCAAAGTCCCTCCTCTGTTTCCTCATTGGCTGAATACTCCAGAGCGTACAACTTTCCTGTATGCCTATTACACATCTACTCCTTGACATGTCATCCTCCTTCTTCATACATCCCATGTTCAGAAAATGGTGTCTTAGCCCCTCCTGGAGGTGGAGAAGCTAATATTTTATAAGCCTATTAAGCATGTGCACCCTAAGCAAAGCTTAACCTTTTTCCTACTTACTAACTTCTATCAGCAAAACAAGATAAGACCAGCTTTATCCTATTTTACCTAGTTACTATTAGCAGTTGTTTCAATTTTATGGAATCTTTTGTTCTGATTAACTAACTTCTATCAGCAAAACTTGAGACCTATTGTATCCTGTTTTACTTAGTTACTTTTCTAGCTGTTTGCTTCAAATTTATGGGAACAAACATTTTTGTTATATCTCTCAAATTCTCCCTTTCTCTCTCAATATGGGTTTTGTTTCCATAATTTCTTATTTTCCTTTTTTAGCCCTTTTTCTCAAAATTTTCAAGAAGTTTTAAACACTCTTTCTCCTCCCATTCTCCTCTAGGACTGGGGTTTTTTTTTTTTTTTTTTTACTACCATAATTGAGACATCTTGCTTTGTCTTTTTTGGCAATGTAACAATTTGCATCCCTTCTACCACATGTGAAATAAGCCTTATCAGGCAAAGAATCAAGCAAGGTATAAATAGTCCTCCTAATCCTAACAGAATTATCATACCAAGTTGCTTCCACTATGACCCTGTCAGCCAATTAAACCAGTTTGAGCCAAGCCATCCTTTCCACTTTTGAACTGGCACACGTGCCACGTCACGAATTTTTATAGCCAGATTTTTAACTATTTACCCATTATCATCAATTTATAGATAGCAATTACTCATATTGAATTTTCCACAAGGCCCCCCCCCCCACTTCTGCTAGAAGATAATCTAATACTAATCTATGTTGATACACAGCTGCCTGTGTCTGGGTGGCTTGATCAGCAAGTAGTTCTAAAGCTTGTGCAGTCTGGTTAGTTATAATTTCTACCACAGCCTGGAGCCTAATTAACCTATTAAGGAGATATATGGGAGTTCTATATCCCCAACTCCTATCTTGGGCCCAACTTGCTGGCTCATAGGTTTGAATTATTCTTTCAGGTAGCCATTCATTCCTCCAACCATTGGCATCTCCTGATTAGTTAATGCTAGTATCTAAGGTTCTTTTCTGTCTTTGGAAATCATCATATAATGGGATTCCAAGGTCATGCCCCTTTGGTCCTTCTAAAAAGAAAAAGCCTGATCTTACCCTATATAACATACTCCTCTCCAATTAAATGGTAGGTGAGTGTAAGTAGTTAGTCCACAAATCCAATAATGCCCCTTTAGTGCACGTCTTTCTTCACTAAACAACATGGGTTGCCCTCACACTGTGGGGTAATACTGCTTATCTTCTGATCCTAAGCGTCCTCCTTCCATAAATGTTGAATTATACTGCCACATTTGCTGTTTCCCTTTCCATGTGCAATTAACGAGGCAACCACTTTCTCCTCTACAGTCCTCTCCCCAGGAGTAGGTCCACTCGTAGCCACTTTCTCCCAGGTTCTCTCCTGCTCCTGTTTGGTTCAGGCAATATTGTCCTTGAACACTTCTAGCCAAGGGCCAACTATGTTTTTCTGCTTTGTCCCAGAAACCAGTGCCATTCCTTACCTCTGACCGGTTACTTACTATTCAGGCCAGACTCAAACATACTGGGTACCGTGGCCACGATTCTGCTGTTTCAGGACCACCACAGACTCAATAACTGCTCAGGTTGAAAGTGTTAGCCATTATTTCAACTAGTTGTAAAAAGGCATTAGAAGCAATGGGAAGAGGCACAGGAAGGGCCATACCAATGAGGATTGGGACTGCTATCATTATGTACAACAAGGGAAGCATCTGCTGTGGTTCTGCTATAATTTTCTCAGGGAATGTAGCTGTTCTTCTAATTCCTAATACTACACACACAGGAGCCCTACACCTATCATCCTTAACCAGCTCCTTCAATAAAGGGATCCCTTCTCTAAGTTTCTTGCAAATGGCCCCAAGAATATTAGTACAAGTATAACAAACAATATTGTAAGCACAAGAATGATCAATCCAGGGTCTTTTGACATCCCCTTCCATCCCAGATAAGGGCAACTTTGAACAGTCCATTCCTGGGGTTCGTCTACTGGTCCTTTGACTCTGGTATAATGTGTCCATCCCTTTTTGGCTGTCCAGATTGCTGTTTCTGTGGTCAGCAACACTTGGTAGGGGCCTTCCCAGTCAGGCTGAAGTTTGGTCTCCTTCCAGGATTTGAGCAGTACCCAATCCCCTGGTTTGTACTTATGTACTGTGAATTTCAATGGTGGAGTCTGAGCCAAAAGTCCTTTCTTCCTCAAATCTGAAAATCTAGTGGATAGTGCCAGTGCATAGTTCCTCAAAAATCTATCTTTTGTCTCAAAAGTAGGGATGTCTCCCTGCCCTCCTGGATAAGATAACCCAAACAACATTTCATAAGGTGATACACCAAGATCTTTCCTGGGTGAAGTCCTAATTCTTGTTAAAGCTACTGGCAGGCATTTAGTCCAGGGCAATTTTGTTTCTAGCATTAATTTGGAAATGTGTTTTTTTAGGGTCTGATTGGATGTAAAATGACTATCATTGTCCAAATCTATATTTTCTACTAAACTATATTGTGGAATTACATGTTCCAAAATTATTTTAGATACTCCTGCTGCCGTAGCATTAGGCAAAGGATAAGCTTTGACCCATGCAGTTAAATGGTATTTTCTCAAAGCTAGATCACACATCGCTTGCACTCTCCAATGACTTCCTTGATGTAGAATTCATAAAATTTCTCTCTTGATTTGTTTATTAACCATTTCTCTCCCATCTGGTAATAACCAATTGCTTGATTTCAATCACCCCAAATTTAATCAAATCTTTCTTTTCTACGTCTGTAAACACAGGGATCACTTTTGTCTCATGGACTTGGGGCATTAACACATGCATTTTTGTAGGTTCCGTGGACAACGCAGCCTCCTTAGCCTGCTCTTCTGCTAATCTGTTCCCCTTTGCTTCAAATACTCCTCCTTTTTTTGTGCCCATTCACATGTACTATGGCAATTTCATTTGGTAATAAGAAGTTGGCCAGTACTTGCTTTACCAGCTCTTCATGTATTAATTCCTTGCCTTTGCTATTTATCATTCCTCTTTTCATGCCAAATTTTTCCAAATGTATGAACTACCCCATAAGCATACTTGGAGTCTGTATATATACTACCCTCCTTTCCTTCTAACAACTTTAGAGCTTGATTGAGTGCATATAATTCATAAGTTTGAGTTGACTAGCTATTAGGTAATCTATCAGATTCCTCTAAAGAGTTACTTTCACCATCGATGACAGCATACCCATTATGTCTTTTCCCCTCTATTACTCTGGAAGATCCATCAATGAAAAGATGATACCCCTCATGGAGAGGTATGTCTCTCAAATCTAGACATACACTTGTTTGATACTCTATGATGTCAAGACACAATTATGTTCCAAATTTTCATATGCTGTCTCTCCTTTTTGAAGGAAAGAGGCAGGATGGATACAAGATTCAGTCACTAATACTAAATCATCCTTTTCCACATATTGTAATTTCTTTTTTGACACTCTAAGACCTTCCTTCCTGAGGAAATTTAGTAAAGCATTTGTTGCTTCCACTACTTTATTTTTCCTTCCAATAGATAGATCATCTACATATTGCAGTAAAGTAGTTCCTTTTGACACTGGAAATTTTTCTAATAATTGCTCCAAAACCTGCCCAAATAAACAGGATTCTGTAAATCTTTGAGGTAGAACAGTCCACCTAAATTGGTGTTTTCTTCCTGTAAGGGGGCTCTCCCATTCAAAGGCAAATTAATATCTACTTTCTGGACCTAGGGGGCAGGTCCAGAAGGCATCCTTTAAGTCTACTACACTAAACCATCCATCCTGGTGTGGAATTTTTCCCATGATGGTACAAGGATTCGGGACCACTGGATGTCTTACTGAAATTGTTTTATTAACTGCCTGTAGGTCCTGGACTAAACGACAGGAGATATCAGGCTTATGGACTGGCAAAATAGGAGTGTTATATGGAGACATGGAAGGTTCCAATAACCCATCCTTTATTAATCCCTCAATAACTGGCTGTAGCCTCTTCCTCCCTGCCATGGGAATAGGGTATTACCTCACCCACACCACTTCACCTTCTTTCATCAGGGTCACAGTCAATGCAGGGATTTTCAAATCTCCTCTAACACAGACTACTGGATCTATTCGTCTCCTCTTCTGTTAGTAATACTATTTTCACTTGTATTTCTTGGTTATACACTTCCATTTTGAAGTTCAATTTCACTATTAAATCCCTCCCTAATAAATTACTCCCTGCCTTAGGAATAAATAGCAGGTACCCCAATTATTTTTTCTTTTAATTTTAATTTAATAGCTTCAAATATGGGTACCGAGAATTCCTCTCCCTTAACTCCTGAGACTATAAGTTTCTGAGTAGAAAATTTTACCCCTTCTGGTTTGAAATTCAGAGACGATCTAGTCGCCCTGGTGTCAACTAAAAAGACTACATCCTCCTCCCATGGTCCCACCTTTAAGTTTATCAAGGGTTCCGGGTGGGACCAACCATTGAGAAGCCCTTAACCTCCTCATTTCTCATGAAAAGTCATAAGAGGTGCTAATTTTCCTTCCTCCTTTAGTTCAGAACATTCCATCTTGAAGTGTCCAAATTTTCCACAATAGAAGCATCTGGCCAAATTGGAGGGGTTATAATTTGGCCTACCTCTGTCCCTCCCTCTTCTTTTTTCTCTTCCTGCCTTCATCTATTCTCCTTGTGGAGCCTTCCTCCCTTTCTGTCCCTTTCCTCTTCTATTTCCAGATCCTTCCCCATCCAACCTTCTCTTAACCACCTCATCCACAGCGGAAACCATGATTTTGGCTTTCTGTCTCTGCTTCTCATCTTCCCTCTTCACAAATACTTTCTGTGCCTCCTTAAGCAATTCGTCTAATGGTTTCTCACTCCATCCATCAATTTTCTGCATCTTTTTCTGGATGTCTGGCCAAGATCTGGTGACAAAATTGACCTTTAACAAACTTTCAGCCATCCCTGACTCAGAGTCCATACCTGAGTACTTTCTCATTTGATCCCTAAGTCTTTACAGGAATGCAGAGGGGGACTCATTTTTCTCCTGTTGAATCTTAAAAGGTTTGTTGGAATTTTGAGACTTAGGTACAGCTTCCTTATTACTTTAATTATCAATTCTCTCAAATCCTGTCTACCAGGTCACTGTTGTCCCAGTTAGGGTCAGTATTTGGAAATTTTTGTTCTGCAGCTAGAACTCCCGGGCAGGTGAATTATTCTTCTCCCATTCTCTCAGAGCTACCCTCCTAATCATCCCCCTTTCCTCCCCTGAGAACAATACATCCATAATTACCATCATTTCAGACCAGGTATAAAAACTGGGGCCTAAAAATTGGTCTAATTGATCTGCTAACCCAATTGGGTCCTCTATCAGAGATTTCATTTCTTTCTTAAAATTCCTAACTTCAGTACTTGTTGAAGGGGTGTTTTCATATTCAGTCTCCCCTTGCCCCACTGGGACCTCCCTTAAGGAGTATAATTTAGGTTTTCCTTTTTCTTTAGGAAGAAGGGGGTAATTCTGGAGATCCTTCTGACATTGTTCCAATTCTTTCCTTAATTTACTAAAGGTGGGAGCACTACATGCCCCCAAACTTCCTGGATCTTTCTTCTAGTTCTCAGCTTTCTTTCCCTTATCCCCTAGATCTATCAAATTCGTTATCTAGAACTCTGGGTGTAGAAGGAGCATAATGGGGCAGAAGGGCAAGAAGGGGGTCCCATTTTTGGAAATCTTCCTCCTTTTTGCATCCCAGTTTTCCTTTTTCCTTTGTCTCAAGTGGAAACAATTTAACAGAACTCTTTCCTTTCCATCAGGAGGCATAATCAAACTTCTCCTGACTGAAAGGATCTTTGGTATTCACAAAACATTTAATATTTGACATACCCAATCCTCATCTGCTCCATATTTTGGCTAAAACATTGCCAGTGGTAAAATACTCTGTCTAGGCCAAGGAGAAAAGCAATACTTTATCATTTTCTTCTTATCCTTCCCTCTTGTACAAGAATTATCATTCCAATGTTTCAACATCCTCCCTAAAGGACTATCTAGAGGGATGTTTCCCAGAGAATTCCCTTTCTCCTTGTCTGGCACCTTAGTTCCCTTATTTCCCATCCTACCTATCTTCCTGAGATATCTTGAGCATGAAAGACCCACCTCTTAATTAGAGGTTCAGATTTGCAAGTCTAGGCTTTCATCTGCAGAGCAAAGCCCCACATTCCTGTACTTCCAAAGTACACCTCACACTCTCAGTTTCAGACCCCTGTAGGGTAATTCCCCCACTGACAAGGTAATACTTAATAGTCCAAATTTTCTTACCTTGTCCCATCTAAGAGCTTACGTAGTGGTCATGGTCCTGTGTACCTGTTTTCCATTTTTCCATGCACCCTTTCTTTTCAATCAGTCTCACGTCCCTGCAGTCGGACAGAAGGGTGCTCACCTTCACAATGGGGTGCACCTCCCCACCTTTTGGTGATGATCGCCTCCACCTCATTGGTTAATATTCTGGATGATCCCCCAAGGAATTGTGAGAAATAACTCATTGGGACTCAGGAGGGATGAAGTTAAAAGCCCAATTTATTACACAGTTGCAACCTTGGGTGTCCTATGGACTAGGACACATTGTACCAAAACAGGAGTTCACTATTTATCTCTAATCCTCTGTTTCCTCATTGGCTGAGTGCTCCAGAGTGTACACATCTACTCCTTGACATGTCATTCCTCCTTCTTCACACATCCCATGTTCAGAAAATGGTGTCTTAGCCCCCTCCTGGAGGTGGAGAAGCTAATATTTATAAGCCTATTAAGCATGTGCACCCTAAGCAAAACTTAACCTTTGTCCTACTTACTAACTTCTATCGGCAAAACAAGACCAGCTTTATTTTTACCTAGTTACTTTTAGCAGTTGTTTCAATTTTATAGAATCTTTTGTTCTGATTAATTAACTTTTATCAGCAAAATGTGAGACCTACTGTACCCTGTTTGACTTAGTTACTTTTCTAGCTGTTTGCTCCAAATTTATGGAAACATTTTTGTTATGTCTCTCAGGAGGCCAGTGTCACTGGATTCAAGAGTATGTATTGGGGGGTAAGGTTTAAAAAAAACTGGAGAAGTAGAAGGTGGCTGGGCTACAAGGGCTTTGAATGCCAAGCAGCATTTTGTATTTGCGCCTGGACGCAATATGAAGGCACTGGAGTTTATTGAGTAAGGCAATGACGTGATTGGATCTATGCTTTAGGAAAACCACTTTAGTGACTGAATGGAGGATAGATTAGAGTGGGGATATATGTGTGTGTATACATACACATACGTACATACAAGTATGTATATGTATATATACACATATGTATATGTATATATTTATATATACACATATATATGTGTATATATTTATATATACACATATATATGTGTATATATTACAAATGCAAGATCATTTAAGAGGGAAGGCTCTAGCAATATGGAACACTGAGAGAGACCTCTTCAAGAAGCTAGGATTTGAACTGAGTCTTAATGGAAACCAGGATAGCTGGGAGGTGGAGGTAAGCATACTGGGCATGGGGGATGGACAGCTGGTAAAAAGGTGTGGAGTTAGGAGATGGAGTGTATGCAAGGAATACCAAGAAGGCCAATGTCACTGGATTGCACAGTATATTGAGGGGAGTAAAGCGTACAAAGACAGGAATAGTAAGAAGGGGCCAAGTTGCCAAAAAGAGGACTTTGTATTTGATCCTGGTGGGGGAGGGGATGGCAACATGGTGCATTGGAGTTCATTGAAGAGGGCCTCACATGGTCAGACCTGTGCTTTATAACAATCATTTTGGCAGCTGAGAGGAGGATAGAATGGCGGGAGGCCTGACCTGAGGTAGGAAGACCAATTAGAAGACTACTATGACATTCCATGTGTGAGGTGATGAGAGCCTGTCCTTGAGCGCTGATTGTGTGAGTGGAGAGAAGGGTATGTGTAAAAGAGGTGCCATGAAAAGAAAAATGGCAAGACTTGGTAATTGACTGGATTTGTGGAATAAGGCTGAGAGAAGACACCAACACTGTAGCGAGTAATAGGGCTTTTGACAGTAATAGGGAAACTTGGAAGAGAAGAGGGTTTTTGGAAGAAAGGCGCTATGTTCTGTTTTGTTCATATATTGAGTTTGAAATGCCTGTTTGTTATTGTGCTATATGATACTGATGGAATACTATTGTGCTATAAGAAATGATGAGCAGAATGCGCTCAGAAAAACCTGGAAGGACTTACACGAGCTGATGCAAAGTGAAATGTACTGTGTACAAAGTAATAGCAATATTGTAAGATGAGCAACTGTGAATGACTTAGCTATTCTCAGCAATACGATGACAGCTCTGAAGAACTTATGGTGAAAAATGCTATCCATCCCCAGAGAAAGAATGGATGGTGTTTAAATACAGATCAAGGCATACTTTATTTGCTTTCTTTATTTTTCTTGGGGGGGAGGGAGGAAGGGAGAGAATTTGGAACTCAAAATTTTAAAAGGGAATGTTAAAAATTGTTTTTATATGTTACTGGGGGGAAATAAAATAATAAATAATAAATAAATATATAAACAAACAAATAAAAAGAAATGCTGGCTTATTCAAGATTACAAAAGGCAGTTTGTGCTTGGGACGAGAGCTCAGTTTAGGGCCAGCTATAGAGATCTGAGAATCGTCTGTATAGAGATGATAATTGGACAGATGGGAACTAATAAGGTTACCAAGTGAAATAGTAGAGAGAGAGAAGAGAAGAGGGTCCACAACGGAGCCTTGGGGGACACTTGGGCTTTAGTGGGTGTGACCTGGATGAAAATCCAGCCAAGAAGACTGAGGAGGAGTGATGAGGTAAGTAGATAGGAGAACCTAAAGATGGCAGTGCCTCAGAAACCTAGGGAGAAGATATACAGGAGAAGAGAATTCTCAATAGTGTCAAAGGCTGCAGAAAAGTCAGAAAGAAGGAGGGTTGAGAAAAGGCCATTAGATTGGGCAATTGAAAAGTCATTGGTGACTTTGATCAAGGAAGAGTCAATTAAATGATGAAGTCAGAAGCCAGATTTCAGAGTTTAGGATCTAGTGAGAAAAGAGGAAGTGGAGGCAGCAAGTATAGACAGCTTTCTCAAGGAGTTTATCTGGGAAGGGTAGGAGAAATAGAAGACTGTGGGTAATATTATTGGCTTTAAGCTATCCCTTCCACACCTCAACTTTCCCCATCTCAGTTTTGATATATCATGGGTTGACAGGAAATTCAGTGGGAAGTTTTTGGGGAGTCTTGCAGAAGCCATAGATGACCCACAGAGGCTAACAGGTGATACAGAAAAAAGTTTAGAAACTCAGAAATGCATAAAATATATATATTGTATGGTGCAGTAGATAGAGCTCTGGCCTTGGAGTCATGAAGACCTGAGTTCAAATTTGGACTCAGACACTTGACACTTACCAGCTGTGTGACCCTGGGCAAGTCACTTAACCCCAATTGCCAAAGCAAAAACAAACAAACAAACAAAAAACCAACCCAAATTTTACAATAAGGTATTATAAATACCTCATAAAAGAAAAAGAAAAAATTCAGACTTCTTCTGTGGTATGAAGGAAAGGCCAAAAATTTTTTATGAGGATTTTTCAGATTGAGGGGGCACCATGCCCCTAACCCTCGAGATGTGAAAGGGATAACTGTACTAGAAACCTTTCCATTTTAATAGGACTTGCCAAACCTGGTATTCTACTGGTAGTCTTTGAGAAACTAAGGTTGGTTGCCTTCTTACAAGGTAAAGCACCAGTGTAGCATTTAAGTGGACACCCCTGAGCATGCACATAGGTAATGCCTCTTCAGTGCCCTCATGTAGACGTAAATAAATGGATATGGTCTCTTTCTTAATTTTAACAAATATATTACTTTCCTAATTAACTGCTATTAATTGCATACAGTCTATCTTAAATCCTGATATGTGTACCAATCATTCTTTTTCTGCTCTTAGCATATTGTGGAAGAAAACAGATTCCAAATGCATCATTAATTACAGGTAAATTTAGAATTCACGTATTTTTTTTTACTCTTATGTATTTTTAATTATCCACAGAGACCTGGACCGCTTAGCTAACGACTCTATAAAAAGGGTTAAACTTCCATTTGCCTCTTTCCATGTTAGCTAAATACGGCCTGGTAGAAAGTACATGAAAAAGAACATTTGCTTTTCCAAATAGACCAGGTTATTTAAACAAATAGCGCAGACAGGGTAATCATCCCAGGGTGATAAAACAGCCTTTTCTCTATCATCATTGACAAGCTGGCAAACAGCTGCACTTGTTTTTTAATTTAAAAAAATTATCATTCTGAACTGAACACACACCTAATAAAATGAGCATTTCCATCTTTTGCACTGTAGAACAAGAGCACTTTATACATGAAACTGTGTACCGCTATCAGGTTGAACTTAGTTGCACGTTTGACATCCCATTGAAGTATCTGCTGTAGATTAGCAAGCCCTCATTCTTCTTTCTTCTTCCCAGTGCCCCTTCCTATCCTACCATCAATGCATCCTCACCAAATGAAGTAACATGAAGATGCCCCTTGAATAGAAAGGTCAGCCACAGGTAAACAGGATGAGTCAATATTAGAAGGGAGTTTGGTCTGAGTGGGAGTGAAAGGCCAAGGGGAACACAGGGCATGGAAAGTTGATTTTCATACTTTTAAAGATTGGCCAATTGAACAACGTAAACTCCCTTCTCAGGGGGGCTGAGAAGAAGGAGGGAAGACCAGCAGAGGTAGAGGAATAATGGGAGAAGAGTTAATTTGGACAGTTGTGCTATATTTTGGAAGAATAGAATGTTGGATTTCGTTTATTTCAGTCAGACTGTTTCATAAAGATTTGTTGAATGCTCAGCACTGTTTGAGATTGGTGGAGGATAAAATAGGATGAAATATGGTCCCAAAGGATCTTACTACAAAAAATAATAAATGATAATAGCACCTAGCATTTGTACATCACTTTAAGGTTTGGTAACTCATTTGACCCTCACAATAACCCTGTGAAGTAGGTGCTATTTATTATCCCCATTTTACAGATAAGGAAACTGAGGCAGACAGATTAAGTGACTTGCCCTTGATTAGACCATGGTTATACAGCTAGGAAGTGTCTAAGGCAGGATTTGAATTCAGGTCTTCCTGACACCAGATCCTCTGCTCTATCTACTGTGCTACTGAGTCTCCTACTGAGCCTTCTGCCTCCGTGCAAGACACTTTGATGATATGATGAAGATACAGGACTGACCTTGAAGAAATTAGAGTTTAGTTAGGGAGACTTGTGATTTCATTAAGTGCTTCCAGTGAAGAAATTTCCTCTACTAATGCATGTTAGAAACAAACTCGTAGTCTTAGAAAGTTGCCTTGTGTTTTTTGTTGTTATTATTGTTGTTGTTGTCTTTATGTTTAGTTGTTCAGATGTGTCCAACTTTTCATGGACTATAACATATCAATACTGCCCATGGGGTTTTCTTGGCAAAGATATTGCAGTGATTTGCCATTTCCTTCTTCAGTGGATTAAGGCAAACAGAGATTAAATGACTTGCCCAGGGTCACACTGCTGGTAAGTTTCTGAGGCCAGATTTGAACTCAGGTCTTCCTGACTCCAGATAGGTTACTTATCCATCAAACCCATGTTCCCTTCAGTGAGGGAAATGAGGCCAACATGTCCAAGGTGTCCCAAAAGTATTAGTACAGGTTTTAGCCTGTAGGCTGTAGGCTAAGACAAACTCTCTCTCTCTCTCTCTCTCTCTCTCTCTCTCTCTCTCTCTCTCTCTCTCTCTCTCTCTCTCTCTCTCTCTTTCTCACACACACACACACACACACACGCACTCATGTACACACACATACATATACATATGCACATACACATGCATATGTATACATATGTATATGTATGTATAAATGTATCTGTGTATACATGTATGCTGAAAAAAATACCCAACATTGTAAAAATGATGTATTGGATAGAATGTAAGCTCCTTAAGAGCAGGGACAATTTCATTTTTGCCTCAGGATCCCCACCTCCTAGTACAGTATCTTACACATATCAACTGCATATTGAATGCTTGTTGAATTTGATTTGGAGCTGGAAGAAAACTTGGAGCTCATCTAGTCAAAACCCCTTTTCCTTTCCCCTGCTCCCCAACATATGCCATTTTCCATTCGAGGAAGAGGAAGCCTAGAGATGTGAGGCTGGTTACACAAGGAATAAAGCAGAGGCTCTAACTTAGGTCTTTTGACTATTACCTCCACTAGAGATTTTGCTCACATGGTACTGCTTCCACTATAAAAAGTGCTGAGGGAATAGTTCACAGTGAGCACCATAGGAATTCAGCCAAGAGAGGTTAGAGTGTTGAGGGAAGGCTTGATGGAGGAGGTGGGGTTTGAGCTGGAACTTGAAGGATAGGAAGAATTTAGACATTGAGAGAAGAAGAGGAGGCACTCTCAACGGGTAGAATGCTGGTGAATCAAGGTGCCAAGATAGAATGGCATAAGGTGTTTTGAAGGGTCGTATGCAGACCATCGTGACTAGACTACCTTGGAGTTAGGGAAATAGTGAGGTATAACTGAAAGGTATAATTGAAGGAGCAAGTGTGTTAAAAAAAAATCAAGTTCAACCAAGTCAACAAGCATTTATTAAGCACCTACTGTGTACCTGATACTGTGCTGAGCTCTGGGGTTACAAAGAAAGACAAAAACCAGTCCCTGCTCTCAAGGAGCTCACAGTCAGATGGGGGAGAAAACATGTAAACTACTATGTAGGAATATGAAGACCACCTGGGCATTTGTTACTCACTGATGAATGAGTTCAGGTGGGTTATCAACATCCCTTGAAATTTGGCCTTAGGGTGAAATCCTTTCTGGGTGTTAGGCAGCTTAGGTAAGGGGGCCAGTGGAGAGGGCTCACAGAAAGGCATTTCTCTCTTTACCCTGTAGGTAGGCCAGGTCAGGAGATGGAGCAGGATGGAATGGGGTCTCTCTCTCCCTTGCAGGTAGGAAGGATCCCCTTTGAGTGGGAAGAAGCCAGTCTAGGAGACAGGGCTCCCAATAGAACGGCATCTCTCTGCCGTAGAAGATAAATTGGAGATAATTTCAGAGGGAAGGCACTAGCAGAAAAGGCTTTTTGTAGAAGGTGAGATAAAGCTGAGACTTGAAGGAAGCCAGGGAAGCCAAGAGGGGAAATGAGGAGGGAGAGCATTCCAGGCATGGGGACAGAAAGTGAGAAGGCACGGAGCAAGGATACTGAGGGTCTTGTGTGAAGAATGGACAGGTCGACAGTGTTGCTTGGCCATAAGATATGTGGAGTCAAGTAAAGTGTAAGGAAACTGGAAAGGTAGAAAAGTCAAGGTTCTGAAGGGCTTTAAAAGAGGATTTGATATTTGATCATGGAGTAAGAGAGAGCCCCTGCAGTTTACTGAATGGAGGCAAGGCAGTTTTCTGTATGGTGAGAAATGCACTTTAGGAAGATCAGTGTGACAGCAGAGGAGGGTGGACTAGTGTAGGGGGAAGTGGAGCAGGGAGACCATCTTGTTAAATCACTAGACCAAGGTGATGATAGTGTCAGTGGTCATGGTTTAAAGCTAGCAGTTTCCTTAAATATCATCTAGAAGGACTTCCTCATTTTTCTTTTTTTCCTTACGTAAATAGTATTTTATTTTTTCCAATTACATGTAAAGATAAGTTTTTAACATTCATTTTTATAAGATTTTGAGTTCCAAATTTTTCTCCCTCACTCCTTCCTCTCCCCCCTCCCCAAGATGGCAAGCAATATGATACAGGTTATACATGTGCAATCATGTTAAACATGGTTTCATATTAGTCATGTTGTGAAAAAAGAAACAGAACAAAAGGAAGAAAGCCATGGGGAAAAAAAGCAAAATGAAAATAGTATTCTTTGATCTGCATTCAGAGTCCATCAGTTCTTTCTCTGGATGTGTGTAGCACTTTCCATCATGAGTCTTTTGGAATTGTCTTAAATCATTGCATTGCTGAGAAGAGCTGACTCTATCAGAGTTGGTCATCACACAATGTTGCTGTTACTGTGTACAATGTTCTTTTGGTTTTGCTCACTTCACTCAGCATCAGTTCATGTAAGTCTTTGCAGGTTTTTCTGAAATCTACCTGTTCATCATTTCATTTTTTAAAATTAATTAATTTATTTTTAGTTTTCAACATTCACTTTTATAAGATTTTGAGTTCTAATTTTTCTCCCTTCCTCCCCTCCCCCCTCCCCAAGACAGCATGCAATCTGATATAGGCTATACCTTTACAATCATATTAAACATATTTCCACATTAATCATGTCATGAAAGAAGAATCAGAACAAAAGGGAAAAACCATGAGAAAGAAAAAACAAAGAAAGAGAGAAAATAGTATGTTTTGATTACATGTTCTTTCTCTGGGTGTGGATAGCATCATGAGTCTTTTAGAATTGTCTTAGATTATTGCATTGCTGAGAAGAGCTAAGTCTAACAAAGTTGGCCATCACACAATGTTGCTGTTACTGTGTACAGTGTTTTGCTGGTTCTTCTTACTTCACTCAGTATCAATTCGTGCAAGTCTTTCTAGGTTTTTCTGAAATTTGTCTGCTCATCATTTCTTATGGAACAGTAGTATCCCATTACATTCATCATTCACCAATTGGTAGGCGAACCCTCAATTTCCAGTTCTTTGCCACCACAAAAAGAGCTGCTTATAAATATTTTTGTACATGTGGGTCCTTTTCCCTTTTTTATGATCCCTTTGGGATACAGACCTCTCTACTCAATTATTTCTTATAGCACAATGGTATTCCATTACATCCATATACCACAACTTGTTCGGTCATTCCTGAATTGATAGGCATTTCTCAATTTCCAATTCTTTGCCACCCCAAGAAGAGTTGCTATAAATGTTTTTGTACATGTAGGTCTTTTCTCCTTTTTATGATCTCTTTGGGATATAGATTTAGTAGTGATATTACTGGGTCAAAGGGTATATACAGTTTGATTGCTCTTTGGGCATAGTTCCAAATTGGTCTCCAAAATGGTTGGATCAGTTCACAACTCCATCAACAATGCATTAGCGACCCAATTTTCCCACATCTTCTACAACATTTATAATTTTCCTTTTCTGTCATATTAGCTAATCTGATTGGTGTGCAACCTCCTCATTTTTCAGATGGTAAAACTGAGATCCAAAGAGGTTAAGTCACACAGGTAATGAGTATGGTACCAGGCACATAATAAGTGCTTAATAAATGCTTGTTGACTGACTTGAGTTACAGAGTCAAGTTTTGTATTCACATTTTGTACTCCAGAGTTAGCATGCTTCTCATTATACCATGCTGCCTTCCAATGAGATATATAAGTATTTACAGCAAAGTTGCTGTTCAGTCATGTCTGACTGTTTGTAACCCAATGGACCATATTGTCCAAGGGGTTTTCTTGGCAAAGATGCTGGAGTGGTTTGCCATTTCCTTCTCCAGTGGCTTAAGGCAAACAGAGGTTAAGTGACTTTGTCACACAGCTAGTAAGTGTCTGAGGCTGGATTTGAACTCTGGTCTTCCTGAATTCAGGCCTGACACTCTATCTACTGAGCCATCTAGCCGCCTCCTGTACAGCAAAATACAACTGCCTAAAGCAGTCACTGAATGAGAACAATCAAACACACAGGGAAAAACAAACAAACTCAGATTGTTATGCTTGCCTTCCAAGCAATGTCAATCCAAACTCTCAGAATAATAAAAAAAGAAAAAAGAGCAAAGGAACAAACAAGCAACCTCAGCCTTTACAACCATGGAAGCTACTAGTGAGGTGGAAAAGGAAAGTAAAAGCTTGACAATTACCTCGAATTTGGTGCTTCAAGTTACCAACCTGGATTACCCAGACCCTGAACGTTAATTTTTCCTCTTCCTAGCTGTGTGACTGTGATCAAGTGATTGGGCCCCTAACAATTCTCTAAGTCCTGTCTTCTAACTTAGAGATAGGTTATGATCTGTACAGGCTCTCCATTGACGAAATCTCAGATCCCTTACTCCTGTATACTGACATGTCTGTTATTCTGCCCGAAGTCACTTCTAGCTGATTAGCCCTGGAAAAAGAGTCACTTCAACAGGAAAGTCAACGTTGAAGGGGAGAGAGATAGGGAAGTACTGAAACTGCCCTTTGGAAGGATTCAAGTAGTGGTATGCTGGTAAATATGTAATAACCAGCTCTCTGAAAAAATGTAAATAGACTACAACCCACTTTTAAATTATTAACATTTTCTCCATCACTTTCTTAAGTCTAGGTAATTGACAAATCAATAAATCAAACCCTGATCTGTAGCATTTGCTGATTTCTGAGGTATAAATACACTGAAAACTTAACAATTGGCTCTCAGGAACGGGTATGAGAGGCAGTCACTGCCAGTTGTCATGACGAGGACAGGGCTGGCTTGGCAGCTAGCCTCTCAAGAAAAAAATCTTTCGCTTCTGATAGAAGGGGTGCAGAAAGGGGCAGGTAGATCAGTTGGCCAGGCTCTGCCACCTCCAGTACCTGCCAGTGCTACTGCAAAGGTCACGTGTTATCTCTTGAACGAGCTACACATCTTGGCATGTGTTTGTCGTAGCTGGACAGGAGGTACAATCGATCCAATTGTGTGCACAGAGTTTATGCCTGTGGAGTGAGTTGGCTGGTGATAGGTTAGGGTGCAGAATGTCATTCAGTGACGAGGAGGAACCTCCCTGTGTTCTTTCATCTTATGAAATCTCGCCACTTTTTGTGTGCTAAGTTCACAAGATGAAATACAGTTTCAAGGAAAGAATGAGAGAGAGGAAGTCTGAAGTCTGGGATTTTACTCCTGACTGTTGTGTGACCTTGGATGAGATAATTAACAGCTTTGAGTCTTCCTAGCTTCCTCTTCTGCAAAATAGATTGGATTAGATCAAGGGTTCTTAACCTGGGACTTTCAAACTTTTTAAAAGTTTCAATAATTCTACTTCAATACAATTAGTTTCCCTTGTAACCCTATGTGTTTTATTTTATGTATTTAAAACTATTATTCTGAGAAGGGGTCCATAGGCTCCCTCAGAATGCCAGAGGGGTCCATGACACAAAGAAGGTTAAGTACCCCCAGGACTAGATGATCTCCTAAGGTCCCCTTCTAGCTCTAAGGCTCTGTGATTCTAAGACCAGGTGATGGCTTATTCCCCAAAAGTGATATGCTAGAAAGAGTTTAGGATATGAACTCAGATGACCTTCATTTAAGCCCCATCTCCAGCACTTGCCAGCTGTGTGACCTTGGGGAAATCACCTCTAATCATGGAGACTCACTTTCTTCATTGACTAGGATAATGTTTGGTAATGTGTGTGAAAATGCTATGCGGAAATTATTTTTCATTTTAAGAAAAACCTATTTATGAAGGCCTGAATTTACAAAACAAATAGATTAGGGGATGACCATTCACCTTACATTCATTCCCAAAAGTATTCATTCCCAATTTTCTTTCAATATGATACTTTCTAAGGAAATATCTATCTATCTATCTATCTACATGAAGTGCTGAATTTAAAATATACATATATATTTTAAATTATGTATATATAATATACATATATATATATGAAGTGCTGAATTTTATATATATATATATATATATGTATATATATATATATATATATATATATTAAATTCAGCACTTCAAAGGTCTTTGATTTCACCACTGTGGGGCCTCCCCTCTGCTTAATAGATAGTCTTTGGGAGTTGCTGTGGCCAAAAATTTCATCATTATCTGCACAACCTGGTAATGAGCCTCTCTGAAATTAGCTAGGCTAATCCTCACAGGCCGAACTGACCCACCAAGCCTGTATTCAAAGCCTTTCCAGTTTGTCAGGGCTGGTCAGATCTTGTGCTTCAGTAGCATAGACTTAAAGAACCCAGGGTCATCTTTATTCCTAAAGGAAGAGGTAGATATCTAAGGGGAACAATTTATTCAGATACTACTACTGAAATGTAAATAATAGGAAAACCCATGCCACAAAAGCTTTCTTGACTTCTCATAAGCACTTCGGCACTTCAGAGACCTTATGTGGAAACTCCTCTGAAGAGATTGTCTTGTATTGCTGCTTCAATAGTGCCCCCATCAGTTTTTTTTTAAATTAATTTAGAATATTTAAAAATTAGAGGTAGTTAGTTGGTATAGTAGAGAGAGTACTGGACCTGGAGTCAGGAAGATCTGAGTTTAAATTCAGCCTCAGATACTTCCCACCTGTGTGACCCTGGACAAATGATTTAACCTGTTTGCCTCAGTTTCCTCATTTGTAAAATGGGGATAATAATAGCACCTACCTCTCAGGGCTGTTGTGCCGATTAAATGAGATAAGAATTGTAAAAGGCTAAGCACAGTGCCAGGCACATAGGAAGTGCTATAAAAATGTTAGCTATTTCAACTTTATTTTTTTAATTAACAAAAATTTATTTTCTCTTTCACTTTCTCCTCTACATTTAAAAAAAGAAGAAAAGCAAAACTCTTAAAACAAATATGCATAGTTAAGCAAAACTATTTCCCACATTGACCCCAGTCCATCACCTCTCTGCCAGGAGGTGGGTAACATGCTTCATCATGAGTCCTGAGAACTGCAGCTGGCCATTACGTTGATCAGAGTCCTTAAGTCTTCCCTTTTTTTTTGCCTTTACAACGACGTTGTTATTGTATAAATTGTTCTATTTCTGCTCACTTCAGTCTATATCAGATCATACAAGTCTTCCAAGGTTTCTCTGAAACTGTCTCTTTCATCTTTTCTTAGAGCACAATAGTGTTTCGTTACATTAACTTGTTCAGCCATTCTCCCATTGATGGGTACCTTCTTAGTCGCAATTTCTTTGCTGCCACATAAAGAATTTCCAGAAATATTTTGCGCATATGGGCCTTTTTCCTCTTTCTTTGTCCCAAAGGTTTAAAAACTTTTTTTTTTTGTGAAGGGAGAGATTTGGCTTGGAGAAGGGGGATAAGCTGGGCAACTTGAAATTAACGTGTTGGATTTATTATATACTTTAAAAACCTCAAACTATGTAATAGATGCAGTTTCATATACAATCTACTACCCATTTCTGTTCTTCATATATGGAAATATTCAGTGTGTGTGTGTGTGTGTGTGTGATGTTCATAACAACAACTAGCTCCCCCAGCAGCTCCTTGCCAATCTCTGACCTTGGACTGAGCTCCACCTCCATGCAGTCCCTTGCCACAATTCCATCAGGATGCCACTTTTGCTGACACCATCATTTCAAGGCTCCTACTCTGCCATTCAGGGAAGCTTCATTCCACTTCCTAACAATTAGAGCTGTCCACAGATGGAGCGGGCTTCCTTGAGAGGTTCTGTGAATGAGTTGGACTAGAGAGCCTTGCTGAGGATCCAGCTCTCAAATTCTGTCTGTACAGAGCAGGGGTATGAAGTCCACAGACCCCCTTCCTCCCACCACTCCACCCCACCAGGGTCCTTGGAGAGGTTTCAGGGGGTCTGTGACCTTGGATTACATTCTAAATGTAATTTAGAAATTACATTTCTGGGGCAGCTAGGTAGCGAAGTGGATAGAGCTCCGGCCTTGGAGTCAGGAAGGACCCAAGTTCAAATTCAGCATCAGACACTTGACAGTTAACTAGCTGTGTGACCCTGAGCAAGTCACTTAACCTGGATTGCCTCACCCCGCCACCCCCCCCAAAAAGAAATTACATTTCTAAAATATTTGCAATTTGTTTTCACTAAACTCTAATTGAAGTTTAACATTTCCTTCTCTGATGATATTCACAAAACATTATTCTGAGAAGGGGTCTATAGGCTTCACCAAATAGGTCCAAAATACAAAAAGGATTAAGACTGCTATGGCGGTTTTCTATTGCCAACTCCTACCTGGGTTAGGGTGAATGACTTTTTTTTTTGAACTTCTTCATCATTTCAGCAGCAGGCAGCATTCCCTGCCCCCATGCTTTCTGAACCCCATGCTGTGGTTTTCTGAGGTTTCTCAGGAGGCAAGCCCCTTCACCCCTTTTCACTGGACTTTGAACTCCCATCATGGCTCCCCCCACCCCTGCCCCCATATAAAAATTGTCTTGAAGCTTTGATTAGTTTCAGAATGGCTCCAAAATATTGAGGAAGGAGCGGGAAAGAGAGAGAAGTCACAAGCAATGACTCCTATACTAGCATTTCCACCAAACTAGCAAAGCTCTTGTTCTCCTTTATCTCATTCATAGCACCCTTGTGAGGTGGATATTACAGGTATTATCATCTCCATTTTGCAGATGAGGAAACAGAGTACTGAAGGCAAGAACTGAATCCAAAGAACAGGAATCAGGCTTTTCTTGAATTCTGGCTCCCAGGTATATGTTCAACCTTTGTACCCCTTCCCTCAGTCACGCTACTTTGTTCTACGGGAATCGCCAGGGCTGGTCTGGTTGGAAAAAGCTGTGACCTTTACCCCCCAACAAATCATAGCTTGGTATCACTCTGGCCTCTTACTGGTTTCTATTAAAAATTGTGCTCTTGTGATTGCATTATGTTTCATTATTATACTATATTATACCATATATTATGTACTGTATATTATACCATGAATATTACTATAGCTATGTATTAGATTTTTTGTTGTTATATATACAATTACATCATCTTGTGAATTTATAATAAATAAATACATCTGCTAAATGCTATGAACTTAATGAGGTTTTTGTTTTCTATTTCAGGTATTGTCCAAGGGCAGCTAAGTGGCACAGTGGACAGAGGGCCAGCCCTGGAGTCATCTTCCTGAGTTCAATTCTGGCCTAAGACACTTACTAGCTGTGTGACCCTGGGCAAGTCACTTAACCCCGTTTGCTTCAGTTCCCTCATCTGTAAAATGAGCTGGAGAATGAAATGACAAACCACTTCAATATCTTTGCCAAAAAACCAACAACAATAAAACCCTGAAGAGAGTCATGAAGAGTTAGACATGACTGAACAGCAACATTGTCCAATGGCCGCTAGTTTCTGATTGACCAACTTGAACCCACTCAGTATCTTCACTCAGTAAAGAAAGAGTCCCAGGACCTAGAGCAGGAAGGACCAACCGTCTCATTTTGAATATGATAAAAGAGAGGGCCAAAGAGCTAAGTACTTGTCCTAGGTCAGCCAGGTGGAATTTCAAACCAGCTCCTTTGAGTACAAATCCCATATTGTCACCACTAACTGCATCACACTCAGTTACAATATAGACCCCTAGAATTGAAAAGTGAGCCTCTTTCCAATCACGTGGTGTCTCTGAAAAGAAAGAAAAGTAATTTTTTCTAAATACTTCTTGAGGTTGGTCTGGGAGTTTTAAGAACCCGCCTAACTTCGAAGCCCCATCTTCAATCAAGAGAAAAGATTGGCTACATTTGAGTCCATTAGATGCTTAGCAGGCCCTGGGCTTTAGAGCCTGAAATTTTACTGATGGATGGGCCAAGAACAGCTGGAGCAGACTGAAAAGGATTTCAGAGTGCTGCAGAGAGAAGAGGATGGGGAAAAAAAAAAGTCCCACCATTATGTTGGGCCACTAAAAAGCCCTTTCATTGCTAAGGAAAACAGTTTAAAGAATGTTGGATGTCTGCCTGGAGCTTGGGAAACTGGAGCAATGTGAAAATTATTGAGTCTCTTGTACAGGGCTCTCTGGCCCAGAAGGGGCTGGGGTAATTTAGAAGAATCCCAAACTTACCTGTTGTAATAGCCTCAATGGGACCTGGATGGTGGGTCCCTGGCCCTTCAGTCAGGGAAGAGGGGACTTTGTAGAAGCTGTAGGTGGGTGACTAAATCAGGAGGATGCCAAGCAGCAGAAAGGAGAGGAAGACATGAGTAAATGGGGGCTGCTGAATATACTTTGGGTTTAGAGTATCAAATATGAATCAGACAACATCTAGAAAAATGGAACCAGTTTTGAATCATCTTAGTAAATAAATAGTTAAGAATCCCTTCTTCTTATTTCTTCTTTTGTTATTTTCACTTTGCCTTTTTTGAGTTAGGCTTAGAAACTAAAATTCCCTGCAAGACTTGTAAATATCCAAATTATTGTTTCAGCAAGGTAAGTTGGTATTGAAACTTGAAAACTTGGAAATGTGATCAGGGATCCATTTATAGGAGGTCCATGGCTGGAAAAAGCCTGGTCCAATTATCTGTGCCTCAGCTTCTTCATCTGTGAAATAGGAATATTTGCCTCATTTATCTCACACCGATGTTGTAAGGATCATAGGAGAAAATGTCTGGTGAAGCACTTTAACTGTAAAGTCAATAGAGCTGTTTCCTTTCTGTCTTTTTATCTCCCGGCACCCAACACGTAACAGGGCTTAGCAAATGTATGTCAATTGATTGGTAGATGCTGGCAAGTTATTCTTAGAATATTCTAACAAGGCTTAGAAGTGCAGTGGACAGTTGGCCTTAAGGTCACAGTGGTGCTGACTAGATCCATTAAAAATATAGATTTTGTTGAATCTTTTCAGTCATGTCTGACTCTTCGTGACCCCATTTGGTTTTTGTGGTATTTTTTTTTTAGGCAGTTGGGGTTAAGTGACTTGCCCAGGGTCACACAGCTAGTAAGTGTCTGAAGCCAGATTTTATATTATGTAAAATTATTTTATTACTTTATATTATGTAAAATTTATATTATGCAACCTCCACTTGACTTTCCCCTCTGCATGCTAATAATTCTTTTACTCTTCCTTGATTGTATCTCTGTCCCAGTGTCTGAGATAGAGATACCACCATCTCCTTATTCCCTCCCATCTGGCAAATTCCAACCTTTACTCCTGTCCTTTCCTGTCTCTTCTAGGAACTTGTCCCTTAGCCATGCCCTCTATATCCCTAACTCTCATTCTCAATATCAGTGGGTTCTAAGGTGAAAAAGAAGGAAGACTATAGAATGAAAATGCCTAGAAGAAGACTTAGAAATCATTCTGTTGAACTTCCTCTTTTTATAGATTGACAGATCAGAGCCCAGAGAGGCCAACTGCTTTGCCCAAGATTGCACTGGTACTTTCATGCCTCCTTCACACTGGTACATCCCAAAGGGTCACAAAGTTGAGGTGGCTTTTCAAGCTGGGTCCCCTGGGAACTCATCTGAAACTAATATTTGGTTTCTTATGCTGCATTGCCATAACTTGGAAACCATCCCCAAAGGTCTGAAGTTCTGATTATTGACTTGACTTCGTTGGCAAGGAAAAAAAAAACCCAACATTCCAGTCCAGCCTTAGTACATGAGGAGCTGAGGACCGCACGTCTGATTTGATTTCATATTGGGAAGAAAATTCAAAAATGTGAAAGCTTTGCAGGGAAAGCTATGCAATGTTCTTGATTTTCATCCCAGCTTCATGTATCAGTTGAGAAACACCAGCTGTTTTTCCCTTTTCTGGTCCAAATCATCTGTTGACTGGGATAAAATCAGACAGGAGTCTGAATCTGCACAACTTCATAGGACAAAATTAGGGAACCTAGGAGGAAGCCTAGTTCTTCCTATATGCCTCTAACAAGAGCTAATGTTTAGGATTGCATAGCCCTTTAATACATCCTCTCGTCTGATCCTTACAATAACCCTGTGAAGTTGGAAGGGAAGGTCTTTTTATCCACATTTAACTGGTAAGAAAATTACAAGTCTCAGAGGGGTTGGGAGAAGTGCTTGAAGTCATACAGCTAAGAAGGGGGAGGCATAAGACAAAGACCCAGGTGTTCTGAGCCTGTGTTCAGCCTTTCTTTTTACTACATCACTATTAGCACAGAACCACAAGGGCTACAGTGAAGAAAAGGTGGCCTTCTGCGCGAATGAATGAGTGGCACCAGATTATTTTCTCGTGTTGGGATGGTGGGAAGCCAGAGTATTTAGATGGTGGGAGTGGATTCTAGCCTTCACCATATGGATAGCTCAGCACATTGCAGCAGAAGGAAAGGAAATGAAGCCAATGAGATTCTTTACAGAGAATCAATATGGTGGTGTGGTTCCAGATCCCTGGGTGTCCTCCTCCAATGTGAGGTGTCATATGATCTGCTGGATTGGTGCCTTTTTAAAGGAAGAATCAGGGAGAGTGTGATACTGTGTGTACTCTCCCCTACGGTGTCTTCCACCACGTTACAGTAACTAGGAAATTGTGCACTTACAGCTATATTGCTCAACTGCCTTAAAGTCTAGATATTGCTAGACCATAGGGAGTGGGAGGATTCTGTGCCTCTAGAGGCAACTGGGAGCTCAGTGGATAGGACACTGGACCTGGAGTCAGTAAGACCTGAGTTTGAATCTAGTATCAGATACTAGCTGTATGACCCTGGGCAAATCACTTAACCTCTCTCTGTTTGCCTTAGTTTCCTCATTTGTAAAAAGGGGATAATAATAATAATACCTACCTCCTAGGGTTGATGTGAGGATCAAATGAGATAATATTTGTAAAGTAGTTATCACAGTACTTGAAGCATAGTAGATGCTATATAAATGCTTATTCCCTTTAATCCTTTATACTGGCAAGAGACTGCATACCTGATCAGGGCCTCTGAACCTCTTTGTATCCTTGGAAAAGGACTAGCAAATAACAGCCACCTCCCTTCTGGATCTTAAGAGTCAGCTCTGCTCTATTTTTTAGAACAATACAGAGGCTTGTTGAAATAGATTGTCATAAAATTTTAAAGATGGAAGGGACCTTAGCTACAAATCCAGCCTCTCATTTTGATGATACCTTGTCCAAGAGAGAGTCTAAACTAGGGAGGCGATAGAGATAAAATAATTGATGTAGCAAAGTCCTGGAAGAAGTGGGAGATGATGGGATGGCAAATATAGATGGAGGGTTAGTCTTGGCTAAGAAGAAGAAGAATTATTTCTCTGGGACAGGACTGAAAGAAGAGAGGGTGGGTGAAAACAGAAATTTTGAGGTAGAAAGGAGAAAAATTGAGAAAGTTCATATTGGATGGCTACATTGAATGACTTAATTCGGAATCTAGATCACCTTCATGCTTTCTGATTTCATCTGGGTCCTCACAGCTGTATGGCAATCCTGAATGGTTTTCTATCACATTCTCCAGAGTGATTATTCCAAACCTCTTTTCTCAGACCTCCTGTATCACCTCCTTCCTCTTCCCTCTCAACCTAAGACATCACACCTTACTGAGAAAATAGAGACCATCCATTATGAGTTCCCTCTTCTCCCCTCCTCCCCTCAAAACCCCTCTTCCTTATCTCCTTTTTCTTCACCTTAGAGATTGGTCTCTACTGAAGAGGCAGCCCTGCTCCCTGTTCTGCCAACAATATTCCCCTCCCCTTCTACTTTTGGTCCAACCCCCTCCTAGTTCTTCTAGGGATTTACCTTTTCAGTCATTTCTTCTCTTTCCATCATCTGGAATCTCTCTTTATATACTGGCTCCTTCCTTGCTGCCTATGAATAAATCCAGGACTCAATCCAGTCAAACTTTCTCCATTCATGACATTACATCTCCTGCCTCTATGTTTTGTATAAAAGGCTCCCCAGGCCTAGGATACACTTCCTGCTCACTGCCTCTTAATGCAATGACTTTCTAGATCCCTCCAACGTGCATCCCTCTAGACGGCTGACAGTTCTTTGAGGACAGGGACAGTTATTTTTTTCTTTTGCACATAAAAAAATGCACTTACCAGATTTTTTTTTTAAGTTGAATTGACTCTGATGAGATACAGAGAGGTGAAGTTGTCAGGGACCTGATGAGAGTAAGAAGGGTTTGAATTAGCTATTATGGGGAATTCAACAAGAAGAAAGTCAATAATTGATAAATAGATCATCTTGAAGGAGTGAGAGTCCAGCAAATGTCAGATAACATGAATTTGTGCTGTGGCCAGTCAGCTTGATTTTGTGACTTTCTCCAGTTATATTTGTTACTTTGGGAGCAGGAAAAGAGAAAAAAAAGAGGTGAGGTTAACTCAGAGTTTGGCATTAACAAAGTCAATATGGTGGCGGTCAAGGAGTGAAGAATTCAAGAATAGCAATGAGCATATGATTGAGATGGATGCCCTGGGGGTCTAAGCTGTGTATTGAAACAAATAAAGAACCAGAAAAGTATTGATTGTCTGGGAGAGTAGGAAGGAGTCAAAGGTCTGGAGGTCCTAATAAAAATAAAGAGATAGTTTACTGAGAATGAAAGAATGGGAGAGGTGGAAGAATAGGAGGTTATGGTCAGGAATTATAGTAAGCTTGAAACTTTGGAGGTAGGACAATGAGATATAAAGTGTGGCCTTGGGTCTTTGGGGCAACTGAAGTCAAGTAGAGGAACCTGAGGGAAAGGATATTAGAGGAATCATTAAGGGTGGATATTAAGGATATTGAGGATGATGACAGAGATGGGGTGCAGAAAAGGACTTTGAATCAGGTGTTGAAGTTATTGGAGAGAATGAGAGATCTTGGAGGTGATGGAGAAAAGAATGTTGAATCTATGGCCTGGAAGTGATTCTGCAGAACAATGAGTGTGCTGAGCTCTATTCCTTGATTGTGAGCTGGGGAATAGTGAGAGAAGATTGGGTTGGGAGGGAAGTGGTGCTACCAGGGGAAAGCTATATTTCAGTTTAAAAAAGATATACTTTATTGATTTATTCATATTAACATTATCTTTTTAAAATTTGAATTCTAAATTCTCTCTCTTCCTCCAGCTCCTCCCCTGCCCACTGAGAAAGCAAGGAATATGATATCAATTATACATGTGAAGTCATGCAAAACGTATTTCTATATTAATCATGTTGCAAGTGAAAAGAGTATACTTCAATGTGTACTCAGCATTCACCAGTTCTTGGAAGCCATATATCAGTTAAGGTGAAGGGGTAGAAAGTAGGTTGGTGGAGAATGTAGAGGAGTTAGCCTCCCAAATCATAGGAGAATAGATTTTGTAGAATGGTGTGTCTGTAAGGAATTGGCCAGGTTTTCAGTCACAAAAGAAGTTGCAGATCTTTTCCCCTGGCCTTTTGTCTTTGCTCATTGTAGTATGGCACCTAATGTCATTGAGTTTATATGTTTGGTCCTGGCCAGAGTAGTTCCAATAATGAACATGATGCAAATGGTCTTTGAAATAACATTTCTGCTTGATAAGAGAAAAATGGAGGTAGCTGGGATTCCATTTGATTCTGTATCTCCATGACTTCAACCTGCAGAAGACTAGACATTAGACTGTGAATTCCTCAAGAGCAGGGACTGTTTTTGCCTTTCTTTGTATCAGCGCTTAGCATCGTGCCCAGCACACAGTAGGTATTTTATTGCCTGATTGTATTAATGAGTTAGGCTAAGAGGAAGAGCCTGATCTAAAGAGAAGGAAGTACAAGTATAACCCATTTCCTCTCAGCTTCTTGAACCGATCCGATCCTGGCATAGCAATCCTTACAGACCCTGCTAAATACTCGCTTCCTCCACAGAACCTTTCCTGACTGCTCCTATCCCACTTAACTATCTTTGGATTCTGTCAGCCCTTGAACCATGCAGGCAGCTGTCTGTTGAGTTCCGCTTATTTGTACCACACCTTCTCTTTAGTGGTTTCCTGCCGCTCTCACAGGCACCTAAAAGAAAAAAAACAATTTAAAATCAATTTGTGAAAACCAGTTTACACTTGGGTAGGACTACTCTGCTTTCACCATATATTGCTGCAGAATCAGGCTAGAAATGCAGCATACTTAGTAAATACCCTATGAATGAATGAATGAATGAATGAATGGATGAATGAAAAATGTCCAGGGAAAGACCAGGACCTGATTTTACTCTGAAGACCAA
This sequence comes from Phascolarctos cinereus, assembly GCF_003287225.1. Taxonomy (NCBI): domain Eukaryota; kingdom Metazoa; phylum Chordata; class Mammalia; order Diprotodontia; family Phascolarctidae; genus Phascolarctos; species Phascolarctos cinereus. The sequence goes on along the minus strand of NW_027555625.1, from coordinate 114,641,361 downwards.
TGACATAAAGGAATAGCCTTACAAAGGCATCAAGATCTACCGAAGTCCTGTGGACAGAGCCCATTCCTGCCAATAATAATTAAAGATGGCTCCCAGCTCTGCCACTAATTAGTGGCAGGTCCAAAGTCAGCATCTGTGGACAAGTCATTCAACCTCTAAAGACCTCAGTTTTTTTAGCTGCAAAATGAGGGGATTGGACTAGGTGACTTCTAAGATTCTTTGGCAGAGTGAAAAGAGCAATGAATCTGGAGTTTCAGAGAACCTGGGCTCATATCCTGTCTCTGCGTGTGACTCTGGGCAACTCATTTACCCTCCATAAAATGAGGAGATTGGATTAGATGACCTACAAGATCTCTTCTACCTCTGAATTTATGCTCCTATGAGATTTGCTCTGAAATTCTGTGCCTGTGCTTCATTGCTACTTTTCTGTGGGGTTGGAGATCTGAATACCGTTCAGTGACAGAAGTTCTAAGAGAACCCCAACGGGGAAAATCAAATAGTGGGCTGAGCTATGGATACTACATCATCATCATCACCACTACCACCACCACCATCATCACCATCATCATCATCATCACTACCACCACCACCATATCACCATCATCATCATCATCATAGCTAGCCTTTATATAGCACTTTAAAGTTTGTAATCAGCTTTACAAATATTATCTCATTTGATCCTCACAACCCTAGGAAGTAGGTACTATCATGATCCCCCTTTTATAGATGAAAAAACTGAGGCAGACAGAGGTAAAGTGACTTGCCCAGCCTCACACAGATAGCAAGTTTATGAGGCAGATTTGAACTCTTCCTGACTCCAAGTCCAGTGTTTTATCCACTAAAAGCCAAAGAGCTATGTATGACTACAGGGCCAAAGTTCCAGATAACAGTACTGGGAAATCTGAGCTCATCGCAGTATTCAGTCAAAGAAAGGACAGTGACAATAAAAGACACAATCCATCATTTTATGTAACTGTTTCTATATCAACATGTATTCTCTGCCACATGGAATTATATTTTCATTAAATGACTTTTTCCTCCCAAAGACATCTTCATTAGAAATCTTCAAACCTCTTCCTTGAAGCCTTCCCTCCTTTCTTCCCTCTGCTTCTCTACACCACCAGGCAGCCAACCTATCTTGCCAACCCAGTAGTTCTGCCCTTGACTCAAGGGTTTTTTAAATTAAAATAAGCTTAAGAAAACACATAGCTGCCACTAGTTTGGGACTAGTTAATAAGTCAATAAGGCCGGGATGAAACCCTTCCTAGGATACCAAAAGACCTGCAAACATGGAACAGTCGTCAGTGATCTTTGAGGAATTGTGGGAAATGGAAGGGGTTTTTATTGATTTTCAAAAATGACAAGAACTTTAAACTATTGGTTGATATATCTGGTGTCAATTCCTGGAAAAATACTAGAATGGATATGGTTGGATGGTTTCTGAGCCCTTAGGGAAGCAGTGATCACTACAAGCCACTAAGGTTCATTAAGAACAGGTCATGCCAGACTAACCTTGTCTCCTTTTTTGACAGGATTACTAAGTTGGTAGATCAGGGATGTTACCACACTATATAGCTGAATTTCATTGAGGCAGTTGACAAAAGTCTCTTACAATATTCTTGTGGATGAGTACAGTTATGTACACAGTGCCTGGCACATAGTAGGTGCTTAATAAATATTTGTTGATTGGTGCAGGGGACAGACTACTGGGCCTGAAGTCAGGAAGACCTGAGTTCAAATCTTGCTTCAGACACTAACCAGCTATGTGGCCCTGGGCAAGCCTCTGTCTGCCTTAGTCTCCTCATCTGTAAAATGGGGATAATAATAATAGCATCTACCTCCCAGGGTGGTTGTGAGGATCAACTGAAATAATATTTGTAAAATACCATATAGCCATTGATTCAGAACAGTTTAAATGATAACAGTGTTGATTAGTAATCTGGAGGGTAGTACCTAGGAAATAGATCATGTGAAAAAGACCTAGCAAACTCAATATGAGACATCAGTATGATGTGGCAACCAAAAAAACTAATGTAATCTTCAGTTGCATTATATTATCTCATTTGTTTATTTTCTCATTTGATTATTTTATCTCATTTAATTTAATTAATAGGAGGTAATATCATTATCCCCATTTTACAGTTGAGCAAAATGAGGCAAACAGGGGTTAAATGACTTGCCCAGTGTCACGCAGCTAGTGTCTGAGGCTGGATTTGAACTCAGGTCTCTTAGACTCCAGGTCCAGTACTCTGAATCCTGCACCACCAGATGTCTCAAGATATATTTTGGCTCATTTTAGGGGAAAACTTCTTAAAAGAGCTTTCCTGAAGTAAAATGAATTTATTTTATGGGGGTAGTAAGCTCCCAATGACTAGATACCATTAGTGAGAGGCTAGATGACCATATGGCAGGAATGTTATAGAAGAGATTCATGCTTCAGGAAGGTGGGGCTAGATGATGTCTGTGGTCCCTTCCAAATTAGGGATTCTATGGGTTGAAACTCATAAGATGAAATATAATGGAGATAAATGTAAAGTTTTGCCCTTAAGTTCAAAAATCAACTTCCCATTTACAAAATGTGACAAACATGGTTAAACAGTTCAGCTAAAAATAATCTGGGGGTTTTAGTGGATGGTAAGCTCAATGTGAGCACACTATACATCATGAAGGCAAAATGAGCTAATGTGATTTTAATCTTAACCTTAGGAGAATCAAAGGATCGAGGACTAGGGAGGTGATGGTATAGTCACACTCTGCCCTGGTCATTCCATGCCTGGAATATTGTATTGAATAATATCCAAGCATTGCTTCTTTTTTAAAAAATTAATTTATTTTGATTTATCAATAATCACTTCCATAAGCTTTTGAGTCTTAGATTTTTCTCTCCTTCTCTCCCCACTTCCTTCCTCAAGATGGTGCACAATCTGATATAGGCTATAATATACATTCCTATTAAACATATTTTCACATTAGTGACGTTCTAAGTAAGAACTAGAACCAATAGGAGCTGCCAGAAAGAGGAAACAAAACACAACAGAAGAAAAAAATAGCAAACAGTAAGTATGCTTTGATCTGCATTCAAACTCCACAGTTCTTTCTTTGGATGTGGATAGCATTTTCCATCATGAGGCCTTTGGAGATGTCTTAGATCCTTGTATCCAAGCATTGCTTCTTAAGAATAATGATATGCTGGTAAGGGTTTGGATTAGATGGGCTCTGAGGTCCCTTCCGACTCTTAGATTCAGTAATTTTGTGGTTCTGTGTTCTATGGGACAGACTTAACTAGTCCCAAACTAGGAAGAAGTAGCTCTCATCCTGTGTTGTTTTTATTTTTTTGTAAAAATGCAATTATCTTATTCCGAGGACCGAACAAATAGTCTCCCACAGAGCCTAGTGATGAGGAGAGGGAAAGCAGAAACAAGGAAGGGTCCTGGGAATCTCACTCCAAGATTCTGAGGCAAATTACACCAGACTTGTCAAAGCTGTGGGGAGCTTCAAGGCAGAAGTAATTAAAGGAAAACTAGGAGGCGCCAAGGAATATGAGGAAGACAAAGGAAATTTAATGACCTGGAACTATGTCCTGAGGGCATCAGGCAGACTTTTAACCAGAGAGCTAAGTCATGAAACATGGCTAAGTCTCTCTGAACCTCACAAGGGTTGAAGCCAAGCACAGAACTTGTTCTCAAGTTCCCAGACTCTGGATGAAAGAGATTAAAACAATAAAAGGAAGAGGGGAAGAAAGTAAATCTTTACTCCTATGAAATATAAAGAAAAGACCAGCAAATAATCCATAGTAAGGAGAAGGGGGCTGATGTTGGTTCTTGTTGGGGCCACCCTGAGGGCAGCAGAGTAGATGGCCGTTTTCACCTGATGCCATTAGAAAGAGAGACTTGGAAGATCTCCTAATTATCTCCCCCCTGTGCTCTATGAAAGTTGTTTGAAAATTCTGTCATTAGCACTTCTTTACTCAATTACTCAAATGGATCTAATTTGATTTGGAATTTCCCATCAATGGTGCAGATGAAAAACTTTCCATGTCCACCCAACCGGTGTGATTCCTGTCCATGTCTTCTCAAAAGTTCACCATGGAGAGCCCAGTCAAATTCCTGGAGGCCTTCCTTGCTTTCTCCTGACATGGAGCATTCAGGCTGTCCAGCTGTTGTCCCTTTCTTTGCCTCTGCCTCTTAGAACCTCTGCTTGATGATTAGGAAAAAATGAAAAGAACCTAGATGTTCTAAAAATGTTTATAGCTGCTCTCTTTGAGATGGCAAAGAACTGGAAATTGGGGGATGCCCCTCAATTGGGGAACGGCGTAACAAGTTGTGGTATATAATCGTATGTGGTATATAGCATATATGGTGAATAATTGTGCTATAAGAAATGATCAGCTTGTTGATTTTAGAAAAACATGGAGAGGTTTGCACAAAATAATGAAGAGCAGAATGAGGAGAACCAAAAGAATGTTGCATATACAGTAACAGCAATATTGTTTTAAGAGTGATTTTGAGCCAATAAGTCATTTTGACTATGATAAATACCCAACTTAACTACAAAGGACCTATAAAGAAAGATGATAACTAGAGAAAGAACTGATAAATAGAAGTATGTCTAGAATGGTTTTATGTGTGTATGTGTGTGTGTGTGTGTATGTGATGAGGTGTAGATTCTTGGGGTGCTAGAGCCCCGAAATCACAACACGGCAGGTCCCGCCAGAATGAATTTGACTCAAACCTTCTTTCAGCCAGAAACAAAGTTTTATTAGAGATAAACCATTCAGGCCAGGATCTTAAGGAATCTGAACATTAGTGACGCCTGTGAAAACAAGTGGGCATGAGGAAATCTCAGCGTTTAAATGGGGGCCAGGGTGGATCTTATATACACCCAAGTAATTTTGGGTGTTTGGAAGAGGGGTTGGGAGAAAGATCCTGAAGCTGAGGTGAGTTTAGGAAGAATTCCAATGGGAATGTTTGGGAGGTTAAATGGAGTCACCCAGGAATTGATTGGAGGGAACAAAGAACTGGAAGGAAGAGGCTGATAAGATCAAAGGTGGGATCAAAGACTAGACTTCTTCATTAGGATGTCAAAGAAGAGAGCTAGTCTATCAGAATAAGAATAAAAGATAAGGAAAAGCCAGTGGAGTGTAGCCTCGGGCAACTGTTTGAGACCAAGTAGACAGTGAGGTCAAAGAAAGTTTAATGGTTTTCTGGGGCTGGTAGACAAATGAGACCCAAATTCTTTTAGGGGCAAGAGGCAAAGGTCTCAGCCTGGGCCTGTGTGGGACAGCGACCCTAACCCAAATTAAACCCAGAGACTTCTCAAGGTGGAAAGCAAAAGTTACTTTTATTACAATCTCCTGAGAAGGGGCATCTGCTTCCCCCCCCCCATATTTCCAGGAGGAGAGAGGTGAAGCACAGAAAGCAAAATGAGATTATATACCCTAACACAAAAACCTTCACCCACCACTATCCCTTACTCTCATTGTCTGGGGAGGCAGGCTTACATTCTACATTTACATTGAAAATTCAAAGACAAGGAAACAGGGTATAGCCAATCCAAATATACATGTCCTTATTTAGTAAACCTAATGTTAAAGTGTTGGAGGCCAGCACCTGGTAGTGGGCCCCTAACCCCGTGAGAACACCACACCCCAAGCAGCTTGTTCCGAGACAAACCGTACCATAACGTGTTCCTGTCAGGGCTGACCGCAAGATGTTGCCACACCGCCCCTGGAAAGTCCCGGAGGCCTATTTTCCTCTTTTGCCCCTCCCCGCTTTGCCCTATATAAGCTTGTAATGCTCAAAAATAAAATTAGACCTTGCCTACCATCCTTTTGGTCTCACTCCTCCTTTTCACCCATTCCCTTCAGCCAGGGTCCTCCTCGACCCCCCACGTATACTGGCCCTGCAGGTCGGGGCAAGTGGCGCCCATCGTGGGGCTCGAGGTCCGGACTTCTGCCAGGCGGACCAGCATTGAGAGACGATTCGTCGCGACCCCCTCCTTCTCATCGCTCATGAAGAGCCCCTGCGTTTTGGTAAGTTGAGTTTTCGTCCGCCTCATTCTAATCATGGGTTCCAACCTTTCTAAGGAGCAGGTCTTCATCCAAGACCTTAAGCATGCCCTTAAGGAGAGAGGAGTTAAAGTTAAGAAAAAGGACCTTTTGAAATTCTTTCTTTTTGTAGATGAGGTCTGCCCTTGGTTTATGGTTACCGGCCCAGATATTCATCCGGGAAAGTGGCAGAAGGTGGGGAGAGACCTCAATAGAAAGTTGCAAACTGAGGGGCCAGAGGCGGTCCCTCCCTCGGCTTTTTCTTACTGGGGTATCATCAGAGACATAGTGGAATCTGCCCCTGGGGACCCAGGCAAGCGCCAACTCCTTTCGGTGGCAGAGTTTTGTTTACGCCCCTTGTCGCGGGCAGCTTCTGTTAAATCGCTACAGCGCCCTTTATCACGAACCGCCTCTACAAAGTCATTAGAATCAGTGGGAAAAAGTCCCCCTAGACCCCCCTCCGTGGTCATTACCATTCCGCCGGAACCTCCAAAGCCCTTTATCCTCCCCTCCCTGTGGAAACGGTCCCGGCTACTGAACCTTTAACACTGCCTATAATTGCAAAACACAAAACTCCTCCTTTAGGAGATCCTGACCCTGATACTCTAGATCCCGGGGACGAGGCGGAACTGGAGGAAGAAGCCGCCCGATATAATAACCCGGACTGGCCCATAACTCCCAGTACCTACCCCCTCCCTACATATCCCAGACTTGCGCTCCTGCGCTTTTGCCCCCCATTCCCACTTCCTCAGCCCTCACATCCGCCAGAAGTCAACTCTCCACTCAAGTTAAGGAGCTCCGAGAAGTCTTAGATCTACAAAAGCAATATGCACAACTCTCTTCGGAACTGAGTTCCCTGCAACACTCCCTCCAGAATTCTGTCATTTTTTCCCCAATAGGTCGCAGTTACATCAGAAACCCCTGAAAAAGATCAGAGCCAGTGCTAGAGATAAAAATCTAACAAGGCACAGCCCATGATATTCCCTGTTATGACCCGGTCTCGTCAGCCTGACCCTCACACAACGACCCCAAGGAAGTTTCTGCCAGTGAAGGGAGGGAGATGAAGAAAGTGAGGAAGAAGGGAAGAGGGAGGGAGAGGGGGAGGGACAGGATAGTGGAAAAAAGAAGAGGAATGGGCAATTGGAAAAAAGGAAGGACAGCGGTTAGAATATAGGAGATTGCAGTTCAAAGGGATTAAGGATCTTAACGCCGCCGTCAAGTCCTATGGTCCTAACGCCCCGTTACCCTCTCAGCTCTTGAATCTATGTCCCGCGGAGGATATCTCTTGCCGGCAGAATGGCTTCGTGTAGTACAGGCAGTCCTTTCAAGGGGGCAGTTCTTGACATGGAAAGCAGATTTCTTCGACCGCTGCCAATCCATGGCTACAGCCAACCAAAAATCCCCTGGCTCCCCCGCTTTAAAGTGGACTTATGAGAAGTTGAGTGGTCAAGGGAAATACGCAGAGGAGGCCAACAACGCTGCCTCCCAATAGGCCTCTTGGCGCAAACCGCCAATGCTGCATTCGCGGCTTGGCGTGCCTTGCCCACTTCTGGATCCCCCCTTGCTCCGCTTAATAAGATCGTACAAGGAACTCAGGAAGATTTCTCTGAGTATGTTAGTAGGCTCTTGGAAGCAACTGAACGAACCTTAGGCAAGAAGCGTCTAATGATCAGCTTGTGAGACGCTTAGCATATGAAAATGCTAACAATGCCTGTCGGTCTGCCTTACGCGGGAAGTGGAGAGATAAAACATTAGAGGAAATGATACGTATGTGCAGAGATGTAGATCCCTTCACTACCAAAATGTCCCAGGCCGTACATCTGGCCATAGGGGCAGCTCTCCAAACCGGGGACTCCCAAAAGGCATGCTTCCGGTGTGGTCAACCTGGCCATTTTGCCCGACAGTGCCCTAGTGCCCCTGACACTCCCTCCGCTCCAATCAGCAATAAGGCTTCCCAACCCTCCACCCTCTGCCCTCGGTGTAGGAAAGGGAAACACTGGGCAAAACCTGCCGCTCAACTACAGACGTTCATGGCCACCCTTTACAGGGAAACGGTCGGAGGGGCCAGCCCCGGGCCCCCCAGTCGACCCCTTTGTTCGGGCCTCGGGGATCAGCCTGTCCACACCCCACTCTTCAGAGCCACTGCAGGAAGCGCAGGGGTGGACTTGTGTGCCGCCTCCACCTCAGTATTGACCCCGAGGGTGGCGTCCATATTATTCCTACAGGCATCTTTGGCCCCCCGCCCCCTGACTTCTATTTTTTCATCCTTGGTCGCGCCTCCGCTACTATTAATGGCCTCATGATTCACCCCTCCATTGTGGATAGTGATTACACGGGGGAAATTCAGATACTTGCCTCAACCCTGAAAGGGCCCCTCACTGTCCGTCAGGGACAACGCCTTGCGCAGGCTCTCCCGCTCCCCCTACAGACTCCATACCCTGCTCTCGCCACTGTTAGAGGCCACTCCAAGCCTGGTTCCTCAGACATCTATTGGGTCCAGGCCATTTCCCAAGACCGCCCCATGCTTACGCTTTTTATTCAAGGCAGGCTTTTTGAAGGAATATTAGATTCAGGAGCTGACTCGACTGTTATTCAAAAGACAGTTGGCCATCTTCGTGGCCCCTTCAACCATCCATGACACACTTGCAGGGCATAGGTCAATCCCACAATACCTACAGAGCTCTCAATGGCTGCCTTGGCAAGACAAAGAAGGAAATAAAGGGACTGTTCGGCCTTTTGTGATCCCCGGCTTACCTGTCAACTTATGGGGAAGGGACATTCTTTCACAGATGGGGGTAATTATGTGCAGCCCAAATACCGTTGTGACCCGTCAAATGCTCTCCCAGGGATTTCTCCCAGGGCAAGGATTAGGCAAGAAAGGTCAAGGGCAACTGTCCCCCATTGTTGCTGAAGGGAGAAAAGGACGAGCAGGCCTTGGTTGTGAGAGCCCAGATAATCAGAACCATTTTTCGTGAGGGCCACGGGTCCTCCTGCACTCCAGGCAGATAGGATCTCGTGGAGAAATGACCTACCCGTCTGGGTAGACCAGTGGCCCTTACCCAAGAAAAAACTGGAGGCAGCGCTTGCTTTAGTGCAGGAGCAACTAGCTGCAGGTCACATAGAACCATCTACATCCCCGTGGAACACGCCCATTTTTGTTATCCAAAAAAGATCAGGTAAATGGCGACTCTTACATGATTTACGGGCCGTCAATAAAACTATGATTCCTATGGGGGCCCTTCAACCTGGGCTCCCCTCCCCTGTAGCCATACCGCAAGATTTTTCTAAGATTACAATTGATCTTAAGGATTGCTTCTTTTCCATTCCCCTCCACCCTTCCGATTGTCAGCGCTTCGCTTTTAGTGTTCCTATTACCAATTGTGTGGGCCCTTCTCCGCGCTTTCAGTGGAAAGTTTTGCCACAAGGCATGGCTAATAGCCCTACGCTGTGCCAAAAATATGTTGCCCAAACAATTGATCCTTTCCGCTTGCAGTATCCCAAGCTTTATATTATCCATTATATGGACGATATCCTCCTTGCAGGACCAAATAATGAGGAATTGACTCAGGTATCACAGGAGCTCATTAAGGCGTTGGAATATCGGGGCCTTAATATTTCCCCTGATAAAGTGCAAACCTGCCCCCCCCAGCTGTTCTTGGGATTTGAACTCTTGACGAATCGCATTCTCTCCCAGAAGGTTCGCCTACGAGTGAGTCACCTTTGCTCCCTTAATGATTTCCAAAAATTACTGGGAGAATTGAATTGGCTTCGGCCATATCTTAAGATCACTACAGGGGAACTGCGACCCTTGTTTGATATTCTTAAAGGAGACTCCGATCCAAATTCACCCCGCTCTCTCACGCCGGAGGCCCGTAAGGCCCTTGCCTTAATTGAGCAAGCCATTCATGAACAACATATTGGCTATTACGCTCCTCAAAAACCTCTTTGGTTCTTAATTTTTTCCACCACTTTTTCTCCCACTGGATTGTTATGGCAGGGACATCCGTTATTCTGGATTCATATGCCAGCCACACCTACAAAGATCCTTTCTTCCTACCCGCATTTAACGGCAGGGCTCCTGCGCCTCGGCCGAGAGGCAGCCCTTCGACTTTTTGGTCGAGAACCAGATCATATTGTTTGCCCCTACACTGCTTCGCAGATTCAATGGCTGCTTCAGAATGATGATGATTGGGCAGTTAATTGCATTTCCTATATGGGAGCTATAGACAATCATTATCCCTCAGATAAGCTCATTCAGTTCTTTCAGAAAACACCCGTGGTCTTCCCAAGGATCACCAAAGCGGAGCCCATAGAGAGCGCCCATTTGGCGTTCACTGATGGCTCCGCCACAGGGAAGGCAGCCTTTAGTGTTGATGGACAGGTCACCTCTTTTGACACCCCTTTCACCTCCGCGCAGCTGGTAGAGCTCGCAGCGGTCATTAAGGTTTTTGAATCTGTCTCGGGCCCCCTCAATGTTTATACTGATAGTTCCTATATTGCACAGTCAGTCCCTCTATTGGAAACCGTCCCGTATATCCGTCCCTCCACTAATGCGTCTCCTCTTTTTGCCACTCTTCAGCTTCTAATTCTCTCCCGCGATCACCCCTTTTTCATTGGTCATATTCGTGCCCATTCCGACCTCCCCGGTCCTCTTTCTGAAGGGAATGATCAGGTTGATCAAGTAACTCGTCGCATTCTGCTTGCTCTGTCTGCCTCCCTGTTGAGGCTGCCACACAAGCCCACAAGCTGCATCACCTGAATGCCCATACGCTTCGTCTCAAGTTCCCTATAACCCGGGAACAAGCCAGACAGATTGTGAAACAGTGCCCTGGTTGCCTGACCCTCCTTCCTGAACCTCATAATGGCATCAATCCCCGAGGTCTTATCCCCGGGGAACTTTGGCAAATGGATGTCACTCACTATCCCCCTTTTGGTCGGCTTAAATATGTTCATGTGTCCATTGATACCTTCAGTGGCTTCATTTTTGCCACCCTGCAACCTGGAGAGGCCACCAAACATGTCATTAATCACCTCCTTAGTGCCTTGGCGGTCCTCCCGCAGCCCAAAATTCTTAAGACAGATAATGGCCCTGGTTATACCAGTTCTTCTTTCAGATCTTTTTGTACACAGTTGCATATTAAGCATGTTACTGGTATACCCTATAATCCTCAAGGGCAAGGAATTGTGGAAAGGGCCCATCAGACACTGAAAAACATGATCCTGAAATTACAATCAGGGAGGGAAGTTCTTTATCCCAGAGCTGGCAATGCCAAAACATTGCTCAATCACGCTCTTTTTGTTTTAAATTTTCTCACTCTGGACACTGCGGCAAAGAGTGCCGCAGACCGCCTTTGGCATTCCACTACGGCCCAAACCTACGCTCAGGCAAAATGGAAAGATCCCCTGCTTGGCAAATGGCAGGGCCCTGATCCTGTGTTAATCTGGGGCAAAGGCCATGCTTGTATTTATGACTCAAAGTGCCAAAATGCTAGATGGTTGCCTGAAAGGCTGATTAGGTTGATGGACAAGCCAGAAACTCATAATGCCGTCCAGGGAACCACCCCCCTGAGACACCTCTGTTTTCTTTCTCTGTTTTACAGAAAATGACGATCCTCGTAATTTTCCTCCTGTTCCGTGGGAGCCACGGTGGTTTTCAATCTCCTGACCCAGTAGCGCTCAGCCGTGCCCTCTTTGGAAGCCCTTGTGACTGCGGCGGGGGCACGTTCACTGTCCGTCCCGCCACCTACACGCAAGAAGTGGACTGCGGGGAAAAGACAGCCTACCTCGCCTACCGTCATTCTATCACGGGCGTCTCCAAACCCAAGTGGGAATGCGTAAGGAAGCCCCGAGTTATCCCTCCGAATGGTGGCCAGCCCGGGCCTTGCCCCAGTGATTGCAACTACCTTGAGGCCTTGCACTCCACATGCTATAGTTCTACCCAGCAGTGCAGTGGCAGCTCAGGAACAGTCTATCTTACTACAATACAGGAAAGAGAATATGGTGGCACAGGAGGGGACTGGGCGATAACTAGCCAAGGCCTACGTGGAAGTACCAATAAGTATGCTCAGGCTTCCTGTCAAAGAAAATATTGGAAAAAATGTCTGTTGGCCCCTTCATGCACCTGTCCATATCTCTGATGGGGGTGGCCCTACAGACCAAATTAGGGAACATGAGGTTAGGGAACGAATAAATGAAATAATTAAGAGTATGTACCCCCCATCCATTACCATCCACTTGCACTGCCCAAACCCCGGGGAACGGACCTAGATGTCCAAACTTCAGAAATCCTTGAAGCAACACTTAAGGCCCTTAATTACTCTAACCCTGATTTGGCTGCCGATTGCTGGCTGTGTATGGCCCTTGGCACACCTATGCCCATAGCTTTGATGTCCAAAAATGGCTCCACATCCACAAATTGCACACTTAGTCCACCTTTTAAGGTACAACCTGTTGGTCTCCGCCCCTCTCCTTGTATCCAAGCCCCATTTCAGAATTCCACTGCTGATATTGATGTTGGTGCTACCTTTGCTAATTGCTCTGAAGTCAAAAACTATACCTCACAGGAACCTCTCTGTCCCCTGCCGGGACAACTTTTCGCCTGTGGGGGAAATATGGCCTACTCTGCTCTCCCCCAGAATTGGACAGGACTCTGCACACAAATTTCAATCCTCCCTGATATCGACATCATTCCGGGAGATGAGCCTGTCCCACTGCCCAGTTTTGATTATATTACTGGAAGACCCAAGAGGGCTGTTGCATTTATCCCCCTCCTTGTTGGCCTTGGGATTACAGGGGCACTCGCTACCGGCTCTGCCGGCATAGGAGTTGCTGTTGATTCATATACAAAACTATCCCATCAATTTCTTAATGATGTGCAAACCCTCTCGGGGACGATAAATGACCTTCAAGACCAAATTGACTCCCTGGCGGGAGTCGTTCTTCAGAATAGGAGGGGCCTAGATTTACTCACAGCAGAACAAGGGGGAATTTGCTTAGCCCTACAAGAAAAATGTTGCTTCTATGCAAATAAATCTGGGATAGTGCGGGATAAAATCAAAAAACTGCAAGAGGATCTGATTAAAAGACGCAAAAAACTTTTTGAAAATCCCCTCTGGAGTGGCTTGAATGGAGTCCTCCCATACCTCCTCCCTCTTCTTGGACCTTTAATTGGTCTCCTCCTACTTTTTTCTTTTGGACCTTGGGCCTTTACCAGACTAACCTCTTTCATTAAGACGCAGATTGAGGCTTCTCTTAAAAACACCGTCAATATCCATTACCACCAACTTGCTTCGTCAGAAGATCCTACTGATACCATGGAAGAGGGTCTCCAGTTCTCGAAGCTCGTGCATCCGGAATCTCGCTGCTCGCGGTGGTGGAGAAATATTAAGGATAAAAAGTGATCTGGCAGCTGTGAGAGAGCCCATGACGGGAATATTGAGGTCCCATGTTTCAAAAAAGATCAGCGCGGCTGCAGTTGTTTCCCCATGACGGGAATAGAGTGAGGCCATGATGGGTTACATCGTGGGGTCCCCTCGCTTAGCCTAAGACAGGGACCACTGCCACTAATGCGCTTTGAACATGGAGGCCGACCTCATAGCCTAAGACAGGCCTCTCACCTGCTATTTTAAATAAAAAAGGGGGACATGTTGGAGGCCAGCACCTGGTAGTGGGCCCCTAACCCCGTGAGACACCACACCCCAAGCAGCTTGTTCCGGGACAAACCGTACCATAACGTGTTCCTGTCAGGGCTAACCGCAAGATGTTGCCACACCGCCCCTGGAAAGTCCCGGAGGCCCATTTTCCCCTTTTGCCCCTCCCCGCTTTTGCCCTATATAAGCTTGTAACGCTCAAAAATAAAATTAGACCTTGCCTACCATCCTTTTGGTCTCACTCCTCCTTTTCACCCATTCCCTTCAGCCAGGGTCCTCCTCGACCCCCCACGTATACTGGCCCTGCAGGTCGGGGCATTAAAGTAGCAATGAGGTGATGATCAGGAGGGGTTTAGGGCCATGAGTTAGGTAATTCCTAGGAAACCAAAATCCACTGCCATCTCCCCTCTCCAACCTACTTCTCCCTTATCCCAGAGACAAGAGAAAGGTGGGAAGGTAAGGGCAAATAGTTCAGGTTGGGGGCAGGGCTTATTCTTTCTGTTATGTGCTTGAAAACAGGGTCAGAGCGGGGGAGGATTTTGAATGCAATAATCAAGAATTATTGACTTTTGGGCTTCACTTCTGAGAGTTCATCTCTCACAGGCCCATACCCCACTGTTAGAAAGACTTGACACCAAAAATTTAGTATCAAGAAAATTTATTATAAAGAAAGTCCAGAGGATTTAGACGTTTCTGTTCAGGAGGGGTGGGCCCTGAGTGTAAGGGCAAGTGTGCTTTTATGCAGTTGAATTCGGCATGAAACCTCCCAGGCCAGGATTGGTCCATCCCTTCCCAGGTTACACCTTTCCTTACATGTTTCCCCTTGATATGCTCAAGTATGTTCCCCCTCCCTTGGTCATACATCCCATGACTCATTAATGAGGCTCCAATTTTATGCGGGGTGTGTCAGATAATAGTAATGAAGCTCATTAAGCAGGCGCACTAGCACTTTTCAGGTGTCCTCAGGTTGACCCCAACTGGTCTGAGCTGGCTTGACCCTTATCTTGATTTTGGGGTCTTCTTGGAACAATCCATTTACTTCCTATTGGTCAAGCCCAGCCCACCTACAGTGTACCACTTCCTGGGACCTTTGTTCTTTAAATCTCTTTCTCTGTGGAAATTTAACCTTTACCTGACTCTCACAATTCCCTCCTCTTCTCAATAAGAATTATGTTTCTACACTTTTTGTTCCTGTTGTCTTTCCTCAAAGCATTCTAGCATTAGTTCGCATTCTTCATCAGAGGAGTAGGAATGATCATTAACTCTCTCAATCATCATCCTACCTCCACCTGATCCTGTTACCTGAATTCTCATAGCTGGTCCTATTGGGATACTTTTAGTTAGTGCTGTTTCTATTAATTTTTGCACTAGTCCTCTGATACAAGGGTTGATGCAGCACCTTACTGCAGTTAAAACTCCTGCAGCTACGGTTAGAGAGGTGATGATGGATGCCAGACCAGGATTCTAACCATCACTTTAATCAGTTATCTATCCCAGAATTCTCTGCCAACTCCTCAGCTGAAGTGGTTAAACCTTGCAATGCCTTAGTGATGGTTGGTTCTACCTGGGACTGTGCCGCTGGGCAACATTTCATCAAGGGATTTTGGGGACTTAAAACAATATGAGAGAAGGAAGGAAAGAGTTGACCGATGCATTGACAAATTAAAAAGGGGGCAGTCCCCTTATTAAGTACAGATACAGAGACCCAAAGTAATGATAAATTGTCCATTTAAAGCTTCAGAAGTCTCTTCTCATACCGCTGTCTGACACTCTCAACATCATCCGGTGAAGTCTTCTTGTCTAAGTGCTGTTCAAACAGTGTCCAGCAGACTCCTCCTGCAGAGATCCTTCTTCTTGTATCCACTCTCCTACAAGATTGATCTCAGCACAATTTTAAATTACCTTGCCAATAACCAGGGCAAATAATGAAAATTAACTCAACCCCTATGTCTTTACCATTACAAGATCAAAATTGGAACTTTGTCCAGTTGTCATGTTCCAAGACATTCAAATTAAAACAAAATTAGAACCTAGCCTTACATTCTGCATTACTTCTAGTTTTATACCTTGCATTAGTTCATTATTCATTCCTATTCATATTCCTCATCAGGAGGATGATATTCCACTAAGGAATTAATAACACACTCCAATACAAAGTAGTTAATTTAAAACCAGTACATATCAAATAACAAAAAAATCCCAACTTCTAGTCATGTACAAATAAATAATCCTTAAAGTAGATGCTTCTTTCAAGGCATTTACAAGATAAGCCATAAGCTATTCCTCTTTTAACATTAATTGCAACAAACTGAGATAATTTTAACATTAACTATTAACTAAATAACAGAATAATATCCTTGTTCCACAATCTCCTGGCCTAATTATCCCCTAATGATGGGGTAAGGGTCCAAGTCGACCCCTGCCTCTTACCCCAGAAAGAATGTGGCTCTTATTTGTCTAAGGGCCCCAGCTCCCCATCTTGCTTTGAAAGCCCTGGCCCCACTTTTTGATCTTATTCAGATGCCTTTCTAACCTCCTCCCTCCAGTTCCCTTCATTATCTGTTCCTATTGTCTATTCAATCTCTCAGACATTCCAATCAGAATTTTCTCCTAGACCCTTTTCCCAGCCCTTCCTCTGGTCACTCAAAGTTACTTTAGTGAATGTAAGATCCACCCTGATCCCTATATAAAATGCAGACTTTCTCATGACTGCTCCTCCTTATGGGGGTCATCTGGCCCATATGGTTTATCTCCAACAAACTTCTCCCCTGGCTGAAAGACCTGGACTGAAGTTCTTCAGGAGGTACCGTTGTGCTGTGACCTTAGAGTCCCAGCACCCCAAACCTCCAGACTTCATCATAACCATTATGAGAAATTAAAGGATCCTGACTTATACAGGAATACTTAATTCTGAAATTCTAGGCCAAATAACTCAATCTTTTTCATCTTACTATAATAACCTCAGATGCTCCCGAATCAATCTATTGCTTAATAGATTCAATATTTATGCTTACAAACTTATGAATATAGGAATTTGCCGTGAAAGAACATAACTAAAGTAAGGGAACAATGCTTCCCCAGATTCATGTCAACTCTAGGCAGAAGTTATATAATGACCAACTGCATTGAGCCAGGTTTAAAATCTGCCAGGTGTCAGTGGGGAAATTGAGTCAGGAGAATCCTACCTCAGCCATGCAGAAAAGTCGTTCTCCCGACCTTCCCATGAGAACACCTTCTTGCAGCTCATAGGTGCAGCTCACAAACCTCTTTGCAGGTTGCTGACGTCTTGGGTCAGTAGCTCAATCAGTTTGTTGTTAACCATACCTGGATTCAGACTCAAAATAATATTTCATTAACAGATTCCAAGGTCTTAGATAGCAAATTCCCCTCATCAGAGTTTCAGGTGTGGCTATAGTGTCACATTAATTAGGAAACATCTCCAAAGTGAGTAGCTTGCATAACTTCCTACACATGTTGTGGTTCCTAATAACATCCTAAATAAAATCAAATTTCCATTAAGATCATAAGTTGCTACTCCAAATAGATTTGCCTTTCTGTTTCTCAAGCTTATCTATCCCTAACCATCCTTAATCTGAAAGAATGAGACACTTTCAGGACTCGAATCTTATACATATAAGTTTAAATAGTAATTTTAGCTCTTTCTAGGCCATGGAATGAATTCAGATCAAAACAGTAAGATCTTTCCTACTTACAGCTTATATGCTTTAGTATTAATCACTAGCCTTAGATCTCTGACACTGCTCCTATTGAGACTGTTTCTCTAAAAGCACCCAGTTAAGTCCAATCCAAGGACACAACAAACCCAGAAATGAAACTCTTAAGTTCCTAAGAGATTTGAACATAATTTTCATCAATAATAAATTATTACTGCAACAAATTAGCTTGCAAATAGAAATTTAGTGGACCCTCTAAAAGAATATCAAAGACTTCATCAAAACATCTTCTTCATAAAAGTATCTCCTTTTCTTAAAAACAGCTTACAATTTCCTAATTACCATTGTCAACCTGAACATTGGTTAAAGAGATCACAAGCTAGTGATAAGTGATATTCCACCCAGACTCAGGATGTCTGGGTTACTCAGTTTCATGGTCTCCAAAAGTTTAACCTAAGCATGAGAAAGGAAATTTAAATAAGATAGGCAAATGTCAGATCCAGGACATCTGGGTCTCCTTTACCACCATCAAGGTAGTGTCTGGGTTAAAGGCGCCTCAGTGGTCATAAACATAAGAATGCTCTTGATCAGCATTCTTAGCTCGCTCAGGAAGAAAAGATCAGTTCAGGTTATTTTGGCCCTTATTGGGGCTCGATCTTAAATAATTATCACCATAAAATTCCTAGTTACCTAATTTCTTTAGTCCAAAGGTGTCTGCAATGGGCCACTTAATCAGTAAGAGTTCCACCTCACAAAACTCTTGCACAGGATTGATAAGAATTACGAGATTTTACAAAATCTTTCTTTGCATAATTACATAGTTTCTTTACACACACACACAAAAATACTTCTACCAGTAATTCACTTAAATAGTAACTCCAGATAGCTTAGTTAACAATTTTAAACTTCACAAGTGAGAGCCAAATAATCCCAGCTAAAACTTTCCTTTAAACAGAGAAAACTTTTAAGTTCTCATTTCTCAAATTATAGTACTTAAAAAGGAAATGTTACAGAACAGGGTCATATTGAATACCCCAACAGCCTTTACCCATTCCTTTTTTTTTTTCCTTTTCTCTGAAGGCACAATTCTTAATTTAGCATTCTAAGTTATAAAATGAATTGCTCTTCCAACAACATAACTAATACAATTGCTTACCAGATTACATCACATAAGAAAATTCAGAAATATGTAAGCAGTATATTAAAAACTTGGACCAGACCCAATTAATTATTATAAAAACCTTTTCTCTCTTTCTGAACCCCTTCACCAGGTTCAACAGTCTCCTGGGGCCACTCCCATCCCACTAGACTGGCTTTTCTTTATTATCTATGGGGTCTGATAGCCTCGGGCCACAACCAGATTCAACTTCAATGGCCCATCCCCCAACAAACCCAATAATTATCCTAAAGGACTGGTTTGAAAAACATATATGTACATATATATTTTCCCATTTTTCTAATTTCTAATTCAGGCCCTGATATGAGAGAATACCTCATTAATTCCAAATACATATCAATAAGCTTTTCCACAATAAAATATGTTTGTACCACAGGGCATACATCATAAAATTATTTCCACAATTGTAATAAACTTTGAAACGACCCATCATCAGTTTAGATGGATGTTCTTCTAAGTCACTTTGTACAGAAAATCATTCATCTCATCATTGATATGTTGAGACTATAACTTTAAACCACCATATATTTTTATAATAGTCAAGATTTTAAATGAAAATCTACTATCATAGTCTTAAAACCCAATATACCTCACTAGGTATTTAACAGTTTCAAATTATCTCAATTTCATCACTAAAGATAAAGAGACATCTATCTCCACTCTTTATCACTGAAGACCCATTCTAGGCCAAGAGTTACTTTAACACCATTTCTACCTCACAATGGTCCCTCAAATTTTACAGTCTAAGAGTTTTAGAAATACCATTTTAGAAATACAGTAATAACCTAAACAATAAACTTCAGATAACATCAATTGAATTGCTAGATTATCACATATAAAAATTATCACTCTTATTACTCTTAGTACTTTTAACTATTACAATAAATAATAAATAGTGCCACTTCCAACATATGCCATTGTATTAAGCACTCTACAATCATCATTCATTTTCTTTTCCATAATAACCACTAGGTTTTTCCTTCATAGAACAGTAAACTTAAATCCAATCAGATCCTAATTTATAATGGCTATATATGATAAACATTTAAAAACATTTTTGTTTTAAATCCAATACTCTTGGCCCTTTAAAAGGAAATATTCTCCACATGTTTGTATATTCCCTTAAAGAGACACGTGTAAATAATTCCTGCTTTAAACAATTATCTTCCTTTTTTCTTTCCTACTTCAATGTTAACTAGGCCTAATCAATTTTCTCCCCTTAGGCAGAAAGCTTCTAGAGTTCCAATAAGTAACTGAACAGCCCAGTTTATGTAACAATCTCCAATCACAATGATCTGCAAAATTTCACTTCAATTCTACCCAAAGCAGAGTCAAACTTCCTCACATTTTTAAAACACCTTGAAGGCAGCCAGAATCAATATCCAAGGGTGGCTTACCTCAAAACAAATACCCACTCATCAAGGCTGGGACAGCTTTGGACTCGGAAGGGACATAAGAATTGCAAACCCAGAGAGAAACACTCTCCCAGCCTTTCCCCAAATAGCTTTTATAATGTTAAAAACCCTTATTTTTGTAATGTTAAACACATTACCCCTACACCAGACACACTGGTGGGAGGGATAAAGACAGCCATTCAAACTCTTAGCCTTGGGATCCCATTAAACCTGAATTCTAATCCTGGGCCCTTTTTCTTCTCTTGGCCCTAGCCATCTTGGGCTGCAAGCTCCTTATCAGTTAAAGGCTGCTTGCTGGCCTTCCACTAACTTCTGAGAGATTCTCTCCTTTTTTATTCTAATCTCAATCTCCCCCAGAAAGCCTGAGGCAGGAGGTCTTTCCCACTGTTCCTTTTCCAATCTCAGACCTCAAAAGTTACCCCAAAATTTTTCTGGCAGACACAAAACATCCATAGACAGACAGACACATAGGGTGCGCGCAATCCTATTTCTAACCTTGACCGGTCAAAACAAACTCATTTTGTCCTAGGGTCCCCTTTGAATAGGTTCTGAGGTTTCTCTTTCTCTTTTTTTTTTTCTCCTTTTCTTTTCCTCTTACTTGACTTAAGAATATACCTGTCCCTGTTGCGGTTATAGCCCCTGGGCCACAGCAACCAGCATAACCTTTTTCTTCTTGAGAGGCCTCTCTCTTATCACTTACATACAAATTTAGCAGTTGACAAATCCAATCCTCATCTGATCAAAATTTAGGCCCAAACACTGATGGTGCCAGGACAGGTTCCTTAGTTCAATTCACTCCTGGCAACAATATTCAATCATTTTCTTCCCTCTAGGCCTGGAAGCGTCCTCCCAACTTTCTAACATCCTTCCCAGAGGGCTATCAGAAGGAATGTCGTCCCTGGGGATTTCTCCCCCTCTTCCAGGTACCTTAGAATTTGCCCTTCCCATCTCCGAATCTGTTCCTAGCTCAAGGCTAACTGGTCAGATCCCTGGACCTTGGGAGTTTGAGACCAGCAAAGATTGTTTCTTACCTTTGCCCAATATATTGGCTCTTGTGGTCTGCCGGCGGCTTCCCCAATCCCCTGGACTTCTTCCACGTGGTCCTAGATCAGGAGTACGGTTGGGAAAGGCTCAATTCACCGAGACCGCTGAAATACAGCGGGAGCACTCTTCCCGGGATGTCTTACCTTATCCCCTCCGAAATCCAGATCGAGCCCCACGTTGGGGGCCAAATTGTTAGAAATAGACTTGACACCAAAAATTTAGTATCAAGAAAATTTATTATAAAGAAAGTCCAGAGGATTTAGACGTTTCTGGCCAGAAGCAGGCTCCACCCCTCTTCTGGAGGGGTGGGCCCTGAGTGTAAGGGCAAGTGTGCTTTTATGCAGTTGAATTCGGCGCGAAACCTCCCAGGCCGGGATTGGTCCATCCCTTCCCAGGTTACACCTTTCCTTACATGTTTCCCCTTGATATGCTCAAGTATGTTTCCCCTCCCTTGGTCATACATCCCATGACTCGTTAATGAGGCTCCAATTTTATGCGGGGTGTGTCAGATAATAGTAATGAAGCTCATTAAGCAGGCGCACTAGCACTTTTCAGGTGTCCTCAGGTTGACCCCAACTGGTCTGAGCTGGCTTGACCCTTATCTTGATTTTGGGGTCTTCTTGGAACAATCCATTTACTTCCTATTGGTCAAGCCCAGCCCACCTACAGTGTACCACTTCCTGGGACCTTTGTTCTTTAAATCTCTGCATTATTCTCTTTCTCTGTGGAAATTTAACCTTTACCTCACTCACACCACCATATGCATTTATACATACATATTATATATATATATATATATATATATATATATATATATATATACACACACACACATACATACACACATATATTTGTGTCTAATGGTAGCCATCTGAGGAGGAAAGAAAAAAAGGGTAAGAAGAAATTTACATGATAACTATTGTATATTTAACACGAGTAGCAAGTTGTACATAATAGATTTGCTGTTTCACGTATAATTATCCTTTTTTATTATACTATGTTATGGAAATGCTTGTTTTATTCCACAAATTAAAAATAAAATAAAAATATGCAAAGCTCTTTGCAGACTTGCTATGTAAATGTTAGTTATTATTATTATTATTCCTATTATTAATAAATGTGCATTTAAAAGATGGGGGGGAAAAGAACCCCTGCTTCCTTGCAGGCCCAGGTATGTTAAACTGCCACCTCCCACCTGAGACTTTTCCTGATCTCCTCAGGAGATAACTAGTTGTTACTAGTCTTCTCTCTTTTTCTGAAATTTACTTTGTATTTACTCTATCCATATTTTGTAAATACCAATCTATGTATGTTGGTGTTTTCTCTTCCTTCTCTGCTCTGACTACTGACCTCTCAGGTTTCCTTTAAGTTTCAGCTAGAATCCCACCAGCAAGAGTTCATGGGTCCTGGACACCTTAAAAAAGTCAGGGAAGCTGTCAAGTTGGCCAAACATAAGGAACTGGACCCCTATGAGGAGAACTGGTTCTACACCTGGGCTGCCTCCACGGCCCATCACCTGTCCCTCTGAGGCAGTGCAGGTGTGGGATCCGTGACCAAGGTCGATGGCGGGTGCCAGCTCAATGGGGTCATGCCCAATCACTTAAGCAGAGGCTCCAAGAGCCTGGCCTGAAGGGTCCTGCACACTCTGGAAGGCCTCAAGATGGTGAAGGACCAGGATGGGGTCCGGAAGCTGACACCTTAGGGACAGAGAGACCTGGACAGAATTGCCAGATGGGTGGCAGCTGCCAACAAGAAACACTAGGACAAGCCACACCAGATTCATTAATGAATTGCCTTGTTCATAAAAAATAAACAAACAAATAAACAAATCACTTTCCCTAACTCCTCTTAATTCCAGGGCTTTCCTTCTTTTAATTATTTCTTATTTATCCTGTAAGAAGCTTGCTCTGTACATATTTGTTTGCACATTGTCTCTCCCATTAGACTGTAGGTTCCTTGAGGTCTTTTGCCTCTTTTTGTATTCCCAGTTCTCAGCTCAATGCTGGTAGATAGTAATCGCTATATAAATGTTATTTTCCCCTACTATGTAATACAAGGGGCAGCTAGGTGGCGCCGTGGATAGAATGCTGAGCCCAAAGTAAGGAAGACCTGAGTTAAAATCTAACCTCTGATACTTACTAGCTGTGTGACCCTGGGCAAGTCACTTCACCCAGTTTGCCTCAGTTTCCTCATCTGTAAAATGAACTGGACAAGGAAATGGCAAACCACTCCAGTATCTTTGCCAAGAAAACCCCAAATGGTGTCATGAAGAGTTGGACACAACTGAAAAAAATGACAACAAATATGCAAATTCACTGAGGGCAGGGACTGTTAATCTTTGTATCAATAGCACCTAATACGGTCCTTGGCACATAGGAGGGGCTCATTTAGAAGAGGCCTGGTAAATGGTTGTTGAAAATGGAATTGAAGCCCTCATTCTTGTCTTGTGACCAGCCCGTCTTCTTTTCTGATCCTGCAGTTCATCTGATTTTGCCCTTTACTCCTGTTCTTCAGAGTTCCTCATTGGTTATATACTGCTCGCATCCTCTGAGGAGCTCTCCTCTCTCTGTGACAGAAGGGATAGGGACTGGACTTTTAATTTCATTGGTACAGGGATTTCCCTAATGAAGAAATGCCATCAACTAATGAAGGTTGGCACCTTCTAATTTAGAGACTGGCCTTGGCTGAGAAGTTAAAAGATGCTTCCAGTGCCACATAGCCAGTATGTGTTAGAAGTGGGACTTGAACCCAGGACTTTTGGCTTGGAGGCCAGCTATCTTTTTACTCACTCTACTACACTCTACTACCTCTCTAGAGAGAGCTCATTCTTGGAGCTGTGCAGTTTTCCCAATACAATCCAGCCCATTTCTCCTCCTTTTCAACTCTTGGCCCAGCTTATCGCCCCTCTACATTGTGTGTCCTAGAAAAATATGTACTATTAGACAAGCTGTAGAGGGTGTCCATCCAAATGCATGTTGAAATCTGGGCTCTTCATTCCTGTGTTGACAGGCAGGCCAAATTCTTTTAAATGATTACAGATTTCTTCCAGGCAGCTCTGCAATGTTCTGGGGCTTGATGAAATCAGCAATGTAATTTAGAAAGGCCGAGGTCACCCACTGCATCCAGGGCCACTGCCAGTCATCCTGACTTTCGTCCTGCCACTGGACTTCAGTGATTCCAGAGGAGAGAGTGAGGCTGATGACTTTGTGCAGCTCTGCCTCACTTAAATCCAATTCAAGTCAAGGCACAACGTCACCTGTGATGTCATTCATTGGTCTTCTTGAGGACAAACAACAACATTAACTACAATGTGAGCTATGAGTAGGACCATCTGGAGGGTCTCACCACCCACAGGACATCCACCTTCCACTGGGACTCTACATTGGATCTCCTCCATTGCAATACCAAAGACCTTCAGCAACCTGTATCTCTCTGTTTAGGCTTTGACTGATTGTTATCCGAGGATCATTGAAAAGGATTATTTCCATCACATCTTCCAAGAGATCTTAGATGATTTTGATATATGAATAGGAGACATTTTTGTTGTAAATCTGGCCTCAGACACTTGCTTGATATGTGACCCTGGTTAAGTTACTTAACCTCTGTTTGCCTCAGTTTCCTTATCTGTAAAATGGGGATAATACTAGCACATGCCTCCTAGGGTTGTTGTGAGGATCAAATGAGATCAAACAAGAACTTTGTAAAGCTACATAAATGTTAGCTGTTATCCTAATACTTATTGTTATTAAAAGAGACAGTAAGCTGGTATTCTATTTCACTCTCAAATCAAATGCTTTTTTCTTTTCTTTTCTTTTTTTTTGTAATCAACAAACAATGGGATCTCATATTAATAGTAGATAGTTACATAGCACTTTAGGGTTTGCAAAGTAGTTCACAAATGTTATCTCACTTGATTCTCACAACAACCCCAGAAGATAAGTGCTATTATTATCTCCATCTTACAGATGAGGAAACAGGCAGACGGAGGTTGAGTAATCTCTATATCTTTCAGTTAATAGTGAAATGGTAAAGATCTGGACTTAGAACATGTGATCCCCGAAAGCAGCGACATTTTTTTTGATTTTGTCTTTGTATCTGCCCCATCTAACAAAGTTCCTTGCATATAGCAGGTGGTTAATAAATGTTTGTTGAATTAAAATACATTAGGTCCTCTGACTCTAAATCTATCACTCTTGTCTTTCCACCATATTGCCTCTTGAGTTATTATCATAGCGCTCAATAAATAAGTGAATGATTTTTTTTTCTACGTCTGATTCAAGTAAGTAAATTTTCTCCAGAACTTGTCTGGCCAAATAAATAATGATATGTTATTTAAGCTTACTTTTTAACACGCACACCCCTCACCCCAAAGCCCCACTCCTTTTCTTAAATTGAGTTCACTTGTATGTTAGGGAGCTGAGTCCTCTGCCCTAACTCTAGTTCTTAGGTTGCTGATGGATTAATGCAATGCCGTAGGGCCAAAACCTGGAGTGGGAGCGGTCCTTGCTCAGTGACAACTACTCTAAGGAGCAGCCTGATGAAAGAATAATTACCTAGCATTTGTTGTTGTTCGTCTATCTTGGGTGATGTCTTGACTTGTGCAGGACTTGGATCTAAGTGAGGCAGAGTTGTGCAAAGTCATCAGCCTAACTCTCTCTTCCTGAGTCATTAGAGTCCAATTGGCAACACAAAAGTCAGGATGACTGGTCATGGCCTGGGATGCACTGGGTGACCTTAGTGTCTTCAATGGCTGACCAAGCTCTAAGCGCTCCCCAGTGCCCTGCTTCAGCCGCCTTCGTGGTCGTTGGAACAAATTGTTCTCATTTGCCTATGCTGCCCAGGGGAAGTCTTCACATGCTTGGTTGGGTTTGCAAAGGGCTTCATATCCGTTAGACTAGCTGAGTCCTACAGCAAACCTGATGGGTTCTATAGTATTATTATACCCATTTTACAGATGAAGGAAACTGAAGCTAAGAAAAACTAAAGTGACTTGCCTAGGGTCTCAAAATTGGTAAGGCTGGAGGTAAGGATTTAACCACAGTTCTCTCCTGACCTCAGGGATGGTGTTCATTCTATTACCCTAAAGTGCCTAACTACTTTGATATATTTGCTGAGAGGCACAAATAAAATAAAGGTGGATCTATTCTCTAAGTATAGGTTCAGACATGCATTTTTACAGAGAGGAAAAAGTCAAAATGAACAGCAAACTGGATTAACATCTAGTACACAATACAGGGCATGTATTGCCTAGATTTGTCTGGCAAGCTGCCCTGCTGTGTTCATGTCCCAGTTACAATTCTGCCTGTGTTGTGGGCCTGTTTCTCTACCAGGTGAAATCCTTTCTCCTCATAAGAGGTTTGGCCCAGCTTTCCCCCACAGGGGGTAGAATGTGTTGAGAAAAGAGCCAGGAGTTTGAGGCTCCCAGACTCCAGATGTTAGTGCTAGAAGGGACCCTAAAGATTATCAGTGTAGAGGTTCTTGAGCTTTTTTTTTTTTTTTAGTCAGGGATCCTCTTGATGACGTTCTGGTGAGACCTATGGACCAATTCTCAGGGTGCTATTTTGTTACTTGTATTTATAAATTAAGGAAATGCTAAATTTTGGTTGTAGGCTAGTGAAAATAGAGGTGTAATTTTTTTTTTAAATTCAAGTTTGTGAACCCCCTGAAAATCCATTCACAGACCACTTAGGATGTACTTGGATTCCAGGTTAAGAACCCGAAAACTAGTTCAAGCACTCATTTTACAGCTGGGACCCTTCTTTCCTTCCTCCCTTCTTCTCTCTCTCCTTCTCTCTTCCTTTCTTTTTCTTTCTTTCTTTCCTTCCATCTTTCTCTTTCTCCCTTCCTTTCTTTTTTCCTTTCTTTTTCTTTCTATCTTTCTGTCTGTCTTTCTGTCTTTCTTGCCACTCACAGGTTAATTCCATCCTACTACTAAATCACATGGAAGCTCTGACCTGCTGTGATTTAGACCTGGGCCAGTTCACCCCTCTTTAGGCAGCCTGGTGCTCTCCTTCTTACCCTCCCAACTCCCACAGGCTCACCATATTGGTGCTGGAATTAGTCCAGACGCTGTAGTCCTACTGCAACTCAGAGCTCCTGAGTTCAAGTGAAGCACCAGCCTTGGCCTCCCCAGTGGCAGGCAATGCTTGAAGTCACCATGCCCAGGCACTGAGATTTCTTCCAAAGAGAAGTTAACATCTCCCCTTTGGAGAGACTTGGACTTGGCTTCAGTAAGGTTTTGAAAATGCAGAAATCCTTTGGAGAACCTTTTACTCTCTGGGCCTGTGAAAAAGACAATAAAATTCATAGGAGTTTTTATCTCTTCTCTTGTTTACAACATGAATGTAACCCTGATTTATGACAGCCAATGAGAGAAGTTTCAGAAGCAACTACAAAGTATTATAAAAAGAAGATTAATGAGAATTACTTTTCTGTTCAAGCAAAATCAAAACCAGAGGCACAAAGAAGGCCCCAAGGACCCTGGAGGTTGGAAAAATCAGAATGGAAACAGGGACCAGTGGTCATGGTGGTAGTGTCTGTTTGCTGACGGAGGCTTGGGAAAGCAAAGCTTCCCGCAGTGGTTTCTAACTTTGTCCTGGTTATTGTAGCAACCATGTTGGCATTTGAATTTCACTGCCTCCCTTCTAGTTTCATGTCCTCTCTTCTTCCCACAGCTAACATTTCTCTGTTTTCAGGCATCCTAGGAATCTGCTCTACTTCCGTTTCTCCTAGCTTCTCCCAGGAGCCTTAGGATGGAGGATGGAGTGATCACGGTTTTGCCCCAGAGCACCAAAATGTAGAACCCTTCAGCAACATAAAAACCTTGGCACTTAACTCCTCATTAGTAAGATAATTAGTGAAAAGAAGAAGCTGCCAGATGATGCTCCAGTGTCCTCTGCCCAGAAGCACACCACCCCAGTGAGTTCTGCTCCTCTCACTTTGACAGAAGTGGCTTCCTAGAGCCCCAGAGGGACTTACTCTCAATCAATCAAAGGCCACATTTGTTCTGTTGCCTAAGGAAAGTTAAAAGGCTTCTCTTGCTCAATGGATGATTATTAGCCCTGGTTCTTTTGTCTTCTAGAATTAGACTCAGTCCCTGATCCTCCTATTCACCACATCTGTATTTCATCTTCATCTTTGCACTATGAGAAAAATTGGGGGAAAAAAATATACTGTCTTATTGACAGAATGTGGATGGTCATGAGGGAGCACCCGGTAGTTAATCATTGATCATGGCCTTTAAGTGCCCAGGAAGACCTGTTCAGCTCTAGTGAAGGACAAATCATGGATGCTTAGACTGCTAACACTCGAGGGATGAATCTTCTAAGTCACAGAGTCAGAGCTGGGAGGGACTGTAGAAATTATCTAGCTTGTCGTTTCATAATCAAGGAAATCGATCCTTAGAGAAGTTCCATGACTTGTCCAAGAGAGTGAATAGCGAGTGGCTGAGCAGGTGTGGGACTCGGATCTCCTGGCTCTAAATTCGGCATTCTTTCTACTAGACTATTTTGCCTTTTCAGGTCTTGTTGTTCGTTCATTTCAGTCGTGTCTGACTCTTCATGACCCTATTTGGGGTTTTCTTGGCAAAGATACTGGAGTAATTTGCCATTTCCTTCTCCAGCTCATTTTACAGATAAGAAACTGAGGCAAAGAGGGGTAAGTGACTTGCTCGGGGTCACACAGCAATTAGATACCTGAGGCTAAATTTGAATTCAGATCTTCCAGACTCTAAGTCTGGTGTTCTATCCACTGCACTACCTAGCTGCCTCACTAAGGCTTTAGGCCTTCATCCTGACACAGTAGACTTATTATTATGAGCAAAAGGCACTTACATAAAGGTGAATCATTATCAATATTCTTCTTATCACAAAATAAAAACCCAAGTACCATAAGGAGTGGGATTTTCTGTTATCGAAAGTATATCAAGGGCAGGTAGGTGACACAATGGATAGAGCACTGGGCCTGGAGTCAGGAAAACTCCCCTTTTCCAAGTTCAAATCTGGCCTCAATCACTTACTAGCTGTGTGACCCTGGACAAGTCACTTCACCCTTACCCCAGTTTCCTCATCTGTAAAATGATCTGGAGAAGGAAATGGCAAACCATTCTAAGAGCTTTGCTGAGAAAACTCCAAGTGGGGTCACAAAGAGTTGGCCTGAAAAACACTACTGAAAAATGACCAAGCAACAAAGATTATATCAATTTATGAAAAAAACCCATAAAAATGTCCCACATCCTCTCCTCTCGTGCTTCCACATGTTATATTCTGTGTGGCACCCTACCCTGCTTTTAGTCCCAAGTCTGCCCAGTCATTAGTCAAACAGTGTCATATGGGGGAAAGAGCTCAAGACTTGGAATTAGAAGGCTTGGATTTAAATCTTTGCTCTCATACTTATTAGCTCTGTGACCCCAGGCAAACCAATTTAACTCTGTTTCCTTCCTTGGACAATGGGATTTATAATGCTTTGCAGTCCACCAAAGTCCAACTCTGATGCTTTGTAATGGTGTGGAGGGAATCTTGGGTTCTTCCAGCCTACTCCAAGATCCTCTGAAGCTGGAAAGCCTATGTATTTCTGTTGTCCCAGGACCAGCCAAGCTAAGTTCAGAGAGGCTCATGACCCCATTGCGCCACAGCAATCTTGAAGACCAACTGCTAACTAATAATGAAGTTGTTAATCTGCATCAGTGAAGATTCTTGCACTACTGAAGTGTGCTTTCCACCACCGTCTCCCACATAGACCTTTCCCAACCTTGACAGCTGCTAGAGTTTCAGCCGCTGGCCAAATTAAACGCCAGCTGCTTTCTATTACCTCCAAGATAAAAAAATTCTTTATTTGGTGTTCATAGCTCTTTATCATTTGGCTCCATCCTAACTTCTTACACCCAACACGCTCTGGGATCCAGTAAAACTGGCCTCCTTGAAATTCCTTGTATAAGACATTCCCTCTCCTGACTCCATTTTCACTGGCTGTCACCTGTGTCTGGAATTCTTTTCCTTCTCATCTGCCTTCTGGGCTCCACTGGCTTCCTTTAAGTCCCACCTAGAATCCCACCTTCTACAAGAAGCCTTTCCTGATCCCCTTAATATGAGTGTCTTCCCTCTGCTGATTACCTCTGATTTATCACACGTATGTCTTGTTTATACATAGCTGTTTACATATTGTCTCCACCATTAGACTGTGAGCCCCTGCAGAGCAGGAATTAACCTTTTGTCTTTTATTATATACCCAGAAGTTAGTACAGTGCCTGGCACATAGTAGGTGCTTAATAAATGCTCGTTGATTGACCAAATTACCTGTATTTATTTTATGTATGTATGTACATGTATGCATATACACACATTTGTATGGGAGTACATGTTCTCTCCTTCAATAGAATTTAAGCTGCTTAAGCAAGGGCTTTTTCTTTTTTTTGGGTGGAAGGCAATCAGAGTTAAGTGACTTGCCCAGGGTCACACAGCTAGTAAGTG
Source organism: Phascolarctos cinereus (assembly GCF_003287225.1). Lineage (NCBI taxonomy): Eukaryota > Metazoa > Chordata > Mammalia > Diprotodontia > Phascolarctidae > Phascolarctos > Phascolarctos cinereus. The sequence continues at coordinate 114,610,889 of NW_027555625.1, read as the reverse complement.
TCTGAGGCTGGATTTCAGATTCCAGGGCCACTGCTCTGTCCACTTCACCACCTAGCTGCCCTGATTCTTTCTTTTTGTATCCCAGGGCCTAGTACACAGTAGGTACTTGGTAAATGCTTATCAATTAAATGATTGATAGAGAAGAATGGACCATTGTGAGAAATGTGCTTTGTAAACCTTAGAGTGCTGTAGAAATGTGCATTATTAGGGGCTTCTAGGTGGACTAGTAGATAGAGCTCTGGCCTTGGAGTCAGGAGGACCTGAGTTCAATTCTGGCCTCAGACACTTGACACTTATTAGTTGTGTGAACCCGGGCAAGCCACAACCCAGATTGCCTCACCAAAAAAAAAAAGTGAATTATTATTAATAACAGTCATCAAAGATGCCCCAACAATGTTGGAAGAAACTGAAGAAGGCCTTCTATACTTGGTGGCATCTTCTGTGGAGAATTCTTAGGAAAATATGGGCAAGAATTGCATATGATGGGCAGATGTGGATGGATCAAGATCCCATTGGGAAGAACTTTTGAATTAATGAGATATCAGATTCATTCAAATATTTATTAAATGCTTCTTATGTGTTTTTAAAAGTGCTTCCTAGGTGCTGAGGATATGATATGGTATTCTACACTGTGCTATAGTAATCCCTGCTCTGAAAGGCGTTTATACTCTAGTTAAGCCAACTAATGCTGAAAATAGTAACAAGGGGCAAAAATAACTAATTAGGTCCTGAGTTTTGTGATACTGAGCTGTAAGTGGTGCTAAAGTTCAGAGCAGCTAGAGGACCAGAAAAATCAGGGAAGGTTTTGTTGAGGGGTTGAGACTTGCCTGGAGGAGAAGCATGCGAAGAAGCCCAGGTCCCAGAGCTGATCACATGCTGGAAGTGTTAGAACACATCAACATTCTAATTATCCTTCCCCAACAGGATGGGGTCATAACTGGCTCCAGCTTGGCTCAGACTTGTGGTTACACATTCTGCTGGCTATCTTTTCAAATATTTTGTTCTTTTCTTCATGCGGTAAGTTTTAAGATGAGATGGTTTTCATTGTAATTGACCTGCCTAGTGTTAGACTCTACTAGTCATCTGACTCTCCAATCGGACCAGTGTGGGATGACTTCAAAACAGGCTAGACAAATTCTTGTACTCTAGCCCAATGGATGGTCCTTTGGAAGTGGCAGACAGGTCACCATTTCTGCCTGGCCACCCCCTCTGAACGTTTAAAAAGAGCCCATCGCTCTGGCAGACCACCAGCCCAGTGCTTCTTAGGATAACCTACAGAAGAATTACAGCATCCTTAGTACAGGCAGGAGTTTGTTTAAAAACAAACAGTGAAGGAAAATCAATTCAATTCTGAAAAAGAAGGCAGATTTTTATCGAACAGATTATAACAGAAAGCAGGTTTCTGCAGCACGATGGCTAAAATGTGGCAGAACTCAGGGCCAAATTTAACTGAAATTCATCATAGTGAAGCATTCACATCTCCTCTCTCACTTCTTGGCCGCCTCCTCCTCCTCCTCCTCCTCTGCAAAATGCCAGGCACCCATTTATTTAAGGTGAGCATTATGATGATCAATAAAAACTGGGTCAAATGTTTTACATGAACTTCCCGGGTGAAATAGCCCACTAAGTAAAAGGACGATTATGCCTATGGGGCTTGAGGGAAAAGTACAGAATGTAGGAAAAGCAGCCATTTCATTTCCAATTCATTGTTCTAAGAAAGGAGGTGGAGAAGAGGAGAATGGATGTGAATTTGAATGAATCTGAATTCCAGTACTTTACTTTGGGGAAAAATAATTAGAAGCCAGCTTGATTTTCAGTTAAATCTAATGCAATTCAGTTTAAGAAGCATTCATTAAACCTCTGACATTTGCAAGGTAACTAAAGTGACAAAGGTTAAGAAATCTGAACAATTGCTGCCCTCAAGAAGCTCACACAGCCTCCTGAGGGAGTCAACATATACTCAGAGAAACCTACACCTGGAACACCCCTCCAAATATGTCATGTGAAGAACTTGCCTCATCTGATTCCAGCCTCTGGCCCTTATCTTCAAGAAGGCCAACGCTTCTACTTGTATCTCACCAATCAATTAGCAAGCCCTTATTAAGTGTCTACTGTGTGCCAGAAAAAGTTATCGACTCTTCACCTCGTCTCTCTCTAACTCACTTCTCAATCCCTGGATCCCATCTTCCCCTACCCTCTGGTGTATTGCTTGTGCAATCATCCTTCCCCTCCCCCCAACACACACACACACACACACACACACACACACACACACACAATCATTAGTCTCACTATCTATTGGCTCCTTCTCTGCTGTCTACAAATATTCACAGGTTTTCCCTGTTCTCTATTCTTATATAACACAGACTACCCTGTTCTGCACCATCTGAAAGTCAAACGTGTTAGACTTTTTCTGTCCACCTGTCCCCCACCCTTACCCCAGGGTTTTCTGGTGGCATCTTTAAGGGAATTAGAGAGTGTCTAGGCTCTCTGCAAATGGCTTTCACCTTCACCAATGTTGTTCCCTCACTTGTAGGGGATGGTCCATTGTACCCCAGTTCCATTTAGCTACTAACGGTCAGATTAGCTTTTACACAGAAATATTTACTTCCAAAGGCATAATCACAAATATTCCCAGGCACTCTGGCTTCTCAGGGCTTCTACCCCTGGCTGCACCATCCTGCCTATAATCCTGCCTCCAAGGTTGCCATGGTTCGAACTGCTAGTAAGGATCAGAAACTAAGAAAGACAAACAACAACGCAACAGAAACAAACACGCCCTGACTCATTTCTCAGAACTGGAATAAAAGAGAAGGAGTAGGGGAAGGGAAACCTTTCTCTTCTCCATGGTTCAGTTCATGGTATATTTGCTGGGGGTGAATTGAAATATTCCCTCTCTGGATGCAGCAGGTTAAGAATTGCTAAAAAAGAGAAGAGACAGAAGAATATTGTGGTGGAAAGAGAGAGCAAATGATTCCATCTTGCTAGTAGACAAAGGCAGACAATCAAAGGATACTGCCTCCACCCGTCTGGTAGGGGATGTTCCATGTTAAGCAAACTGGGCATGCTCAAAAGGCTCCTTAAGGGCATCTCCATGTTAAGAGAACTGGGCATGGCCAAGAAAGTCTGGGTTTCCCATTGTAAAATGGGAAAACAAAACCAAAAACACCTCATTTGATCCCCAAGCTGTAGTCTTATGTCTCTCAAGAACCAAATTGCTAGACAGAGCTGTCCAGACTCTTTGCTCCTCTTTGTCTCCTCTCACTCCTTTCCAGAACCCCTGTAGTCAGGTGTCTGATTTCATCATTCGACTGATCTCTTAAGCACCACAGCTTTTTCCAAGTCCCAATCCTTCTTGCCCTCTCTGCAGCACTTGGCCAGCCTCATCTGGGATATCCTGTCCTCTCTGGGATGTTGTGACCCTGATCCCTCTTGGTTCTCTTCCTGCCTCTCTGGCCACTTCCCAGTTTCCCTTGCTGGATTATCATATGTGTCCTGCCTCTTAACTGTGGGCATTCCCTAAGGCTATCCTGGATCCTCTTCTTTTCTTTCTTTGCATCCTTTCTCTGTGTGATCCCTCAGCTCCCATGAATTCAGTTATCTTCTCTAACTAGATGGATCCCAGATCTATCTATCCAGTCCTAGTCCCTCCCTTGACCTCTAGTCCTGTATCAAGAGCTAGTTACTGAACACTTCTGACTGGATATCTTGTGGGCATCTCAAACTCTATATGTCCACAATAGAATTCATTATCTTTCCCATCCAAGCAAGTTTCTATAGAGGGCACCACCATTCTTCCAATTATCCAAGTTCTAGACCTCAGAATCATTCTTGACTATTCCCTCTCCCTAACCTACCCCATATTCCCTCAGTTGACAAAATCTTGATGATTCTACACTCAAAGCATCTCATCTCTTTATCTCCACTCCCACAGTCACCGCCCCACTTGAGGCCCTTGATTGTACTTGAACTATTACAAGAGTTTCCTAATTGGTCTCCTCCTTCAAGAGTCTCTCTCTTCTTTTCTTTTCTCTTCTCTTCTTTTCTTTCTTTCTCTTGTTTTCCTTTTTTTTTTTTTTGGAGGCAGTCAGGGTTAAATGACTTTCTTAATTCAACTTTCTCACAGCCACCAGTGTGATATTCCTAAAGCACAGGTTGGACAGTGTCAATACCCTGCTCAAAAGGCTTCAGTAGATTACTATTATTACCTTTAGAATAAAATACAAACTCTTCTATTTGGCATTTAAAGCCCTTCTCACTACCTTTCCAAACTTAGTACATACGATTCCTCTTTTACATGCTCTATGTGGTTTAGATGAACCAGCCCACTTTCAGTTTCTCATCTACAGCATTTCCATCTCCTGTTTGCTCCTTTGCATAGATGGCCTGCTGTGTCTAAAAGGCATGTCCTCCTCACCCCTGCCTCTTAGAACATCTTGCTTCCTTCAAAACTCAGTTTGAGCCTAGCTCCTACAGCAGAACTTCCCTGACCTCCTTGGCTCTAAGCGCCTTCTTCTCTCCCTCCCACGAATTACCTTGGGCTTACTTCATCTCTGCTGCTTTTGCTTCTGTGTGTACCTTTGCCTCCCCCAAGTAGAAGGTAAGCTCTCTGAGGACAAGGATTGTTGATTTTTGTCTCTGTATCACTACTTTGGTACACAGTAGGTGCTAAATAATAAATGCTTCTTGATTAATATTTGATGCCCTTGCAATAATAACACCATATCGTTTTGGTTCTGGAAAAGACCATACATATTATCTGGACCAGGGATATCAAACTCATAAAGAAATGGGGGCCACTAATCTCTACATAGCCCAGGCTCAAGTCACATAGAGTCAAAATGGTTTTTTAAAGTTCTGTTGAATCTGAAATTTGCAGATATTGTATTGTATTTGTAAATTGACAACATACAGTTCGTATATTGACTTAGTTTTAAAATGTAATGTCCATGTTTTATGGTATTTTTTTGTTTTGTTAAATATTTTCCAATTACATTTTAATCTGATTTGGGTTGGATATTCGATGCCTCTGATCTGGACCTATCTCTTCCCTTTACAGAAGAACAGAGGCCCAAAGAGGTTCTCCAAAATCACACAGCTATTCTTCAGTCCAGTTTTTCCTCACCACTACCTTGTATAGGATTGCTTCCCAAAAGCCACACAAGAAAATTAGACTTATTATTTTACAGACCCAGTTAATGAATCAAGAATCAATATGAATTAGAGAGAAAGGAAGAAAGGAAGAAGGAAAGAAAGGAAGGAAGGGAGGGAGGGAGGGAGGAAGAAAGGAAAGAAGGAAGGAAGAAAGAAAGAAAAATAAAAAGAAAGGAAAGAAAAAAGAAAAAAGAAAGGAAGAAAGGAAAAAAGAAAGAATGAAAAAGAAAGGAAGAAAGAGAAAGGAAGGAAGGAAAGGAGAAAGGTAGGAAAGAAGGAAAGAAGAAAGAAAGAAAGGAAGGAAGGAAGAAGGAAAGAAAGAAAGAAAGAAAGAAAGAAAGAAAGAAAGAAAGAAAGAAAGAAAGAAAGGAAGGAAGGAAGGAAGGAAGGAAGAAAGAAAGAAAGAAAGAAAGAAGGAAATGTCACGGGAGGGAGGGGAAGCAAAACAAACCAATTAACAGCAATTTAATAAAATTCCAGGTCCAAATGAAAACAGCCATATAATCCTGGCTCAGACAAGTCTTGACAGCAGAAAGAAGAATTTACTTCTGATGCAAACTTCTTGGGGACTGAACTGGGCCACCATTCTGACCCAGGAAGTGGAGAACAAAGAGCAGGGGTTATTATGGAGCTGCTGGCCACGTGAAATAAATCGTAACTAGACAGGCTGAGAAAAGATTGTTTTCCTCTCCAAAGCGAAGTATGTGCCAAGCCCAGGGAGGGTGAAGGAGAAGGAAGGGAAAGAGGTTGCTTGGGGAAGGGAGGGAGAATAGAGGAACTGGACTCAGACAGGGAAATGGCTGAAAGAAGCAGGGAAATGGCTGAAAGGCAGCCACATAAGATCAAAATTATTTTTTAAAGTTCTGTTGAATCTGGAAGAAAAGCTTTTCCTTCGTGGAAGCAGCCAACTAACTGTATGATGAAGGCTGAACTGGAAAAAGTCAGGTGACCTTCTGTTCTACTACCTGTGTAACCCAAGGCAGGTTGCTTCAAATCTCTGGGACTCAGCGTGCTCATTCATTAAATGGGAATAGATCTCTGTACCCCAATGTTGTAAGAGTACACATAAGTATAATGGGGCTCACCAGAGCTTAATAGACCCAGTTAAGCCTCAAGCCCATAGTCTCTGCTGCTTGGGAGGCTGAGGCTCATTTCAGGTCTGGAGTTCTGAGCTGCAGTAAGGTGAAATCCAAATAGATGTATGCTCCGGATCAGGGATAATGTGGTGAACCCGAAGGAGCAGAAGGAAGGAGGGATTACTGGGCTCAGGTTGGAAAAATAGGGCCAGTTAAAGCTTCCAAGCTGATCACTTTTATAATCAGGCCTGGGAATGACCATTGTGCTTCCCAAACTGGGCAAGATAGGGAGAGCCAGGCTAAAAACAAACAACAAAACCAGCCTCAGGGCTTCCCAAAGGTTCAAGTAGATAAACCTTAATGAACCTGCAGTCACAAAAGGACAACCTATGGGAAAGCACTTCTGAAGTCTAACTGCTTTACAAAGGCAATTTTCCTCCATGCAAATGAGCGTGGTTGTGGTGGTTGGGAGATGGGTGTGTGCTAATGGTGGTGGCCATAAGAAATGGGCAGCCTGGGCAAAGCCTGAATTATGACAAATTGAGGAGGATTAACTTGATGTTTCTTTTTATTTCAACCCTCCTAGTTAAAATATTAGCAATGGTCTTAGAAAGTGCCCAGCACCAATGTCTCACCTTGCCTCTACTCTTAGAGCTCTTTCTGTCAACTGGGACAGTGCAAACAACCCTTCTTTGAGATTTGGAAGAATTCCAGCGTGAAAGAAGGGAAGAAGCTAGGAAAAGCAAGAAGAAGCCAGGGGAGCCCCCTCCAGGGGCAGGTCCCTACCTGTCTACCTACACTTCTTAGGAAGTGGAAGGGACCTTGAGTATGTAGAGTCCAGCCTTTATCTAAATCATTAACAATTGGGAATAAGTGTGATCCAAAGCATAGCATTCTATCATAAATTTTCAGATAGATGCAGTGAAGGGCAAACAATTATAACCTTGCTTGCCAACAGAAAACTGAGGGTTAGCTATATTTTGCTTGAGATGACACAGTGATGGAGATTAAAACATATTATGTAAAGCACAAAAAGTCCGGATGCTGAGATGTATGGAGCCCTTTACCCCAAACTCCAGTGAAACTTTAATTTCATGAGCTTATTTGTGTGTGATTTAGTTCTTCCTTTTCTTCTCTCAATAAACTCCTCCCATTCCTTGAATTTTTCATCCCTCTTTTTATTTCCTGATTTAATACTTTTGGTCAATACTAGGGATAGAAAGACCAGAGAATCATACCTTCGATTGTTCCAGGAATAATAATCTAAGAAGTTTATTTCACCTATAAGTTCCCAGTCTGGTTTTAAAAACCAGTTTAATTTACATAAGGACCAATGAACTTTAGGTAAGCAATTTTTTTTCCCCATTGGTCATTTTCCCTTTATAAAAATAATCTATTCTTATATTTTGTTTTGACACAACAGATACATCCAAACAAAGCTCTTTACAAAATATGTCCTCCTAGAATGTAGCATTATAGGGTCAAAAATTAGAGCTCAAAAGGACCTTACAAGCCAATCCCCTCACTTTACAGATGTGGAAACTGAGGCACAGAAAAGTTGAGTGACCACTTGCCCAGGGTCATACAGTTAATAAGTATCTGATGTGGAATTTAAACTCAGGTCTTCCTGACTCAAAGTTCGGTACCCGATCTTCTATATCATTCTACCCATTACAGAGTTATTAACAGAAATCAGGGATTTTTGTCCTTTTGGCACATATTTTGCACCTATTGTACCAGCTTCCCTAGCATGGCTCTAGTAGCAACCTTTGAGGAACTGCAACATGGGCTAAAAATGTAACACTCATGGGGCGCTTTATCCTACATAAATGGACAGAAGTTGCTCTTGTATGGCCTTGTGTGACCACCAGGGGGCAATAGGCCCTGTTGCTAGATTCTATTCTTTACGCAAGACATTAATGCCTTCAATTTTACCCTCATCCCCAGCTCTGATGTGCACTAGATGGGAGTATTGGTATTAACCTTGAACCTCTCTCTGCTTGTCAGAGAGCTGGTTACTTCTCTCCCTTTAGCTCTGCCTCTTTTGTGGACATTAAAGACGGCAGAGACAATTAAATGAATGCAAATGTGAAGTGGAGTGGTTTTGTTTTTTTGTTTGCAAATATATTGGAGTGGTTTGCCATGTCCTTCTCCAGCTCATTTTACAGACAAGGAAACTGAGGTAGACTGAGTTAAGTGACTTGCCCAGGGTCACATAGTTAGTAAGTGTTTAAGGCCAGATTTGAGCTCATGAAGATGAGTCTTCCTGACTTTGGGCCCAGCACTCTATCCACTGCGTCGCCTAGCTGACAGGGATTACATCTGTATCCCACTTTTTATAGGAACATAGATATAGGTACTTAGCTGCTAAAAGTGGTGTAGACAGAGTGCTGGTCCTGAGTCAGGAGGACCTGAGTACAAATTGGATCCTTACTAGCTGTGTGACCCTGGGCAAAGAGCTCTTGGCTCTCAGCCTCAATTTCTTTTCTGTAAAATAGGGATAATAGTAGTACCTATCTCACAAGGTTGTTGTGAGGATCAGATGAGAGTGTCACATTCATCTATGATGTATATGTATACACGTCATGTTTATATTTAGTGCTTTGCAAATCTTTAAGCACTGTGCAAATGGTAACTATTGTTTTTAGAGCTGGAGAGCTCTGTAGAAGCCATCAAGTCTGACTTCATTTTACAGAGAAGGAAACTGAGCCACAGAAAAGGTAAATGTCTTGCCCAAAATAACATAAGAAGTAAATAGTGGAGTCAGGATTTGAACCCAAGCCCTCTGACTTGTGCCTTATATATAGTAGTTAAAAAATATGTGTATAAACCATGATATCAGAGGACTGTAGATGAAACATGAGACCTACCTCCTGACTGAGAGGTGATAGACTTAAGAGGAGAGGATACAATGGGAAGGGAAGGGATAAATATACCTATATACGTATATATACACACACAAATGTGTATATACACACATATGTATATACATATATGTGTGTGTGTATGGTCAAAGCAGGAATTTGTTTTGCTTGAAGATACATATTCGCTATAAGTTTTCTTTTTTCTGTTTTATTCAACTGAGAAATAGGGTCGGAGGGAGAGAAAATAAATGAAGAAATTATATCTAATTAACCCCCCTCCCTAAATACATGTTCACTGATTATGGAAAAGTAACCAATCTCATTTTGCTTGGCTACATAGGGTGGGGAGCAATAGGTCTATTGAGGTGGGAAACCTGTGGCCTTAAGGCCACATGTGGCCTTCTAGGTCTTCAAGTTTGGCCTTTTGACTGAATCCAAACTTCACAGAACAAGTGTCCTCGAGGCCTCAGGTTCCCCACCTCTGAAGTTATAGAGGGGTAGATGTCTGATGAACGTAAAGAGAAAATTTGGTGATTAGACCTACTCAAAAGTGGGACAGGCTGCCTTGGGAGGCAGCAGATGCTCCCCAAAGGGAAGATTTTCAAGCAGAGACCACTGTTTGGCAGTATTGTGGTGGGGATTCTTCGTCAGGTACAGGCTGAAGTGGGTGGCCTCCAGGCTTGTTGAGAATCTTTGCAGATGGTAGAGATCATACATAGAGCATTTGGCCACCCCAGTCTTAATTCTTATCTTTGTAGCTATGAGCTGAACTCCATAAAGCGTGCTAATCTTAGAGGCTAAGAGAACAAGAGGACCAACGTAACATCAGTTGGATCGTCCCAGGTCTCAGGGTTTCATTCCAAAATTACGAGTTTCTTGACAGTCACTTAGGAAAGAAAGCTGGGTTTGTTACTTTGAATAGAAGAGAGAGCATGTGGACAGCTGGCCTGCTCAGCAAGCTTTGAGGACAAAAATTGATGTAGAGTTTGGTGGCCAAGCTTACTTAACAAGTTGGGGTGTAGTCCATTGGGCATGGACCTGGAGAAAAGATCAGAAAAGCGGATGTTGGCTAGTTGGAGGGAGGGCATTGGCATGGATTAGGTGTGTCTCAAAGGACCAGGTTAATATCTGACTTCCCTAGTCAGTTTTTTATCTCAAGTCAAATGAGGTGAAAATCTTTGGGCCAGGAATTGAAGTGAAATAAAATGAGAGACGCTCTCTGGAAAGTATTTCCATGTCTTTGTAATGTATTTGACCGCTTTGATGATAGAAGGGGTTGTGTGTGGGTGAGGAACTTGGATTTGGTCCTTGAAACAAGATAGAACTATAGAATTAAAGAACTGGAATGGACTAGAGTGATTAGCTAATGATACAGAATGATAGAGTCGGAAGGGACCTGAGCAGCTGTTTAAACACAACCAAATCTCTAAAAGAAACTCTTCTATAATTGATCTGCCAAGTGGTCACCCACCTTTTTTTTTTCAGTCAAAGGCAAGGTTTATTAAAGATCGCCATATTGGCCAAACTCTTAAGGAATCTGAACATTTGTGAGCTATTGACTAGATTGGCTCATATTGGCTAAATATGCTTAGGTTCTAAAGGAATTTGAGCACCTTAATGGAGACCAGATGAATCTTATATATAGAAAGGCTGTGGGAGGGATCCAGGAGTGCAGAATCTTTTTTTAAAAAAAATTTTTAATTAATTAATTTTGATTTTTCAATAGTCACTTCCGTAACCTTTTGAATTTTAAGTTTTTCTCCCCCTTCCTCCCAGCCTCTTCTTAAAGACCTCCTGTGATGAAGAACCTACCAGCTCCTGAAATAGCCCATGTTACTTTTGGACCACTTTAATCATTAGAAAATATTCCCCTACACCAAGGCTAAATTTACCTCTTGGCCACTTCTATTCACTGTTCTCAGCTCTGCACTCTGGAGACAGACAGAACAAATTTAATCTGTGTTCTATGTGTTAGCATGACAAATACTTGGGGACAGCTATGTTCCTCCTGAGACTTCTCTTCTCCAGGTTAAACAATCCTTTCACCCAGATCTCGTGTGGCCTGATCTCAGCGCCCTTCACCATCCTGGTTGCCTTCTTCCAGATGTTCTCTTCTCCAATATGGCCTGCATCACTGAACATAATACTACAGATGTGTTTGACCAGGGCAGAACACAGCAGGACACTGCCTCCTTGTTCTTGGAAATAATATCTCTCAATGCAGCCCAAGACTGAATTAGTGTTTTTGGCTACCTTATCTTACTATTAACATATTAATTCTACCAATCTTTTTTCAGAAAAACTGTTGAGTAGCAATATCCTCTCCCCATCTTGTGTTCCCAAAATCCATTTCTTTAACCCAAATGTAAGATTTTGCGTTTATTTCTAATAAATTCTATCTTATTAGATTTGCTCGATTTTATTAGCTATTCCTCTTAGATTTTGCAATATATACATTTGATAACAATAATAACTATGATCTATGCCTTTATCCAAATCATTGATAAGAAACCACTTAACAGCTTAGATCCCTAAGGTACTCCATTGGAGACCTCTTTCCAAGTTGATTTGGAACCATTAATGACTGCCTTTTGGTTCCTAGCCATTCTACTCCCTCTCAGTTCACCTAATCGTACCATTGACTATCCAATATCTCTTTATCTTTTCCAACAACGGCTGACTATGTGACTAGCACTGTGATTCTAGGATTCTAATCTAAGCTCTAGGATTCTAATAAAAGCAAAAGGAAATACAGTCCCTGCCCTCAAGGGGCTTCCATTTAATGAGGAAGATAACACACTAAAGGAAGCTGAAAATTAAGGAAAGAGAAAGAATGTACTGGAAGTCTGGAGGAGGGCAGCCTGGTGGGAAATGAAGAGATGGCTGGCCTGGGTGCCCCTCTTTATAAATGAAGGCTGTGGGAGGAGTCATCTAATCAGAGGGAGAAGCCCCACAAGTAGAGGATACTTTTCCAAGGCATGATTTCCAGGATTGAAGCAATCTTCTAGAATGAAGAGATTTCTGGGAAATGGGAGAAAAGTCTAGGGGAGAGTAACACCTGATAGGCCAAATGCTTTGTTAAAATCTAAGTAAACTATATTTACATAATTTCCCTGATCTATCAGTCTATTAGGTGGCACAAGCATAGAGTTCGGGGCCTGAATTCAGGAAGACTCATCTTCATGAGTTCAAATCCTACCTCAGATACTTACTAGCTGTGTGGCCCTGGGCAAGTCACTTTACTCCATTTGCCTCAGTTTCCTCATCTGTAAAATGAGCTGGAGAAGGAAATGGCAAACCACTCCAGTATCTTTGCCAAATGGGGTCATGAAGACAACTGAAACAACCAACCAAACAAACAAAAACCAGTCTATTAACTCTATAAGAAAAGTAGGTTACACCAGCATGACTTGTTCTTGATGAATCTATACTAGTTCTTTGCAACTGTCATGTCAGCATCTAATTGTTTACTGATTAGTTCTTCAATAATACATTCTAGAATTTTGGCGGAAATTGAAGTCAAATTCAGAATTTGAAGGTTCTATTCTCTCCCCCACCTCCTTTTAAAATAAGGTCATTTGCCCTTCTCCAATCCTGTAGAACTCCTATTATATTCCATAATCTTTCAGAGTTCATTGACTATGATTCATTAATTTCATTCTGCTAGTTTTGTCCATGCCCCACCAGAATTAGTGAAATGGGTTGCCTTGGGAAATGATGGGTTCACACCCTCTCTGGAATTCTTCAAGTATCCCTTCAGACCACATTGTGTTTGGTTCTAGGTGCCACAGATTAAGAACATGAATGGGTTGGACTAGAAGAAGGCACTTAGAAGGTCTTGAGGATGGGTGGAAGGAACTGGGCATATTTAGCCTAGAGAAAAGAAAGTGGTGGGAGTGGAGATTACCGTTGAAAGCTACCTTCAAGTATTTAAAGGTAGGTTGCAAAAGAGGATTCAACTTGTTCTGTTAGTCCCCTGAGGGCAGAATTCAGAGCAATGGGTGGAAGTTACAAAAAGACAAATTTAGGCTTGCTCTAAGGATCAAGTTCCTAACAATTAGAGCTATCCCGGTGGGGCCGCCTGGAGAAGTCCGCATCTTTCCCTTCTCTGGAGGTCTTCAAGTGGAGGCTGACAGGCTGGCTGTCATGGTAGAATGGGGCCTACTTTCTTGTGTGGGTTAGACTAGATGGCCACGGAAGGTCTTTCCGAGATAATACTTGTTAAGTGCTGAGTACAATGCCTGGCACATAGTAAGAACCATATAAATGTTAGGTGTTACTATTGTTCTAACTCTTAAATTCTGTCCTCCTGTGACTGGCTTTGTGCCTACCTCCCTGTTGCCATGCCACCCAACCCAAGACTGTGCATCCCTGTGGTATTTCATTACTGGCAGCAGCTAATAGGAATGGGGGATGGGGAGGAGAAGTTGTGGGGGCACAGAGCCCACCATCAAGAGAACAGCTGATGAAGTCTTACAGCATGGACTCCAAGGACCTCCACTGTGGGTCATGGCAATCTCTTAAATCCAAAACAAATTTAACTTTTGTAAGCTTAATCAATATTGCCTTCCCTTTTTAGTCCAGTCAAACTCAAGATCCGAGCCCCAGGTCAAGAGCTAAGATTTGTTTTCAATACAAGCTCTTCTTGTCTCCAGTCCCTGCCTTCCTGCCCTGCTTTTCACAATCCTGACCTTTTCTATAGAGGATCTAAGGCGGGGTGGGAGGGATGGGGGGGAACTGTGGCCCTTTGACTGAATCCAAACTTCACAGAGCAAATAATTTGGATTCAGTCAAAGGGTAGCACTTGAGGACCTAGAGAGCCACATGTGGCCTGGAGGCTGCAGGTTCCCCATCCTTGATCTAACTTCATTGAGTACTCCTGGATTCTCCCTCAGTGTGGCACTGCCCCCATAGGTTCATGGTGATGATGATAATAATGACAGCAGATATACACTTACATGAGTATACATACATATACAATATAGTATTATAGATAGAAATAACACTCCTTTAAGACTTACATAGCACTCCCATTCAGTATCTGATTTGATCCTCTCAATATCCCTGAGAGGTAGGGTACCAGAAGGGTTATTATCCCCATTTTGCAGTGGAAACTTGAGTTCGGGGTGGTTCGGTGACTTTCTCTTGCTCATCCAGCTTGTACACACAAGAAGCAATCGCCACTGTTTCTGTTCCTTCTATCAAGTCCCATTTACAGAAATCTGGATTTCGAATTGTTCAGCTTCTGAATGCAATAAGTACTCTCAGTTATAAAAGCTAACAGTACATGTCTAACTTTTTAGTCTGGCATTGAAGGCCCTCCCCACTCTGTCCCTACTGACTTTTTCAGGTGATTTTCCTCCTCCTCCTCCTCTCTGCAGTAGTAGAAAGTGCCCTAGGTTTATAGTCAGAAAACTTCATTTCAAATCTTGGCCCTACTATTTATTAGCTGCATCATCCTAGACAAGTTATTTAACTTTTCCTGGACTCAGTTTTCTTATCTGTAAAATTACATTTCTCTCTAAATCTATGGACCTATGATCCGGGAGTGTGCCAGTCACATTCCTTACCTTTCTTCATACTTGCCTCTACTTAGAATAACTTCCTCATTCTTCTCCACTAATGAAAGAGCATGGATTTGGAGTCAGAAGCCCCTGGGCTCAAATCCAGACTCTATTATTTGCTGCTTGTATGACCTTGGGCGAATGACTTAACTTCTCTCAATTTTCTCATCTGTAAAATGAGAAGGTTGGTGTACTCCACCCACATATAATTCTGCAAACATGGGTTGTGCAAGATGAGAGCAGGTGATGGAGATGATTCCATTTTAGCTGGAATCTAAAGTACATTAAAGAAATCATTATGAGACAAGGTTGGGGAGATAGGTTCGAGTCAGATTGAGGAGGGCCTTGAATGCCAGGATCAAGAATTTAGAATTCATTCAATAGGCAATGGGGGATCCCCTAAAAGTTTATGAGTAGGAATGTGATGTGATCAGAATGCAAGGGGAGGGGAGGTAAAATATTCAAGTTTAAAAACATTGAGTTTGAGGTGCAGGTTGGACACCTGGATGGACATGTCCAACAAGTAGTTGGTGGGTCAATCCTGCCCCTGTGTCCCTCTAAGACTTTGAATGCAGTAACAGGACCCCTGACAAAGAGAGACGGAGTCTAAGTGGTTAATCCAGTATCACCTCCCTCCTCTGGTCCATTCTGAATAAGATAGGGGGATAAGCACTATTCAGTGATGAGCAGAGGTCAGAAAGACTTCCCTTGTTCTGGCACCTTGGAAGTAGCTACTCTAATCTAGAAATGGGGGCCCATTTCCTCTTAGATAGCATTTAAAGAGCACATTAAAGTTTACAAAGCACTTTACCTTACTTGATCCTCACAATAATCCTGAGAGGTAGGTGCAATTATTATCCCCATTTTACCAGAGGTTATTAAGTGACTTGTCCAAGGTCACACAACTAGTAAATGTCTGAGTCCAAATTTGAACTCAGGTCTTTCTGAGTCCAGGCCCAGCTATCCACTCATTGCACCACCTCACTGCTATCTGTTCCAGTGCTGGAAGTGAGCAGGGCATTATCTAAGCATGGACCTGATTGATTGATGCTACAGGCATAGAGGAGTTCCCAGAACTTGACATTCCATTTCCTGCCTCCATGTGTTTATATACTAGAATGCACTCTTTCCTTTTCTTGAAATCCTTATCTTCCATTCAAGGCTCAGTTTATGTGCCATCTTGCCGGGGAAGCCTTTCCTGACTCCCATAGTTGTTTCCCCTAGCTCAGGCATGGAAACCTGTAGCCTCGAGATCACATGTGGCCCTCACTGTCCTCAAGTGTGGCCCTTTGACTGAATCTAAATCCCTAGCTCTTTCCTTCTAATAATCATGTAAACACATGTTACAAATTGTATTCCTCTTCTCCCCCCCCCCCGAAAACTGTAAATTCCTTGAGGTCAGGGATTATTTTTCATTTTGTCTTTCTATCCCCAGAGCTGAGTTCCTAGAGCACATAGGATGGGGATGGGGATGGGGATTGGACCCATAACTTCATTGACGCAGAGTGAATCAGTGTGAGTCAGAGGTAGGGCTTGAACCCAGGTCTTCTTGGCACCAAGGCTAGCTCTTTACTTGCTATGCTAAGGAGGCAGCTAGGTAACTCAGTGGATAAAGCACTGACTCTGGGGTCAGGAAGACCTGAGTTCAAAACTGGCCTCAGACACTTACTAGGTGTGTGACCCTGGCACATCACTTAACCTCTGTTTGCCTTAATCCAGTGCAGCAGGAAATGGCAAACCACTCCAGTACCTTTGCCAAGAAATCCCCAGCACGGACATCATGGTCCACAGGGTCACAAAAAGTTAAACCCCACTGAATCAGTTGAACAGCCACAGACATAAGCTTGTGGGATTGGATTGAAGTGCTTCCTGTATGGAAGGTTCCTAAGGGAGTTTATAGAAGTTATCGAATGCAGAGGTGAAATTCTGCCAGGACACACGCGTATTGAGCCACAGAGATGTACTGCTCTCTGAAGGTCCTCCCAGTCCTTGCCTTGGGACACATCTGCACTTTGCAGAAGAGGTGGAGGGAGCCTGGACCCAACCAGGGCCCAGGCTTGGCTCCATGGGTTGAAGGAGCCAAGTCATTTCCCTGTCTATGCTCAAATTACCCCCTTGGGCAGTCTTTGATAATGGGAGCTCCCAGTTTCCAGTAAGACTTTCACACAGACCTCATTCAACCCTTTGTGCTGACCTTCCTTTTCTATTCCGATGGGGACAATGCTCAGGCTTGTTTTCCCATTGGCTGTCGTATGAATGCTCGGATCAGTGTCAGGGCTAACTAGCCATGTTTGGTAATACGGGCTTGCAAGGCCAAGTGGGCAGAACTCAGGACAAACTCTGACCTAACGGGGGAGCCTGTTGGTTTATGGCTTAATGGAAAAATGAAAGGAAACAGTGCCACCATGTGGGAGAGAGAAGCAGAGCAGCTCTTGGCTTTAAGGTCAAGTCAACAAGCATTTATTAAGTGCTTACTGTATGCCAGCAGGTACTGTGCTAAGATGTGGGGAGACAAAGAGAGGCAAAAACATGGACTCTGGCCTTAAAGATCTGATAGTATAATGGGCAAGACAGAGTATAAATAAATATACACAGGATGGGGAGACAGAAGGGGGATGGTAATACCAGGAAAGGCCTCTTTTAGAAGACAGCATTTGAACTGCGTCTTTAGAGAAGCCAGCAAAGCTAGGAGGTGGCAATGAGGAAGGACACTATTCCAGCACTGGAAGACTGCGTAGAAATGGGAAATGGAGCATCCTGGGGGAAGATGCTTGCTCTAGGGATTTTAATATTTCATGAGTACCAGTGCATCCTGGGGCTGCCCGCTGTCTCTCTCTATCTTACTGCATGACTGGTCTGCTTCCTTTTCTAGCTAGAAATAAACTGGATGATGCTGTATACAAGTCATCATTGGTGAGATGCTGAAGCCCGTTTACACTCATTATGCACCCTTCCATCTCCCTTTGACTCATCTGCAATGAGGGTTCTTCTGAGATTATAATGTTCCATGATTCACAACCATGTAGCATCTCTGGGAGATTATTGGTGTTTAAGAGATGGACTGATGTACTTGGGAGTTGCTTTTGAGATCTGAAAATGTTGTGCAGTTAGTTTCTCTGATAAAGGCCTCCTTTCTCAAGCATATAGAGAACTGAATCAAATTTATAAAAATAAGAGCCATTCCCCAATGGATAAATGATCAATAGACATGATCGGTTTTCAGATGAAGTAATCAAAGCTATCTATAGGCATATGAAAAAATACTCTAACTCACTATTGATTGGAGAAATGCAAATTAACACGATACCGAGGTACTACTACTTTATACCTATTACACTGGCTAATAGGACAGAAAAGGTAAGTGACAAATATTGGGGGTGATGTGAGAAAAATGAGACGTTAATACACTCTTCATGGAGCTGTGAACTGATTCAGCCATGCTGTAGAGCAATTTGGAACTATGACCATAGGGCTATAAAACCATGCATACCCTTTGACCTAGCAATACCACTGCTAGGTCTATATCCCAAAAGAGATAAAAAACAAAAAGGAAAAGGACCTATATGTACAAAAATATTTATAGCAGTTCTTTTCTGGGGGCAAAGAATTAGAAATTGAGGAGGTGTCCATCAATTGGGGAATGGCTGAACAAATTGTGGTATGTGGTTATGATGGAATACTATTGTGCTATAAGAAATGATAAGCAGGATGCTCTCAGAAAAAACCTGGAAAGACTTACATGAGCTGATGCAAAGTGAAATGTACTGTGTACAAAGAAATAGCAATATTCTAAGATGATCAGCTGCGAATGACTTATCTATTCTCAGTGATAGAATGATCCAAAACAACTCTGAAGTATGTATGATGAAAAATGCTATCCATCCTCAGAGAAAGAACTGATGGTGTCTGAATACAGATTGAAGCATACTTTTAAAAAACTTTATTTTTCTAGAGGGTTTTTTCGGTATGTTTTCTTTCACAACATGACTATTATGGAAGTGTTTTGCATGATTACACATGTATAACCTATATAGAATTGCTTGCCTTCTCAATGAGGGTAGGTGGGGAGGGAGGAAGGAAGAGAATTTGGAACTCAAAGTTTTAAAAACACATGTTAAAATTGTTTTTACATGTAACTAAGGAAAAATAAAATGCTAAATAAAAATTTTTAAAAAATTACAATTATATTAAATGAAATAAAAATTATATTAAATTTTTTAAAATGCTGTGCAGTTGCCTCAAATATATCTCAGACTCATCCCCTCCTCTTATTTAATTCTGGTCCCAGTTCTCTGACCATCCAGCATGCCAAGACCAACATATTAAAGGACCAATTGAATGGGGTTCCCATTCAACTTCATGCTGGAATCTGAAGCAATTCTTCATGCACCTGTTTTTTCCCCATGTGGATGACTACAAAGATCTCTTGGAGTGATTGTCATCTTACTCCAGTATCCTTGCCAAGTGGGGTCAGGAAGAGTTGGACACAAGTGAAATAAATGATTCAACAACAAACATCTTATTGAGGGGCCGTCTAGAGCTCAATGGAGGAAGCACAACGTCGTCTGCAAAAAAGAGCATCAAGACAACAGCGCCATCTAGAGGGAATACTTCATCCATTTGAACTTTGCATTCCTCCATGACTTCAGTGAATGCCTTTGATGGGCGTATGTCTGATACCTCCATTCATATTTATAATCTTCTCTTTTTCCTGCTCCCTCTTTGAGAATTTGTTTTGCTTCTAACTAACCCCTCCTTTAATCTATCCTTCTTCCCTCCCCCTTTCTCTTAACCCCTTTCCCTCCAGTTACCCTGTTAGGTGAAATGAATTTCAGTACCCAAGAATATGTGTGCAGATTCTTCCATCATCTGATCAATTCAGAGTGAGGCTCAAGTGTTTGTCTGCCCCCCTTCCCCTCCTCCATTCCCTTCTCCTCGGCATATATTCTTCTACTTCTCTACCCTACTAATGGGAGACAATTTTCCCCAGGCTTCCTTTCCCTTCTCCCTCTTCCTCACACTTTTCATTCTTCTTTGAAGATCACCAACACATAACAGAACCACTCCCAGGTCCTCTGTCTAATTAGACTCCCACTATGACCCCTAATGATTATAGAGTTCTGAAGGCTATGTATATCATGTCCCCATATGGGAATAAAAACAGTTTAATCTAAATTTAAAAGTTTGGTCCCTTATGATTGCTCATTCATATTTATCTTTTTATACTCCTCTTGGCTTCTGTGTTTGTACGTCATATTTTCCACTAGGCTCTGTCTTTTCATCAAGAATACTGGAAAGTCCTTTATTTCATTTTCTCCCTTTAGGGTTAGACTCAGTTTTGCTGGATAAGTTATTCTTGACTGTAAGTCTAGTTCTTTTACCTTCTGGAATATATTCTAAGCTCTCTGCTCCTTTATAGTAGTGGCTGCTAAACCTTGTGTGATGCTCACTATGGCTCCTTGGTACTTGAATTCTTCCTGGCTGCTTGCAGTATTTTTTCTTTGACTTGTGAGCTCTGGATATTGGTTTAAATATTCCTGGGAGTTTTCATCTGGGTTTTCTTGGCAAAGATAGTGGAGTGGCTTCACATTTCCTTCTCTTATGGATTAAGGCAAACAGAATTTAAGTGACTTGCCCAGTGTCACAGAACTAGTAAGTGTCTGAGGACAGATTTGAACTCTGGTCTTCCTGATTCTAGGCCCAGCGCTCTATCTACCGAGCCATTTATCTGCCCTTCAGGAAGTGATATATTGTTGTTGTTTAGATGTTTTCAGTCATGTCCTATTCTTTGTGACCCTATTTGGGGGTTTCTTGGAAGAGATATTGGAGTGGTTTGCCATTTCATTCTCCAGATCATTTACAGATGAGGAAACTGAGGAAAAGAGGTATAAGTGACTTGCTTAGAGTCACACAACTAGTAAATGTCTGAGGCCACATTGGAACTCAGGAAGATGAGTCTTCTTAACTCTAGGCCCCGCACTCTATCTACTGTGCCATTTAGCTGCCCAACATTTGGGTTGGTAGTTATTAATATGTTTTTAGTTACCTCTTTTTGTTCTGTTGCAGAAACCCTTTCTACAACTGCAGATTTTCAGCTCGTCCATAACCTATGGATTTAAGGAGTTGCCTATAGATACTGAGAAAGGACGTGACTTGCCCAGGGTCACACAGTATGTGTTAGAATCAGGATCTGAACTCAGGTCTTCTTGACTCTGAGTCTGGCCCTGTAGTCTGTGGTAATAATTCTCCTCATGAATTGTATGTTAGACTAAAGCAAGATGGTGAATTGTGAAATTGTAGAGCTGGAATAGGCCTTAGAGCTCATTTACTCCAATTTACAATTTTATAGATGAGGAAAATGGGGTCCAGAGAGGCTTCATGATTTTCCTGAAGTCATCTAGCTAGGTAGCAGTGGACCAGGGATTACAGCTCATCTCTCTTCTGTCCATTAAATGGTAACGCCTTCTACTTCCGCTGGCTTCAATGTATATGTGACATAGATTTATAAAACATTTTCAGCCCTAGAAATGTTCTAGTGAGCACTATGAAAGCAGCTGCCACTTGGGAATTGTAATTATATGCCATTTTAAAATGTTTACATCACATCTGGGGCAGTTAACTACATTAAAAACGAGTGTAATCTCCTGAGGAAAAACACCGCTCCCTACTTTTAGTCTTCTACCATGCCGTTGTCTTGAAGTCACTTATTTTCTCCCTTTATTAAATGCACAGGTTTGTAATTTGAATGAATACATATTTATGTTACAGGCTAAGCTCCAAGGCTGGATCTAGCCATACTACTTGGACCAAACTGAACAGGAGCAGTCATTAAAAATTAGACAATGTGATTCGTTACTCTGTTTACTGTTGGATTATAGCAATAGAATGGGGCAGCGAGGAAATACAGTGGATGGAGTTCAGCGCCTGAAGTCAGGAAGACTCATCTGCCTGAATTTGAATGTGGCCTCAGACACTTCCCAGCTGTGTGACCCTGGGCAAGTCGCTTAACCTTATTTGCCTCAGTTTCCACATTTGTAAAATGAGCTGGAGAAGGAAATGGCAAACCACTTCAGTATTTTTGCTAAGAAAACTCCAGTTGGGGTCATGAAGAGTTAGACACGACTAAAATGACTGAACAACAACAATTTCAGTAGAGAAGAGCAGTCAAAAATTCTTACCTCTTTAATGAATCTGTCCCATTTCCTCACCCTCCTTGGGCAAGGGAGGGACAAAGAGGAGAGAGAAGGATTGAATGGTGTCAAAAGTGACCTGTTAATCATCATTTTCCCACCTGTTAAGTCAAGAGGATCATGGGATATAAAAACTGGAAAGGGCCTCAGAGATCAGTGAGCTCAGCCCCCTGGTTTTATGTAGGGGTAACATGAAGGCCATTGAGGGGTACAGGCAGTAAGAACAGAGTCAGAATTTGAACCCAAGTCACAGACTTAACGGCATTGGAAGGGCCCCCGGTGACTCTTATTTAACCCTTGGCTGACCACGCGGTCCCTCTACAACATGCCTGACAAGTGGTCATCCAGTTTTTGCTTGAAAGCCTCTGATGAAGGAGAACCCGTGATCTGCTCTCCATTCCTCTTTGGCTGCTCGGTTGTTTTTCAGTCATGTCCGACCCTCCATGATACCATTTTGGGGCTTACTTGGCAGAGATACCGGAGTGGTTTGCCATTTCCTTCTCCAGCTCATTTTACAGATGAGTAACTGAGGCAAAAGGGGTCAAGTGACTTACCCAGGGTCACCCAGCTAGTAAGTGTCTGAGGCCAGATTTGAGTTCATTAAGGTGGGTCTTCCTGGCTCCCCACCTGGCTCTCTATCCACTGCGCCTCCTACTTCCCCATTCCACATTAGAATACCTCTGCATATTAGGAGGAAATTTTTTTTTTCCTGATATCAAACCTGAATTTGTCTCTTTGAAACTTCTATCCATTGTTACTGGTTCTGCCCTCTGGGATCAAAAAGGACAAATCTAATCTCTTTTCCACATGGCAGCACCTAGGATACTTGAAGATAGGATCTCTTTCCCCTTCTCCCCCAACAAATATTTTCCTTTTGGAGACACTGAGGTTAAATGACTTGCCCAGGGTAACACAGCTAGTAAGCATCTGTAGTCGCATTTGAACTCAGGTCCTCTCACTCCAGGGCTGGTGCTTTAACCACTGAGCCAGCCAGCTGCCCCTAACAAATCTTTTCTTCAACAGGCTAAACATCATTTGTTTCAACTAATCCTCATAGGGCATGAACGGCCCTTCACCATCCTGGCCGCCCTCGTCTAAACACTCCAGTTTTGCAGTGTCCTTCCTAAAATGTGGTATCCAGAAATGAAACAAATTTCCTGATGTGGTCTGACATCTGGGCAGAGGAGAATAGGAAGGTCACCTCCTTATTTCTGGAAGTTATGCCTTTTTTCAAGTAGCAGAAGATCCCTTAATCTTTGGTTGCGTGAAATGGGATACCACGATCCCACTGTGCTAGTGATGCTATCATACCTAGCACGCGGTCTGGCACATGGGAGGTGCAATAGAAAGGTTTGTTTCCTTTCCTACGAGCTTTTTAGCTGCTGTAATATCATCCTAAGCATCTAGGTGGCGCAGTGGATAGAGTACAGGGCCTAGAGTCAGAAAAACTTGTCAACCTGAGTTCAAATTAGATCTCAGACACTTAAATAGAGTCAAGAAGAGTAAGAACAATCTTACACTGTTGACTCATATTGAACTTGTCCTGTAAAATCCCCATTTTCAGCAGAACTACACTCTCATGATGATTGAACCATCTTATACTTGGAAAGTTGATTTTTAGTTGAAGCACAAGACTTTACATCTAACCCTATTAAACATCATCTCATTCAGAGTGGTTTGGGGTTCTAGCCTGACGAGATCTTTCGAATTCTGACTCTATCATCCAGTATGTTAGCTATCCCTCTCTATTTTGTGCCACCCATAAAGTTGATAAGTGAGTCATTTCTGTCTTTGTCCAAGTCATTGATAATAATGTTAGGCATAGTGCCACACTCCTGTAATTCCTACTACTAGGGAAGTCTAAGGCGGGGGCGGGGGGCTCACTCGAAGTCAGGAGTTCTGAGATGCAATGCTAAAGTCAATTGGGTGTCCATAATGAGTTTAGCATCAACAAGGCCTCTAGGAGTGGGGTGCCACCCAGCTTCCTAGGGAGGGGCAAACTGGCTCTAGTCAGAAACAGAATGGGGCATACCTTGTTTGCCAGTCAGTAGTGGATTTGGGTCCAAACGTGGTCAGTGCACTTCCAACGTGGGTAAGACAGTGAGACTCAGTCTCCGAAGAAAACAAACCTAAAAAAACAAAAACCTCAAACCAAAAGTTAAACACACAGGGCCAAGCACAAATCCCTGGGCCGTTCCACTGGAGACCTCTTTCCAAGATGACATTGAATCATCGATGACTATTCTTTGGGACCAGCCATTTAGCCTGTGTCAAATCTATTTAACTGTACTATAATCTAACCCATTCTTCTTTATCTTGTCCACTAGAATACCATGAAACACTTTATCAAATGTTTTGCTAAAATCTAGGTTAACTCTATCTATTAAGCAGCTAGGTATCACAATGGATAGATCTGGTATCAGAAAGACCTGAGTTCAAATTTGACCCCAGATACTAGCTGTGTGACTGAGGACAAGTCACTCAACATCTGTCTGTCTCAGTATCTTCAGCTGTAAAATGGGAATAATAACAGGGTTGTTGAGAGGATCAAATGAGATAATATTTGTAAAGTGTTCAACACAGTGCCTGGTACACAGTAGGTACTTCATAAATGCTTGTTTCCTTCCTCCCTATAGACCATTTCCCTGATCTATCAATTTTGTCCTCAAATACTCAAATGTTTTTGTGATCTCATTGATAATGAGAAAGAGAGAGAGACAGAGACAGAGACAGAGAGAGAGAGAGAGAGACAGAGAGAGACAGAGAGACAGAGAGACAGAGACACAATGATGCAGACTGTAGCCCATCTACACCTGCCCATTCTATTCTACTTTTTTCCTTGTTTACCTTAAAAAACCCATACAACCTTTTTTTTTGGGGGGGGTTAATTTTTTCTGTCCTTGCCAACTTCAGTTCATTGAGAATTAGCCCTCCTGATACTATATTGATACTATGTGATCATTTGTAACCCGCCCTTGCTCCCATGGGGGTGGGGAACCTGTGGTCTTGAAGCCACCTGTGGTCCCCTAGATCCTCAAGGATATGTTCTGTGAAGTTTGGATTTTGTCAAAGGGCTGAACCTGAGGATCTAGAGGGCCACATGTGGCCTTGAGGGTGCAGGTGCCCCCCCCCGTATCTAAACCTATCTTTTACAAGTATCCAGAGGCAGCTCGGTGGTGCAGTGGATAGAGCACCAGCCCTGAAGTCAGAAGGACCTGAGTTCAAATCCGGTCTCAGACCAGATACTTGACATTTACCAGCTGTGTAATCCTGGACAAGCCACTTAACCACAATTGCCTCCCCCCCAAAAAATATTCAATAATAATAGCTAGCATTTTTGTAGCATTGTCAGGTTAACCCACAAAGGCTATCTCATTTGATCCTCACAACAACCCTGTGAGGGAGATGCTATTTTTTAGCCCCATTTTGTAGATGAGAGACGTCAGTTTCCCTAAGGTCACGTGGCTTATAAAGGTCTGAGGCAGAATTCCAACTCGGGTCTTCCTGGCTCCAAATCCAGCCCTTTATGCACTAAGCCACCTACTTGATCTAAATTGGTTGGTGAGTATTCTGGGCATCCACATTATTCTTTGCAGGCAACCATCTTGTTTTTACCTCATTAGGCTTGTTTCTTTTTGGGTTTGGAAATTCATTTTGAGAGATTGCCTCTCCCTCCTAGGCTGTGACCTCCCCTGAAGAATATTAATTCAATAATTAATTTGTCTATTCTTTCTTTGAGCCCTTTGAAATCCACCTTCCCAAAACTCAGGGTACATAGCAGATGAGGCTCAGCTTTCAATGAACGGTCCACTTTCTCCTAAAGTCCATTTATCTCCAGCAACCATTTTATTCCTTGTTGATGAAAATTGAAGCCAAGATAGAATTTCCTTCACGTTGGTTCCTCTGCCTTTTGAGGGATCAAACTGTCCTTAAGGCAAATCAAGGAATTATTCGCTGCTCTTCTGATTGCAGAGACAGCGTGCTTCAGCCAATGTCCACGTAATTAAAAGCTCCCATCACTTGTCCTTTGACCCTATAGACCACTCTACTGTACCGGATCTATGTATTGGTCCTATTCAAGCCCTAGAGTGTACTGGTCCGAGTGGAGGGGTTCTAGTAAACGTGTGGAGACCCAGACCTTAGGAGTGACCATTTGAAACTCTTCCCTAATACAGTACAATCTCATTGGTTTTTGATGTGAGCATGTTGTGGCCCTATCTTCTGTTCTGTGTTTGCACAGAAAATTTTCTGTCCTCCTTCCCAAACTCGTGTTACCTTGGAAACATCAGTCAATATCAATTGCCTTGTCCAAATCCAAGCAAAGGAAAATAAAACAAATAATGCCACCCTGATGTCACGTAATCCCCCATTCCATGAAAGCATGCATACTCTAGATAGAACATGAATTCAGCCCGGGTCTCATGCGTAAGTGATGTAAGATATCCCAACTATACCATTCCCTCATCTGCCAAGTCCAGAGGGCGTTGGGTTTAAAGTACTCAGGTGAGGCCAAAGTGGCTATCTTGGTCTGAATTACCCATAGCTCCTCTGCGTGTAGACCCAGCCCCAAACAGAAATGATGTCATGTTAGAGTGCAGGCCTTCAGTTGGGAAGATAAGCTGCATAGCCCTTCCAGTCCTAGACGAAGCTGCAATAACAATGAATCCCAGGAAGATGATATCTTCAGTGCCAGTGGGAAAGGGTATAAGATCCTGATTCTAAGCACCTACTGAGATGTGGCTCAGAACGGATTCCCCATTAATAGCCATTTTAGCATGAGGACTAAGGAAAGGCAAAATTGAGAAAAGATAGGTCTGTCTAGACTAGAGATGGGGAATCTGAGGCCTTGAGGCCATATGTGGCCCCCTAGTTCCTCAAGTGCCGCCCTTTGACTGAATCCAAACTTCATAGAATGAATCCCCTTAATAAAAGAATTTGTTCTGTAAAACTTGGACTCAGTCAAAAGGCCACACCCAAGGGCCTAGAAGACCACACGTGGCCTTCCCCACCCTGGTCTAGATCCTTAGAACTTCACTCCTGGACTAGTGCAAAATAATATTTTAGATCAGGAGTTCTTAACTGAGGTCCGTGAACTTGTTTTAAAATTTTTTTATAATTGTATTTTAATATAATTGATTTTCTATGTAATCTGATATATTTTATTTTATGCACTTTAAAATATGATTCTGGCTTCACCAGACTGCCAGAGGGGCTATGAGGAAGTCGGTTAAGAACTCCCGCTTATCTATGGGGCAGCTAGGTGGCGCCATAGTGCACAGAGCACTGGGCCTGAATCATCTTCCTCAGTTCAAATCTAGCCTTAGAAATGTATTAGCCATGTGACCCTGGGCAAGTTACTTAATCCTGTTTGCCTCAGTTTCCTCATCTGTAAAATGAGCTGGAGAAGGAAGTGGCAAACTGCTCCAGTATTTTTGCTAAGAAAACCCCAAATGGTGCCATGAAGGACGTGACTGAAAACGACTGAATAGCTGCAAGTTTGTCTATGACGTATCTGTATTAGAATGTAAGCTCCTTGAGGGCAGGAATGATTTCATTTTCATCTCTGTATCCCTAGCACCTAGCACAATGCCATGTGTATAGTAAGCACTCGATCCACCAGATGGGTCTTCCTAAAAAGACCACAAAATCACTGTTATCACACTGCTCCCAAACCTTCAATAGCTTCCCACTCCCTATAGGATAAAAGACTGAACACCTTAGCCTGACATCCAGACCCTCTAAGATAATAGTGACAGTACTAGCCTGACATCCAGACACTCTAAGATAATAGCGACAGTACGATAGCTGGTATTTACATAGAACTTTAAGATTTACTGCAAAGTATGCCCCCACTATGATGAACCCTGACAGGGTCAAAGAAAAATTTTATGAAGACCTAGAGATTCTTATCATCAACGTGCCAAAAAGAGGCAAAGTGCTTTATTATAGCATTTGAGCCTGTAGATTCTTCAGGTATCACTGTCGCCATTTTACAGATGAGACAAGTGAGCCTCACAGTCGAAGTGACTTGCCTGTGCTCACGTAGCTAGTAAGCATCGGAGGCATGGTTAAAAAAAAATTCAGGCATTCCTGACCCTGAGCCCAGCACTATCTGTAACATAGGTCTCAGGGCCTTTCCAGACCTACATACTACTACTTTCCTTATACAAATTCTCTCTTATGGGTAGGTTTCTACCAAATACCTCAAATCCTCTGGATTTTGGGAACGGGACTGATTCCATTCCTGGAATGTCATTAAACTCTGTCTGTCAAATCCTCGCCCAACCTTGAACTTTGCTATCTCAACCATTAAAGGTCAACCATTCAACTATCTTGCAGTGTTAGCTCCCTTTTAGGTCTATGCCTTACCTCTTTATGTATTATAAACTGTTCCAAGTCAAGGGTTACATTTCTTTCTTTCTTTCTTTCTTTCTTTCTTTCTTTCTTTCTTTCTTTCTTTCTTTCTTTCTTTCTTTCTTTCTTTCTTTCTTTCTTCTTTCTTTTTTCTTTCTTTCTTTCTTTCTTTCTTTCTTTCTTTCTTTTTTTTTTTAGTGAGGCAATCAGGGTTAAGTGACTTGCCCAGTATCACACAGCTAGTAAGTGTCAAGTGTTTAGTCTGAGGCCGGCTTTGAACTCAGGTTCTCCTGACTTCAGGGCCAGTGCTCTATCCACTGTGCCATCTAGCTGCGCCTACATTTCTTAGGCTTCATTTGTACCCTCCACGTCCCCTAGGTCAGAGCCTTGCACTTAACAGACATTCAGCTCATGTATTCTGATTGGCTTGTTATCTCCAGATCTCACGGCTTCTTGGTTTACTTTGAACCCTCTGCTTGGGGATGGCCTTCTGTCAGAGAAAGGCAGTATGTAAGTTCAAGTGGCATGATTTCAGGAGATAATGGGACATAAAGGAAGTCCAATTCAACAAATGTTTATTGAGTGTTTAACCATGTCCTTGACAGCTAGGTGGCAGAATAGGTAGTGCTGGGCCTGGAGTCAGAAAGACTTGAATTCACATTTGGCCTCAGACACTTACTAGCTGTGTGACCCTGGGCAGGTCATTTAACCTTTGTTTGCTTCAGTTTCCTCATCTGTAAAAGGAGTGAGAAGCCATTCACTGTGGCTTGAATTGAGAATTCTCAAAAAAGAGTAATAGGAAATAAGGCTAAAAAGGTAGATTGGATCCAGACTGTGATGGTCCCTAGATGCCAAATTGAGGAAGATGCCAAGAATTTTTTTTATTTCATGCTAGAGGCAAAAAATCGGGCAGAAATGAAAGTTTTGGAGCAGAGGAGCAGCTGTGCCTATTTTGACAGCTTTGTAGAAGAGGGATTGGAGAGAGGAGACACTAGAAGCAGGTAAACCTATCAGGAAACTACAATGATTCAGGCAAGAAGCGGCAAGGGCCCGAACTTAGGTGATGGCTGTTTGTGGCAAGTGGTCTTTGCCAAAGTCAATGGGCATTGATTAAGCACCTGCTATGTACCAGTCAAGGTGCTAAGCCCTGGGGATTCCAGGAAAAAACAAAGCAAAACAAAACAAAAACAATTCTTGCTCTCCAAGAATCTGCATCCAACGAGGGAGACAAAATACAAATAACTATGCATAAATAAGATCTGTGCAGGATTGAGATTCCATCAAGATCTCGAGGTGAAGATGTCTAGAAGGGTGTTAGAAAGATCAAACGTAAAGGACTGGTACTCCTCATCCTGGGTTCTAGTACTGAGTCACTTAACAAGTCATTTCACTTATTTGTCTCAGGTTCTATAGAAGGAGAAGGTTGAATTGGCTGGTCTCTTACCAGCCCTAATATTTTATGTAGAGTGGATTTGTATTGATCAGCTGATCGCAGAAGTATCGATTTCCCCCACTAGCTATGATTCTGTGAGTATAAGGCTACTCACCAAATATTG
This sequence comes from Phascolarctos cinereus, assembly GCF_003287225.1. NCBI lineage: Eukaryota > Metazoa > Chordata > Mammalia > Diprotodontia > Phascolarctidae > Phascolarctos > Phascolarctos cinereus. The sequence continues at coordinate 114,581,131 of NW_027555625.1, read as the reverse complement.
GTCCACTATTGGCCCAATTCTACCATTGTGAGGTTCACATTTTTGGCTGTGGAAAATCTTTTCTTCTTTAAGAATTCTCTCTTAAAATGTGAATACCCCTAAAAAAGGTATAACACTTTAAAACTCATCATTGAGGACGTTAGAAGGCATGGGAGGTAAAGTGGGGCAATATTGTTGACAGGTAGCTATAAGCAAGAAAGGAGAAGGAAGCCTTCCCAGACAATCAGAAGGGGAGCTAGAGAAGGTCAAAGACAAATTTCTCCGGGTTGGGGCCAGCCCTTGAGGACTGCTATGCGCAGCAGGAGATGTCCTCTTGTTCTTAGAAGTAACCAAGGCTTAAAGTTTGTATCTTGCTATTTTATGGAGTGTTTTCTCTGAGTCTGGCCGTATGACAAACCGGAATTGCTCAAAGAACACAGGGAGAGTGTACTGTTCTCTAGGTACCTGGCTGGCTAAGCTGTCCGACAGGTTGGCTTCCAATATTTCCAGTTCGTCTTAACTGAGCTGTGACCCAGACCATTCAATTCCAATAAGAGCTCAGCTCTTGGCTCTGAGGCCAGCTCTGCAGCAGGAGGAACGAGGAATGAGCCCCAGGAGTTCTCACTTGGATGCAAACTGATGGAATCCTTCATTTGGAGGAAATTGAATTAAAGCTCATTTAACTTCCTGGTTAGTTCCTCTCAAACTGCATCCTTCATTTGATGATTTCTGTGGCAGGCTGTCAAACTCCTGGCTGGAAAGGGTCCCATCCACTCTGTAATCAGATTGTAAAGGCCAGTGGGGAGGGTGGGCTGGGGAGAGAAGGCTGCTCCTGGAACAGGAAGCAAGCTCATTTCAAGGTGCTAATTTTATTTGTTGCACATTTTGAGGGATTAAATGAGGCAGAGTTTGGATTTGGGGATGTGTGTTCTATGAGCCAAAGAGGTATTTTTAATAAAATTAAGCTCTTTACATAAAGCAGCTTTAAAAAGTGGACTAATTCTCAGAGTAGCAGCATGGAGTAGTAGGCTAATACTCTTCCTGTTATCCTTGTTTTAAACATGGGGAAACTTGGACAAAGAGGCTCTTTGGCTAGCCTCAGGTCTCAAAGCAAAATAGCTGTGCAAAGGTCCAAGATCAGATTTTGGGTCCTTGATCAGTGCCTTTGCCAAGATCCTACTTTCTAGCTTCAAAACACCCTCATCTAGCGCCCTGTCCTATCTCTAACTCCCATCTGCTTCCTCACACTCTTTCATGACTCCCTGAAGAATGCAGGGACTGCTGGGATACCTTGATTGCCCTGATTGTAAAGGCATCTTCCTGATACCCAGGGCTGGGTTCTGTTGATCAAACAATCGACAAGCATTTATTAAGCGCCTACTGTGTGCTAGGTACTGTCCTGGGAACTGAGGATACCAAAACAAAATGGTCCCTGCCCTCAAGGGGTCTACATTCTAAGGGGACGCAAAGTGGCAAGATGTAATGATTGATTGGATTTAGAGGATGAAGGAGAAGGGAAATTGAACGTTATTTCCTATGAGAGTATCCAAGGACTTTATTTCACAGGAGGCTTGAAAACTTCTGTTGTGAAACAAACTTTTTTTTGCATTTTACACAGAGAAGGATGATCACCCCCTTTATCTCACCATCACCCACAAGTTTCTTACTTCTAGGATCAAGAACCTCGAAATTGTACTAGCTTGGTGATTTAGTGTACGGATTACTAAGTCTAGAGTCAGAAAGACCAGAATTAAAATCGAGCTTCATACACTTACTAGCTGTGTGACCCTGGGCAAATCACTCATCCTCTCTCAGACTCAGGTTCTTCATCTGTAAAATGAGGGATATAAGAGCACCTGCCTCACAAGGTTGTTGTGAAGTGCTGGGAGAGTTCCATCCCCTCCCCTCCCCACCCCCATCTCCTTCCATCTTCCCATTTCTCCCTGTGCTTCTCTCCTCTTAAGTCTATTTTTCATTCTTGTTGTCACCTCCAAAGCATCAATCCCTCAATGTTTTCCCACACCATCACCTCTGTTATGGTTCAAGATTCTCCCTTCCCAATCTTGACCCTATGTTAACCATTTCACTTTTACACTGCACTCTACTCCTAATCCTGTTACCCTTTGACCTATTGACTCTCACCAAACCCCAGTCCTGTACTACCCCCATCACCTTTCTCCTCTCTCTTTCTCATATACTGTTTAACCTTGCAGAAAATAGTCAAACAACTGAATTGATTTGGCACATAATTAATTTATGTTTTTTACTTTCAACTGAGCCCCCACAAAAGCAAGGAAATCCTTTACTCATCCCTAATTAACTCTCCATCCCATCTCCTCCAGCAGCTTTTCCAAACCATCTCTTCTCTCCTTGAACCTCTCACATAACTGCTTAACAAAGGGCCTTCCTCCTATTTGGCTGATAATAGAAGCCATTCAGCTCCATCTTCTCCCCTACTCTACGTCTCAAAACCTCTTGTCATCATTCCTAATTCTCTCCTTTATTCCAGTCTCTGATGAAGAAATGACCCTTCTGCTTGCCAAAGCCCATTTGATCCCGCCCCATCCGGTCTCTAGTAGATCAAATTCCCGTACTTCTAATCTTCAGTCTCTAACATCTCATTCCATCACTGCTGCCTACAAACATGTCCAGATCTCCTCCTTCATGTTAAAAGCTTCAGTTCACCCTGCTATCCCCCGAAGCCCTCCATCCCTCTTCCCTGTCACAGCCAAACTTCTAGAAAAAGCTACCTGTATTCCTTGCCTCCACTTCCTCTCCCCTCATTTTTAACCCCTTGAAATCTGGTCTCTGGCTTCATCACTCCACTGCAACTGCTCTCTCCAAAGTTACCTGTGATCTAATCCATTGGCCTGTTCTCATACCTCATCCTTCTTGACCTCTCAGTATTTGATGCTGTTGACCACCCTCTCCTCGGGTAGCTTCTCCTCTCCAGGATTTCATGACACTGCTCTCTCTTGGTTCTCCTCCTGCCTGTCTGGTCACTCCTCCATGTCCCCTAAATTTGGATAGGTTGCAGGGGTCTGTCCTGGGCTCTCTTATCTTCTCTCCTTATACCCTCTTTCTGGGTGGTCTCATCAGCTTCCAGGAGTTCCACTATCATCTCTTTGCAAATGACACCTACGCGTGCACGTGCGCACACACACATACACACACACACACACACACACACACACACACACACACACACCCCATCACCCCTGAGCTCCATTTTCTCATCAGTGGTTGTTCTTATTATTGTTCAGTTGGTTTTTTTTTTCAGTCATATCTGACTCCTCATGACCCCATTTGGGATTTTCTTGGCAGACATACTGTAGTGGTTTGCCATTTCTTTTTCCAGCTGATTTTATGGATGAGGAAATTGAGGCACAGAGAGGTTTAAGTGACTTGCCCAGGGTCACACAGCTAGTAACTGTTTGAGGCCAGATTTGAATTCATTAAGGCAAGTCTTCCTGACTTCAGGCTTAGCATGCTATCCACCTAGTTGCCCATTCTTTATCACCCACTGCTTCAGAACTGGATATCTCTTCCCACCCCCTATCTCCTTCTGTCTTTCCATTTCTCCCTGTGCTTCTCTCCTCTTAAATCTTATTTTTCATTCTCAAGGCCAAAAAAGAATTCCTTTTCTTTTCTCCCAAACCATCCCTTTTCCAACTTTGCATTTTCTGTTGAGGGCACCATGATCTTCCCTTCATCCAGTTTTGTAATCTTAGAGTCATATGTACCCCTTCACTCTCCCTCACTCCCTGTATTCACTAAGTTGCCTAAGCCCACAGAATCCCAAGATCTCACATTTTAATTTTGCTTTCAATGCCTCTTTTCTATCTGTCGCTTTCTCTCTACTCACACATCCACTATCTCAGATCAGACCCTTATTATCTCTCAGCTGAACTATTGCAACAGCCTCCTAATTCATCTCCCTGCCTCGAATCTTTCTCCTTTTCATTCCATTCTTCACATAGCTGCTGTTGAGACGTTTCCAGGACAGAGGTCTGGCCATGTCACTCTCTAACTCAAAAATCTCCCGTAACTCCCTATTACCTCTAGGAGAAAATATAAGTGCTCCTATTTGGCATTTAAAGCTCTTTACGACCTGAATCCAACCTATCTTTCTGGGCTAATTATACCTGACACTCCTTCACACGTTCTACATTCCAGTCAAACTGGCCTGCCTGCAGTTCCCTGTAAACAACATTCCATCATCTCTCCCTGGCCTTTGCACAGACTATTCCCATTCTTGTCCTCACTTCTACCTCTTAAATTTCCAGCTTTCTTAAAATCTCATCTCAAGGAGCAACTCCTTATATGAGGCCTTTCCAGATCCTCCAGCTGCTAGTATCCTCTGAAATTACTTTGTATATTTCTAAATTTTACTTATCTATGTGCCTGTTGTTTCTACAATAGAATGGAAGCTCTTTGAGGACAGAGAATATTTCAGTTTTTCCTTGTATTCTTAAGCTTCTAGTGTAGTGTTTTAAGTGCTTATTGGTTGATTGATTGTTGACTAATTAGAGTATCTCATTAAAAAAGAGCAACAGCATTGCCAAAGATTTGTTTGTATGTAGAGCTCTATGCTTCACAAAGCAAATTTAGGTCCTTGACATTTAAGAGAACATAATGTCTTATATCTTTTTCTCTGTGTGTATATCAGAGACTGTCTCTTTCTGTCTGTTCCTCAGACTTTTCCCTTCCTCTTATTGTTAAACATCCTTCCAGGCAGCTGCATTGCATTCAGACACATATCCTATCATCTCTCCCGATGATAACCAGCAGCATCCTGGTTTTCTACATTTCTATTTCTCCCATTCTTAGCCAAGACAAATCAGGGGAGGCAGTGTGCCCTATAGGAAAATCCCTGGATTGAGAGTCAGGAGACCTGGGTTCTAATCCTAATCCTAGCTATGTGATTATGGGCATCACTTCCCCTGCTGGCCTACAGTTCCTCCATAGGGACAATGAATACTGCTGGAATGAATTATCTCTAGGTTCCTTTAAGACAGAAGAATCCTAAAGTTCTATAATAGCTCTGCGGTGTTGGGCAACTTTTCATTATGGTGGATAATTGAAACCTGTGTGACATTATAAGAAGGGAAGGCTAGTAATGGAGCTTAACTTGGGGCTGCTTTCTTGCCCTTCCAAGTCTTCTAGGAAAGTTTCAAACTGTGCTATGGATCACTGAGAAGATGCCCAAATGCATTATGTCCAGTCTAAACTTGTCTGCTTGTGAAATGCAAACCTACCAGTGGGGCATCATATGTGTAGCTTCCCTTACCTGCATATCTAATTTTATGTAATTAGATGTCCTTTGAAATTGCATATAAATGAAATTTTAAAGAATCAAACTGAATGTAAATTATCTAAGGGAGCTTTTTTTTTATTATTAAGAAGAAACATGATATGAATGTTTTTGTGAGCAAACCATATTCTTGTATTGTGAATAACCATTACCAAACTAACCTGTAATATGAGTTTGGATTTTGGCATATGGGGTTTGCTTAAACTGGGACCCACAGATACAGGAGCCCCTCTTCAGCTTTGATCTACTTCGTACTCATTCTCTTCTTTCTTCCCCCTATTCCTCTCCAGATAGCTTCTCTCAAAGCTATCCACTTACAACCCTAATCGCAATCCCCAGAAGGAATTTAATTCCATCTTTAACCTGTACTCAACTTGTGTCTTCAGCCAAGCCATTTAACTGCACTTAGTTTTTCATCTGTAAAATGGGAATAATGATATTTCCCTTACAGAGTTGTTGCCAGGAAAGCACTATATAAACCTTAAAAAACTAGCTATGGGTTTAAGACATGGGACAGACCAAGTTATGGTGTATTGTTAAGGGGAAATAGGACAAAGATAAAAGATTTCCCCAGACATTTCTAGCTGATATAGGTATTGCTATTTGCATAGAGAAGAGGAGCATGGGATATTAAAAGTTTCTTCATAATTATTTTTCAGTTCCTTTTCCATTTTAGGAGGCAGGGTCCTGGGGATATTTACCTAGCCAGGGGTGTTATGATAAGACCTTACAGCTAAAATGGATTTCTGACCATAAGTTAGATAGTAGTTGAATCAAGGAAATGAAGGCAGAGGTAGAGGGAGCAATAGGGAAGAAGGTAGCTAAAAAAAAGGTCAAAGTAAAGGAGTTTAGAAAACATTTAAACAGAAGATTTCTAAGAAAAGTTCAAAAAGCAGATCTAATCTTAGTCTGGATCTCTAGATGGAGGGAGGAGAGGGATGGGAGTGAAAAGAATATCATAGCTTTTTTTGTGGAGACAGCTCACTGAGATGAACTGAAGAAAACTCCAGAGCTATTAAGTTAAAGAACTGAATGAGAGCTGCAGCCCTCCTCTAAGCAGAGAGGCTTACTAATCATAGCACCACCATTGGAAGGAAAACAGTGTTGTTGTTATTATTATTTTTTTTTAAATAATTTTCAGTCATATCTGACTCTATGTGACCCCTTTTAGGGTTTTCTGCTTCTGGATTTGACCTAAAGTCTTTCTGATTCCAGACACTTTATCCACTGTACTACCTAGCTGCCCCTAAGATAGAACCTCAGCTGGGAAAAATAGCTAAGTTACACTACCAGAGTGAAAGAGAAGGCTGAAAGAGCTATAGCCCTCTGCTCCAGGAGAGAGGCTTTTTGGCCACAACATTCTCCATGGATGGCAAAGATGGCTGAAAGAATTTGTTAACAGAGACAGTCCTCCCTGCAGAAGTAAAATTTATTAAACACAGAATCCCTAGTAAATGTTAGATAGGGCATCACACACACACACACACACACACACACACACACACACACACACATACACTATGTATATTATTATTAATTCAGGTGACCCTGAAGATAGCTGAATAGTTGAGGACCAGCTAGAGCAGCAATGTGATGCCCAGTAGGAAGGAGCTGAGAGGCAATGCCTGTTAGGTAGTAGTGGAGAGCAATTTCTGTTAGGTGGCTAGGTGGTACACTGGATAGAGCACTGGAACCTGAGTCCAAATTAGGCCTTAGACACTTACTAGCTCTGTGTCCCTTGGCAAGTCACTTAACCTGTGTCTGCCTTAGTTTCCTCAACTGTAAAATGGGGATAATAATAGCACTTACCTCCCAGGATTGTCATGAGGAACAAGTGAAGAAATATTTGTAAAGCATTTAGCGCAGTGCCAGGCACATAGTAGGTGCTTAAGAAATGCTCATTTTTTCCCTTCCTGGTAGGAAGTAGCTCAATGACAACACCAGAAGATAGTAATCCAAGTTCCCCTTCTATATGTGTATCCTGGTCATAAGCTTTTCCCTGTGTATCTTTCCCTTCATACCGATATCCTACTATAATCTGTTCTCCATGTGCATGTGCTCCATGCATAATAAGAATGAAGGTCTGTTCTTTCCCCACAAGTATGTATACTTGTGAGAGAATGAACTCAAGATTTGTTGGGATGGGGGGTTGGGAGAAATGTTCTGTTGCTGTTATGCTATTTCATTGAATTCCGTTATTGTGAAGTTAGTACATCCTCTGGCTGACTAGCAAAAGTAGAAGCACTGGTAGGGGCTTATGACCTATGGTTTGGAGAGGATGCTGAACCATGAAATACCTAGATCCTAACCAGAGGCCCAGACTGAGAGTGGGGCCCAGGTTATATACACATATATAAATGTTTGGGCTACCACAGGAACAAATCCTTAGCAGTACAAAAGAGATAAATCCTTGATAATTCCAAGAAGTGCTCTTCACCGGTGAACCACTTTCCTGACACTCTCTAACAATTGTCACTGGCTTAACACTCTTCGGACAACTTCTTCACCAACTTCATTTAACACTTCCTTCTGCCTTATAGAGCAATAGTTATTAGTACTCTGTCCTCAAATTATATTTTTTACCTCCTTGTATAAATGTTGTATTCTTCCTTGTAGAATATAAATTCCTTAGAGGCAAGGACTGTTTTTTGTTTTGTCTTTGTATTACAGTCCCTTGCATACTGTAGGCTCTTAAAAATGTTTGCTAGATTGAAGCAATTGCGTTATTTACCCTTCTTAGTGAGTGACTTGGTTGGGCTGCTTAGAGAATGAAGCAAATCACGTCCCCAGAGGGGGCTGGCAATAAGTTATTAATGGAGTATAGATCTGTGTGCCCCCAAGCAAAGGGTCTGCCAGGAGATAGCCAGCCCTATGTAATTATGCAACCATGAAAATACCACTCAACACAAAGCTGCCATTTTTTACCAAGAAATCTTCATCTTGGTAACATGTAGATTTCGTTTCTTGACTGCTAGACCAGCAAATTTATGGGTACTGCGTAAGCTATAAAAAGAAGAGAGTTGTTTTCTCTTTTTTTTTTTTCTTCTAGGATTGAGGCATTCATTATCTGGGATGCCTACATGGAGGGAGTATTTGTAGATCAGCCCATAGTATATAAGTCGTATTTTTAGCCAGTGAGGCACATGCTTACTGTTAATTATATAATGTGGTCCAGACCAATATATGGTTAATAACTATCCTGGGCAGGTATTGGGTATTCCCAAGTGCTAGGAGGTACAAGCCTGGGAGCTGTCATGCTGACTTAATACAGGAAGAATGGACAACATCAGAGCAAAGGCAAAGAAAAAGAAGGGGGGAGAAAGTTGTTCTTGGAGTAGTTGAACAACAGCTTAATTTTTCTATCAGGGCTACTGTGTGATAATGAAAATGGAACTGGTGTTCTCTAGTTGGACAGAAATCACTGGTGTGAACTAACTGATTCTGCTGGCAAGGGTATTTACAATAGCTTAGTCTGAAAAAAAAATACTGCTATATATGATCTGAAAGAATCTCATGAAAATGGCATTTGTTTCTTTTTCCTTATGGCCAATAACTTACCATATTTTGATAATGCTCTAAATTATAGGACACAAAAAACTGGTCTTTAATTATAGGGTACTTTAATAGGGCTTGCTGGCAAATACCATAGAATTAAGGGGAGCCACTAATGAAATACTCCATCCTTTTATCTATTGTCGGGTGCAGCTTTTAAAATACAATTGGCACTAGACAAGATATTTATTTAAGACTTTATCTCAGTTATTCATTCCATCTCCAAATGAGCTTCATACTTCCAACTGCTTTGTATTCTTTTATGCTCATATTTTCTCATCCTCAATCAGCTTTATTTCCCCCATTAGACTCTCACAGGCTACAGGATATGTCTCCCTGAGTTGTTGTTGAGGGGAAGCATGTTGTCCTCCAGTCCCACCCTAATATTTTCTCCTGGTTGAAAGGAGGAATAGATACAATCATATTATAATTATTGTAATATTTTCGATCAAAGGAGTCATCTGGAAAACAGCTGCCTGGGCTCCAGGACCACACCTTTTACCTGGGGACACACTAGGTCTGTCCCATCACAGGACCATGCTGTTCCCCAATAGGGAAGGCTTCTGTTTCCTTATGTTGTCCATGATCATTCTCCATAGACCAGGGGAGATGAAGAATGATTAGCTAAACTATCATTGGTTTCCCTGTGTATGGTTGGTTAAATCAAATAAATAAATGGACTGTGCTGATAATGTCAATTGATCCCATATGGATAAATGAGCTGAAGTCTATGACCTTGTTGCAAGTGAAGTTCTAAAAAGGTAGACCGAGGTGTGTATTCTCCAAGCAAGATAATTTATTAACAGGGCACAAACGTATTAATAAAGGAATCAATGACTTGTCTTGATTTATGCCAGAGGCCCCGAGATAAAGACTTAACTTATTTTTATAAGGTTAAAACAAAGACAGAACAGGGTAGGTGACATCATGAGGTTAAGAACAACATGATTGGTTATGTTGCTGAGGTGTGGGGAACAATATTGTTTGGAAATGGGAATGAAGGGCTAGTAACTATCCCCTTCTCCCCTCCTGAGACTAAGAAGGACTCATCGTTTGAGTCCACCCGCAAGATAAGACTCCTTTGACCAGCAAACCAGACATCCTTGAAGGATAGTTTGGTGGTGTAAAGATACTGGACCAGACTCCCTGGTGTCCACTCACATCCTCCAAGGATAACAGAATTCCTTGAAGCAAGAATAGAACAGTAATAAGCAAGACAACTGGATTCCTAAACTTAGCTCATTCCAGACCAGCTGAATTTCTGCACTAAGTTTAGAGAACAAAGAACCATAATTTAGGGAGTTACAGGACAAAATCCATTAATCATAAATAAGATCAATAAATACGATACAGAATCATTATAATCTTCTCACTCCCAAACCCATTCAGCCTACTTGTAAATGTGTACCCTTGGTCCCAAAGTATATGAGGGTGAGAGGATGTCTGAATCAGTGGAAATCCCAGACTGGTAGATTATTAATAAGGTTATCATATCTGGATAGCACATTACATCACCAATGGGAAGTATGTCAGGTTTGAAAAATAGAGAGCCCTTCTAAGGTCCAAAGCAAGAGGGACCCACTTTACCCATTTGGGTATTTATTTTTCACACCTGTACCTAGAGAGAGTAACAATAGCTATAACAACTTATTGGTAAAGATTTTGAGATAAGTAGTTTAAAATGAGCGTGGTATGTAAGAGGACCAAATAATTAGTGGGAGGATGATGATTTAAGAGTGGTAAGCAGATGGAGTTTCTTAGAATGGAGGAACAATGCAAAGATGTGGTACAACTATTATTGCTAACAGTACTAATTCTAATAATATGTGAATTACTTTAAAATGTACCTTAGAAAAAGACATCCAAACAAACTTTTCAAGACTTCCACTATTTTAGGACTGTTGTCATAACTAATATAACTGTGATCCAAAGGAAACTAAAAAAATTTGTCTCTCTAAGCCTTTTTGTAAACCCAAAATGAGGGAGTGAATCTTGAGCGCTAGCATGGGTTTGCTAAGAACAAATAATGTCAAATTTGCTTCATTTGCTTTTTCATTAGGGTTATTAGACTAGGGGGTTATAGGAAATACTACAGACACAGCATAGCTGGATTTCAGCAGCCATTTAACACAGATACTCATGATATTCTTATGGTCAAATCAGAAAAATGTGTGGTAGATGGTAGCGTGGTCAACAGTTGGCTAAATACTGTAGCCAGAGTGCAGAGTAATTTCAGCTTGGAAGGGGGTCTCTAGTGGCACAGTGGCGGAAGGCTCTGTTCTCAGCATTATGCGGTTTAACTTATCAATGAAAGATTCAGATGAAGCTTTGGATAATGCACTTATAAAATGTACACATGAAAAGGAGTTAAAATAGCAAATGCATTGATTACCCAATTATAATCTAACAAGGCTATAAGGCTGGACCTACATTAATGAGGTGAATTTTAACAGAAGTCAATTGAAAGGCCTATCTTTAGGTTCAAAAAGTCAACTACACAATTATAAGATAGAAGAGATTTGGCTTAACAATATTTTATATGAAACAGACAGGAATTTTAATGGATTCCAGGTTCAATATAACTCAACAGTGTGATGATGTGGCTACCGAAACAGTTAAGACGACCTTTGGTGCATTAATAGAATTAGAGGTCTGAAACAAGGGGATTAATATTCCCACTGTACCCTTCATTATTCAGATTACCTATGAAATGTTATGTTCAGTTCTGAGGCCCTGATTTTAAGTGGCTAACTGACAGACTAGAATTTGCATATCGTGATATATCTCAAAACCACATCACATAATAAGGAATGGCAGATGGAACTAGGAATGTTGTATTGTTGTTATTGTTCAGTTGTTTTAGTTATGTCTGACTCTTTGTAATACAGGCTTTTCTTGGCAAGGATACCAGAGAGTGGTTTGCCATTTCTTTATCCAGCTCATTTTACATATGAGGAAACTGAGTCAAACAGGGCTAAGTGATTTGCCCAGGTCATACAGCTACTGAGTGTCTAAGGCTGGATTTGAACTCAGATCCTCCTGACTCCAGGGCCAGCGCTCTAGCCACTGTGCTTATGAGCCATGTGCTCCACTGTATTGTTTGCTATCTTTGTTCATTCATTCGCTATTTATTAAGCACCTACTGTTTGCAAAGCACTGTGCTAGGCTCTTCAAAGTTTCAAGTTTGCCTGTGGTGTTTATAGTGCAGTAAGAGGATGAGGCCCCAAAATGTGTAACTCTCTTGACCTTCTAAATGGTGGTACACTGGGACCTCTTGTACCTCAAAAGAACAAGAGGAAATCCTCCAATTCATCCCCAAGATCTTTGTAGAGAACTTAAGGGCAAACAGTGACAGGAATGAGATGAGAAGGTTTGAGAGAGTTACAGTGTTATGTTGCTGGCAAGAGGAGTTGCTGAAATCCTTCAGAATTCAAAAGACTTGTCAGGTCCCAATCTCTTAGGAGCCAATACAGATACGGAAAACTGTTTTTAAAAATGTTATTCACAAAAATACATTTTTATTTATAAACCCATTTATTCATAAAAATACATAGCTACAGCTATATATACAATTAGGAGTATATTGTATAGGGTGAAAAGTTGAGGAAGATGGGCACGTGAGAAATTTTGAAGCACTCTATGAAGCCCAGTCAGTGTTCCCTATATCTGACAAGAAAACCAATCCTTCCCTTCATCCATCTAGGTCTACAACTTTGTTTTGTTTTGGGCAATTGGGGTTAAGTGACTTGTCCAGAGTCACACAGCTAGTAAGTGTCAAGTGTTTGATCTGAGGTCTGATTTGAGCTCAGGTCCTCCTGACTTCAGGGCCAGTACTCTATCCACTGTGCCATCTAGCTGCCCCCTAGTTCTACAACTTTGGAATTATCTTTGACTCTGCCTTCCCTACTATCCTTCTGTGATGTATAAAAAGTTCAAGAGATTTCGTTTCTGGGTAATTTATAATTTTATTCATTATGGCTAGCAAATAATTAATAAAAGGATGGTCATTTGGCTGTCTCTCACAAACCAAAAAACAGATCATGGTGGCCTCTTGACGGTTATATGGCCTTGGAAGAGTGAGTATTCCCTATAGGCAGTAATCAACTCTGATTGGTTAACAATTAATGAGAGAATGAATATTATAATAAGAGGTGGACCTATTCTAAGGTGGTGCTGGTGGGACATGACTTTGATTATGTCACTCTCACTCCCAGACCACCCCTAGCCTTGGCAGTCTAGACAAAGGATCAAACCAACCAACCCCCCCCCCCCAATCTGAGTAGAACACAATGAGCTTCCCCAGCTAGGTAGGGACTGAACAAGATTGAGGAGAATACTAAATCTAACCTCATTATCAGCCCTATTCTCCAGAGGCTTATTTCACCTAGTAGAGAATGAGGAAATAGAAAGGGAAAAAATCCTGGATCTCCCCAGTATTAACAATTATTTCATAATCATTTCTCTTACCTCATAATAATAATAGCTAACATGTATATAACACTGAAAGGTATGCAAAATGATTTATAAATATCTCATTTGTTACAACAACCCTGGGAGGTATGTGCTATTATTATCCTCATTTTAGAGGTGGGGAAACTGAGGCAGACAGCGGTTAAGTGACTTACTGAGGGGCAGACAACTAGTAAGTGTCTGAAGCTGGATTTAAACTCATTTCTTCCTGACTCCACATCTGGTACTCTGTTCAATGAGCCACCTGGCTGCTGCGCATATCCAATCAGATGTTAGGTCTTGATTCTACTCTCATAACACATCTCGTTTGTTCTCTACTCACATAGTAACCACTCTAATTTAGGCCCTCATCATCCGCGGCCTTGCGTCTTCTAACTGATGTCCTTGCCATGAGTCATTCCCTTTTCCAGCCCATTTTCCACCCAGCAAAGTGATATTTCTAAAGCTCAGCTCCGATTGTTTCTCCCCTGCTTTTCAATTCCTTAGCTTCCTTCAAAGCTCTGCTTAAGTAACATTTCTTACATAAGGGGATCAGGAAAAACCCTGAAATAACTTTCTGTGTTTCATGTACCTATTTATATGTGGGCATGGATTCTCCTACGATAGACTGTGAGCTTCTTGAAGGCAGGGCCAGTTTCATTCTTGTCTCTGTGTCCCCAGTGTCCAGCAAAGTGACCAGCTCAAGCTAGAGTGGGAGCTCTTTATGGTCATGATCATGTCGTATATTTCTCTGGACCTAGGGCTGCGCTGAAGCCAGCTACTGGGGCAATAATTTTAAATTTTCAAAGTGAACATTTACACTTGGAAAACCAGAAATGCTCCAAATCAGGGCTTGATTTATCATTTTATTTATCATCTTGTCTAGCCTTAACAAAGCGATGGAGAAGATGTTGATAATGCTGGTTAAACTTATAACTGTGGCTAGTATAATTTTTCTTTTCAGAGACCCAGTTGTTAAACATTTACTAGCACACCCCTTCTTGTATCCTAAGGATCTACCCTCTACTGCCTCCCAGCAGTAGTGTTCTGTACAGATTAGATGCTCAATTAATGTTTGATTGATTGACTAATAGTTGTGTAAGAAAGGTGCACTCCAGTGATGTGCACACTTTCAATGCTGGCTCAGTGCTATTTATTTATTTTGTTTTTAGGCAATTGGGGTTAAGTGACTTGCCCAGGGTCACACAGCTATTAAGTGTCTGAGGCTGGATTTGAACTCAGGTCAGATTCAGGATAGAGCTGGTGCCCTATCCGTCCACCACCTAAGGCTCAGTATTATTTAAAGAAATAAAGAGACCATCTTCTGTGGCCTCACCTGTCTAAGGAAGTCAGAACTTCCAACCCTCAGTGTAATTGCTGAGAGGAGAGAGACAGACAGACAGACAGAGACAGAGAGAGAGACAGAGACAGAGAGAGACAGAGATAGAGAGAAACAAACAGAGAGAGAGACAGACAGAGAGACAAAGAAAGACAGAGAGTAAGAGACAGAGACAGAGAAAGAGATGGAGACACACACAGAGACAGAGACAGAGAGAAAGACAGAGAGACAGAGACAGACAGAGACAGGGACACAGACAGAGACAGAGAGAGAGACAAAGAGACAGACACAAAAAGAGACAGAGACAGAAAAAACAGAGAGACAGAGAGAGAGATGAGAGAGACAGAGACAGACACATGAGAAGAGACAGGCAGAGAGAGAAAGACAGATGAGAGAGGGAGAGAGACAGACAGAGAGCAGGAGCTCTGAGTCACGACTGGCTCTGAGCACAGATGTTCAATCCCGCATCTGTTCATAGGGTGGGAGCGGGCGGAGGGCTACATACTCCTGGCCAGCGCTTGTGCGAATGTGAAGCCCATTCAGGGAGTTGATGTGAGAAACGGAGTTCTCGCTGATGCTTGAATGGAGAGTGCCCCTTCCTGACCTCGCCATTGACCGGTGTCCTTCCCCCACCTCCCCCTAGTCTCATTTCAAGGGGGTGATTGACACCTCTGTCTCCTGCTCAGTTTGACTAATTGGTGTATCGCTCCCTCCTTCCTCTTTGCGCCCCCCCCCCCCCCCCAGTTCCGCTGCCTTGAAGATGCCCTAGCCTGGCTTACTATTTTAAGAACCAAAATTCCCTGTCGGCATGGCAACTTCCGGGGCCGCGCCTTTTCTTGTAGGTTGCTGCTTAGATATATGGAAATGTGCCTTTCACCAAGAGCTCCCAGTCATCCTCACTTAGTATAGATGCGGTTTATAAACGGGACTAGTCATTTCGGGAGCTGTGCACCCACATGGGCCGGGAGATGGACTACAGGAAGAAAAGATCAGGTGTTCTCAGACCTTCCGTGTTTCCCATGGTGAAGGTTTTGGGATGTGGGGTGGGAAGCAGAGGACTTACGAATTTTACTTTTTTTTATTAATAGAAAACTGATGAATTTAGAGTTGCTGAGAACATGGATCACGGTGGGCAGGGGGAAGGGGGACCCATCTGTTGAGGACATTCTTTTAGACTTCAGTATCATGTGGTCTTTGAAAGTGATCAATGATGGTAGCTGATTTTTTTGAGGGGGAGGGGAAAGGCCATCTGGTTACTATAGAGACCACCCCTTCATAGCAGTTCAGTAAAAAGCCCCTGAGATTGGCCTCTAGTTCATTAGAAGAAACAGAGAGAAGATTTTCTGTAGAGGCACCTCTTTCCTTCCTGTCCTTGAAATTCCCTTCTTTCTCTTACTTGTGAGAACCAGCCAGTTCCTGGTCCTACATCTTAAAGATCTAGTGAAAAGTGAGATCCTTGTTAGTGTTCACATTCCCTGTCTGCCACAGTGGAGGGAGAATTAGGAGCATTGATGGCCTAGGGTCTTTGAGCAGGCCCTTCTGCTGGCTGCAGAAACTTTGAAGGTTAAGGAACATTTCTGGGAGGGCCTGGTGCACCTAAGAGGAGAAGCCCAATTCATCTTGTTGTTTTTTTTTTTTAAATTCAGGCAATACAGCACCACTGCAGAGGCCAGGAGAGCCCTAGAACAGAGGGCCAGGAGGCATTAGCCAAAGGGATTAGATGTCGTGGAGAGTGCTGAGTCAGAGGCCCAAGGTTCAAATTTTACCTGTTACCTACTATTTTAATTTCATCTTTAAAATGAAGGTGTTAGTTACCAAGTCCCCTTGCAGTTCTCATTTTATTATCCTAGGGATCTAGAAGACGATGGATTTCTGTGTGACATTTTTTAAAAAACATAACTCTCAGATACTAGTAGTATTATTTTTTGAATCGGTAACTTTGAAACTTTTTGTGAAAGGAACGGTACCACGGGAAGATGAGGTATACTAGAGTTTTGTTGTTCAGTTTTGCCCTGCTCTTTGGTGACCCCATTTTTTTGAGTTTACTTGGCAAAGATACTGGAATGGTCTGCCATTTCCTTCTTCAATTCATTTTACAGATGAGGAATTGAGACAAACAGGGTTAAGTGACTTGCCCAGGGTCATACAACTAGTACCCAGTTTTGAATTCAGGGAGAGGAGTCTTCCTGATTCCAGGCCTGGTGCACTATGGCGCCACCTAGCTGCCTTTACTTGTGTATACCTCTTTTCAGAGATGCTGACCTCTTAGAATGTAAGCCCACTGAGGGCAAGGGCTGTCTTATTTGATTGTGTGTATCCCTACAGTGCTAGAAAGAAAGTAAGCATTAATAAATGCTTTTTCATTCATTCACTCACTCACTCATAGACAGTGACAGTCTTGTGTTGTGGAAGTGTATCCTATAGCAGTGTTCATGGCCATTCATTGTAAGTGTTCCCCACTAGTATGTATGATGTACAAGTCAGTTAGTTAATAATAGTTATATATTATTATATATTCATATAACATAAATACTTTATATCTATATAACATAAATACCACATATCCATATAACAAACATTATATATTCATACAATATAAATATTATACATTATATAACATAAACATTATATATTTATACAATACAAATATATTTATATAATATAAATATATATTTACATAATAGAAATATTATATATTATACAATATATTATAAATAATAATTAATAAATAAACATTTATTAAGCACTTACTACGTGTCATCCATTGTATTAAGTAAGCACTGGGAATATAAGCAAAAAAAAAATAGAGTCTCTGCCCTCAAGTAGCTTACAGTCTAATGGGGGAAGATGACACACAGAAGGAAACTGAAAAGGCTGTGGGAGGTGATGAAGGTCGATGGTGCTGGGATATGATGAAGTCTAAAGTGATGCAGCCAAGTGGGAAATGAAATGTCCAAAAGTTAAGTGTCCAAAGCACAACCATTTTACAACCAGTTGGTTGTGCTGAGTATCCTTTCTCTCCCTCCCCTCTCCCCGAATCACCACTCTGTATTATTTACAACATAAAAGCAGTCTTGGGTAAAAGTGTGTGTTTTATCTTAAAGGTAGTAAGTAGAACAATAGAAGGACCACTGGGCTTACAGTCATAAGGCTCATGTTCAATTCTGCCATTACCACTATGTGAGCTTAGGCAAGGTCCCTCTTTTGGCTGGGCCTCAGTTTCCTCATTTGTAAAATAAGATCTCTAAGGTTCCTTCTAGATCCTATGATCCTGGTGACGTACTAAAAGCCTGGCTTTCTTTTGTGCTTGGGGTGCATCTTGCTTTCAGTCTTAGGTACTGAACTGTTTGGAGCTTACTTCCCTTGATGTTTATTAAGCCCAAATCATTTATCAGCGAAAAAAAATACAAAGCAAATTGTGCTTGCATCTCTGTAGTACTTGATGCACCTGAAGAGCGACATAGGAGAGTGGGTATCTGAGTTGAACAGTCTAGTACTGGATGCAGTACATCCACACGTCTTGGGAGAATCCTCTCAAAGCCTTGCAGAACTTCTAGATGTTACAGACTCACTCTCACTATCAGGAAGTTCTTCCAGGTGTCTAAAACATTCTTCTTTAATGGAGATACAGAACAGCTGAATATTGGCTTGTTCATTCATACAACTAAATTTGGAGTAGGGAGCTATGGAGTCCACCATAAAGGCCCCTTCTGGAGACCAAGGGTGGAAAGGAAAACATTGCTGATGGGAAAACTGGATCTAAAGACATCAGAGTTTGAGCTTCTATAATTCTGGGAAACATTTAGGTATCAGTTATCACTGTTTTATCAAATCTGCAATTCTGACTTGCAATCCTCAATCCTCAGTGTAGTGTGACTTTGGGGCGTCATCTCATGGGCTCAGAGATTTAGATCTGGACGCTGAATCCAACACCCTTATTTTATAGATGGGGAAACTGAGCCTCAGAAGTGTACTTGTCCAAGGTCACACATGCAGACAATAGCGGAGCCCACATCAAACCTGTGTCCTCTGGCTTCCAGTCCCAGTATTCCTACCGTTGCTTCCATGTTGATTGTGGAGAGAATGCCTTTGATTACCCTCGGTTCCTATTACATGTGGAAGTTGAATATGAAAAGTGTGTTTGGATCATTTTCCTAAGCAAAAAAAGAAAAAGAGGAATTTGATTTCTGTTCAGGAAACAACTGTGGTGTCATGGGAAGAACACTGAATTGGCAAGCATTTATTGCAGACCCACAGAATATTAGAGCGGGAAAGGACCTTTGATTGGTTAATTATTGGTTACCCTGAACCTGGTTTAGCTTGTCAGCCAAAACGGTTTACGGGGGTGTGGCTGCTTTGCATGCTACAGCTTCTCGGAGCCACAGCTGAGAGTTGGGTGGATCAGGTAAACACCAAAGGTAGAAAGCAGCCCTGAAAAGAGCTCAGCAGCCCTCACATCAGAGGTACTACTCTTCCTTTAACATGCCTTACACTCCATATATGGATATAGATATAGTTAGATATGCATATAGATATAGACATAGACATGGATACATATGGGTATGGATATATATATATATATGTATATATATATATACATATATATATATATATAAAATAGACATAGATATAGATATCATCTAAGCCAACCCTTCATCTTACAGATAAGGAAACTGGGGACCAGAATGGTTAAGTCACCTGTTTGAGGTGTCCAGATATAGGAGTAGAACCTGGGTCTTCTGCTTACTAATTCAGTGCCTTTTTCTCAAGCTGCCTCGTACCTGCTCTCTTGGGAAATGGGGACAAAGGCACTTATGCTTCATACAGCATTGTTGTGAAGATCAGTTGGGCTGACTAACGTATGCAAAAAAGTGCTTTGTAAACTCCCAAAGCATTGTTGAAATGTTAGATATTTTTATAGAGTGGAATTTGGTATAAAGAAGGCACTGGCTGAGAGAGATGGAGGATAGAAATAAAAGGAAGAGGGAAAGAAAAGGAGAAAGGAGAAGGGAAAGAAAAGGAATTATGAAAAGGAGAGAGGGGAATAAATAAAAGGAGAAAGAGATTTTTTTTTCTCACCATCTGGACACAACCCCATTCTGGGCTGCATCTGCCCCTATGGCCCCTGGGGTAATAGAAGCTACTAAATCTTCCTAACTCCACTCTCTCTACCAGCTGTGCCATTAACTAGCTGTGACACTTTGGGCAAGTCATCTGAGGGGTCCATTTTCTCACCTGTAACATGAAGGGGGCTAGATTAGACAATTGCTAAGTAAGGTTCCTTCTAGCTTTAATATTCTATGAGTCCGTGAAATGTCTCTAAGTTCCAAGGAGAATACTTTGTAACCAATAACAAACTTTCCTCCTCATTAACCCTCTTGTGCTCTAAGCAATCTGACCCTTTCAGGTCCCTCCCAGCAGAGTAATTTTAAATCCCAGGGCTCTTAAACCAAATTTTCCAAAGCATACCATCTCAGCATACCATCCTCAGAAAAGCGTCCTCCATGCACCCTGGAAAGGCATCCCTCTTTCTGGTCATTCCCCCTCTCCATCACTATAGATGCCACTCATGCGATCTCTCACTATGCCTCTAATTTCCCCTCCCCAATGTTCCCCTGACACCCTCTGATGTGAGCCTGGTCCAGTGAAATTTAATTGAAGCCGGAAGGTCTTTAGCTGAGTGAATTGTGACAGCCTGGCAGTTATAAACACAAACTTGTAGGCAGTTGGGCTTTCATACCTGAGAGGTGCCTGTGCTTCTCCCCAGACCCCCAGGTCTGTAGGAGGAAACTCTAGGCACCAAGGGGAGGGGGACTTCTTTTTCAGCCACTGGTTTGAACAGCCACCTGTCTGACCCGACTCAGTTCATACATTCTTCTAACAGGCCTTCTGGAGGTCTGGTTCCCCGGGGAACAGGGTTGGCCAGCCCCTGGAATCTGCCATACAGCTTGCTGTTGTGAGCAGCTGCGGGCTTTCTCCCAGCTCTCCCCTCTGGTTTTGCATTTGCTCTGCAATGACACACTTGTTAAACGAATATTAGTTCAATTCTTGGATACCTTAAAACATTAGGTTGTGGAATTGGGCTTTCCCCCCCTTTTAATTGGATGCATATATACAGAAATATACAATCACACATGCTAGGTCCTGCTATTAGAGAAGTGAATTGGTGTTTGCCATATTTGCTTGTAATCCCTGCTTAACCTCATTCATTTTCTGCTTGTGGATGGGGCTACCTGGGAACCATTCAAAGAATCTGGCCTTTGTGTCTGACAGCATGGTAACATTCACGGCTGACAAGAAAATGACAAAAACCAGAAAAAGATACTATGAACCACGGATGTCTTACAACTCTGGAATACCCACTTGAATGTTGACCATCACTTTCTCGACTCTCCCTAGGGTGCTAAGGACTTCAGACCAAAGACACTTAAGTGGTTAGAAGCAGGAATTACTATCACAATTAGAGAAGCAAGTACTTTCCTGGAGAAAGTACTGGCCTGGAAATCTGGGGAACAGAGTTCTAGTCTGGTGTCTTCAGCCATTTAGCTGGATTCCTGAGCAAGCCATGTAACTAACCCTTCTGGGCCTCAGATGCCTCATATGGAATCTGAAGGGGGGGTGGGGAGGATGATTCCAGTCCTGTAATTCCAACTATTGGAGAAACACATGGAATCCATGTTGGAACAAGACAAACAAAGCCCAGCTCAAGTCTGAGTTTAAAGCTGTGTGGGCAGACCCCCTGCAGAGAGATTTCCTAGAGGGAAGAAGGAGGAAGGTAACAAACAAACAGATTTCCCACTTTCCCAATCTGGGCTGAATGGCCTAATTCAGGTGGAAGTTTCAGTTTACACCCACAGCCTGGTTTAGCTTCATCCAAAGCCAGTTTTGTTCAATAGCTCAGCAACCAGCTTCCAAGGAAAGTTTTACCAGGTCCCTCTTCACTGGGTCGTTTCAATTCATAATGCTCCTGAGGAAGTTGGCCTTGCCCTAAGTGATGGGTGGCTCCCTCTCCTCCCTTTTCCCTTTCTCCATCTCCCCCTCTCCCCTCTTTCTCCCCTCTTCTCTCCTCCCTCCCTTCCCCACTTTCCTCTCTCTCTCCTCTTCCCCTCTCCCCCTCTTCCCTCTTTCTCTCCTTCCCTCCCTTTCCTTCTCTCTCTCTCTCTCTCTCTCTCTCTCTCTCTCTCTCTCTCTCTCTCTCTCTCTCTCTCTCTCTCCCTCTCTCTCCCTTCTCCCCCCTTTCTTTGGCACTGTCATCCACATATATGGCTCCTATGCACCCTTACACCAATGACTCCAAAATCACTATAGATCCCTCCTCCCCCTAACTCCTACTGCCCTTGGGTTAAAAGCTCAAATTTCTGACTACCTATTGGACCTCTCTAGCTAGATGTCCTTCCAGAATCTCACACTCAACATGTATAAAACTAAACTCACCACCTTCCCCCCAACCCCCCCAAATCTGTTTGTCCTCCTAATTTCCTGTTTCTCATGATGGTACCACCATACCCACAGTCACCCAGGTCCAATATCTCAGTCATCATTAAGTCTTCCTTCTCCTTTATACCTCCCTCCCTTCCTTCCTCCTGACAATTCTACCTCTACAGCATCTTCTTCACATCCGTCCCATCTTCATCATGTACACCATCACTACCCTATTCTAAACCTTCATCACCTCTCACCTAGGCTATTTTGAGAGCCTCATAAGTGGTCTTTGCTGCTTCTAGTCTTTCCCTGCTCCCTACATCTTCCCATGACCAGGTAGGTAACCCCTCTGTCATTCTCCCCACCCACACCCCCAAGCACCCACCATCATCCTGTTCAAAAATTTTCAGTGATTCCTTACGGCATAGAGGTTAAAATACAAACTTATCAGTCTGACATTTAAGGCCTTCTATATTCTGGCTCCATATTACCTTCCTGGTCATATTTTACTATACTCTCTCTCCTTTTCATAGGTTGGCTAAACTAGGGTGTTAGCTGGTGTTCTCTGATCTTATCTCAACCTCTCCGACCTTTACACATTTACAAAGTCTGGGAACACTCTTCATATCTCCATCTTTTGAAAGTCCTTCTTTCCTTTAAAGACTACCTGAGAGGCCAACTTGTTCATGAAGTCTTCTCTGATTATTCCAGCTGAAAATAATCTTGCCCACCTCAAATTTCTTATGGGATTTTGGTAAGACCCCTCTGTCTTAATAGAATTCTGCCTTGTGTTCTACTTATTCATAGACATGTTGTATCCTTCCTACTAGCTTTTAATCACCATAAGGGCAGGGATTGCTTGATATTTTTTATCTTTGTATCTCTGATGCCCATTGTACCTTTTACATTGCTGACAATAAATATCTAATCAATCAAATAATTGAAAGGAAAGGGAAAGGAACAGAATGGTATATAACAACTAATAGCAATTCCTAATAATGGTAACTAATGACTTTTATCTAACCCCTTGTTTTCCAGAAGTCCTGGGATGTGTGCCCCTGTCTTTCTGAACGTACTTCTGAATGGTGGCCAAAAGAACGACTTGGAAGTAGAGGAAATCTGTCCCCAGCTCCTCCTTCTGGGCTCTTTCTTCCAACTTCCCCCAAAAGCCTGTTCTCAGATCATTCACACCCAACCAACCAATCAACAAGCGTTTATTAAATACCTATTATGTGCTGCTAGTGCAAGGTGGTAGGGATAGCAAGTTTAAATGACTGATGATAATTTAAAGCTTTAAGCTAATTTGATGCTAACGGGAGTGCTTGGAAGGAAGGAAGAAAAGGCAAGAAGAGAGGAAGGAAGGAGAGAAGGGAGGAAGGAAGAAAGGAAAGAGGAGAGAAAGGAAAGGAGGAAGGCGGGGAGAAAGAGAGGGAGGAAGGGAAGGAAGGAGGGGAGAAAGAGAGGGAGGAAGGGAAGGAAGGGAAGAAGGAAGGGAGGAAGGAGGGGAGAAAAGAAGGGACGGAGGAAAGAAGGAAGGAAGGAAAGGAAGGAGGGAAAGAAGGAAGGAAGGAAGGTGTGGATTGTCTTAAAGATAATACATTCTTTGAAATACCTAAAGTGATAGGAAATTTGATGGCACTCTAACCAGAAATAAATAAACATGTCTTGGTATTAAAAGTTTTGAAAAATCAAATTATTGTGGCTCCATAAATGCCACTGGTAAATAGAGGCTCATATTCTCCCTTTCCAGGCTTCTTACCTCTCACGCAGTTCCATGTACTCTTTGACACAGTGACACTGGCCTCTTTGCTGTTTTTCAGATAACACACTCCATCTCCGGACCCCAAGCATTTTCCCTGGCTGTCCCCCATGTTTGGAATCCTCTCCCTCCTCATCTTTGCCTCCTAGCCTCCCTGGCTTCTTTCAAAGCCTCAACTAAAATCCAGCTTTATTCAGGAAGCCTTACTAATCTCCCTTAATTCTAGTGCCTTCCCTCTATTGATTAGTTCCAACTTATCCTGCATATAACTTGTTTCTACATAATTGTTTGCATGTTGTCTCCCCCATTAAACTGGGAGCTCTTTGAGATCTGGACCTGAGGAAAGCATATTAGTGATCTTAGACCAAGGCAAAGGATCACCTCAGGCTAATAATAATGATAGCCTCCATTTACACAGCATTTTTCCAGCTACAAAGCATTTTATATGCATTGCCTCATTTCATCCTCCCTGGCAACCCAGGGAGATGGGAAGCATAAGTATGATTATCCCCATCTTACACAAAAGGAAACAGGTTCAGAAAGGTTTTTTAAAAAAAAAATAATGATGATGATAATAATAGCTAGCATTTACATAGCACTTCAAGGACTACAAATATTATCTCATTCTATCTTCACAGAAACCCTGAAGATAGGTGATATTATTATCCTCATTTTACAGAGGAGGAAACTGAGGCAGACAGGGATTAAGTGACTTGTCTAGGATCAGATTGAATGACTAAATGACTAACCAGAAGTAACATGTCCTGTGAGTGGTAGAAAGGGTTGTTGTTATTGTTCACTTGTGTCTGACTCTTCATAACCCCATTTGGGGTTTTCTTGGCAAAGATACTAGAGTGGTTTGCCATTTCCTTCTCCTGCTCATTTTACAGATGAGGAAACTGAGGCAAACAGGATCAAGTGACTTGCCTAGGGTCACAGGGCTAGTAAGTGTCTGAGGCCAGATTTGAACTCAGGAAGATGAATCTTCTTAACTCCAGGCTGGCGCTCTAACCAATGTGCCACCTAGGAACTTGACTCCAAAGATGGTCTGTGACTGAGTACAATTGCTTTATGTGGGCATGGCTATAAAAAATAAAGATTTATTTTCTGATATGGTTTTCCCCGTAGGGGAAGCAGCCATGAATTGTTAAGAGGGCCCTGGACTGCAGGTTTAGAGGATGTAGATTCTAAGTCCTACGGCTTCTATCACCTTCCCCAAGTTGTGTTACCTTGGGCAAGACATTTAAAAGCTCCCTGGGTCTGTTTTTTCATCTGTGAAAGACATTCTAAAGAACTTCTGTGGTTCTATAAAACCAGGAGCACACTTCCTCTACAGAGACAGAGAAGACTGGGGCTGCAGGAGGTTGGGGGGAAGGGGAACTTCATTCAACATGGAGGAACCCCCTCCTCCCATGCATTTCCATCCATCACGGTAAGGAATTTTGTCATTTATCCCAACTTCCCTTCTGTTCAAATTTTTGGACATTTTTGTGGTTTAGGTTAATTTTCTCTCCCATTTCATTGTTGGTTTTCTTTCTTTTTTTTTTAATTAAATATCTTTTGTTTTTCATCACCATTTCCTTTTTACCCTACCCAGAGACACAGCCTCCTGAAATCAAATTTTTAAAAAGCAAGAATGAGGTGGAAAAAGAAAAGCAGGCCAGAAAAAACTAACCAAACATACACATGCGGTCTGATTGCATATAGATGCAATTTTTCCCCATCCATAGTCCCCACCTCTGAAAAGGAGGGAGAGTGCGGCATTTTCTCATGTCTGCGTCAGGGCCAAGGTAGGCCATTATAAATACACAGGGATCGATATTCCTTTGTTTTTGGACCTTTGATTTAGGTTCATTTTTTCCGCTTGGCTCTCCTCGCCCTTTCCAAATGACTTTTGGGGGGCCCAAGGCAGAGGGGCAGCTGAGCCCAGGAACTGACTTCGGTTTGCGGGCAGCTCTTTGCGTACGTATGGCCCGTCCGCAGAGGGCGCTGTTCGGTCACCGAGAGCTGGACTTAGTCCGGAAAAAGCCTGTAAAAGTCATTGCCTGGGTGTGTTTCACTGCGTGGGCATTTTAATGGTATTTAAATGACGGGTGCCGGCTTTTATTGCTCAGTTTCTTTCCCAAATATGTTTCCAATTCATCTTGTATCACCTTTACATGGGGAACCCCTTGTTCCTTTTTTCTTTCTTTCTTTTTTAATTAATGTATTTATTCAAAGGAGGAGGGAAGTGGGGGGAGAAAGGGAGCTAATGTAGTGGGGAGGCCGGGCTCTGGTACTCTGGGGTGGGATGCACTAGGATGCTCACCCCCCTCTGAGAGTCCTTGGGGCAGGGGGCAGGTAACAGTCCTTCCTGCTCCTAGTTCCCGGCTCTCCTTTCCCTGGGCTGGCCCAGAAAGGAGCCCACGAGGAAAGAGGCGCTTTGGGTTGGTTCTTAAGAGCAAATACGAAACTAAACTTAGCCGGCTCGCCTTTCCTCGCCTCGACCCCCGGGAGCCCGGAGCGCAAGCAGGCGCGAGCCGCCCCATCCCTCCCGGGCCGCTCCTCGCGCTGGCTCCAGCCAAATGCACCGTGTGTTTCCTGCTCGCCAGGTACAGTAGCTAGTCCTGGAGAAGATTAATGGCTGGACAGGATACCAGGCCAGACTGGCCCTACCAGCCAAGAACACAAGAGGCCAAACTGAAGACTCTATTCATGAGAATTTTACTTATCCTGGCAGCCTAGCCTTTTCTTCCTGTCCTGCTCGGCTGCCATGGAGTGCAGACTGCAAGGCAGAAATATGCAGAGGGGAAGGGGGGAGGGGAGGGGAGAGGGAAGAGAAAGGAGGGCAGAGGGTGGGGGCGGGAAGGGGGCCCTCCCAGTACGGGCAGGAGGAAGCGCAGCCCTTCTCACTAAGGGACTGTGGGCTGAGTGTTGAACTAAGAGAATTTTATACCCCTGGGGATGAGTGAGGTGGGGGTGGAGGAAGGAGTGGGAGGAGGCTAGGGAGAGGAGGAAGAGAAATTGTGTGTGTGTGTGTGTGTGTGTGTGTGTGTGTGTGTGTGTGTGTGTGTGTGCGTGCGCCTGGCACTCGTTTCAGTGGCTTTCTGATGCTCACAAATGGGGCCTTCAGATTACTCAGCAAAGTCTTGGACCCCCAGTTGGGAAATCCTTGCAAGTGGGTGGAGGGAAACACATTTGTGGTGGCCCTGCCAGGAGTCATTGGGGTGTGGGGCGGAGAAGGTCTGATTTATCTTTGCATGTCTATCTGTTAGCTAATGAGAAAGAAATGCCCCCAGATGGGGACTGCCTTCGGGCGCTAATATACTCTCCTCGGTTGGAAACTGCCCCTCCTTCTTTGAGTCCACAAGGATTCTGCTGCCCAAAGAGGTTTGTTCAGCCTTTGTCTGAGGCTTGTTGTGGGACAGGGACCTAGGTGAATCCATGAGAGGCAGCGGTTAATAAGCTACTTGCACAGGGGGTTCAAAAACCACCCTAACCTATGTTCCCACACCCATAATGCGATCAAGGTGGGATGGGAATGGGGGGAGGGGCGGGCAGGAGCTGGACAGAAGCACTAGGGGGTGGGGCATCCATCACTTAATCAACGAACTTTCCTGAAGAAAAGCTAAGCTGCTCACTGAGATCCGGCAAACTGGGCACAGAATGTTTAGTAATAGGATTTCATGGTATCTTTCAGATGGTCAGAAACCAGGAAAAGTAATCTCCTTTTCATCTATAGGTCTTATAGGGTTCTATATGACTTGTTTTTTCCATGAAGCTCCTTTCATGATTTCTCCAGCTGCTAGGGCCTCCCTGCACACCCCAAATGATCTTGTGCATATATTCATAGTTGGCATATATTTTGTACTTACTTATACAATGTCCCAAAAGTCTTAATAAAGTTTTAAGCTTTTACTCCCTGTATTTACTTTACACCCTGTATTGGGTACTTTGTATGTATCTCTGTCAGTCCTTGCAATAGAATGTAAGACTCCTGAGGACAGAGACTTTATCTTTCTCTTTATCCCCAGCGGCTAGAACAGTGTCTGACACATAGTAAGTGCTTAATCAATGCTTGATGATTGTTGAGAGAAAGAATGCTTAGACCATATCCATCTTCCTCGAAGCTCAAATAATTTTTATCCTATACAAAAGCCTTATAACTCCCCATTATTCTGTTGTTCAAGATCCCACTTCCTTTCCAACCTGTCCTCTACTTGAACCCTCCCTTTTGGTCAAAATGACTTTCTCATGCTCCTTAAATATATCTTATACTTTTTTGATCTTGTACCTTAACATGCCTCTGCTTAGAATACCTTCTCCCTTCCTCTTTGCTTATCCAGATCTTATCTATCCTCAAAAAAAAAAAATTCAAACCCTCTGCTCTCCATGAATCATTTCCTAGAGACCTCAGTTTCTTTCTCTGTCTTCTTAAAATTTTGGAGTATTTACCGTCTCTTCTACTCATTTAAGATTTAAAGTTCATAATTTCTTGGTTACTTTTTCTTTTCATTTGTATATCTTATTTTCTCAGCTAGACTGTAACATAAGGTCCTTGTAAGCAAGAGTCAGTATCTTACGTATCTTTACAACCACTTCAGTGCCTAAGAGGGGCCCTCTGATGTGATAGGTGTTTAATAAATGTTTATTGATTGTTATGGTTGAAAGGAGAAAAAAATAGGTCATTGCAGTATAGTTCCCCAAATCTAAGCATAAACTCTCCCTTACTATAGAAGGGGAGAAAGAATCTCACTCTGCCCCTTGTCTAATTCTCATTGCAATTAGAGCAAAACCCTGTTGGCTGCCTGTGAGCATCCTCTCATCTGTAAATCACAGAGGGAGGGACTTAGCCATGCCCAGAGGGAGGGACTTAGCCATGCCCAATTACAGAACAAATCGCTTGGCTCTCTTCTTTCCAACTCCCCTCCACCACCCTGGATGATTGGAAGTGGCCTTGGGACACATTCCAGAGAACTCTCACAGTGGTGCTTCATCTCTCATTGCCTCCTGCTTCTCTCCTCTCTCCTACTCCTTCCTTTAGCCTGTCCAAAGGCATTTGCTGTGGGGAAGGGCTGCAGTGACTGCAATCCTTACACGTTTACAATGTGATTGTGAATAACATTGTGAGCTCCTAGAGAACAAGGGGTGTCTTTTTCCTCTTTTTTTGCATCCCTAACACAACACTTAGCTCAGTGCCTGGCACATAGTAGGAATTTAATAAATATTTATCGACTATTAAATTTCAATTCACCTTCCTGTGGGCCTGTTCTCCTGAAGGAAGAAGTTGCACTGTGGTATATGAGAACTAGGAACCCTGGTTTTGGAGTGAAAGGACTTAGGTTTGAATCCTGACTCTATTATTTATTAGCTATGTGATCTTGGTTGAGTTATTTTATCTCCTTAAGATAAAAAATGGTTGAGTTATTTTATCGTCCTTGCTTTTTTAAAATCTATAAATCAAGGAGGTTGGATTAGGTCATCTTTTAGAGTCCTTTCTATCTCTAATCCTATGATAACTATAGCTTTTCTGGTTGTTCTTCCTCTCTCCTGAGGCAGCATGGAATAATATTATTATACTCATATTTATATGGTGCTTTAAAGTTTGTAATGCTCTATGCACACATACATACACATGTATGTATATATATATGATTTTAACCTCCCAACGATTGTGTAAAGTAGTTACTATCATTATCCCCATTTACAGATGAAAAAACTGAGACCCAGAGAGATTAAATGTAATAGGCCTAGAATGGTCTGTGAGGAGCCAGTCCTTGACACATGCACAAATACTTTCTGTCTGGGTCCAACCCAAACAGGTCAAAACTTTGGAGAGCCTGTTTCTGGTTTTGAGTAATTCAGGGGTGGGTATACTGTAATGATGAAAAGTCTTTTAATTGGCTGTGGAGTAAGAAGAACTGAGGAACTGCTCAGGAATTGCTGAACTGAATGTACATACAAGAGGTGCAATCTGACCATCTCTAGGCCTCTCTTTGGAGGCTTTGAGTGGGGAGGTCTATTTTGATGAGGGGAGAGAATAGCTTGCCAAATTTCCCACCTAGCCAGTCTATGTGACTTTGTTTCTTTGTCATCATTCTTTCCCAATCTTAAGGGAATGAGTATTCTGAGATGGAAGTGCCCAGACACTTCTGGAGATCCAGAGGTTCCTCAGAGATCCCACTGGCAACTGGAGTCATTAGCAAAGTCCAGATGCAGCTGAATGGTTGGCCTAGCAGGAGATGACCTGCCAAGCAGAGCGCTGCACCTAAGGGAAACTTCGTAAGCACTTCCAGAGTCAGAAGACAGAAGGTGTCTCTTGGGCACACGCATTCTCTACAAGCATACCTCAGTACTATTATACTTTAATTTTGATCCTACTCTCTCAAAAGACATTGTGTATGCAAGGGGAGAATGCGCCTCCTATTTGGGGAGTGGTTTGTATCAGCTGTTCTTGCTATATACCATCTTAGTAATGCCATTTTCTATGAGTTAATTGGGTTCATTTGGGGTTCCACTTTGGGGAGGGGTCTGCCATCCTTTATCCGCCTCCTGATTCTGCTTCTGACTCTCCTGACTTTGATACCATGACTCTCCATGGGTGCCTCCTCCCTGCCCCTAATTTTCAGCTCCCTTTTATACATTGTCTTCCCCAACTGGAATAGAAAACTCCTTGAGGGCAGAGACTATCTTTATTTTCGCTTGTATTTGAATCCTGAGCATCTAGCACGGTGCCTAGCACATATTAAACATTTAATAAATGCTCATTGACTTGTTTTGTTGCCTTGATTGATTGATAATGGGGAGCCCACTGGTAGGGGCTTATGAGTGACAGTAGTAGAAACCCCAGACCTACAGTTACCCTAAAACACTGACTAGCAGTGATCCTTCCTCTCTTTGGAATTCCAATCTGTCATTGTGGGTGCAGGTTAGGGGAGAGGCTCTGGACAGGGTGCTACCTAAGGGCTTTGCTCATGATCACAGCCTCTAAGTGTCTGAGGCAGGATTGAAGCTTATGTCTTTCAGACTCCAACTTCATTATTTATCTGTGGTGTTGTGAATAGTGCTAAACTAGGAGTGAAGAAAACCTGGAATTGAATCCTGTCTTAGAGACTTACTAGCTGAATGACCCATGGGGAAATCATTTAACTTCTCTCAGCCTCATTTTCTTCATCTGTACAGTGGGAATAATAATAACTCCTACTGCACAGGGTTGTTGTAAAGATTAAGCAAGATAATGGCTGTAAAATGCTTTGTGAACCTTAGAGTGCTGGCTGGACACTAGATATATATGTGAGTTATTCCTACCACTAAGCTATGGTCTCATTACAGATCCCGGGTGCTTTGCTCCACAAGTCAAAGCACAAGCCTAAAGTGGAACCTGGAGTGGGGACAGGGCATGGGGGATGGGGCACAGGGCAACCAGCTTCATCTGACAGCTTCTAGGGGAACTGCATTTCTCAAGTCCTAACGAACAATTTCCAGTTGAGGAAACCCGAAATGCAGGAAAATAGCACCATCCAGGGAATTCCTCTCAGCCCAGAGGAAGAGCATAATAACCATAAATAATTTAGCTGCAATTAAAGTCCACTGTAGGTAGCCCTCTTTATAGATCCATGCTCACAAGGCAGAAATAAGACAGGATCTCAAAGGGTCAAATGACAAAATTTGGCCTACTCAGTATTCCCCTCCTCCTATTGCTACCATGTGCTTCCAGCAGACTTCCTAACCTCCTACTTCCTATACTTGTCATAGTATTGCCACCATAAATAAAAATCCTTCTTCCCTATGAGGTCCTCTGCTAGTCTCATCTTCATCCACTCCTCCTGTGTGGTTCTACTCTACTAGCCTTTTCTTCTGGGCTCTTTGGCATACTTTATTTGCGTCGCAACTTTTAAAAAAATGTTCTTTATATCTTCTTTGCTTAAGTGAAATCTGGCTTTCCACTGATAGCCTTACTATCCTTCAAATTCCCTCCAGTTGAAGATTTTTCTTCTCCCACTACCCCCTAACTCACAAATTAAGGAGGAGGGGTAGACATGTTCCTTGTTCATCATTGCAACTTCCAGACCATGCTTCAACATCTTCTTTAAAAGTTTGCTAGTGACCATCTATCTATTTGCTAGATGTCGTTAGTGGCCCTTTTTTCACTCTTCTCATTCTTCCCAACCTCATTTCAGTATTAATTTATGTAGCCCACCACACTTTCCATAGAACTCTCCATGGCTCCAGCCTCTCTCTTGACCCGGTTCCATGTTTCTGGTTGCCTATTGAACATCTCTACCTTGATGTCCATCCAGAATCACCTCAAATCCAATACTTGTTTAAAACCAAACACACCTTCTTCACTTTCAAATCAGTTTCTCTGTCTCTCTTCACTATTTCTATACATTTCATTAGCATTCTCTGAGATGCTCAGGCTTGAAGTCACTGAGTCATCTTTGACTACCTTCCCCACCCCCACCCACCTAACATCCAATTCATTATCAATTCTAGTCAATTCTACTTCTGAAATATCTCCCACATCCATTCCCTCCTTTTTATTTATTAGACAGGCACAATTTAAAAAGAGCATCTAGGTGGAATAGTAGATAGAATGACAGGCCCAGAGTCAGGAAGACTCATCATCCTGACTTCAAATCTGGCTTCAGACACTTATTAGCTGTGTGACCCTGGGCAAGTCATTCAATCTCATTTGCCTCATTTCCTCATCATAAAATGAGCTGGGGAAGGAAATGGCAAACCACTCTTAGCATTTTTGCCCAGACAGCCCCAAATAAGGTCATGAAGAGCTGGACATGACTGAAAACAATTGGACGACAGCAACAATTAAGACAGTTGGCCTTGGAACCAGGAAGTCTTGGTTCCAAGAGCTGGCTGATACATGGGGGTTCTGTGTGACCTTGATAGGTCAAAAGATCATAACTTTTGATCTAGAAAGGATCTGTAAGGCCATTGGTCCAATGCCCTCATTTTACAGATGAGAAAACAAAGACCCAAAAAATATCCCAAGGTCGCAAAGGTCACAAGGCTATGCTTTAAATTAGAACTAAGATTTGAGCCAAGGTCTTTTGATTTCCAACATCCTTTTCGTGTATTAGTGCAATGATTTAACCTCTCTGTGCCCCAGACAATTAAGGCTCTAAGTTGAAAATGAGTTGCCATTCTGTGTCTTTTGAGGGAATTTCTGTACTGGGAGCCCCCCACACTAATGAAGCATTGGTCATGCTGCTGAATTGCTATTTTGATCTTGGTGGTCATGAGAAAATACAGGAAAATATATCCTTCGCTGGCACTGTCAGCAGGAGGATTGATCCTATTCTGTTGACCACATATTGCTTTTAAAAAAGCGGATAAATTATTCCCTCAAGACATGAAATTCACAATTTTGAATATTTTCATTGTAGAAAAGAGCAAGACACCTGCAAGGCCATGACCTGTGATCATATGACCAAGCCATGCATTTCCCCTGGGTGGTGTGATGATGTTGGATTACTGTATTCTTTGATAGTACATATATTGTGGCATTTCGTGTTAATCCATATTCCCTAAAAACATACATACTCAGAGTTGCTGCTGTTATTCAGCTGTTTCAGCTGCGTTTGACTCTCTGTGACCCCATTTCAGGGTTTTCTTGGCAGAGATACTGGAGTGGGTTGCATTTCTTTCTCCAGCTCATTTTACAGATGAGGAGACTGAAGCAAATAGGGGTTAAGTGACTTGTCCAGGGTTACACAGGTAGTAAGTGTCTGAGGCCAGATTTGAACTCAGGTCTTCTTGATTCCAGGCCACCTAGCTGTCCTCACACAGAGTCAATTATAGGAAATAGATGAGAGACTAAAGGGGGAGGGGGGCAGCATTAGAAAAGCTTACCACATTTGTTATCTGTGACCACCCTGGGCCTCGATAACTTCTAGGACTGAAGTCAATTGGAAAGGAGTGGGATATGACTCAAATGTAAGTGAATATAAACTAAAGCCCAGGCTAGATTGGAACCAGGTACTTCTGAGGCGCTACTTTGGA
Organism: Phascolarctos cinereus; assembly: GCF_003287225.1. NCBI lineage: Eukaryota > Metazoa > Chordata > Mammalia > Diprotodontia > Phascolarctidae > Phascolarctos > Phascolarctos cinereus. Next base: position 114,547,315 of record NW_027555625.1, on the reverse strand, counting down.
GTCAGGAAGCTGGGAACAGAAACTGAAATTCAGTCTGGGGAGGTCAGCAGACAGGTCTCTTGTTCAGAGACAAGATTAAGTGTGTCAGTGAGTTGCCTTGGTCATCACAGAAGTTCTTCATTCTCTGCCTCACCTGATCTGACCTGATGTGAGTGGTCTCACCTGGGCCAGCCAAGGGGTGGGACCACTCCTTGAAGTAGGAAGAGCCATCGATCAGTATAGTACAGTATTGGTAGGGATCTCTAGACTGTATCACCTTAGGTGAGAGGATTTCCTGTCCTCAGACCTATTCATTTATATTTCTGTTTGGAATGTGCCACGGGCCTCATTATCTGATTCCTGGAATGTGAAATTCTGGGTTCACATTCCATTCCTCCACTGTACCAGTTTGTCGGTTCTTGATCCCCAAAAGTCTCTTAATAAGCTGTTCAGTTTGTCCCAAGTTAAACTGAAGAATGTCGGTGCCTCTAAACGATCTGGAGCCTGGTTTGCAGTTTTGTGGGATCATAGAATCCTAGATTTAGAGCAGGAGGGACCTGAGAGGCCACTGAGTAGAGCCCCATCATTTTGCAGATGGGGAAACTAAGTCTGAGAAGTTAAATGACTTACCCAGAGTCATAGAGCTAGGATATGTCAGAGGTAGATCATCCTGATTCCAAACACCGTGCTAACACCATCCAGCCTTCTCAAATCAACGCAACAGGCACTTATTAAGTACCCTATCTTAGCCTTTTACTAGGCACTGGGGATACAAATCAAAACAAAAACCATTCCCTGCCCTCAGAGAGTTTACATTCTATAGGGATCCAAAGACAGGAAGTGAGGGCCCGACTGGAAGAAGTAGGCTTGGCCAGACAAGCATGAAGGAGCAGACTTGCTTGGGTATGTAGGTCCTATGAGGTCAGAGTTCCCAAAGGCATTAGCCAAGCTAGGCTTCCTGTGAATGGTTAAAATGACTAGAAACACCTGTAAGAAAGTTCCTGGGAACTGAGAAGGCCCCAAGGTGCTTTGAAGGTTACAGGGGCAGGGTTTGTGTACTAGCCTTTGCAGGGCATGGCACAATCTCCCATTTTTCACATAATAAATACTGTCAGATGGCATTGCTGGTCTCAACTTTGTGCTGAGCCTGGAGCAGGCCCAGAGAGCAAGGGTGGGGCTTCTCTGGATCATCAGAGAAACACAAAGGCCCTCCCTGGGACAAGCAGGAGGGGATGGCTGACTGGGGGAGGTCCTGGGACAGTCACCCAGTCCAGAGTCCAAGCAGCTGCAAATGAAAGACAGACCCAGAAGGCACAGGCAAACACTCAGCCATCCTGCAGAGCCAAGAAATTCTGGCTAGAAACCTTACAACAGAGGAGAGGCACCGGGAAATGCTTGAAAACCAAGTGAGGCCCTTGTAACATTAGACTCCTGTCAAAAAGGGATTTGAGCCAAACTCCTTTCTCCCCTCCTGGCAGAAACACCAAACTGAGTTGAACCAAGAGGGCCAGGGAAGGTGGCGAAGGATCCTGAGGAGGGAGTCACCAGGAAGGGAAAAGCTCACGGGGCTGTAATCTTCACCCTTCTCTCTCCTGAGACACAGAGGGAAGGTTGTCCAGGACTTCAGAACAGCAAGATTGGGAAGGAGAGATGGCAAATCTTTTTCTTTTTTTTCAGACACAGCCCAGCAACCTGGACTCCACTGGTGAATATACACAAAAGTTTGTTGTGGAAATGAGACATGTGGCAACACTGGATCTGGCCAGGTACCAGTGACTGAGAATACAAAACCCCCACTTCCATTTGCAGAAGGAGATGTTGAGAAACTGTTGGGGAAAAAAGTTTGGTGTTACAGACCCTCGGTCCACAGGCGTTGGGCCATGGCTGAGACATAAGCAGACCCATTCAACACAGCTAAGAAGTCATCCTGCTTTGAGGGATGGGTTAATACATTTACAGAATTTGGATGCTTTTCAATTTTATAATTTCCCCACCCCTTTTTGGGGGTCTTATAAAAATGCAGAGAATGTCCCACAGGAAGATAATTTTCCAGAGGTCGGTGCAGAGACAGTGAGCTGATAAGCATCTATGTCGTATTTACTATATGCCAGGCATTGTGCTAAGCACCAGAGATATAAATAAATAAAAGTAGCATCCCTGCCCTTAAGGAGCTCTCGCTGTAACAGAAGAGACAACATGCAAATAACTACGTATATACACCATATATTTGGCATGAGAGGAATGGGAAGTCACTTCCAGAAGGGAAGTCACATGTTTTGGAGGAGCCTAGGAAAGGCTTGCTGTGGAGGGTGAGATCTGAGCAGAATCCTGAAGGGAACTAGGAGGCAGAGGGAGATCATACAAGGCACAGAGTACCCATGCACAGCCAGGGCAAAGCTCAAGTCAGGAGACGAAACGTGAGGGGAAGAGAACAGGAAATAGGCCAGCAGAGCTGGACTGTAGAAAGCTTGGAGGGGAGCAAGAGGGAAGAAGACTGAAAAGCTAGGGATGAGCTTGGCTGTGAAGGGCTTTAAATGTCAAAAGAACACTTATCTGGAGAACCTGGAGTTAATGTGGAGTCACTGAAAATTATTGGGACAGAATCAGGGGGTCCAACAGTCATTTTATGAAGTTTGTGCTCCAGTTTTACGTAATGGAAAAGGTTCTAGATTTAGAATTAGAAGATATGCAAAGACATTTAGCTGTACAATGAGGATAATGACAGTGTCCACCTTGCAGGGTTGTTGTGAGGATCAAATGAGATAATATTGGTAAAAAGTGCTTAGCATAGGGCTTGACACATAGCGGTTGCAATATAAATGGTTATTCCCTTTCCCGTATGTCTTTGCATTTCCAGGTCTAACATCCAGTGTGTAAACTAACTAACCACATGAACTTGAGTAAGCAGTATCCTTCAGTGGATTATAATAAAACAGATTAGACTAGAATTCGGAGGTGGGGGATTTGTTCCACGAAGTTTAGATTCAGTCAAAGGGTGGCCTCAAGGCCACAGGTTCCGCTCCCCTGGACTAGATGTCTTCTAAGGCTAACATTCTACGATCCTATTTGGTTTAAATCTTACCTCAAAAATTGAGTGCTCTGTAATCATAATAACCAAGAAGAAAAATGATGAATCTTTCTCTTCTTTCATCATAGTTGGGGGTGGAGGTGGGAGGGTTTATGGGTATGGAATATTGCATATATAGTCAGATGTGTTCATTGATTTTGCTGAACTATCTTACCAAAAAAACCCCCAAACAACCTTATAACATAATTGTAAAATAACTTATAATTTTTTTGTTGTTCGGTCATTTCAGACTCTGTGACCCCTTTTGCGGTTTTCTTGGCAAAGATACTGGAGGGGTCTGCCATTTCTTTTTCCAGCTTATTTTACAGATGAGGAAACTGAGGCAAACAGAGTTAAGTGACTTGCCCAGGGTCACACAGCTAATAAGTGTTGACGGCTGGATTTGAATTCCAAATATATAGTGTATGTACATAGTATTTGCATCTTGTCTCTTCCATTACTATGAGAACTTCTTGATGAGTATTCCTAACTCCAGGCCCAGCACTCTATCCACTCAGCCACCTAGCTGCCCCTATAACATAATATCTTATAAAAATAACTATCTTATTTAAACACACACACACACACACACACACACACACACACACAACTTTGGTAGGAGGAAAGGTTTGCTGGTCAGTGGGGGAGAGATATATTTGAAAATGAATGTGATCTGACCTGATAAATACCTTTGTGACCTTGGGGAAAATGTTTAACATCTCTGGGCCTCAGTTTTATCATCTGTAAAATGAGCATGTTTGATTAGTTGACTTCTAAGGTCCCTTATAGCTCCAGCTCATATGATCTTATCAATCCCTCCTCTTTATTTTGGGGCCATTATCTATTGCTGCTGTTTCTTTTACTAGGCTCCTCTCTTATCTTCCTTAGCCACGTGTCCTATGGCAGCCCTAGCTCAGCTCAGTTTGTCTGGATTACAGGATCATGGATCTAGAGCTCAGAATAACGCTTGAGGTTATTTAGGCCTTCATTTTGTAAGTAGTACCCTCCTGTGCAGCCAGTCCCCAAACTGGGCATTAATGCTCAAGGTTGGGGTCCCCAGAGAACAAATGGCTACTTCTCCCCTTAAAGTTCTAGGGATAGTCCTGAGGATATGAATTTCTTACACTCTAGATTCTGAGCCCCTACTGGTGTGTATAGGTTCAGAAGCTAATTAGTCAGTCACACTTCATTAGCTTTCAGAAAATGGATTTACAAAGAAGGTATAGTAAGAACATTTTGAACCAAATATCCCACCCCTTCCAAAGCCTAGTGTATACTCCCTCACACATACACACAGAGTCCATGGGCAGAGTGGGCAATGTTAAAGTGTGATGGAAGCTATCCACATGTGTAAATAATACATGTGGCAGAGGGGTACTTCTCAATTCCTGGCCTAAAAGTGCTTTTCCCCTTTTTCCACCCTCATGAAGTTTGTTGTGGGGTTTAGTGTCAGTGATGGTGAGCCGCTCCTCTGGGCTGGTTCCTCAAAGACTGCAGCATTTCTGTTAGACAGGTTAATCATCTACCAGGTTGAGAACAATCTGCTGCTGGACCAGTTTACTTCTCCACTGGGTCAGGCTACTCTGCTGCTTCTGGGACTCTTTTCCTGAAGCCTCCGCCATCCTTGTGTGACCATTTTCCTGCCTCTGTTTACAGCTGTCCCCACTGCTGTTGACCAATTGGTTAAGACTGCCTCCTCTGGTTTAGACATCCTAAACTCGCAGACTGTGGTCTGGACACATCTTCCTTGAATACTCCTTCATCTAAGATCAGGAAAGAACAAAAAACAAGAGAAACAGAGGCAGACGTGTTCCTGAACAGAGGCCAGAGAGAGAGAAAGCTCTTGCACCCTTCTTGGCTCTGAATAGCTCAGGATCCTGCCACCTTGCAGCTACAAAGGGAAGAAACAGAAAAATGGGCAGGTTACCTTCTGAACCCTGTCATCATCAGGGGTCATAGAGGGAGTCCATCTAGACAAGGCCTGAACATGATTCTCTTGTGTCTCAAAGAGGAGGAGAGAGCAAAGGAAGGTTAGGGGAAAAGTATCTCATGTAATCAATCAAATAGATATATTTGATATAAATAATCAAATAGACATATATGCAAACAAGGAGGAGGGTTTGGGGAGGAGTTGATAACACTTGGACCTCACTCTTATCTAAACTGGTCAAGAGAAGGAAAATATACATGCAAACACAGACACGCACACACAATTGGGTATAGAAATACATTCCATTCAACAGGGAGCTAGGAGGGAAAGGGGAGGGGAAGGGAAAGAATTAGAGGGAGGGTAGATCAAGAGAGAAATTAATCCCAAGCAAAGCAAACTCTAAGGATGCACAAAAATATTGATAGCTCTTTTTGAGATTGCAAAAATGAGAATTGGAGGGGGTGCCCATACATTGGGGAATGGATGAACAAGTTATGGTATATAGATATGATGGAATACTATTGTGCTGAACTCTTTATCAGCATGATGACTAGCCATGATTCCAGAGGACTCATGATGAAACATGCTACCCCACCTCTCGCTAGAAAAGGTGAAGGACTCAGAATGCAGAATGGGACAATTTTTCTTTTAGACATGACTAATGTGGGGATTTGTTTTGATTGTCTCTACGTGTTTGTAATGGGTTTAATTTTTCTTGTGTTCTCAATGGAGGACAAGGTTGGAGTGGGACAATGAGAAAGTAGATCTTGGCCTATTAAAATAAATATTTTAAAAAAAACAAACAGCTCATCTCTTTTGTATGCACGCTCTGTTCTAAGGAGCCAATATTTCTTCCTGCTCAATAGTCAATTAAGAGATTTTTCAATACCACAAGGTACCAACCCTTGAGTCACTTGTGGTTGCTTGACCTGAAACCAGGCAAAGAATATCAAGAACTGGACGTCAAGGTGCCATCCACCCCCATGACATGCAGATGAGGACACTGAGGTTTAGAAGGGCACAGTGTCAAATTGTGTTAAGCTCCTAGAAGTCAAATGCCAGTGTGCTGGGAGTAGAAGGAAAGATTAGAGAGGCCTGGGAAAAGCAGGTCCATGTACAAAGTCCAGGAGGGCAACCTAGCTCATGGCAATTTGCCCTAGGAAGGGCTATCCTCCACTGCTCCCTTCTCCTCCCTCCCATTGCCTTCTCCTATTCCAAGCCAGAGTTGAATCCCAGGGGGAGGATTTGGGATGGAAAGTATGTATTTTCTTTCCTTTTTTTTTTTTAAATCAGAGACTCTTTCCCCCTCCGTTTTCTCCTTTCACAACTGTGCTTGAGTAGAAGGGTTGTTTGCAGTAGGGAGATGTTTAAAGCTCTGTGGCCTTGGGATATAGGCAGAAAAAACTTGCGAGAAGTGGAAAATACTGCACGTGTGGGGCTCAGGACCTCAAGTATATTTTGGACCCTGCTCCCATTCATATCCTACTTAAAAAAAAACAACTAAAAAGAAAACCCTGGAAGCATTCATTTCTTGTACCTTCCCATGCCTTTCACTGTCTGCAAAGCCTTTGCATTGCCATTATAAATTCCAGAGTTATTGTAGGCTACACAGACAAGCTCATGATAAACATGAATCCCGATGCACCCCAGGGTCAAAATCACTGTCCATCGCAGAGTCAGTCAGCCAATTAATAAATATTTGTTAAGTGCCTATTATGTGCCAGGCACTGTGCTATGTGCTGGAGCATAATATTAAGTTAGGAAACGGGGCCAGAAAATCCCAGTGTTGAAGACGGTTATCCCTAGTTCCCTTCTACTTCCCCTTTTTCTATTTTTAAAAGTTTTAATATTTGATATCTTTTGTTTATATGTCACCTCACTTCCCACTGTTTCTTTTCCTCTCTCCCTCCTGGAGTGAGATCCCTTATCACAAAGAATGACAAAAAGAGAAAAAAAAAACCAGCCCAGCAAAAATAACCAGTGCATCAACCAAGCCTGATGTATGCAGTGTGTAGTGTTTCGCACCCATAGTCCCCAACTTCTGCAGAGAAAGAAGGGATTTTCAGTATTTTCTCCCATTTCAGTGCTCTTTCTCAGAATCCTGGACTGTTCATCCCCAAGTACCATCCTATGTGGTTACAGATCTCAGTCAAAGTATTAGCAGAAACAGCTCCTCCGAGGGTATTTACGTATTGACTTGGGACTCTGGAAGGCTTAAAAGCCTTCAAGACACAGGAATAAATTTCTAATGGTGGAAGCAGTGCTATGTAGTAGAAATACCACCAGCCAGAGTCTTGGCAAGCTAAGAGGTGCAGTGGATAGAGTGCCAAGCCTGGAGTCAGGAGTTCAAGTCCCAGCCTTAGACAGTTACCAGCTGTGTGACCTTGGGCAAGTCACTTAGCTCAGTTTGCCTCAATTTCCTCATCTGTAAAGTGAACTGGAAAAGTAAATGGCAAACCACTCTAGTGTTTTTGCCAAGAAAACCTCAAATGGGGTCATGGAGAGTTGAAGACAACTGGACAACAAAAAGAATCTTGGGTTTGAATCCCAGCATTTATAGCTATGTGAACATAGGTAAATTACAACCTGTCTTAGCTGCAGTTCCCTCATCTGTAAAATAGGGATCATAATACTTGAGTACCTATTTTGAAAAGGCCTATTTTGCCTTTTATGAATGTCAGTTTTTATGCTACACCTTTGACTCTGTAGTGGTGGAGAAACAAAGCTAATGAAGGTTCTCCTGGACTTCCAGAAATGGTTTTTGTAAGGACCAAGTGAGATAGCTTATCAAAGAATTTTGTAAAATGTAGAGCCTACATGTTGTTGTTCAGTTGTGTCTGACCCTTCCTGACCTCATTTGGGGTGACTTGCCCAGGGTCATATAGGCAGTAAGGGTCTGAGGCTGAATTTGAACTCAGGTCTTCCTGCCTTCAGGCACAGTGCTCTATCTGATGCACCATCTAACAGGCAGGAAAGCCTACATAAGTGTCAGCTATTATTATCATAACAAAAATTAGTAAGGGAGATATTTGGTGGTGGAGGTGGGGAAGCTTTCTCAGGACTCCTCAAATCTATAATGTAGGTGGTTGCCTACTTCATCTACCTTAAAGATCCATCTATGGGAGAGAAAGCTATATAGTGCTTAGTACATAGCTGGCACTCTGTACAAGCCAAATCAATCAATCGGCAAGTATTTATCAAGTTCTTACTGTAAGAGGAGTGTCCCACAACCCTCAGCTCCAATCAATGTTACAAAATGCTCTATACCCTGAAATCTTTATTAGATAAGAATGCCTCTCTGATTGAGTTATAGAATGAATCAATCAAAAGTGTAAATTGAGTATGACCAATTCCTAGACATCTCTATTGAATCAATCAATCAAAAGTACAAACTAGTTACAAATTGAATGAAAGCTGATGAGCCACACAGGAAATATCGGTTGTTGGTTGATGAGACTCAGCCATGCCCTATGGGGCCTGGATAAAATAGCAGGAATCCAGCCTTGCTATTGGGTGCCAGTCTAGTGGCAGAATGGTTATAACCAAACCCTTGAGAGGAAAGCACTTGACCGTTAAGATAACTTTGTGAATCTTGAAGAGTCGAAAGATCTGGGCTTCCCATCAGGGTCTGATATGGCAAGAAGCAGTATCTGAGGAAGATACTGGGAGTAAAGGACAAATTAGACACATCAAGAAAGGCAGTTTCATTATTCTACAAGGGAACAGACTCTCAAGTCTGGCAGACAGCTATATCCACCAAAAGGGAACTTCATGAAAACTCCATAAAGGGGAGGAAAGGACTTAAAATAATGAAGAACTGCGAGTTACTTTTGCCACATGTATTCTCTAGACGTGAGCCCTGAGCTCTGTATGTACTTGGGGAAAAGTGTGTCCTAGACTTTTGGGGCGTGGGGGGTGTGATGGGACAAGGGTGTTTTAACACCAGCTGTTCTTACTACATCACATCAGTAAATGTTCTTTTCTAAAAGCTAATTAACTTATCAATTAATTGATTGATTTTTGGAAAACACATCATATGAGAAACATCCTTTCCCTCAAGATTATCCCTAGAACCCAAGAAGAAAAGTAGTCAGTTATCCTTTAGGGATCTGGCCAGTGGGGGCTAGGGAAGTGGCTCTGGAAGGGGTGCTACACCAATGTGTTTTGTTGAAGGAAAAAAAATATCAATATTAGTATTATATTCTGTAACTTAGACTTGTCTTCCAGAAATAATTTTATTTAATTTAACATTAATTTATATCAGCTGTGTCTAGCTTGGTGAGATGTCCAACCTGGTGTAATTCCCCATGCCTCCAACATGGTGTGACTATATCTCCCAACCCTGGTCATTTTCACTGGCTGTCCCTCACGCATGGAAGCTTCTCTCTACTTGTCTCTGCTTCCTGGGTTCCTTGGCTTTCTTCAAATATAAACTAAAATCCCACCTTCCACAGGAAGCCTTTCTCAATCCCTCATAATTCTAATACCTTCCCTCTGCTGATTATTTCCTCTTTAGCCCTTATATAGCTTGTTCGAACATAATTATTTGCATATTGTCTCCCCCCATTATATTGGGAGCTCCTGGAAGGCAGGGATTAATCATCTTTTGCCTTTCTTTGTATTCCCAGTGCTTAGCATAGTATCTAGCCCATAGTAGATGCTTAATAAATGTTGACTTTTTGATTGGCTGATGGGCTGATTGCCCCAAGACAATATCAGGTAAAATTGATAGAAATTTTTTTTTTGGTTTTAGGCAATGAGGTTAAGTGATTTGCCCACGGTCACACAGCTAGTAAGTGTTATATGTCTGCGGATGGATTTGAACTCAGGTCCTCCTGAATCTAGGGCCGGTGCTCTATCCACTTCACCACCTAGCTGCCCCTAAATTGATAGAAATCTTGAACAAGGAAAAGATATATTCAAATATTTATTAGCTGACAGACATAATCTGGATCAACGTTACAGAATTTGTTTGTTTGTTTGTTTTTTACGAGGTGATTGGGGTTAAGTGACTTGCCCAGAGTCACACAGCTAGTGACTGTTATGTGTCTGAGGCAGAATTTGAACTCAGTTTCTCCTGACTTCAGGGCCGGTGTTCTATCCACTGCACCACCTAGCTGCATTGAGTAACCTATTCACTACTCCATTGCTCCTGGACTACTTGTTATTTAGTCATGTCCAACTCTTCATGACTCCATTTAGAGTTTTTTGGCAAAGATACTGGAGTGGTAGGCCATTTCTTTCTCCAGCTCATTTGACAGAGGAGGAAACTGAGGCAAACCTCAATTTGTAAGTTTGTACAAACCTCAAAAATCAGTTCAGTGACTTGCCCAGGGTCGCATAGGTAGTGAATATCTCAGGCTGGATTTGAAGTCAGGTCTTCCAGACTCCAGGCCCAGCACTCTATCCACTGTGCCACCTAGCAGCCTGGCTACTACTGCTGCTGCCCTTAACTACTATCCTTGGGGAATCAATGGGACTCCTTCTAGAGATGTATATTGAGAAGCTAACTGGAACAGAAAGCAGAGTGGGCCTCACTTCAGTGGAAAAGGGTACTTTCCTTGGGTGGATACTAGGACGGATGACTTCAAGGGAAGGCAATGAGCTTATTTAGATCTTAGTTAAGAGCTAAATTAATAAATGCCCTTTTTTTTTTGTCCTTGACTTAATACCCCTCTTTCCAAGGGGATTTTCCTGGGAGTCTAGAAAAGGATTTAGAGAAAAATTTCCTTTCTTCCTTTCTCCCTCTCTGAGCTTTGAAAGTAATTGGTGATTCTAAAAAAGACTACATTATAGACATGGGGGCAGGACACAGAGACAGAATGTTGAATCTCACGTATAAGAAGCAATAAGAAAGCTGGTTTAGCTGGAACTTAGAAAATATGAACCATTCAACCAACTAATCAACAGACATTTATTAAGCACCGGTTTTCTGCAAGGCGTTATGCCAGGGGCTAGAGATACCAAGACAAAAAACTGAAGCAGGTCTGCCTTTAAGCAGCTTATAGGGAAAACAACATGTCCGGGTATAGGATCTACAACATATATATGCAGAAATACAAGATTATGTGGTGGAGAGAGAGGCCTTAGCTACTGCAAAGATTGGACGGTGATGCTCGAGCTAAGCTCTGAAAAACATCAGGGATTCGAATGAATAAGAGAGCATTTATGAAGCACTTACTACATACAAAGCTCTGAGGCTATAAAACAAGACAATTCTTGCTTTTGAGGAGCTTACATTCTAATAAGGGAGAGTCTGGTAAGTCAGATGGGTTTTTTTTTCAGATGAGTCTTTATTCATACATCTCATGCAGAAACTGACTAGATTCCTTTGTTGTTGAAGTTCAGTCTAGCTCCTGTGGAAAAGATACTGGACTGGTTTGCTATTTTCTTCTCCAACTCATTTTACAGATGAGAAAAAGGGAGGCAAACAGGGTGAAGTGACTTGCCCAGGGTCACACAGTTAGTGATTGAGGTCAGATTTGAACTCATGAAGATGAGTCTTCCTGACTCCAAGCCCAGGGCCCTACCTACCGAGTTACCTAGCAGCTTTCCTTTTATGGAAGTCCTTGGTTCCTTTTTTTTTTTAAACCCACACAAATAGGTACCTCATATACAAATTTAGATCTTCAGATTATTTTCCTTAAATAGTATTTTGTCCTAATTCTACCTTATGTTTAAAATTTTTTTTAACAATGTTATGAAGAGGCAGGATTCTATAGTATAATTATAAATTGGATATACTCAAATTAATATAAACATTGTGTTTATACCATCCATATGGTCTGATCCTCCCTTTTGAAATGAAAATAAGACTATTATGATAAGGATAAAAGTGTAAGTCTTTCATATATAGAGAGAGAGATCTGGTTTTTCATCCATAATTTGTTGCCCCATGAAACATGGACACAAGGGCACACCCCTTTGTTCGGGGCAAAAGTAGTTGTTTCCCAGGGTCAAATAAATAAAAAATGATTCTCAGAAAGGTCAGGTTTTTTTTTTCTTCCACATTTAATACCTTGAAGTAGGAGCAAAATGTCTAATAGGACCAGTAGTAGATAGTAGCTTTTATGCTGCAGTGGCAAAGGCTATGGTAATGAATCTCTTTTAGTGGAATTTCTGCTATTGAAGCCTTTGTTATTGCCAAGTGATGGCCTCTATTTCCTCCTTACTGGAAAATTGGACTCTGCCCATGGAAACTCCCTGGGCATTTATAGTCCCCCTTTGACTTTATCTTGCTCTGTTCCAGGCCTCTGCAGTGATCAGGACTTCCAGCAATGTTACCGCAAGAGGATCTCCTCCTCCCATTCCCGGCTCTCATTATTGCTCCTGCCATAAGAAGGTAAGCTCCCTGAGGACAAGAAGATATCCTTGACACTTAGCAGAGTGCCTAGCAAAGTACTTGATAAGTGCTCATTTACATTATCATCTATTTATCTATCTATCTAGCTATCTATCTAGCTAGCTAGCTAGCTAGCTAGCTAGCTATCTATCTGTATCTCTATTGTCAATCATCTATCTCTTCTTAGCTCTTTTTCTGTCTTTGTCTATTTTTCTATCTATCCATACATTTGTATTGCTTTAGCTATCTGTGTCTATTTCTATTTTTCTATCTAATTAGCCCTCAATCTCTCTATTTTTGTCTGTATCTATCTATCTCTATCTCTTTAACTACCTATGTCTATCTCTTTTTCTAGCTGGCTCTCGATCTCCATCTTGGTCTGTCTATCTATCTCTATCTCTTTAGCTATCTATCTATACTTATCTATTTCTCTATCTAGCTCTTGATCTCTCTATATCTGCCTCTCTGTGTCTATCTATCTGTCTGTCTGTCTGTGTGTCTATCTGTCTATCATCTATCCGGGACTTTGTTGGTGAGAGCTTTCTTTTCCATGTCTTCAGTGATTATGACTGCTCAGAAGGCAGGGCCTGTAACACCCACAGAACAATTTTCCAGGTCTCATTTCTACCAGGGTCACATGCATGGGCCAGGCTGAAAGCAGAGTCATTAATCTGGAAATGCTGCTGCTATTCCTAGTGGTCTTGGGCTTACCTACCCATCAGTGGTAATTGGTCAGGAGTTAGTGTTGGAGGGGTGGGGGATGATAGGCCCCTTCTTCTCAAGGTTTGCTTTGAAGAGGCAGAAGTGAGGAGGGAGTCCATTACAAGTATTTGCAAAGGTGTGGAGGTGGGAGATTGGGCCTAGTGTTCGAGGGACAGCTAGAAGGTCAGTTTGACTGGACTACAGGGTATGCGAAAGAGAGAAATACTTAAAGTTGGAAAGGTACATTTGAACCGGGTTGAGTGGGTCTTTAAATGCCAAACACAGGAGTTTGGATTTTATCCTAGAGGTAATAGGGAGCCACTGTAGTTTGTTGAGGAGTGATGTGGCCAGACTCATGTTTTAGAAATCTCACTTTGACAGCTACGGAAGATGGATTGGAGATGGCAGAGGCTTGAAACAGGGAGACCAATTAGGAGGCTATTGTATCAGCCCAGGTGAGAGATGTTTAGGGCATAAAGTAAGGTGGTGACTCTGTGAGTAAAGAGAAGGAGGCAGATGCAGCAGAGGTTGTGGAGGTAGAAATGACCAGCCTTGGTGACTGACTAGACATAGGGAAGAGGCAAGAATGATCCTGAAGCTGAGAATATAGGTGACTCATGGGATGGTACTGTACTCAACAGAAATAGGGAAGTTTGGAAGAGGAATGGGTTTTGGGAAAAGATAATGAGTTTTCTTTGGGACATGTTGAGTTGGAGATGACTCTGGGTCATTCAGTCAGAGATGTCCAGATTGTTGATGAAATGATAGTATCTACCTGCAGGGACTTTTATGCAAGTTAGGGAGGAGCTTTTTAGAGTATGTAGCTAGTCTTCATGGTGGGAGAAAGGGAGGAGAGGGAGGACCCATCCAAACCTGATGTCTATATAAATTGAGTTTGCTTCTGACACTTATTGTTAGTAAAATTCACTGAACAAAAAGCAAATTTGCTCTCCACAAACAACAACAAAAGAAGAAGAAGAAGAAGAAGAAGAAGAAGGAGGAGAGGAGGAGGAGGAGGAGGAGAGGAAGGAAAGAAAGAAAAGAAAAAGAAAAAGAAAAAAGAATTCTTTTGATTCAGTTGTACAGAGATATAATTAGGAAATTTTTTCACTGAAGGCAAAAAGTTGATGGAGGAAATAGTGGAGCAAGGTATAATTGGAGGTAAAGGGGATGGTCCCTGGCCCTCTTCTCAAAGTGTGGTAGCCCAGGCGCAGCTGTACTGAGGCATGGGCTGGTAGCAGGTAATTAAGTATGAGGTGGTAGTTCCTACAGAGAAGCGATCCCTTCAAGGAAAGAAGGGCAGCCCCTGAATGTCAGCATTCTGAAATGAAGCCCCATTTCCTTGGTATTATTTATGACTGAGGAGAACAGAAAAGGTCCTGCAGGCCTGAAGAAGGGTGAATGTTGTCTGAATTTTCAAAAAAAGGGAAAAGAATGGAACCTGCAAATTATAGGGCAGTGAACTTGACTTTTATTCTTGGGAAAATTCTAAAATATATTACTAAAGAGAAGGTTAGTGAATATTGAGAAGGGAAGCAGAGATCACCAAGAACTAATATGACTTCATCAAGAACAGATCATGCCAGACTAACCTTATTTCCTTTTTTGACAGGATTACTAAGCTGGTAGATCAGAGGAATGGAATAGATATCGATTTTTGCAAAGCATTTAATAGAATCTTTATTATTCTTATGGGAAAAGATGGAGGGATGTGAACTAGATGATAATATCACAGCATCACAGAATTTGAGAGTCGGACATGACCTCTGCAACTTCCATGCATCATTCTTGGTTTGGCTCTTTGGGGCCAAACAGAGCAAGTCAATCTCTCTACCACATGGCAGCCCTTCAAACGCTTGAAGAGAGCTTTCATACCCCCTTGAGTCAACTTTTCTCCATGTCCAACATGCCCATTTCCTTCAACCAGTCCTTATATATCATGGACTCAAGGACTTTCACCACCCTGATTGCCTTCCTCTATGCACTCTCCAGTTTATTAATGCCCCTCTTCAACTGTGGTGCCCAGAACTGAACATAACACTTTAGATGAGGTATAATTAAATGGATTCAGCATCACTTAAATGGCTGAAGTCACTGATGATTCTATGTCAACTTGGAAAGAGGTCTCCCATGGAGTGCCTTAGGAAGCTGTGCTTGCTCATGTGGTATTTGAAATTATTATTAATGACCTGTATAAAGACATATATATATGTGTATGTGTGTATGTGTGTGTGTGTATATATATATATATATATATATATATACACACACATATATATGTATATGTGTGTACCTATATATACTTATATGTATATATAGGTATGTGTACATATATATATATGTATAGGTATAGATATGTGTGTGCTTGTGTGTGTGTGTGTGTGTGTGTGTGTGTGTGTGTGTGTGTGTGTGTGCTCGTGCATGTAGGCGCCTTTGATATCCTTGTTGAATCTGCAAGAGACGTAAAGCTTACAAATTGAATGATAGAGTCAGGATCCAAAATCATCTTGACAGGATAAAAAATTAGACTGAATCTCATAAAATTCAATTGAATAGGGGTAATTATAAAGTTTTGTCCCTTGTATTTAAGAAATCATCTTCGTAAATATAAGATAGCGGAGGATTGAAATTTGTCTGAAAAAAGTCTAGGGGTTTTAGTGGACTGCAAGCTCAGTAGAAGGGAAGAGTGTGATTTGCCAGCCAAAAAAAGATCATATGATCTTGGGCTACATTAAGTGAAAGGAATAAGACCCTGTTAATCCCAGCTAAGTGTGTAGTGGATAGAGTGCCAGGCCTAGAGTCAGGAAGACCTGAGTTCAAATGTGACCACAGACACTTAGTAGCTGTGTGACCCTGGGCAAGTCACTTAACCTTGTTTGCCTTAGTTTTCTCATCTGTAAAACGAGCTAGAAAAGGAAATGGCAAACCGCTCCAGTATCTTTGCCAAGAAAACCCCAAATGTGGGCAGGAAAAGTTGGATACAACTGAAACAATTAAACAACAACAATCTCATGGTACTCTGCTCTGGTTATGCCACATTTGTAGTACTGTGTTCAGTGCCACATTTTAAGAAGGGCATTCATCAGGAGTCTGTGTTTAAAGGAGGGCAACCAGAACGGTGAAGGGCTTTGAGATCAATCCATATAAGGATGGAACTGGGGATGTTTGGCAGAGAAGAGAAGA